>NC_073633.1:10639000-11278000 GCF_029407905.1 Bubalus kerabau
TCATCCAAACTAGTGGCTCAAAGCGATAGCAATCATGTCACTGTCTACCATGGATTCTGTGGGTCAGGAATTCAGAAAGGGCCCAGCTGGGCAGCTCTGGATCAGGGTGTTGAGTGCAATTATAGTCCAATGATGACTGCTTTGGGAAGCAGTGGGTTGGAGCAATTAAGGGTCAGCTGGATCTGCCCCTCTCCCTGCCTGTCTTTTCCACATCCCCAGTAGTTTCAGCTTCTCTCCATGTGGTCTCACTCCATGGATGCGTTTAGACCTCCTCTCAGCATGGTGAACTCACAACAGCTGAACTACTTACATGGTGGCTGAAAGCTTCAGAAGCAAACGTTCCGGTAGCAAGGTGGACTTTTTATGGCTCATATCAGAAATCATAGAGCTTTGCTTTCACCATATTCTACAGATTGAAATAGTCACAAAAGCCCATCACAGAAGCCATTTTAGGGGAAAGGGCACATCAAGGAAGGGATGTCAGAGAATTTGTGAGCACATTTTAAAACTGTCCCAACAGATTCCAAGCATTTCTTGTGTGCCTACTATGGATCAGCTATTATGCATACATAGATGGATCTGATAAGAGGCATCCATGATGAGCTTACTATCTAGTTAGGGTGAGGGTGGAAGACCAAGAGATAAGAGAACATCGCACTCTAGTGGGGTAGGTATTTTAAGAGTGCTGGCAAAAAGCTGAGGGAAAACATAGAGGGAGAAAGTAAGGCCACACTACAGTTTGGGAAGGAACCATGGAGAAATCAGCATTTGAGCCACACCCTGAAGGGCAGCAGGAGTTCTCCAGCCGTGTGGGGACCGATGGGCATGCACGGGGGCATGAAGCACCTTAGTGCAGTCTTTTCATTCCAGCTGAGTGATGGTGACATTCTAAGTGCCATTGTGTTGGTGACATTTGTCAAAAATGTCACACGCTGCTGACATTCTAAAATAGGCAGCTCAGGAGAGATCGCAGTGAGTTCAGTTCTGAACATGTTGACATTTTTAGGTGCTGCCAAGACATGTGGAAGTTGAGGAGTTCAAGCGGGACCCCTGAATCCCCTAACAAACAACATGCTGACATGCTGGTAGGCTTCCACTGCATTCTATTTTTCAACAGGGTGTTCATTGCTCCTGCAAGAGAATCAGTGGCTGCAGGTGGTGGCTCTCCTACCTCCTGGGCTGCTTCTCCCAGCTGCTCTAGCCATTAGAGTTCAAGATATGAAGGAATTCTCTAGAAATAGGTCATTAGGTATGGCTTACAAGCTCACGTGAGGCACTCAGCCCAACCCAAAAGACACAGATTCTACCCTGGAGTGGCTGTAATTACCAGTCCTAAGAAAACATTTGTTCTATCCTGTACACTTGGGCATCTAATTTGTGGCCTTGTGATGACTTGGCCTCTACCTGGTCAGGGGCCAAAGGAGCCTCTGAGATCACCTCCCCAGGAGTTTGCCAACTGGTGGCAGGCAGACTGAAAATGGCTTGCAGAAAGTGTTTATTTGAAAATGGGATAAGTTGAAAACATTTAAAAATCAGGAAATTTTATTTAAAGTGTCTGAATGTCAGCCTCTTTCCAAAAATCAGAAGATTTTAATTTTGCCAACAGGCATAAATTCCCACATGGCAATAGTCAGCTGGGGCCAAGCCGGGCTGCGCCTCCAGTTTGTCAAGTATTGGGAAGAATGTGGGGGAAACATTCTCATCCCCAACTGCTAAATTGGTACAATTTGAAGGGCAATTTATAAGTTTCTACCAACATTTAAAATTCACATGACATTGTTCTGGCAATTGTCATTTTGAAAATGAAAGCAACAGAAATATTCAAATATGAGCATAAAGTTGAGGTTATGTGGTGTTATTATTAATTTACTTATTTTTAAGTGTCTATTTGTCTGTTGGCTTATTTATTTGGCTGTGCGTGGTGTTAGTTTCAGCTCATGGGATCTTCATTGCCCCATGCAGGATCTTCCATCATGATGCCTGGACTCTCTAACTGCACACAGGCTCTGGAGCACATGCGCTCAGTAGCTGCACCATGCAGGCTTTCTCCACAACGAGTGGGATCTTAGTTCCCTGACCAGGGACCAAACGCACATCCTCTTCATTGAAAGGCAGATTCTTAATCACTGGACCACCAGGGAAGTCCTGGTAGTAATATTTATAACTAAAAAAATGAAAGCAGCCTGCATTTCTATCTATAAAGAACTGGCTAAACAGATAAATATATGTATGTCAAAAGACGCTTACTTCTTGGAACAAAAGCTATGACAAACCTAGACAGTATATTAAAAAGTAACGACATCACTTTGTCGACAAAGGTCCATATAGTCAAAGCTATGGTTTTTCCAGTAGTCATGTAGGGGTGTGAGAGCTGGACCATAAAGAAGGCTGATCACAGAAGAATTGATGCTTTCAAATTGTGGAGCTGGAGAAGACTCTTGAGATTCCTTTGGACAGCAAGGAGATCAAACCAGTCAATCCTAAAGGAAATCAACCCAGAATATTCATTGGAAGGACTGATGCTGAAGCTCCAATACTTTGGCCACCTAATGTGAAGAGCAGACTTATTGGAAAAGACTCTGATGCTGGGAAAGATTGAGGGCAGGAGAAGAAGGGGACGACAGAGGATGAGATGGTTGGATGGCGTCACCGACTCAAGGAACATGAGTTTGAGCAAATCCCGGAGATAGTGAAGGACAGGAAAGCCTGGAGTGCTGCAGTCCATGGGGTCACAAAGAGTCAGATACAATTTTTCAATTGAACAACAATGTATGTCAATGCAATTAAATATTATGTAGGTATTGACAGGAATGATGTGGTTCTGTATTAACTGACCATGGAAAATGCTTTAAATATATTAAATTTTTAAAAAAGAAAATCACAGGATGATACGTACAGTATTACCTCATTTAGGTTAAAACCAAAACTGTACTAGAAGATGGTCCAACTACTGACGAAAAGTGGAGGGCTTTGGGCTTAGACAACTTGGTGGCTACTGAGCTCTCCAAAATACCACTGGAAATTTGTTAAGGCAAAGCTAAAATTACTAGCACTTGTGATCAGAATCTTAGTCATATTTCAGAGAGGGAAATTAGCAGTAGAATAATCACCAGACCACAGGGTCTGGGCTTAAATGGTCTAATGTTTTTATCCAAGACAGGGATATTATTTGAGTTGGACAGAGTTGATGATTCCATAATTTAGGACTGGTGGCCACAGCAAGGTCAGGGCAATAAAGGGAGGTTGACAAGGAAGCTCTTAGTGAGCAACTCAGGACTGTCTCCAATAACTGAAAGGAACTTCCTGAAACAAATAATGAAGTTATTCAAGGATGTACAGTCTCATCTTCATCAGGAAGAAGTTTTCTGGACCAACCCACCCATCTTGCTGACACAAGTGCATCATGGTATCTTCCTTATGACTAAATTACAATGATGCAGATCGTCTGGATTCTCTATGGAAACCCCAGCTCTGTCATTTTCTAGCTGTAGGAATTTGGGCAATTTCTTTGAAGTTTTAGTTTCTGTATCTGTGAATGAAGATTACTGGTGGCAGGGTTATGGTTAGGATTAAATATGATTCCTGTGCCTAGAGTATAGAAATACTGTTGGCAGCATTGATTACACCTGGATATACAGGCATAGGAAAAGGATAAACGAGCACTTCTCAGCCTTGGCACTATAGACATGTTCAGGCCAAGTAAGCCTTTGCTGTAGGAGCTTGTCCTGTGTATTGCACTGTTTTCAGCAGCATCCCTGACCTGTGACCACCAGACGCCAGAAACACCAGCTCCTCCAAGTTGTGACAAACAAAAGTGTCCCAAACATTGCAAAGTGTCCTCACTTAAGAACCATTGACCCAGAGGCAACCATTGTGTGGGCTCCACTAGACAAGAGTGGGAATTAATAAAAATGTAGGAGAAAATGGTGCATAGCTCACATTGTAAGCTACCTGTTGGCAGACTCATCTTTGCCTCTTCTGTAAGCACCAGTGATCTGCAGACCGCGAGAGTCAGAGAAATACTTCTTGTGATGGAACATCAGCAGATGCTTCCAGGCAGGGTAAAATATTGTGGCTACTGACCCAGGTAAGGGTCCTGGAAAAGAGAAAATTGAAACCTATTCATTTTAGAGATAAGCTTATTAGACATTAAAATTTGAAGATGCTGAACGTTCTGCCCTTAGGCTCCAGGATGGGTTCCAGAAAATTCAGAATGATTGCAAATGATTAGGAAAGGCTATGGGCCAAGGGAACCTGAGTCTTCAACAGAAATTATTTTGAAGAGCCTCCACTTGGCAGCTTTGGCCATCCGTCCTCACCCATTTGGAGTGGTTGGCTTTCCCCAGGGCCCAGGACAGCCATCGAGAGGCCTGTTTCCAAATGTCCCACTGACCCGGCTCCTACACTCAGGGCTTCCAGCAAAGTGAGACATGCTCAGGCTCCCACTGTTGTATTTTGGTGCCTTGCAGGTAATTCAACCTGAACAGTTTTTCCTGAACTATGGAGAGAAGGAAAAAGGGCTGGGGTAACTCTCCCCACCTTTTTTTTTTTTTTTTCTGTTTGGCCAAACCACACGGCTTATGGGATCCTAGCTACCCAAGTAGGGATCAAAGCCAGGTGCCCTGTACTGAAAGCATTGAGGCCTAAGCCCTGGACCACCGGGGAATTCCCTTGCTCTCATTTTTAAAAGCGGTTTGCAGTATGAGAGTTGTGCCAGAAACCAACAGCCACACACTGCAGCCAGAAGTGTCTTCCCAAAGCACAGTCTGGCCTGAAAAGTGGATCAGCATAATTCCTTGTCCCCATGCAAACAGTTCTGGGACTGGGCATACTTTCTTGATGCCATGTAAAACAATACTGAGGATAAGAAAATAAAAATAACTTAGCTACTTGCTTCAAGAAATACCTTTTCCTAGGCTTAAACAGATATTTGTACTCCTGTGTTCTTAGCAGTATTATTCACCATAGCCAAGACAAAGAAACAGCCCAAATATTCATCAGTGGATGAATGGATAGGCAAAAAGTGATATATCCTTACAATGGAACATTACTCAGCCTTAACAAGGAAGGAAATTCTGACATGCTATAGCATGGATGAAACTAGAAGACATTATGCTAAGGGAAATTAGCCAGTCACAAAAGAACAACTATTACATGGGTGTACTATGGCTGATTCTCACTGATGTTTGAGAGAAAACAACAAAATTCTGTAAAGCAATTATCCTTCAATTAAAAAGTAAATAAAGTGGTTTAAAAAAAAAAAGAACAATTACTGTGTGATCCACTTACATGAACTACCTAGAATTATCAAATTCATACAGAGAGAAAGTAAAATGCGAAGTACCAGGGGCTGGAGGGAGGGTGAGATGGGGAATTATTGTTTAATGGGAATGGAGTTTTAAACTGGAAAAATGAAAACATTCTGTGGATGGACGGTGGTGATAGTTGTATAGCACTGTAAATACACTTAATGCCACTGACCCAGACATTTAAAATGGTTATAATGATAAATGTTATGTGTATTTTATTACAATAAAAATGCTTTTGTAAGCTAAGATGAGGAACTAACTATAATGGTTTACCTATCAAGGCTAGTAATTCACTCATCAAGACTCACCTCATGACCCCTGCCATCCTCTCCACTGCCACCCAATCCAAAGCTATTGGGTCATAACCTCTGCTCAGTCCAGTTTCCTGCTTTGTAAAATCCACTTTCAAATCACTCAGACTGGATCCTAAAACTATAAATATCTTACCTTTGTCTCTTTATTTTGAGATACAACCAAGACTCTGTCACAGTGCCATTCCCCCTTATTACAGTAGGTTTGATCATCTTAGCTTTGCTTTATCAACAGGTTTTTTTCTGGTGGTTTTTTTTTGAAAGTTAACAACAGACAGATCATGGATTTCCCTTATTAAAATTCTTCTGAGGTCACTCATTGCCAATATTTGAGTTTGCAAATGGGCAGCTGGCATGGCCTCCAGTTATATTGTATTTGGCTTGCAAAGTGTATTGAAAAAAATTTGAATTTTCTGCCAAATGTTAAATATTGGGAGTTTTCCCGAAGAATATGAATTTTTTTCCCTTCTGTGGGAAATTCAGGACCAAATCCATTTGCTAGTCTGGTTTCAGACATTTAGGTCAGTTCATCGAGGGCATTCTCTTGAGCAAAGATAAAACGTTTAATCTGTCTTGACTCTTGGTGTGCGCTCAACAGTGTCAGGCACAGGGTATTTTCTAGTCTAACACGATGTCATTCAGAGGCACTTGCTCTAACCGAATGACAAAGGCCTTGCAAGCCAGGGCACTGGCGGGGAGGGGGGTGCCATTGCTTTGGAGCCAGAGAGCAGGCCCGAGTCTGACCTCTGCCGTTTACCTCCAATGCGGCATGAGGCAAGTGCTGCATCTTCTAGGAACCTCAGTCCTTCATTTGTAAAAAGGGGTAGCGTGTGCCTCTAGGGGGAGTTTAGTGAGTTATGAAGTGTCCTGAGATGCAGTGAACACACACAGGTAAAAGTTTTCACGACTACAGTTACTCATGACTTGTGCTGTGCTGTGCTTAGTCGCTCAGTCGCATCTGACTCTCTCCGACCCCGTGGACTGTAGCCCACCAGGCTCCTCTGTCCATGGGATTCTCCAGGCAAGAATACTGGAGTGGGTTGCCATGCCCTCCTCCAGGGGATCTTCCCAACCCACGGATAAAACCCAGGTCTCGTGCATTGTCAGAGGATTCTTTACCATCTGAGCCACCAGGGAAGCCATGAATACTGGACTGGGTGGCCTATCCCATCTCCAGGGGATCTTCCTAAACCAGGAATCAAACCAGGGTCTCCTGCATTGCAGGCAGATTCTTTACCAGGGATTCCTTGGTGGCTCAGACAGTAAAGCATCTACCTGCAATGCAGGAGATCCAGGTTCGATCCCTGGGTTGGGAAGATCCCCTGGAGAAGGAAATGGCAACCCACTCTTGCCTAGAAAATTCCATGGATGGAGGAGCCTGGTGGGTTACAGTCCATGGGGTCTCAAAGAATCAGACACAACTGAATGACTTCACTTTTCTTTCACTTTCTTTACTAACTGAACTACCAGAGAAGCCCACTCATGACTTATGTTGAGGCTTTTATTTCTATGAAATCTTTCTCATTTTCCATCCATTTATGGCAGAAGCCAGTTTCAGTCCCACATTGAAATTACAAAATGTGTGTCTCTAAGCTTTGAAGACAATGACCGTTACCATGGAAGTATTTCTAATGAGAGGGAAAAAAAGAGGGGAGCAAATTTCGAAGCTTAGGAGAAATCTGTATCTTGAGCATCTTTAAACTACTTCCAAAGCCCGTGAAATTAATTGTTCCATGATTCTATATGGAGAACATTTTTGGATACACTTCTCTTTTAAATGCATCTGATGGAAAACATAAGGGCACTAAAAAGTACACAGGCAATGGGAAGGGTGTCTGGAGAGGGAAAAACATTGCTTTATAACTCTGTTTTCAAAATATTCTTCTGTTCAGTCCAGTCACTCAGTCGTGTCTCTTTGCAACTCCATGAACTGCATTATGCCAGGCTTCCCTGTTCATCACCAACTCCCAGAGTTTACTCAAACTCATGTCTATAGAGTCTATGATGCCATCCAACCATCTCATCCTCTGTCGTCCCCTTCTCCTCCTGCCTTCAATCTTTCCCAGCATCAGGGTCTTTTCAAATGAGTCAGTTCTCCGCATCAGGTGGCCAGAGTATTGGAGTTCTTACTATGAATTTTTACTATGAATATTTTTAACAGAGAGAAAAATTTAAGGGAGATAGTATAACCTAGGTGGCTCAGTGGTCAAGAATCGGCCTGCCAGTGCAGGAGACACAGAAGACACGGGTTCAATCCCTGTGTCGGGAAGATCCCCTGGAGGAGGGCATGGCAACCCATTCCAGTATTCTTGTCTGGAGAACCTCATAGACGGAGGAGCCTGGCAGGCCACAGTCCATAGGATTGTGAAGAGTTGGACACAACTGAGCGACTGAGCACACGAGCGCACACACACACATATTATAATGTATATGCTGGCCTTAAGCATCTCACCATTTAATCATTTGTTTCAGATCTTTCTACTATTTATGTAAAGAAAGAAAAACTTGTGGATACAATTAAATCATCTTGTATATCCCTTCTTGACTTCAAGTCTTCTGTCCTTCCCCAGGAAGAACTACAATCCGGAAACTGTTGGGAATCATTCCAGGAACGATGCTGTAATTTTACTATATACAGCATGCGGCTATAAACAGTACACTATATTTTTGTCATGTTTTTAAACTTCAAATAAATAATATCATGCTTATATCATCTCATACTGCTTGCTTTTTATGTTTTATGTAGCCCTGCTTGAATCATTTTTGAAGTGCTATACTTCAAAAGCTCATTACTTTTGATGTATAGCACTACAGTAACATCCTTGGGGAAAAAATAGGATTACACATTTTCTCTTTCCAAGGTGTCCCTCTCCCTACAGGACAAAGTCCAAGTTCAGTCTGGTGCTCAAGAATCTCCATGATCCAGCTTGTTTCCTCTCCCGACCAACCAGCTGCAAGCTATTTCCCAAGCATATCACAAACCAAGAATCTTTTCACCCCAGTTTACTCCTATTTATCCCTCAAAATCCACTTTGCTGGGGAGCCATTCCCTTTAGACTAAGTGAGGCAGCATTTCATTGGCTTCTCGGGACTTTTCACTGATCTTGATTACGATAGCATTGCCATCTCTCTGTTCATTCCTCCCACACACACAGCTCAGAGTTTCTTAACTGTGGTTTATTAAACTATGTATCAGCTATGTATCACTGACATTGAACATAGTCTTGGATACATTAGAGCAGGTGCCCAAAAAAACCATGGTTGAATTGAAGCAAATTACTGTGCATACCATTTGGGGAGATAGAGTGGATTCTACCAGCATCAAGGGAAAATGACTCCTCTTTAACGAGCTCACAGTGAGCATTTCCTGACTTTCTTCTTCCTTGGTGGCACAAATTACCCCTTGGTCTGAGTCTCTTTCCTGCCCTACTTCCAAACAACTCCAAGGAGGTTCCCCTATCTTGTGAGCCAGATACTGTATGTGACCAAGAGCCTGATCTCAGCTCAGTGTTAAAGACAAGTCCCACCCAAATTAGAGGAAGAAGAATTTTCTAAAAGGATAAGTTCCTTGGATCTTAGATACTCAAACTTGGTTCTACGTTGCGGGGTACCTGGAGAACTTTAAAAGACTCTGATGCCTGGTTCTCACTCCCAGAGATCCTGATGTTGCTGGATGAACCTTGGGCCCTGGGGTCTTTTCCAAACTCCCCAGGTGCTTCTTACAAGCAGTGGAGTTTACAGAGCTTTCCAACCCCTATGCCAGAGTGAAACTAAGCAGGTTGCAGACATGCCAAGATATTCATCCTTCCATCCCCAGTGAGGCTGGGTGTAGCTGGAGGAGCTGGAGGATCGCCCCCTTCCTTCCCCTGCTCCAGTTCCCAACCGAAGGAAGTCTGTTCTGATTAACTCACTGCAGTGAACAAATACAGCAATTGCTCCATTGCTGCATTTGGAAAGAATCGGGATGCCTTGCTCTACAAAACAGGACAAGACAAAGCAGCCTAGAGTTTTGTAAGCAGCATGAGGCTCGGTCTCAGTTGCAGCCTCTTGCTGGCCACGTTCCCCGGTCAGTGGAACATACCCATCCCCCAGAGACTGGACTCTGATTTCTCGTCATCATCGTGTCACTGAATCAGTCTCACCACAGCCCTAAGAGGTCAACCTGGTGACTCCATCTTATACATGAGGAGGCTAGTGCCATACAGAAGGGCTCAGCAAAGATCTGATACATGGCAGGGACCAAGATCCTCATTAAATCTAGAATTGTCTTCTCTGTACTTCCAGGAGGAAAGCAAAGGTAAAAAGCGCCGAGGTGACTGAGGGCAGGGGATGCAGAAAGGCCTGGGTGACACTCGTGAAATGAGAGATTTCAGGGCTGGAGATCCTCTGAAGCACAAGTGTTCACATCACCAGTTCAAATCATGGGTTTGACTCCCAGCAGCTCCCAGAAAAAGTGATGGTACCTTTGTGTGCCTGTTGCCTCGCTTGTAAAGAGGGGAGAGTCGCATGAGATAATAAAGGTAGAGGGTAGAGAGCACAGGGTGTCAGGCTGAGATCTTACTTCCAGACTTGTCACTTCCCAGCTATGGGATCTTTGATGAGAAAATGTAATCTGTCTGAACCTCAGTTTCCTCATTTGGAAAATGGGTATAAGAACACCCACTTTTCAGGGACACAGGAGGTTGGATGTGTCCCTCCTGTAAAGTGTTGAACATGATTTCTAGGATACAGTGGTCATTATTATAATGAGTACTCAGTGGAAGGACTGATGCTGAAGCTGAAGCTCCAATACTCTGACCACCTGATGCAGAGAGTCAACTCATGGAAAAAGACCCTGATGCTGGGAAAGATTGAAGGTGGGAGGAGAAGGGGATGACAGAGGATGAGATGGTTGGATGGCATCACTGACTCAATGGGCATGAGTTTGAGCAAGCTCCAGGAGATGGTGAAGGACAGGGAGGACTGGCGTGCTGTAGTCCATGGGGTCACAAAGAGTGGGACGCAACTTGGCAACTGAACAACAATGATGATGATCATGGACCCAAGTACAGCAAATCAGTTCTTCCTGTTTGCCAATATTGTCCCTCCTTAGTAGCTCTCCAAGTCCTACACAGGAGACCCGTGAGCCAAGGTAGGCCCCTGCAGGTATCATTGTGGGGAAAATCCTGGGTTGTAGTAAGGTCAAAGCCTTGAGCAAGACCCTCCCAGTGCTGAGCCTCAGTCTTCCCATCTGTAAAATGACCAGATTGGACCCATGGGTCAGGGCTGTTCTGGTTGAATGATTCAGTAGTCAGAGGCACCACCATGGTCTGGGTTGGACAAACTGGATCCCCACACCCAGGATGGGTTCCATGGTCATCATCATAACACCCACTGTATGAAACACTCCACAGAAATAGCTTCTGCAGCTTGAACTTGCTTCTTCAAGGTGGGTGCTACTATCCCCACGTGGCATTTCATAGAGATGAAATTTTCTTGCCAAAGAGTACATGCCTAGGCAGGGCAACTCTGGAAATGAAACCCGAGTCTGTTGAGGGTAATGCTTGATCTCACCACAATGTCTCAGCCCCGTTCAGCCTTGTATCTGCTCTCTGATGACAGAGAGGCATTATGTAACTTTTCCCCCTCACCTACTGCTCTCTTCATGATCCCTCCTATCTAGCTGCCCAGAAGACTTTCTGGAAGAAGGCAGATGATGAAGCTGTCTATTCATCTTTCTTCCCACCCTTTTTCCCTCCATCATTCTCAGTTTTGCAGACCTGAAATTCCCCATCAAATCGATAGATACACACACCCGAACTGTAACCCCTGCCTCATCCCTCCCCTTAATCCAAATTGAGTTGCTGGAGAATAACAAGAAAAGAACAAGGGCAGGACAAGCTGGAATTACTTTGGAAATACGGTTTTGATGTTTGAATTTGAAAAGTTTCAGTAAGCCTGAATGTCCAACCTCCTCTCCCACTGCCCTCCGCTCCCCTCCACTTGCAGGTCTGATGTGAACTTTATTATACTCGTTTCACACCCAGGACCTCTCTACGTTGTCTTCTCCAAGTTTAGAAGTCTCCCACCCATCCCACCTCTCTTAGTTACCACATTCATCAGAACAGTCGGGTCCCTTAGGTAACATGAGACCTTCTCTCACAACCTGTGTCCTAGGCTGCAGTGGTCTGTTTATTTGTGTGGTTATTGGTTTAAAGTCCATCTTTGCCCGGTAAGACGTAAGCTCACTGAGAGTGAATTCTGGATCTGTCTGCTCATTGCTGTATCCCCAGTGCTGAGCAGCTCTTGGTACATACTGCTGCTGCTGCTGCTGCTGCTGCTAAGTCACGTCAGTCGTGTCCGACTCTGTGTGACCCCAGAGACGGCAGCCCACCAGGCTCCTCGGTCCCTGGGATTCTCCAGGCAAGAACACTGGAGTGGGTTGCCATTTCCTTCTCCAATGCATGAAAGTGAAAAGTGAAAGTGAAGTCGCTCAGTCGTGTGCGACTCTTCGCGACCCCATGGACTGCAGCCTACCAGGCTCCTCCATCCACGGGATTTTCCAGGCAAGAGTACTGGAGTGGGGTGCCATTGCCCTCTCCGTGGTACATACTATGTATTCATAAATATTTAAAGGATGTATGGAAGGTTGGATGTGTGGATGGGTGTGTAGATGGATGGATGGATAAGTGGATAGATTTACTCAGGGGACGGGAATGCCAGGTTTGTTTAAATTATAAGCCCCTGGTTGCAAAAGAGGAAGTTTTAGAAGGCGAAGTCTCTTTTGCCTTCAAACTTCAAAGCTGTCAAAAAGTGAACTTGGCTGTGATCTCTGATTGTGGAGACTCTGGCTCTTGAGTCAGCCTGCTCTGGGATCTTTGTCTTCACAACTCTGCCACCTAGTGGCCTTGGCCACTAGTATCCCTAAAGGGAAGAGATGTTTCAGCAACAGTGTTTACCTAACAAGGGCATCCAGCTTTGAGAGAGCCCTTCCTGCTGCTGGAACCTCCCCCAGCTAGTCTGCACCAGGGATTCCCCTTTTCTCAAAAAGATTTTTTTGATGTGGACCATTTTCAAAGTCTTTATTGAATTTGTTACAATATTGCCTCCATTATTTCTGTTTTGGCTTTTTTGGCCACAAGGCATGTGGACTCTTAACTCCCTGATCAGGAATTGAACTCATAGCCCCTGCGTTGGAAGGCAAAGTCTTGACCCCCTGGTCTACCAGGGAAGTCCCTACACCAGGCATTCTTAATCCTCACAGTTATCACATCTTTCTGGCTTATGAGAAAAGAGAGGGATGAGGCAGGGAGATATGATGGAGGAGTTGGGGGACCATACAGGATTAAGTCAGAGGCCAAGGTTTGGATTCCAACACCACCACTTCTTATTGCTACAACCTTGAGCAGGTCACTTAATTTCTCTGAGACTCATTGTGCTCATCTATAAAATGAGGACTAATAGCGTCAGATATAATGGGTATTGTTATGTCCATTTTACAGCTGAAATGACTCAACGAAGGAAGTCACTGCCATGCCTGGAGATGGACCAGTAGAAAGCTCCAGAGCCAGTATTCAGGCCCTGACCTCCCCAACACTTGAACCCTGCTATGCTGGATGAATGAGCACATCACACAAACGAATGGCTCTTGCATCATTTGAGAGACAACACACACTTCCTCATCTGCCTGAATATCAGCCGCAGTCCCAGGACTGATTGCTGAAGCCCCTCATTCTTCCACCTCCAAGGCAAACCGGGTGGTGCTTCTCCTTTAATTGGTATCTGTTTGGCAAAAGGGTTTCCCAGGTGGTGCAGTGGTAAAGAATCCTCCTGCAATGCAGGAGACACAAGAGACTCAGGTTTGATCTCTGGGTCAGGAAGATCCCCTGGAGTAAGAAGTGACAACCCACTCCAGTATTCTTGCCTGGAAAATTCCCATGGGGGTTGCAAAGAGTCAGACACGACTGATCACACACACAGACATACACACAGCAAAAGGTAAACATATTGCTGAATACTTTGAGATCTCCGAATGAAAGGACCATTTGAAATACTGTATTTTTTAAGAATTCAAGCCTCGATGTTGCTATTTTCTCTTTTTGTCTTTTTAACTTGCTTGCCAAGCAAAGCTAAAGCAAGCAACCCTGTCTTCTGATTTCTCATTTGTGAGACCCAAATATTTCAGATCCAATTTATCTTACCTCCATTTCTACATTCTGTTTTCTGCTGTTTCTTGCATTGGCTCGGTTTGCTTATTTGAAGTCATTCATGTTACATCTTGAATCGTTTTAATCAGTAATGAAATGTGGGGGATGTACTGTTTTCCTGCCCAGGTGCCCTTTGCTGTAAACCCATTAGAATGCAAAGTAGAAGCAATAGGCAATTAATATTATCTGCTCTCTACACACGAGTAAACTTCTGCCTCCAGTGGTTCCTGGGCTTGTTCACTCACCTGTGCATTCATTTCTTTCTTTCATTCATTCATCAAATATTTATTAGGATTTACTATGTACTTGGCTGTACATAGGCTGTACTCAGCTGTACTTGTTAGAAAAGAACTCGTTAGAAAAGACCCTGATGCTGGGAAAGGTTGAAGGCAGGAGTAGAAGGGGGTGACAGAGGAGGAGATGGTTGGATGGCATCACCGACTCAATGGACATGAGCTTGAGCAAGCTCCAGGAGATGGTGAAGGACAGGGAAGCCTGGCGTGCTGCAGTCCGTGCAGTTGCAAAGAGCTGGACATGACTGAGTGACTGAACAACAGCAGTGTACTCAGCTGTGTACCAGACTCTGGGGACCTAGAGATGAATAAGACTGAGAAGCAGTATAGAATAGTATGAGTTTAGAATGAGACAAATACAGATTTTTCATCTTAGCTCTACCGTTTTCCAGCTGTGTGACCTTAGTAAGTTGCTAAACCCCTCAGAGACTCAATTTCCACATTTACAGAGTAGAAATTGATTGCTGATACGGTTAGATATAATCTGTGCCTGGTGCTGAACGAATAGCGGGTATAATGCATAACTTTAGCTGTGCCATTTCAGCTCAGTCTACGTCTTCAAAAAGGGGCTATCTGTTGAGATCACAGACATGCACTTAAAAGCATTTTGACAGGGTCTGTGCAAAGTACTATGAGGACGTGGACTAGGGGGTAGCTAACTCCACTGCAGGGCTGGGGAAGGATTCAGACAGGAGGCGGTGTCATATGTAAAGTAAACTAGCCAGGAAGGAAAGGGGAAATAGCATTGAAAGAAGATGGCAGAACATGTCCTAAGGCCAAGTCATGAAAAGCACAGCATTTCAGAAACAGAAAGGATATCCATTACTACGGCATAGTATGTGCATGGGAGGAATGGCAGGAGGTGAGACTGGATGAGGGGCCGTGTCTGTCATAAAGGCTGCGTTGTAGACCAAGGGGAGGAAAGTACTTGGGGCTCTCTTTACCCCATCCCCCAGACTCTAATGGGAACTCTAATGGGAATTATTTACTGGTTAAAGGAGAAAGCAAGCCTTGGCATAATTAAGTTGCAGCGTGTCTGACTCTTTGCAACCCTATGGACTACAGCCCACCAGGCTCCTCTGTCCATGAGGATTCTCCAGGCAAGAATATTGGAGTGGGCTGCCATGCCCTTCTCCAGATCTTCCCAGGGATTGAACCCGCATCTCTTACTTCTCCTGCATTGGCAGATGGTTCTTTACCACTAGCACCACCTGCTACTGCTACTGCTAAGTCGCTTCAGTCGTGTCCAACTCTGTGCGACCCCATAGACGGAAGCCCACCAGGCTCCCCTGTCCCTGGGATTCTCCAGGCAAGAACACTGGAGTGGGTTGCCATTTCCTTCTCCAATGCATGAAAGTGAAAAGTGAAAGTGAAGTTGCTCAGTCGTGTCCGACCCTCAGCGACCCCATGGACTGCAGCCTACCAGGCTCCTCCGTCTATGGGATTTTCCAGGCAAGAGTACTGGAGTGGGGTGCCATGGAAAGCCCCAATTAAGTTGGAAGGTTGCTCCAATTCAAATCAAGAAATATGTATTGGGATTTCCCTGGTGGTCTAGTGGGTAAGACTCCATGCTCTCAATGCCGGGGACTTGGATCTGATCCCTGGTCGGGAAACTAAGATCGCGCATGCCATGTGGTATGGCCAAAGAAAAGGAAATAATAGTAATCAAGTTTCCCATCTGAGTCTCAAATAGCCTTCCTCCTAGACGTGCCTTTATCGTTGTTCAGTTACCCAATTGTGTCTGACTCTTTGCAACCCCATGGACTGCAGCATGTAGGCAGGTAAGTGTCTTTAACCCATAGACTTTTTATATATGTTCTAATTCTGAAGGAGATCAGCCCTGGGATTTCTTTGGAAGGAATGATGCTAAAGCTGAAACTCCAGTACTTTGGCTACCTCATGCGAAGAGTTGACTCATTGGAAAAGACTCTGATGCTGGGAGGGATTGGGGGCAGGAGGAGAAGGGGACGACAGAGGATGAGATGGCTGGATGGCATCACTGACTCGATGGACATGAGTCTGAGTGAACTCCGGGAGTTGGTGATGGACAGGGAGGTCTGGCGTGCTGCGATTCATGGGGTCGCAAAGAGTCGGACACGACTGAGCGACTGAACTGAACTGAACTGAACTGATGTAATCTCATAGTTTTATACTTGTCATCCACTTTATCAGATCTTAGCATTATGTCATGTTTGCTTCAGTTTTTTTATCCTTGGGGAATACCTTCCAACACCCCCAGTGGATGCCTGAAATCACATACAGCACCAAATATATACATGAATTCCTATGTGAGAGTTTCATCTATGAATTAGGCACCATAAGAGATTAACAGCAATAACAATAATAAAATAGAACAATTATAGCAGTAAACAGTAATAAAAGTTACATAAATGTGTAAAAGGGCCCTCCCCCTCTCTCAAAATAGGTTCTGGTACAAATGTAATGCCTTTTCCTCTTCACTAACCCATCACCCACTGTTCAGGATGCGGCAGTACAACTAGCAACTAGCATGATTTTTCTCCTTCTTCACAATTTCACAGTTGGAAGATTCATTCTTACCACATAGCTTAGCAACCTCAGCCTACGATTTATTTTTTTCTTTCCTTATTGAGTCAAGAATGTTCACCTCTTCACTTTAAGGAAGTTCTTATGGCTTCTCTTTGGATCTCCCAATTACCAGCATCACTACTTTCGCAGGTTGCATTATTAAGTAAAATGAGGGCTACTTGAACACATGCCATATGATACCCCAACAAGCCATCTGATAACCCAGGCAGCTACTGAGTAACTATTGGGTGTGATGCCCTGGACAAAGGACAAAGGGGTGAGCTGTTCTCAGCGGGATGGAGGGGGACAGTGTGAGATTCCATTATACTACTCAGAACAGTGTGCAATTTAAAACTTTTGAACTCCTTATTTCCAGAATTTTCCATGTAGCGTTTTCAGACTGCAGTTGACAACAGGTAGTTGAAACCGCAGAAGGGAAACCACAGGTAAGGGGGATGGGCTACTGTAGATTGGCTTATGACTTCCCGTGAACCACAGCCTGATCCTAGACTTCCCACCCTCTCCAGGGCCAGTCACTGCCAGACATTTGGTATGTGTCATTGTGTGGTGTGTATTTATATACTTACTAATGTGTGCATCAATAAACAACATTTAATGTTGTTTGATGGGGCTTGCCTGGTGGCTCAGAGGGTAAAGAATCTGCCTACAATGCCAGAGACCCACATTTGATCCTTGGGTCGGGAAGATCCCCTGGAAAAGAGAATGGCTACCCACTCCAGTATTCTTGCCTGGAGAATTCCATGGACAGAGGAGCCTGGTGGGCTATATAGGCCATGGAGTCCCAAAGAGTTGGACATGACTGAGTGATTAACACTTTCAGTTTCAATGTTGCTTTGCATATTGAAACTATAAAAATAAATACAAGAAACATGATTCTTCAATTTTAACAACTTTTCAAAATGTCAACACCTTACTGCCTTCTGTTGTCTTAATAAATGTTTCTATATGCTTTTTTTTCTCTGCTAATTGAGAGGCTAGAAGTTATATTTCTATTCTTTTAACCTTTACTCTTACATTTTTAAATCACAAAATTAACAGGCTTTCCTAAACATGTCAATAATTAATTTATATTTCTATCTTCCTCCTGGCCAAGCAAAGCCTTGTTTTATTCGGAGTCCAATCAAGAGACAGGAACCACACAGTAATTTGGGAAGGGAAAACGCATTTTAAAGCAGCATTAAGTATAACTGGAGATTGGAGCAAGGAGACATTTCTACAAGGAGATAAAGAGAAGTCTAAAGAATATTTGAGCTCTACTCCTGGGGCAGAGCCTTAGCACCAGGGAAGTAACACGGCTGGGCGTTGTGTTACAAGGTCCTGTTTTTCTAGCATGGACCCAAACCCCACTGAAGAGGCTGCATCTGGGCTCGCTGGAGGGCATCCCAGGAGGCGGTAGTGCTAAAGAACCTGCCTGCCGGTTCAGGAGACATACGGAGCCTGGCGGGCCACAGTCCAGAGGGTCGCTAAGAGTGGAACACGACTGAAGCGACTTAACACGGATGGCAGAAGTTTGCGGGGAGCTGCCGCCTGCAGATCCTTGGGAATCCACCAGGGGGTGGTGCTCAGGGAACCCACGCTCTAGGGCGACGGGGGAGCCGCCACAGGACACGCCCAGGCACACCTGCCAAAAATAGAGCCTCTTATTTTTCTACAAAGCTTAACATCGTGCCATTTTGGCAAGGGAGAAAGATCCCAGCATCACAAGCAGGGCCATAAAGGGTGGATTGGGGAGAGAAGAGTCTATAGTTTGATAAGGGACACAGTAACCTACCAGGGTTTTCCTACAGCCCGCACGCTCCACCCTTGCACAAACATGCACACACACACTTTTTTATTTAGAGTTTTAGTCTTACCTTTAACAAAGCACATCAAAATAAGTTTGATATCAAAGGTTAATTCTGTTTGCCAGGATATTTTCTCAGAGTTTGTTTAACATTGCTCCTTCCCCACCTCCGCTGTGTGTTCACTTCTCTTCTAGCTGAAATGCACTCATTGATTACTTTTTTAATACAGGTCTCTGGGTGGTAAATTTATTTTCTATATATCAGAAAGTATCTTTATTTTGCCCTCATTCTTGAATTTTAACTGTTCAATATAAAATATGTGAGTTTATATTTTAAAACATCCGAGTTTAAGACTATCACTGTTCCCTTTTTAAAGTACACCATTGACACACACTACTATAAGTTAAATAGATAACCAACAAGGACAGGGAACTATACACAATATTTTGTAATAATCTATAAGAGAAAAGAATCTGAATATATATGCATATATATGCTTGTGTGTATAACTGAATCACTTTGCTATACACCTGAAATTAACATAACATTATAAATCAACTATACTTCAATAAAAAAAAGAGAAGTCTGATGATAAGTCTGCCGACATAAAAAATTGCTATTAAGTAACTGTTTTTATAAGTAATCTGTTATTTTTCCTCTGATGACTCTATATGTTCTTTTTTAGCCTTGATGTTCTACAGTTCATTACAATGTGGGCGAATATCATTTATTTTTAGTTCTCCTTTTTCAGGGTTCTGAGTGAGCTTTTGATGTAAGAAGTCATATCTCACTTCTTTTCTGGAATGTTCCTAATAAGCATATCTTCAAACAGTGCTTCTCTTCCATTCCCTCCACTCATAAGACAAATGTTGGGGTCCTGCCTACCCTCGTGTCTCTTTGCTGCTTTCTTTATTTTTTAAACACCTTCCTCTGTGTGCTGCGACCTAGTTATATACCTCAGCACCCATTTCCAATTTGAAACACATCCATTGTTTCCTGCCTTTTTTTTCTCCTAAGGTCTATAATTTCTTCTTTCTCATATTCTTCTGTTATTTATATTTCTTAATTTCTAAATAGTCTGTACATTTTTATTTTTAAATCCTTTTTAGACTTTTAGTAAATGGTAATTTCCAAAGCCAGTTCTCATTCCAATAAGCTATTGATATCGCCAGGACAAAGCTGATGAGGACCCAGCTCTTGTCACAGAGCCAGAAAACTGGCCCAGCCATTACATCTTCCACTGGCCCATGAGCCCTGCTCTTCTGTCTGAAGCTCCCCAGGGGTAAGACAGAGCAGCAGGGTAGCAGAGACATCCACCTCTTTTCAACAGCATGAGGACATACCTCTAGTAGGGAGCCTGGCTCTGTCACCTCCCTTGTGGAACGGCTTTAATCACTCCACCTCCCAGAACTTGAACTCTGAGTCATTTCTTCTCATGTGTGGCTCACATCTCTTCAGGATCACCTACCTTTTGGAATTTCAGTTCAACTTCTGGTCTGTGGAGATGTCTCTCTTCTGTTTGAGCCAGCTGTGCCCTTTGGTCTTATTTTAATCTTCTCCATTGCTGTAATAATGTAGCATTCTTTAACATGAAGTGCGTGAACTCCCCCAAACACACATAGAGACCTTCAAGAGGTTTATATACAAATAACTGATTGGCTAGAACACAGATGCTGCAGAGGGATAGATAATTTGGGCACTTTCTCTGAAGGGCAAAATAGATCTAGAATCTAAAAAATGTTCATACCCTTTTGACATTATCCAGTTCTGTAAATACAGCCTTGAGAAATGTCCCAGCAGGTTGAGGCTGCTATAACAAGTTACTGTAGACTGGAAGACTTCAACACACTTTGATTTCTCACTGTTCTGGAGACTGGGAAGACCAAGATCAAGGTGCTGGCAGATTTGGTGTCCGGTGGGGGCCTGCTTCCTGATTTTCAGTTGGTCTTCTTTTTACTATATCCTTGCATAGCAGAGATAAGAAGCAAGCTCTCTCATACTTTTTCTTATAAGGGCACTAATCCCATTCATGAGGGCTCCACCCTCGTGACGTAATTTCCAAAGGTCTTGTTGTGGTTGTTTTGGTTTTCATTTTCATTGAGTTGAGAAGGGGTGCAGGGGGGTGGGGGAGGGTGGGCAAATGCAAACATTCAGTCCATAGCAGGAACTAATC
Source organism: Bubalus kerabau (assembly GCF_029407905.1). Classification (NCBI taxonomy): domain Eukaryota; kingdom Metazoa; phylum Chordata; class Mammalia; order Artiodactyla; family Bovidae; genus Bubalus; species Bubalus kerabau. The sequence continues at coordinate 10,659,625 of NC_073633.1, forward strand.
TCAGGTAGGGACAAAGTCTCAGCTACAAGAATTCTCCTCTAAGCATTATTTTTAAAGGTGGAGAAAAAGGGAAATAGCTAAGAAAATAAATCAACAGTGTTTTAGAATAGAATATTGGACAGTAACTAAAAACATTTTTTAAAGCAACTATGAAACAACAAGAACAAGTGTTTGCTGATGTAATATTAAGTAAAAAAAAAAAAATCAGGAACTACAACTGTCCCTGTTGTACAAAAACTACAGCTACATATATAATATGTAGCCAAAGACATATTTAAAAAAATATACATATGTGTACATTGAATAAAAAATCTAAGTACCATTTTTCTCTGTCTTTTAAGGTAAATTCTTTCTTTGTTATTTTTTGTATTCCCCCTGATTTCTACACCTGAACATACTTTTGTAATTAGGAAAACAAAAAATGAGGCATCTGAGAAGTCATAGCAATTCCCATTTTGAGCTCTCACTCAGTCCCTGGGGCTGCTTTTGCTGTTTCCATGAACAAGCATTAAAAAGTGTGTTCTCCTGGGAGCTGGGTCCCCCTCCCTCCCCACATTCACAGGCTGGTCACTTGGGGCCCAGAGTGGTCACCCACGGCTACTTACCCTGAGTCTAGCCCCTCTCAGATCCCCTCCACACTGCTGAGCCCCTGATGAGACCCCCAGCTACTTCCTGCCTTTGTGACTTGCTATATATTCAGTTTCACTTGACAGGAACATCCCACATGCCAGACACTGAGCCCAGAGCTTTGCGGCGCCCTTTTCTCATTCTCAGAACAACCCATGAAGTAGGTATTCAGTTGTGCAAACTGGAAAACAGGCTCAGAGCCATGAAACCAGTTGTCCAAGGCCAGAGAAAAGAAAGGGACTGACGCCGGGGCTCTCTAGTCCCCAAGTGCCCCTTCCCTCTGCTCTGCTTCATGACTTTTGACGGGGAAGAGCTGAGGCTCCTCTGCTCTGATTAGCAGCACCCCTCATTCACTCCCCATCTCCCCACAGCACCCCATCCCAGCCCCTCCTCTTCCCATCACCCTCATTTGCTGAGCCTTACTGAGCAGAGCAGATGCCTTGCTCCCCATGACAGCAGCTGAAGCCTGCAAGGGTGTCTGAGGAATTGTAACTTTCAAAGGAGGAGAAAAGCAAACATGAGACAGGGAGGCTTGACAAAGTGACAATGAAAAGCCCAGAAAAAGGCCTCTTGAATCTGACACAATTTGATCAAAAGAGACAAAAGGCTAAGGGGTGAAAACGCTGTGCTGCTATGACTTTAATATTGTGTTAAGAGCTTCAATCTTTTTCCTCAGCAACATGGAAACAAAAAGTAGATTTCCCTGTGCTGGAGAAGGTATGGGAGAACTTGAAATTGGGTCAGTGCCACTTGGAAAGTCTGGGAACTTTGGAGGCTCTAGAGGTGGGGAAAAGCCCTCCCTGGGAGGTGGCTCCCAGATTCCTATAGACCCAGCAGAGCCTGCCTGGGGTCACCAAGAAGCAGGAGGAGGGGTCTGTACACTTTGCAGTGAAGCAGCAAAAACAAAGTCCCCATCCGTTTACTGATATTGCATCACGTGGAAGCATGCACAGGAGACACACACAGTTCACTGGATGAGCTATGCAGAAAAATTCCACAGGCTTCCAGCAGATGAGAGAGTTCACCATACTTGGAGGTGTGACCATTGCTATGCATCCAGCTGGCTCATCCCAGCTCACAAGAGCAGACAGTAGGCATCAAACCCAACTCTGCATTCAGTGATCCATTGGTAGCTTGCAATCCATCATAGTGGGAATATTTACAATTTTACAAAGCTCTTAACAATTGCAGCATTTGCTGCAATCGGCAAATGCTATCAGCCAAGGTTATTTGTCCTCTTAGATATTCCTGGGATTCCCCAAACCCTCTTTAAGCTAATGACTTCCAACGCCACCCATCCCCAGCAAGGACTTGTCTCTGATGTCCAGACCCACATCACCAGTTGCCTTTTGAATATTTCTTTTCAAATATAATAGTATTTTCTACAGATCAGGTCTTCCCCAGTGCCTATCTCGGTCGATAATACTACTACCTCCCAAGTCACATCCTTGAAATCAACCTGGGCCCCTCTTGCTTAATGAATCTGGTCACCGTGAAGTCCCACTAATTTTGCCTCCTCCATAACCACCCTCAGCCCCATTTCCCTCTAACAACTTTGGTCTTGCCTCCCTGGATCACCTCTGCTTGTATAACAAACTCTTTCTCTCCCCTTCCACATCATTGCACAAATGGTTTAGACCTAAATGGCTACTCTCCTACTTTACCCTTCCCACGGCTCATCACAACCTTTAGAGTGATAGTCAAGCCCTTTGACATTCCGAGTCCTCTATAATCTGGGCCCTGCCCGCTCTTCCAAAGTACCTCCGGAAACCACTTCCTCCATAGGCAGTGATCCAACACGGGAGATTAGTGTTGCCCCGGCCCTCCTCGGTATGCCAAGCCCTTGTGTGCTGGCACAGAAACCATCACACCTACTGTTCATCTGGTGACCTTCTGTTCACCCTTCAAGACCCGGGCTCAGGCATATCTTTTCTGTAAGTCTTCTCTGAAATACGCCCAACCCTCAAGAAAATCCCATCAGAGTCGCCTTTATTCTCCCCCTGGAATGCTTGCACAGTCACATTATTTGTGATGGTCTCTGTGCATCCAGCTCTGGAGGGCTGGGTCATGTGGTGGTTATCTTGGAGCTCCTCCTGCATAGTCCAGGCTCCAGCACCTACTAGGATCCTGGGGAAACCTTGTGGTGTGAGGAATGAATGAAGGTCCAAGATTACACGTCTAGAGATCGCAGAGGACTTAATTCAGGGCCCAGGGATCTCTCTGCTGAGTGGCCTGGCTTGTCATGGGGAGACGGGGGAGTGCCTATCCTGAGAGCTGGACCTGTAGTTCCTGAGCTGCACAGTGAGTCTCACATTAAGAACACGATCTGGGAGAGAGAAGTCAAGACTTCTGCTAATAAACCCCAGAGAACAAACTAAAAAATGCACAAAGCTTTTTCTGTAGTAGATGTCCTGTTCCTGGTGCCTTCCCTTTCTTTTTAATCATTGCCTTAAGCTGCTGTTATGTGTATAAGATCTCATCAAGATGTTTTGCATACATAACCCACATCTGTTAAACAAACAAAAAAAAATGCAAACATTCACTATATATCTTTTTCCCTCCAGTACTTGTAAATTATGCATGTTCTTGAAGATATATAATGTTAAGAATTATGGAGGGAATACAAAGAGATAGAAATTGATAGCATAATAGATTTTTTTTTTTTTTTTTTTTTTGCTTACTATAATAGATCATCTCATGCACCCCATTCACTCCAATTACAAGTGTCCATTTTGGAGGGCACTGGTCTATAACATCAAAATATGAGCAAACCCCACTGCTCAGAATTAGAAGCAGGTTACATTAATTGTAACTGGCATCACCAACTCAATGGACATGAGTTTGAGTAAACTCTGGGAGCTAGTGATAGACAGGGAGGCCTGGTGTGCTGCACTCCATGGGGTTGCAAAGAGTCGGATACGACTCAGTGACTGAACTGACTGACTACATTAACTGGCCCCGACACCACCACCAGACTTGAATGACATTGTGCAGAGCACGGACATGATTTAAATCCTTGCTGTGTGTCCTTGAACAAATTGGCTTCACTTTTCTGATCCTCAGTTTTTCCATTGGTAAAAATCTTAATAATCATTCCCTAGGTGATCTGAGCTGGTTTCAGAAAAGGCAAAGGAACCAGAGATCAAATTGCCAACATCTGCTGGATCATCAAAAAAGCAAGAGAGTTCCAGAAAAACATCTATTTCTGCTTTATTGACTATGCCAAAGCCTTTGACTGTGTGGATCACAATAAACTGTGGAGAATTCTGAAAGAGATGGGAATACCAGACCACCTGACCTGCCTCTTGAGAAACCTATATGCAGGTCAGGAAGCAACAGTTAGAACTGGACATGGAACAACAGACTGGTTCCAAATAGGAAAAGGAGTACGTCAAGGCTGTATATTGTCACCCTGCTTATTTAACTTATATGCAGAGTACATCATGAGAATTGCTGGGCTGGAAGAAGCACAAGCTGGAATCAAGATCACCGGGAGAAATATCAATAACCTGAGATATGCAGATGACACCACCCTTATGGCAGAAACTGAAGAGGAACTAAAAAGCCTCTTGATGAAAGTGCAAGTGGAGAGTGAAAAAGTTGGCTTAAAGCTCAACATTCAGAAAATGAAGATCATGGCATCTGGTCCCATCACTTCATGGGAAATAGTTGGGGAAACAGTGGAAACAGTGCCAGACTTTATTTTGGAGGGCTCCAAAATCACTGCAGATGGTGACTGCAGCCATGAAATTAAAAGATACTTACTCCTTGGAAGGAAAGTTATGACCAACCTAGATAGCATATTCAAAAGCAGAGACATTACTTTGCCAACAAAGGTCTGTCTAGTCAAGGTTATGGTTTTTCCAGTGGTCATGTATGGATGTGAGAGTTGGTCTGTGAAGACAGCTGAGCATTGAAGAATTAATGGTTTTGAACTGTGGTGTTGGAGAAGACTCTTGAGAGTCCCTTGGACTGCAAGGAGATCCAAGCAGCCCATCCTAAAGGAGATCAGTCCTGGGTGTTCATTGGAAGGAGTGATGCTGAAGTTGAAACTCCATTACTTTGGCCACCTCATGTGAAGAGCTGACTCATTGGAAAAGACCCTGATTCTGGGAGGGATTGGGGGCAGGAGGAGAAGGGGACGACAGAGGATGAGATGGCTGGATGGCATCACCGACTCAATGGACATGGGTAAACTCTGGGAGTTGGTGATGGACAGGGAGGCCTGGCATGTTGCAATTCACGGGGTTTCAAAGAGTTGGACACGACTGAGCGACTGAACTGACTCACTGACTGAGGTGATCTGATAGGAGAAATTGGATACTTACCCGTCCCACACAGAGTATAAACAGTCACTCACCAGAGAAGGTACAAGCAATGGTATCTGGAATATTATATAGTCATTTAGAATTATTCATGTATTTATGAAACATTCGTAACAAGGCAGGGTCTGGGGGGCTGCTGAAAAGATGTTCACCAAACACATGCGGATTATAGATAACCCAAGGGAGAGCAGGGCTGTGTGCTGAAGAGGACTGAAGGTCCTCAAATAAATGTTTCAAGTGGGAGGATTATTTATTCAAAAGTTTCCGTTCTGCCATATATAGTTATGGTTGACTGTTTAAGGAACCCAAAGAGAGAGAGAGATTATAGAAGGGAACAGAAATCTAAGGTGCCCTGAGAATGTGCAGGACGAAGATATTCCTTCGCTCCACACATCTGTGTTGTGAGTGTGCATGCGTCACAGGTGGCCCCATGGGCTGGGGGTCGGGGGAACTGGGACAGACAAACCCTCGGGACTGACATCCACGTGCAGCTTCTCTGGGTCCCTGAGAGCAGCCAAGGAAGCCAAACAGGTGATGCGGCAGAGAGTGCAGCAAGGCTGGCTGAGACTAGCTCGTCCAGGGAAGTGACATCCGGGCTAAGCTATGAAGGATGCAAAGGAGCCAGACATGGGAAACCCAGAGTGAGCACAGAGAGACTCCCAGGTTGAGGAGCCGCCAGTGAGAAGGAGATGGACGCACAGAGCCGTCCTCCGCGGACCCGGCCTGGCCTGGCGTCATTCCACGCCAGCTCCTCACACATCTCCGAACGCCCTTGACCTCTTCTGCCGACCAGAGCATGGGAAGCCAGCATCACGGCTGGGACCTCGTAGAGCCAAGACCTTGCAGAGTGCCAGGCCCGTGGCCGGGCTCCTTGACAGGTGGCTGCAGCTGACAAGAACCTAAATGAACCAAGCAACCCATCGCCAGGGACTAAGCTGGACAGCTGGACGCCTGGACAGCAAAGATTTGGACTGTTCCTGCCCCTCTCTCTGCATAGACCTCAGCTCATGGGTCATCTTACAAGAGAGGTTGTTGCCCGCTCCCTGCTAGCCCAGCCCCTTTTGGCTGTTCTTCACAGCACCTTCCCCACCTCACGTTTCAGGTGTTTACTTGTGCCTGTGTGGACTCCCCGCCTGGACTGAGAACTCCATGGTGCAGGGATGACTCTTTCTTTTCCCACTGCTTCCCCTCCTCCTGGGATAGTTCCAAGTCCATTGCAGATGCTCCCTGGATAACATTTCCAGTTTGTTAATGGCCTCCGGTGTCTTCCATGCCTTTCTGCATTTGCCCAAAAGACAAAATAGCCAAAGAAACTTTCTTTTGAAGTAAAAAACAAAATGTGCATCAAACGAGTTACTTTTTAAGGAAAGGGAAAGAGTGCCACCTTCTGTACCAGCCATGTTCCTTGTAAAGTCCCATGTGCCCTCGGAGTGCCTCTGGGAGGCGGCATTTTCATCAGCATGAGCGTGACAAGACTTCAAGGACCAGGTGACGTGCTTTTCTGATCTCTGCACTTGGGATACCTCTCACCGTGAGGGCTGTGCACACAGCAAGCCCGACAGCTTCCCAGGAGTCACTCCGTGCCTCAGGTGGTGAGTCATTGTGAGATCAGAGAAGAAAAGCACGTGTTTCTGTCTTCTAAGTTCAAAAGCCAGTGATTATATAAAGCAGAACAATTGCGATGCGCACTTGGAAATAAAATTTTCCAGTTCTCTACAGAAGCCACTGCACGGGCTGAAGGGAGGAGGGGATTCATCAGGACGGCAACTGGGGGGGCAGGCGCAGGGATGGGACACCCCCTCGACCACTGGGACAAGGCCAGGGGGCCTCGTGGAGGCCTGATCGGGGCTGCACAGGGGCCAGTGTCTGTCTGAAGGAAGGCCGACCATTGCTGTCTCTGTGACCCTCAGTCTTCTCAGGCACTTCTGGGAGGGTCCTTCTCTAACTAAGACTCCCAGAACAAAGGTGAGTCCCAAACAGTGGGTGGGAGAGAAACCAAGCCAGGCCCTGTGGGGCTCCTGGGCACAAAAGCCTTCCTGTGTCCTGCAGTTCTTATTTATAGGAAATAAACTTCAGCCTCCGTGACATTCCCCAAGTTCCAAAGGGTAGATTCAGACAGTTGTTCCTCAGGGAAGGGTGGGGATGCAGAGACAGGGAGGAGCAGGCCAGAAACAATAGTGAAGCCTTGGGGAAGGGTCCTGGTTTTCCCTCAAGGGATACCCAATGGACAATATCTTTAAGCTCTTCTGCAGAACTAAGTTCAGGGCAACAGAGAGAAGAAAGCAGAACCCCCAACAAATGGAAGATGTTAATTATTTGATAAAGCATTCTTCACTCCGAAGAGAAGGTCACCATTTGATAGCCTTGAAAACCACAGAAGCTCATCAAGAGACCCCCTGAGGCCAAATTAAAGAAATGCACACATACACACACCCTGATCCCTATCAGCAACCCACCCCTGAACCATTGTTATAAAACTCCTCACCAAATCCCCCAGGGTTGAGACACACTGCTTTTGAGGGCACAACCCTGCTGTGTCCTCCTTTGCCTGGCACCCAAAGGTGCCAAGTTTCTACTTCACACAAAACTCTGCTTCCAAGATTTGATCCAGCACCAGCACCATCGCAGGAGGCCAAGCTTTTGGCATCAGAGGAAGAAAGGGCAAAAACTCAGAGTCAAAGAGGGAGGCAGAGAATAAGTTCAAGGTTAAGGCCTCTCAGGGGTGGAACATTCCCCCTCCGTTATGCTGATTTTGCAGACTAGGAAAACAATACTCAAGAAAGCAAATGGCCTGTACAAATAGATGTGATGGGAAAACAGTTTGAATTCACATATCATTGACTCCAAAGTTCCTGAGCTTTCCACCTCACCCAGCTACCTGCACCAAGAGGTAGCACTGATCAAAATCCATTTCCTACTAGCCACAAAAGGTCCTTGTAGTCATTAACGATGCTTCAAGTGAACCAAGAACCAAGGTTTCTCAGAGGGATGTGCTGGTGATTCCACATTTGGCCACCAGAGGGCACAAGCAACACACAGATCTGCTTGTCTCATCCTTTCAGGTGACTACCCCAAGCCAGACATCATTGTGAATTGTGCCCTTGTCCTCTCCCCTTTCTTCTTCTTTTAAAATCTTCTTTATTGCATTATTTTTTTATTGTCCTCTCAATTTGGTAGATGAAGATTCTCTTTTTTTAATTAATTAATCTTTTTTTATTGGAGTATAGTTGCTTTACAACATTTTGTTAGTTTCTGCTGTTCTGCAAAGTCAATCAGCTATTCTGCTAAGTCGCTTCAGTCGTGTTCAACTCTGTGTGACCCCATGGACTGTAGCCCGCCAGGCTCCTCTGTGCATGGGATTCTCCAGGCAAGAATACTGGAGTGGGTAGTCGTGCCCTCCTCCAGGTGATCTTTCCGATCCAGGGATCAAACCAGCATCTCTTACATCTCCTACATTGGCAGGCAGATTCTTTACCACCGAGCCACCTGGGAATTAGCTACACATATACATAAATCCCCTCTTTTTTGGATTTCCTTCCCATTTATGTCACCAGAGTACTGAACAGAGTTCCCTGTGCTATATGGTCAATTCTCATTAGTTTATCTATTATATAGATAGAATGCATATATGTCAATTCCAATCCACCCCACGCCCTCTTACCCTCTTGGTATCCATAAGTTTGTGTCTCTACAACTGTGTCTCTATTTCTACTTTGCATATAAGTTCATCTATACCATTTTTCTAGATTCCACATATATGTGTTAAGTCGTACCCAATGCCTTACGACCCCATGGACCGCAGTACACCAGGCTCCTCTGTTCTTCACTCTCTCTCGGGGTTTTCTCAGATGTGTGTCCACTGAGCTAGTGATGCTAGCTAACGATCGCATCCTCATCCCTCCTCCTGCTGCCTTCACTCTTTCCCAGCATCAGGGTCTTTTCCAATAAGTTGGCTCTTTGCATCAGGTGACCACTGAAATTTCTCCAAATCTGGCCTGGGACCATCTCTCCCAAGACCAGGAGTTCTTTGACAGGCAGATTGACCCCAACATCATGGAATTAAAAGTGGTGTGGGTCCCAGGAATCTGCATTTGTACAAAGTGTAGAAGAAGATTCTGTAGCCAGATAAACTTTGAGAACCCCTGCATTTCAGCACAGAAAGCACACAACTGCCCAGGTCAGCCTCACCCAGTCGCGGTGAGGCCGCTGGAAGAGAAACCACTTCCCCAAAGCCACATGCCCGCCGGCAGCGGGGCCAGGATGCGTCCCCGGTGCTGCCTGCTGCGTGCCGTTGGTGGGGCCCACTAGGCGTCTGGTGAGGTCTAGTTCCCCTGGGGGCCTCCCTGTAGGTAGCACCCCTGAAAGAATGAGGTGTTATTTGGGCCTCACAGAGTCTTAACCATAGAACCCCAAGAACCTTCTGTGGCGGGGGAGTGGATTTTCCTGTACCTTTCCCAGCCAGACTTCCAAGGTCCCTGAAATAGAGTTTAAAAATCAAATTAGGTTCCTGTTGGAAACAGAAAGGGAGGCAAGTCCCCAGCTGTTTAATAACGCCCTTCTACTTAGAAAATATCCCAACTCCTTAATGTCCACGGGTGTCCTTTCTAGAACATTCCAACCAAGCCAGATCCATTCCTGCCGTGGTAAGAGAGCAGAGGGGTGGGCCACTCCACCCCCAAGAAAACCATGGTAGGTGTAACTCTTATGGAGAGAAGGTAAGGAAAGGTCGTGACTTGGTGGTGAAAGGAGTGAGGGGAGAGAGAAGGCAGGAAGAGACGGAGACCGTCTAGTCTTGTCTGAACAGCGCCGCAAAGTGGGCACCACTGGAGTCAGACCTCTGTAGGGATGTGACTTCTGGAGCCGCGTCTCCGAGCCCTGAGGCGCAGAAGACGAGGCGAGGTAAGGTCCCTGCAGTGACTTGAGATACAGCCAGTCTTGGGCGGAGCACACTGGTGCTCATCGTCACCAAGAAAAGACATTCCATCACATCTGCCTACCGCTGCCTTGCTCCTGGGATCTCAGCGGATGCACAGGGCAGATGTACAGAGTTTCAGGGTAGTCTTATGTACTTCAAATTGGTGCATGCACTGGGCTGGGTTGCTTTTTGTTCAGCAGTGGGCTGCTTCAAGGAAACCGGAGATGTTGAAGGAACTAGAACATTTGGAGCATTTCTTTGAGAATTCTTCAAATATCCAAGAGCAGTCAGACAGAGGAGGATCAGATTGGGTTTAGATGTAGTCTAATGGGTGTAAATTATAGAGAAGGACGTTTAAACTCCATAAAACTAGTTAAACCAAATTCACGGGCCATCTCTAACACCTCTTAACCCGGGGCTGGACCCATCTATGATGATTTCAAGAAGACTGTAGAAGGTTTGTTGATGAATTTTTTGGAAAATTGTTATATATTTATTTTAACAGAATTGAAGAAAAATGTAATTGCACTTTCAGTTCTTTATGGTAGTAATACAAAATTGTATTTTTTGGTGAAGTTATCTATATTTTTTAAGTTAATTGATGTAAAGAAACATTAAATAAATAATATTAGAGCTAGTACCCAGAAAGTGGAAAAACTGTGCAGACAGTAAGAGACCAACTGTCTGGGAAACACTGAGCTCTTGGTGTTGCTTTGTGGGCACAGATAGTTGCTATAACAAAGAGCCCTTTGTCTCAATGGCTGTAGCATTCTGTCACACAAAGGGACCCCCAGTAGACTACATATCTTGCTATTCACACTTGGTATAGCCTTCTCTCCTCAAATCGGGCTGACTCTGCAACTCGCCCTCATCCAGAGCGGGCAGCAGAAGCGATGCTGGATCCATTTCAAGCCTAAGCCTTAGGAAGTTCTGGCCAGTTCCAGTTTTCCACTCTTGGGAGCCCTAAGCTCCAGAGAAGTAAAGCTATGCTGTTGGAGTGACCAATGAAAAACCACAGGAGAGGCCATGAGGAAAGAGAGAGGTCTTGATGCTACATGGAGAAAGAAAGAAGCCCCTCATCTTAGTGTTCCAAATGAACCCAGCCTCCAGGCACCCCCCCAGCTGAGCATGCCAGTTGCAAGTATAAGCAGCCCCAAGACCAACCCATATGCAGAACTGTGTGCAATTAAACATAGCTGGGGTCTCCCTGGAGGCTCAGCTGGTAAAGAATCTGCCTGCAATGCAGGAGCTGCTGCTGCTAAGTCATTCAGTTGTGTCCAACTCTGTGGCCCCATAGATGGCAGCCCACCAGGCTCCGCCGTCCCGCAATGCAGGAGGCCCCAGTTCAGTTCTTGGGTCAGGAAGATCCCCTGGAGAAGGGATAGGCTACCCACTCTGGTATTCTTGCCTGGTGAATCCCCATGGACAGAGGAGCCTGGCAGGCTACAGTCTGTGGGGTCGCAAAGAGTCAGACATGACCGAGTGACTAAGCACAGCACAGCACAAACACAGCTGTTGTTTTAACCACTAAGTTTTGAGATGGTTTGTTATGCAATAAAAGATAATAATCAAAGGTTGTTTTGAGGTGATGCAGGCTTCTTTCTCACTCACAATATTTTCCATGTGGGCTGAGAGCTGGGTGGCGCTCTGTTCCATGCCACAATTCAGGGATTCAGTATCCTTCCATAGGGTGGCTCAACCGTCTTCCAGGGCCTTGGCATCATTCAGATCCTCTACAGCTGGCCACAGACAAGGATTGTTCAGGATGCTTGACTAGCGAAGGGGGGTGTGGTGAGGCCTGAAAATGCAACAATTAAATAGGACAAGAACTCAGTCATATGGCCCCACCTGACTTAAAGGGGACTGGAAAATATATGACCAGTATAAAAAGAAAAAGTAGAGATTTGGAGAGCCTTCCCATCTCTTCACATATGTTATTAAAACATATGCATACATACACCACGCTATTGACATAGTGCAGTGAGTCTTGTGCTAGAATGTGAATAAGTGATTTGGGACCCTGAAAAAAAAGCAATGAGCTCTGCATGGAGTCAGCTGGCCAGTCATCAAATTCATGGAGTGGCTGGTAACATCTGACCTAGGTTTTGAAGGATGACTAAGTTTTCCAGCCAGAAGGGGAAGGTGAATCTAAGCAGAGGGCAGATGGCCTTGAAAGAACGCACTGGATACAGGAAGCAATGAAGGAAACAGCCACAAAATAAATAAGACTGTGCTTGGAGGACCTGATTTGAGGCTTCAGAGTTGGGGTACTTTAGAGGATCCTGGGGTCCTGTAATGAACCTTTAGTTTGAACCCATTGTGATCTAGGTTCAGTTATTTGTTAACCAAATAGTTAAGAGTCCTGGTAAATAATATTTTCTAACGTAAAATTCTGGAGAAGGCGCTGGCACCCCACTCCAGTACTCTTGCCTGGAAAATCCCATGGACGGAGGAGCCTGGTGGGCTGCAGTCCATGGGGTCACTAAGGGTCGGACACGACTGAGCGACTTCACTTTGACTTTTCACTTTCATGCATCGGAGAAGGAAATGGCAATCCACTCCAGTGTTCTTGCCTGGAGAATCTCAGGGATGGGGGAGCCTGGTAGGCTGCCATCTATGGGGTCGCACAGAGTCGGACACAACTGAAGTGATTTAGCAGCAGCAACGTAAAATTCTAGGATTATTTGTTTCTAAACAAATAACATCCATCACATCATCCAAGGCCATCACCCAAAAGTGAAGTGGGAGACAGCTAGATAATAAACATGAAGTATCCACACACAGATCTTTACCACTGGTCCTCACTGTCAGAGCCCTTGATTAACTACTCTATCACCTATTCCTCAGAGTCGAAGTGTTTCCATCTCTGAGCCTCTGGCTCGCCTTCTGTCCATGGACATTGTATAAGACATATCATGGGGGCATCCCTTTAGCTCCAGCTGGAACAATGCCATCCCAAAGGACTCACTTCTGGCCATAGATGTTGAGTTGTAGCCACCTGACCCTTGATAAGTCTATCATATTCTTTGCTATTAGAACTAGAACCAGAGACACAAAATCTCCAGGTGGGGGTGCAATGGGGGTGGGGGTGGGAGTTGGGAGGTATGGGGGTGGGGGTGGAGGGGTGTTGATAAGCCTGGGGGTGGGGAGGGGCGGATGGTGTTGATAAGCCTGCAGTTGACAGCCTGGGACTTAGGATACATTTTCAGCAAGGTACAAGCTGGAAAGTTGATAATTGGAAACTCATCTTCAGAGAAAGACTGGAGAAGAAACAGATTATCAGAGAAATCATACATCCCAATAATTGAAAGGAAGAAGTGGCCCAATGCCTTTCTACTTCTCATGACACCCAACTCAATATCCTGCTTTTGTTTTTCATGATACTCCCTTGTAACCTACTGAGAAGCCACCTTTTCTTAGATAAGTTGAATAGGTTACTGTTCTTTGCAAAATAAATTAGTCCTGGCTGCAAGGAGATCCAACCAGTCCATCCTAAAGGAGATCAGTCCTGGGTATTCATTGGAAGGACTGATATTGAAGCTGAAAGTCCAATACTTTGGCCATCTGATGCAAAGAGCTGACTCATTTGAAAAGACCCTGATGCTGGGGAAAATTGAGGGCAGGAGGAGGAGGGGAAGACAGAGGATGAGGTGGTTGGATGGCATCACGGACTCGATGGACATAGGTTTGGGTGAACTCCAGGAGCTGGTGATAGACGGGGAGGCCTGGCATGCTGTGGTTCATGGGGTCGCAAAGAGTCAGACACGACTGAGCGACTGAACTGAACTGAACTGAAGCGAGGAAAAAACAATTTATTAGGGCTATTGCAAGAGTAGTATTGTCATAATATAAAAGTATGAGTACACTGGGGATAAAAATATCTTATGGGAACATTGTGTAGATTACATGGGATTATCCATAAAATGCATAGTTCCTGGCACATATCGGACGCTTCCCCCACCAAATACCATTCTGACCATTATTATGACCACTCTGGTTCTTCCCACAGTCTCTCTCACACACACATTCCTGAGCGTGTGACCTTATTGAGGGTTTAATAGAGAGTGGGAGAAGGACATTTACCTCAGCTCACACACCACTGCTGACTTCAAATCCCAATACACATTCTCTTCTCCAAAGACCCTTCCCAGCCTTGGCCCACCAAGTATTTTTCTCTTTGTGTTCTCCCAACAAGGCCCCAGATACATGACTTCTTCTCTCCCTCCAGGATTACCAGCTGCACCCCAAACTTGCACACCCTGTTCCATCCAGGTACTCAGCAGAGCAGTGAATTATATGGCCAGCTTTCCCCTCGTTATGCTAACCATGGCCACTGAGGCTAAGCAGGTCCTGTTCTGGCTCCAGGGTCTGCCCGTAGGGTGAAGCCAGATCCAGCTCTGCCAAGAGACCAACAGGACAGAACATCAGGTCCCGTGAAGAATGAGGATCTACTCCAATCTCTTCATAACAGGCGCTACGCGACAGTGATGGGCCTGCCCTCCCTTGGCCTCCCCCGACGCTGCCCCCTCTCTCACCTCCCTTGCCTGTTTTAAGGACTCTTGATGATGTCACATCAGGCAACTGCCAACTTGTCAGTGAAGGAGGTGGCGCCTTAATGGAGTATGAGGTCTAATCAACAGGAACTGCCAACAGGGGAAGGAAGCCTGAGGCCTGTCCTATAAGGAAGAGGCTCTGCTTCCAAAGGTGGGGAGAAGTCTGGCAGTAGAGGGGGGTGGCGAAACTGAGAGAAATCCTTCCAGTGAACCAGATGTGCCTTGACATGTCTTGTGTCTCATTCTCCACAAAGCTCCAAGACAAAAAATTAAATGTGCCTGGTGAACAGGAAGTGGACATGCCTGTGAGTTTTGAAATGAGGCGCTGCCAGTCCACATCACAATTAAGCTAAAATAGAACCTCAGTGACTTTTGGTTAAACACACTGGTTAACTTAATTTCATGCCCATAGACTACAATTCAACCATGCAGCCCACCAAACAATTATTTTATCAGCCCCAGGAACCATGATGCATGTAAGTTTTCAGCTTGCTCAACATCACTGAGCAAGTTGCAGCCTTTCTAAAGCAGATAAATCACTAACACCCACTGATGACTTCAGATTTCATCATCACCTAAGTGTCAAGTTGGAAATTCTCATATTTTTGTACTGTTAAGCTGAGAACATTAGAAGGCTATATGTTGGAACAAGACATTATATTTCTAATAAAAAAGAAATACAAGTGACTGGCAAACAGGAATGTATGTCCATGTCCAGTGACCGCTATGTAAATGCAAACTGAAAAGACAACAAAATGTCATTTTCATTTAGCAAACTAGCAAAAGCTAAAACATCTGATGGTTCCTCTTGTTGCTAACGATGGAGGCAGACAGAAACACTCTTACACTGTTGTCACTGAAAAGTAGTACAACCATTTAAAAAAACCTCAGCACAACCTCTCCAAAATGTGAAAGTATACTCACTCCGAGTATACCTTCTGCTGCCAGAAGTCTTCCTACCACTATAGGTAGCATAGGTTTGAATTCTATACAGTGGTCAGTATAAGTGAGCTGGATATGCACAGAGCAATGTGGTTATAGGTAGCATATGTTTGAATTCTATACAGTGGTCAGTATAAGTGAGCTGGATATACACAGAGCAATGTGGAATGATTCCAAAAATATAATGTATTTAAAATTAGAGAAGGAATTAATTTAAAGCATAAACTAAATATAAATATACCCCCAAAGAACATAAATATTTGGAGATACCAATGATAGAAATGAAAAGTGGGTAGAAAGGATACACGTGATACACAAGACAGTCGACGCCTGTGGTAAAAATAACGGCAACGAAAATGGTGATAAGTGAAAAGTAATAAAAATTTTTAAATATATGTGGACATAATGCCATGCTGTGAATTAAGGGACATAATGGACTCGGTCAGGTATAACTGGATTCTGAAAAAAAGAAAAAATTACAATAACGACAACAAAAGCTTCCAACTATTCTTGCCTAAACATACAGAATATATAGGTTCAAAAATGTTAATTGAGACATTTGATGTACCAGCAATAGGTTGAAAACATTCTAAATGTCAATCAGTATAGGTTGGATAAATTAGCTTACCTCTATTCAATAGCACACAATGCAGCCTTGGAAAGATAATGAGGTGACTCTATATTAACTATATAGAATGTTCTGTAAGTATATCAGCTCAGTTCAGTCCAGTTGCTCAGTCGTGTCTGACTCTTTGCAACCCCATGGATTGCAGCACACCAGGCCTTCCTGTCCATCACCAACTCCCAGAGTTCACTCAAACTCACGTCCATCGAGTCGGTGATGCCATCCAACCATCTCATCCTCTGTCGTCCCCTTCTCCTCCTGCCCCCAATCCCTCCCAGCATCAGAATCTTTTCCAACGAGTCAACTCTTCGCATGAGGTGGCCAAAGTACTGGAGTTTCAGCTTCAGCATCATTCCTTCCAATGAACACCCAGGATTGATCTCCTTTAGAATGGACTGGTTGGATCTCCTTGCAGTCCAAGGGACTCTCAAGTACATAGTTAAGTTGTAAAAATGATATGTAGTGTAAAAGGAGATAACATAGATGACCTGGAAGATTTTAATCTTGTCCTCCTGTGAATAGCTTAGTTAATAATACTGAGCCATCAGTACTGAATTTACTTAGTGAAAGAAAAAAAAAAGGCTGATTTCCAGTCATTCGGCCAAAGAGGATCCCCTTTTCCATAAAGATCATTTCTTCAACAAGGAAAGTCCCATTATAACATGGTCACCTAGATATTCCCTGATCCTCTTTTTCTGTAAACATAATAGACTATTTTAAGAATGGGTTTCCTGTCCTGAGTCCTTTCCTAAGATATTCCTAGTCAGGCTATGTCTAGATGAATCTGAGTATAATTGGAATTTCAAAAGGAGAAGAAAGAAAAATAGAGTAGAATAAATATATGAAAAGATGATTGAGAATTGTCCAACGACATCTATCATGTATCCAAAAATCCTAAAGAACTGTAGCAGAATAAATACTCCTCCTACCCAAATCCTTCCCAAATGCCTACACATGACATATTCAAACTAGTGAAAACCAAAGATAAAAAGGAAATCTTGAAGGCAGCTGAGAAAAATTACACTAAGTACAGAGTATCAAAGATATGAATTATAGCAAGATTTTTATCAGAAATTGTGCAAGTCAGAAGACATCTTTAAAGGGGCAAAGGAGAAAAAGAACAATCATCCAGGAATTCCATTCCTAGAGGAAAATACTCTTTCAAAAATGGAGATAAGGCAATATGCGTCTGGCTGTGATGGAGTAACAGGGAGAGAATCTATATTCCCACCTTAAACAACTAGAAAAACAAATAAAATATATTAAAAATTGGTTTTCACATATTAGAAAACATTTGGCAATGCCAAGTGGTCTAATGTGCTCATAAATGGGGTTCCAAAAGGATGTGCATGGCAAGACAGGGGGTGGAAGGGACAGAAAAAAATATTTGAAGAAATACTGGCCAAATGTTTCCCAATTAAAAAACCCACAAGTCCAAGCAACTAGAACACCAAGCAAAATTAGCAAAGAAAAGCATCGTTATCGTATTATTACAACTGACAATAAAGATAAAATTCTTGAAGAAATAATTTCTCTTACAAGCATTACTAGCCTAAATATTTCAACAAGAAATGTTATTCAGGGAAAAGGAAAATTATATCAACTGGAAATTTGGAATGAAGAACATGAGCTATCACCTCTGTCAGAGTGGCTATTATAAAAAGACAACAAATAACAAATTGTTGGTGAGAATGTGGAGAAAAGAGAATCCTAGTTTACTGTTGGTAGGAATGTAACTGAATGCAGCCGCTATGGAAAACAGTGTGGTGGTTCCTCAAAAAATTAAAACTAGAACTACCAAATGATCCAGAAATTCCACTTCTGGGTATTTTTCTGAAGAAAACAAAAACACTAATTCAAAAAGAAACATGCACCCCAGTGTTCACAGTAGCATAATTTATAATAGCACAGATACGAAAACAAACTAAGTGTCAGCTGATGAATGGATAAAGAAAATGTAGTGTGTGTACATATATACATATATGTTGTTTAGTCACTAAGTCATGTCTGGCTTTTGTGACTGCAGCCCACCAGGCTCCTCTGTCCAAGGCTTTTCCGGGCAAGAATACTGGAGTGGGTTGCCATTTCCTTCTCCAGGGAATCTTTCCAATCTAGGGATGGAACCTATGTCTACTGCATTAGGAGATGGTTTTTTTTAACCACTAAGCCACCAGGGAAGCCCCACCTAAGATGTAGCTTATGCTCATTAAATGTTGGTGGAAATGAATGAAGAAAGGAGCTGGGAAAGAACGAGGGAGGAAGAGCAAATGAATTTATAGTGATGTTATTAATCGGGGTCCCTGGAACACTGAAAATCTCCCCTGACCCTCCCTTATCATATTTTATTTATTGCTGAGGCAATACGTCCCTGAAGGCAGTTAGTACCTAGTAAGTCAGGCAGATCCCGTAGAAGTTTTTCAGCCTATGTGGCTTATCAGTTCCACCTCCCAATGTATCCCCACTCTGTGCACATCTTACCACAACCAAAGTCACCAGGCCAACCTATCCTGAGAATAAAAGTTGTCTGGTCCCCTGATACTCAAGACCCAAACTCCCTCTTATTTTTCCTCATACTATAATAGTATTGATTGTTTTTTGGACTATAATTCACCACTGTAATCCAAATTATGCTCAAACTACCACACGATTACACTCATCTCACACACTAGTAAAGTAATGCTTAAAATTCTCCAAGCCAGGCTTCAGCAATACATGAACCATGAACTTCCAGATGTTCAAGCTGGTTTTAGAAAAGGCAGAGGAACCAGAGATCAAATTGCCAACATCTGCTGGATCATCAAAAAAGCAAGAGAGTTCCAGAAAAACATCTATTTCTGCTTTATTGACTATGCCAAGCCTTTGACTGTGGATCACAATAAACTGTGGAAAACTCTTCAAGAGATGGGAATACCAGACCACCTGACCTGCCTTTTGAGAAACCTGTATGCAGGTCAGGAAGCAACTGTTAGAACTGGACATGGAACAACAGACTGGTTCCAAATAGGAAAATGAGTTCATCAAGGCTGTATATTGTTACCATGCTTATTTAACTTATATGCAGAGTACATCATAAGAAACGCTGGGCTGGAAGAAGCACAAGCTGGAATCAAGATTGCCGGGAGAAATATCAATAACCTCAGATATGCAGATGACACCACCCTTATGGCAGAAAGTGAAGAAGAACTAAAGAGCCTTTTGATGAGAGTGAAAGAAGAGAGTGAAAAAGTTGGCTTAAAGCTCAATATTCAGAAAACTAAGATCATAGCATCCGGTCCCATCACTTCATGGCAAATAGATGGGGAAACAGTGGAGAAACAGTGTCAGACTTTATTTTTGGGGGCTCCAAGATCACTGCAGATGGTGATTGCAGCCATGAAATTAAGACGCTTACTCCTGAGAAGGAAAGTTATGACCAACCTAGATAGCATATTAAAAAGCAGAATCATTACTTTGTCAACAAAGGTCTGTCTAGTCAAGGCTATGGTTTTTCTAATGGTGATGTATGGATGTGAAAGTTGAACTATAAAGAAGGCTGAGCACCAAAGAATTGATGCTTCTGAACTGTGGTGTTGGAGAAGACTCTTGAGAGTCCCCTGGACTGCAAGGAGATCCAACCAGTTTATCCTAAAGGAGATCAGTCCTGGGTGTTCACTGGAAGGACTGATGTTGAACCTGAAACTGCAATACTTTGGCCACCTGATGCAAAGAGCTGACTCATTTGAAAAGACCCTGGTGCTGGGAAAGATTGAGGGCAGGAGGAGAAGGGGACGACAGAGGATGAGGTGGTTGGATGGCCAATGGACATGGGTTTGGGTGGACTCCAGGAGTTGGTGATGGACAGGGAGGCCTGGCGTCCTGCAGTTCATGGGGTTGGAAAGAGTTGGACACGACTGAGCAACTGAACTAAACTGAATCCAAAGACTTATTGGATTCATTCCAGTAAGACTCTTGGACTGAATCCAAGAGTCTTAGACTTATTAGATGCTAATAACAGTTTGCTGAATGAATGAATGAATGCATAAAAGAAGGACTGAGTAAACAAGTAAAGAATAGTGAGTACACATGGCACAATTTGTTAGCAACTGACAAAGAAACATAGTAGAAGGTGACTCTAATAACCTGCATTTACAGGCCTATGCTCCTTGGCACATTGTTTTGGTAAAATTTATAAGATAACATTTCAGAGTCATCATTTGTAGTAATTGCTAGTCCATTAAAATTCTCTTTCTTATGACCTCCATGTTAGAGTTAGCACAGAGAATGGGTGATAGCTGCTGGCAAGAAAGCATTGTTACAATCATGTTTCCTCTCTGTCAAGTGACAAAAGAGCTGACCTTCGTTTCATAGCTGGGTGCCAGCTCTGGGCCACTTTTGCTACAACCACCCCAAGCAATTGGCTAAGTTCTTGGTCTGGACTGGACCAGATCCTGAAGATGCCAAGGTGCAGTCCTGGCCCCCACGTGTGCTTCCTCCAGCCTTGCAAGTACCTTTTTCTGAAACTAGTGCCATAAATATGAGGCCTGAGTCAAGGGCCAGGAGAGTCCTGGTTAAACTCTCAAGCATAAGAGATGGAGCCAAGAAGCAGAGAGGAAATCAGTCAGGCAGAGCAGGACAGGTGGTCCTCGTGTGCGCACAGCCACTTGCTCTCACTGGGAGAAATGGAGAAGCTGACCTAGACCAAGATAGCGGGCCTCAGCCACTGTGTGCCAAGGGCACGGATGTGGCTCACATACTTATGGACATTATGAGTTCATATTTATGGACACTGCAATCAAAGAGGTAAAAAGGTACCACAACGGAGATACTTGAGATTCCACGAGCACTTTTATTTCTCCATAAAACCACTCCTGGAATGAAGGGACAGCTGGCAACAATGATATTTTCAGGGGGTGGGTGTAAATTACTTAGGACTTGGCTTTCAATGAAAGAAACACTTACTAAAAATGGGGACTACAGAACTGACATTCTCCTCTACTCAGTGAGCAAAGAACTCAGAATTCATACTGGTAAATGCAACTTTCTTTAGAAAGGAGAAGCTGTTCATCAAATATGCCCTCCCACCTTGTGCTGTGCTCAATCATGTCTGACCCTTCGCGATCCCATGGACTGTAGCCCGCCAGGCTCCTCTGTCCACGGGATTCTCCAGGCAAGGATACTGGAGGGGGTTGCCATTTCCTTCTCAGGGAATCTTCCTGACCCAGGGATCAAACCTGCATCTCTTGCACTTCCTACATTGGCAGGCAGAGGGTTCTTTACCACTAGCATTCCACCCTGGAAACCAAAGTATAACCTAAGAATATCTGTCTCCTGAGCCAGTTGCATAGTATACTTGCAAAGGCTCCTCCAAGTTGAAAATATCCCTACCATACCAGTTAGCCACACCAAAATTTTCCTACACGCTCTATCGCTTCAGCTTTCACACATACATCTGTTTGAAAGGCAAATCTCCAGAAGGAGGTCGTACTTAAAGCTCATACTAGTTCCTAACCAGCCTCTTGATATAATGACAGACGCTAGCATGTAAACCATTTACAGTCTTCAAAACACTTCCACTTTCATCACTGCGTGTGATGCTCACCGTAATAGAGGCCACTGTGGCCTGGGTCCTGGCCCTTTCGATAACTGCACATCTGGTCTTAACAAGAACTCAGCCACGCAGGTATTGCTGCTGTGCTCCTTTTACAAATGAGAGACGCACGTTCCATGGTGGGGGAACTTGCCTGAGATGATGCAGTGGGCAGAGCACCGCCCACTGCTCTGGGTGGGGCGGGGATCCAAGCCTGGGCCAGCCATATGCTGAGGCTTGACTTTTCTCCCCAGCCCTGCTGTTCCTTAAACTGGGTTGTGAATCCTAGGGCATCCACAGTTGTCTTTGGAGGGTCCTAGGATGTCAACAAGGATTCCAAATTTTGTTTTCATTTTGTTGATAGTTTGTTTAAAATTAATGTAAGCATGGGAGCTGGCTCGGGGATGCAGGGCTGACCAGTGTAGAGTGGAAGACAGCTGTGGGATTCCAGTGCCTGTGCTTGCTTTACGGTGTAGAATGTGTTGAATCCATGGAACATAGTCCAACATCACATTCTCAGATGTCAGTGTGACATATGAGGACCGAATGATGACGTGGCCTCCTTATGAATAAAATCGCAGTGATATAAATAGAAACAAAGATGTGAGAACCAGGGTACCCCATATGACTCACACAGCCTAAGCATAGTGGACCCAAAGGTCCATCAGCCAATGCAATCAGCAAAGCATCATCTGTCTGTCATATTAACCTGTAAACATTAATTTCATTAATTTAAATTATATTGGGGTTCATGGATTTATTTCCATTTTGTTGCAAATTTTAGAAATCCATAGCACTATAGGCCGAAGGTATTTGATGCTAATGCTTATTTCACTAACTCTACAATAAAAATGATTGAAATAAGCACCTGAGTTTGCCTCTGAGAAGAATGTATTAAACCTACTGCCTCCAACATTCATGAGAGATAGAACAATGGGTGTCATTATCCGCCCTCATTTTGCAGATGAGGGAGCTGGAAATGACAAAGAAGAAGTGATTTCTTCAATATTACCATCTCACCAATGCTCAAACCAGGACCAGAATCCCAAGTCTTTCAGAGAAGCAGAGTGAAGTAGATAGAGCAGGGGTTGCAAGGTGGTAGCCCGTAGGCCAAATTTTGTGCTGATCTTATAAAGGATTAAAAAATGAAGACATTTCACAAAAAAATCCTATTTTCCTGGCTTCTCTGGAAAAATGAGATCTGGTCAACCATCATTGACCAGAGTTTGGAGGAGCTCTTCTCTCAGGACCCAGGGATCCTGCCCCAGTGCAGATTATCATTCTCTCTGTCTGGGGTGGGGCCTGAGCTTCGCAAAAGCTCCCAGGTCTTATTCAGAGATGTATTCTGGTCTCTTCTACTTCCATCCTCCACTTTTAAGAATCCTTCTAATTATTTTGGGCCCATATGGATAATCCAGGACAATCTCCTTCTTTTAAAGTCAGATGACCAGCAACCTTAGTATCCTCTTTCCCTGTAACCAAATATACTCACATATTCTAGAAATTAGGACAAGGACAGCTCTGAGGAGCCATGATTCTGTCTGCCATGTTCAAAATATATGCCTTATTTTTATAGTTATATTTATTTTTATAATCTATAGTTATAATCAATTTATAATTATATTTATAATTATTATTATTTTCCAAGTCAGGTTAATTTAATTTTCTATGCTGCCCAAAGAGTTGATGAGAAAGTCAGTCCTTGAGCCCAGTTTTTGCAGCAAAAGATAATGTTATCTTAGATCCTAATGAGTTTTTCTCCACTCAGATAGTAACCAGCTGCTAACCTGTTGCTTTCTACAGATAGACCAAGTATGTACACATACTTGGTCCCAAAAGACTTCACAAAGCTAGTGCACACTAGGTCAAAGCCATTACCAGCTCAGGGGGCTCAGAGAATGGAGAAGGTCAAGGGTGGAGAATCTGATTTCAAAGCAGAGCTAAAACACCATGCAGCCAGGGCAATGAGCATTTTCTGAGAAAAGATAATGTCACCTTTTCTTTGAAAGCCTGAGCCAACTTGGTCGGGCAAGAGAAGCACCCAGTCTGGCTGAATTAATGAAAGCACGTCTTCAGTTCTGGAGAAACTGCAGTAATTAGAGCCATGCCGTTTCCAGCAGGAGACACACATTGACCACCGCATCTTGTCTGAGCGCTCTTCTTTCTATGGAATTTGAGACAAGATTGACAAGTTCAACAATACTGACCAAAGTTGCCCACTCCAGTATCCTTGGGCTTCCCTTGTGGCTCAGCTGGTAAGGAATCTGCCTGCAATGTGGGAGACCTGGGTTCAATCCCTGGGTTGGGAAGATCCCCTGGAGAAGGGAAAGGCTACCCACTCCTGTATAACGGCCTGGAGAATTCCACGAACTGGATAGTTCATGAGTTCACAAG
This sequence comes from Bubalus kerabau, assembly GCF_029407905.1. Lineage (NCBI taxonomy): Eukaryota > Metazoa > Chordata > Mammalia > Artiodactyla > Bovidae > Bubalus > Bubalus kerabau. Next base: position 10,683,572 of record NC_073633.1, read on the forward strand.
GAGTCGGACACGGCTGAGCGACTTTCACTTTTACTTTCACGGTGACCTTACATGGAGTTCTGAACTGAGTCTCAGAAAGGGAACAGCAACACAAGAAAAACATCTCTGGTTTAGAGTTCTTCCTTCTACTTTTTGTTTTAATTTCTGCTGCTCAAACTCTGGTTAAGTTACTAGTCAGGAATCGAGGGAATTGTTTTCCCATTGAAATTCTCCTAAATTCATGTGTTTAACAAGTACTTATTGAGAATAGCGTATGTCCCTAGAGTACTGTTTCTTTATGTCATTGTGTTAGTTTCAGCTGCTCAGCTATTGTGCTAAGTCGCTTCAGGAGTGTCTGACTCTGTGACCCTATGGACTGCAGCCCACCAGCCTCCTCCATCCATGGAATTCTCCAGGCAAGAATACTGCAGTGGGTTTCCACGTCCTTCTCCTGGGGATCTTGCCAACCCAGAGATCAACTCTTGTCTCTTAGTCTCCTGAATTGGCAGGCAGGTTCTTTACCACTAGCGCCTGGGAAGCCCTATTTTAGCCACAAGGAAGTATATATTGATGATAAACATTAATGAAAACAGGATCTAACATGGAGTGTTCCCTACAATCAATGTAAACATTTGACCAGAGAAGATCCCAACAATAAAAATAGTAAGGTCAGCATTGTTCAAGGCTATTTCTTCACATCAAAACTGCCTTTAATATGTTTAGACTGTGTTTACAATGAAAGCAAAAGAAATGGCTGAGCTTGTAGATATTAATGCTGAATTGGTTTTAACTTCTTTCCTCCTGGTGAAGTATATCTTTCGTAGCTGGCGTCACTCGCCTTCTGCTTTCCCTGTGAGTAGCTACGCCCTTCAGCCTTTATTATTCCTGCATCTACTTGAGTGTCTTAGGATAAACGCCCCAAGGTTTCAACACAGTGCCATGGGAGACAAGGCTTGCACCAGTTAATTTAGCAAAACTCAGTGGTATCATGACTTGTTATTGCCCTAAATCAGATTGTTTTTCCTAAGTGAGAGTTGTAAACTTAAACTCTGCTTTCTGATCCTAGCCAGGCTGGGGACAGGGGAGATGGGTTTTAAGAAATAAAATTAATGGGTTCAATAAGGGTTACGTTGTTCAAAAAACTAAGATCATGGCATCCTGTCCCATCACTCCATGGCAAATAGATGGGGAAACAATGGAAACAGCGACAGACTTTATTTTCTTGGGTCTCAAAATCACTGCAGATGGTGACTGCAGCTATGAAATTAAAAGACACTTGCTCCTTGGAAGAAAAGCTATAACCAACCTAGACAGCATATTAAAAAGCAGAGACATTACTTTGCCAACAAAGGTCCATCTAGTCAAAGCTATGGTTTTTCCAGTAGTCATGTATGGATGTGAGAGTTGGACTATAAAGAAGGCTGAGCACTGAAGAATTGATGCTTTTGAACTGTGTTATTGGAGAAGACTCTTGAGAGTCCCTTGGGCTGCAAGGAGATCCAACCAGTCCATCCTAAAGGAAATCTGTCCTGAATATTCATTGGAAGGACTGATGCCGAAGCTGAAACTCCATACTTTGGCCACCTGATGCAAAGAACTGACTCACAGGAAAAGACCCTGATGCTGGGAAAGATTGAGGGCAGGAGGACAAGGGGATGACAGAGGATGAGATAGTTGGATGGCCTCACCGACTTGATGGACATGAGTTTGAGCAAGCTTCAGGAGCTGGTGATGGACAGGGAGGCCTGGCGTGCTGCAGTCCATGAGGTCTCAAAGAGTCAGACACGACTGAGTGACTGAATTGAAGAGTTATGTAGTTATTGCATACTCCTAGCTGTGCTAAAGTATGGGAAAAACACCCAGGTTCTGGAATCCGTCTGATCTGACTCCAGATCAGCCTCTTACCAGCTGTGTGGCCTTTGGTAAGCTACGCAGCCACTCTGGGCCTCATCCTGCTCTGCATTTACCAAGTTTCTATTACAGGTCAGGAATGATGATGGGCACCGAGGAAAGCTAAAGAAGGTCCCTGCTCCCCAGAGACTTGCAGTCAGTAGGATTTAGAGGCACTAAACAAGAAAACAAGTACAAACCAAATAATTCCTCGTGGCGATGATCCATATAGGAAAGAAATCTGACTGGATTGAGGCCAGCACAGAGAGGACGTTCTGGAAAATTCTCTTCTAGTAGGTGTCTTTTAAGGAAAGACCTAAGAGAGGATTCATTCTTAGAATAGTCTCAGGAAGAGATTTCAGGCATTAGAAGAGAAATTGAAGATTACGAAACTCCGCATCTCACAGATCTACTGTGGGGGTTAAATGGGCTGCTGTTCCCTAGTAAGACCTAAGATCAAGGTGTCTTGCTCAGGGCCCCTCGGAAACCAGCAGACACAACTACCACCACTACTGTGACCCTACATGTGATCCTGAGGAAGGGGCATGCTGGACACCAGAGTTTCAAAGGCTCGCTCTTCCAGATTCCCACATCAAAGATCCAGAGAGAGAAAGAGCAGGAGGGCTTCCCTGTGCTGACTGAAGGTTGCCCGCCTGAGATCCCTGAAGCTTCTCAGCAAGAAACCACACTTCTAGGTGATAAGCGGGTCAATTTCACAGAAAAATGAAAGTGCAGGAAGGAAGTTGAGAGACAGGGAGGCTTTCCTTCTTTCTCCTTCCAGAATGCGTTGTACCTGGAATACTCACACGGTTCTGGTCCAAAGGAAGAAGCAAAGCCATGACGTACTAAGGAAACTGCTAATATAATAACTAGGAAGCACCGTTGTGGTTCTTTCTTTTTCTACTGCTAAGTATTTTTTGTACTTTTATCATTGCTTTTTAACTACCTCTTTCCTCCTTCCTATGTGTTGAACCTATCTCCTATTAAATGTAAAATACTTATAATTGTTAGTATGGTTGTGTGATCTGGTGATATCTGTATATAAATCTTTCACTTTAGACAATTGCCATTAGAGTCAAGCATAATGACCCAGTAGACATCTGCCTGACGAGCTCTCACTTCCTAGAGTGAGAATCTACTCGTGCTGCCTTTATTACTAAAACTAGACAAGCATGACCTACATTATTTTCATTCTAGAATCAGAAATCCCCATTGAATACACACTTTTCCACCCCAGTCCCATTCCTTTCCCTTTTCTCTGATAAAAGACCAAAGTCCTGGGTCTCAGGCCAAGCTACAGAGGAATAAAGAACACAATGAACTTGAAAAAACACATTTATATGTTAGTATTAGATAAATAAGGGGTTGCTAGCAAGATTTTCTGCTTCCTAATCTCATCTGCTTCTTCCTAGGTTAGTGAAGGAGCAATCTCCTTTTTGATTTCTCAGGAATCACCATCAATCTTACGTGTCAGAACTTTTCTCCAGAATCCCAAGTTAGCTTTACTGTGGCCTGGCAGAGGGATGGAGGCGGGAGAGAAGAGGAAGAAGTATACTGCTTGGAGTGATGCGAGTTGAGTTTGAGTCTTGGGTCTGCTTTTTTGACTGTGCTGGGTCTTCACTGTGGCGCCTGTGCTTCTCTCGTTTCCTGTTCCATAGGAAAGGCCAGGTGTGCAGTGTATGGTATAGAGTAATTCACAAACAGTGATTTGAGGATGGTAATGACTGTGATGATGAAGATGATGATGATTTCAGCTGTGTGACCTTCAGTGAGTGACTTAACCTCCCAAAGTCCCATTTTTTGTTATTTGAAATGAAGGCAGAGGATGAACTACATGCCCACCAAGACCACATAACAGCTTTTTCATGTTATTGATGAATAGGGAAGCAGAACGAGTTTTCATGTGGATTTGCATGTTGGGATCCTCAGCTCATGGCCTGTAAATGGCTCTGATAACTGGACTGGATTGAACTGAATCCTCACTCATCAACTGTGCATCATCTTTTGTAATTTTGGGACCAGAGCCAACAAAGCTAAGGTTGTTTGTGGGTCCCAAAAGCAAAGACCAGAAGAGGCATTCAGGCTTTCCAAGAATCTTTCCCACACACTGTCTCTTATTTTCCTATCTTTCCCCCTTTGTAATGAAAACCTCAATGTCCAACTTCCATGTTCCTCTTTCTGGTCAACCTTAATGCCTGTCCCTATGGTTGCATCCTCTGACCATGGGGGAGAAGTTGGGCATTTGATGAGAGACGGTCCAGATATCTGCTGTCCACTGTGAGGACTTTGAAAAGGACTGGATGTACTTTGTATTGCTTAGAAGAATCCACTTGCCTCCAAACACCACTGAAAACTTTGTAGTGAAGACATTAGGTAGTGAGGAGATTATGTGCCCCACAGAAGGCTTCATAAAATCCCCATTTGCACACCTCCTTCCCAAACACCACGAAGGGTTTGCCTTTGCCCACCTGTCACCAGCCACGCAGACTCTGGGCTCCTCTGCTCGCTGACATCTCCCTGCTCTGAGGCAGCCTCTCAACCTGCCAACCCACACTTGTCAACAAGGAGGCTTCAGTGGCTGCTGCACCCTCCTCCTTAGAAAGGATGCTGGGGGTGGCAATTAGACATAATTTTGTCCTTGTCAGGCACACTCTAAGAACACTCTACTTAACTGTCAGGTCACATGTTTTTCAAATGGTTCCTTAAAAATCTTTGCCAATCCTTGTTCCTTAAGAAGCATCAGACTGGCAAAGTTGTGACAAATTGCTTTGAGTTCCAAGAGAGGAAAAAATGTACTCTCTACATATGGTGAGTAAATTCAAATATGCATGTAATACACAAAAATACAGAGGTACACAAATCCATATGATGTATAATCTTTTTGCATATAGTTGGATATATATATTTAGGTAGACATGTTGTGTAAACATATATCTGTGTGTGAATATATTGGGATAAATTGGTGGACTCGATGATGATGAAGGTAGAGCTTTTACTGAAATTTTCCATGCTTCTGGCTGGATAACACGGAGTTGTTATGGTCTCACCTCATACAAGAAAGGATAAGTAGGTTCTGCTCAGAATTTAAAATAAGCTTTAAAAGAACACCCAGCGAGTGCCTGTCATCCTTTCTTTGGGGAGGGGTAATTGCTCCTGATCTCTTGCAGTTACCCTTTCTCTAAACCCAGAGAGGATTATCTCAGGGGGAAAATGAGAGTTCCGAGTTACCAGCAATACAGGAGTGCTCACTGGCACAATGGGGAGATGGTCCTCTCACAATGGGGAGATGGTCCTCTCACAATGGGGAGATGGTCCTCTCTTAGGCAAGAATACACAGAAGAACTTTACAGAAAAGATCTTCACAACCAAGATAATTGTGATGGTGTGATCACTCACCTAGAGCCAGACGTTCTGGAATGTGAAGTCAAGGGGGCCTTAGAAAGCGTCACTATGAACAAAGCTAGTGGAGGTGATGGAATTCCAGTTGAGCTCTTTCAAATCCTGAAAGATGATGCTATGAAAGTGCTGCACTCAATACGCCAGAAAATTTGGAAAACTCAGCAGTGGCCACAGGACTGGAAAAGGTCAGTTTTCATTCCAATCCCAAAGAAAGGCAATGCCAAAGAATGTTCAAACTATGGCATAGTTGCACTCATCTCACACACTAGAAAAGTAATGCTTAAAATACTCCAAGCCAGGCTTCAGCAATATGTGAACCGTGAACTTCCAGATGTTCAAGCTGATTTTAGAAAAGGCAGAGGAACCAGAGATCAAATTGCCAACATCCACTGGATCATGGAAAAAGCAAGAGAGTTCCAGAAAAACATCTATTTCTGCTTTATTGACTATGCCAAAGCCTTTGACTGTGTGGATCACAATAAACTGTGGAAAATTCTGAAAGAGATGGGAATACCAGACCACCTGATCCGACTCTTGAGAAACCTATATGCAGGTCAGGAAGCAACTGTTAGAACTGGACATGGAACAACAGACTGGTTCCAAATAGGAAAAGGAGTACGTCAAGGCTGTATATTGTCACCCTGCTTATTTAACTTATATGCAGAGTACATCAGGAGAAACGCTGGACTGGAAGAAACACAAGCTGGAATCAAGATTGCTGGGAGAAATATCAATAGCTTCAGATATGCAGATGACACCACCCTTATGGCAGAAAGTGAAGAGGAACTAAAGGGCCTCTTGATGAAAGTGAAAGAGGAGAGTGAAAAAGTTGGCTTAAAGCTCAACATTCAGAAAACTAAGATCATGGCATCTGGTCCCATCACTTCATGGCAGATAGATGGGGAAACAGTGGAAACAATGTCAGACTTTATTTTGGGGGGCTCCAAAATCACTGCAGATGGTGACTGTAGCCATGAAATTAAGACACTTACTCCTTGGAAGGAAAGTTATGACCAACTTAGATAGCATATTCAAAAGCAGAGACATTACTTTGCCAACAAAGGTCCATCTAGTCAAGGCTATTGTTTTTCCAGTGGTCATGTGTGGATGTGAGAGTTGGACTGTGGAGAAAGCTGAGCTCCGAAGAATTGATGCTTTTGAACTGTGGTGTTGGAGAAGACTCTTGAGAGTCCCTTGGACTGCAAGGAGATCCAGCCAGTCCATCCTAAAGGAGATCAGTCCTGGGTGTTCATTGGAAGGACTGATGCTGAAACTGAAACTCCAATACTTTGGCCACCTGATGCGAAGAGCTGACTCATTGGAAAAGACTCTGATGCTGGGAGGGATTGGAGGCAGGAGGAGAAGGGGATGACAGAGGATGAGATGGCTGGATGGCATCACCAACTCGATGGACATGAGTTTGGGTAAACTCCGGGCATTGGTGATGGACAGGGAGGCCTGGCGTGCTGTGATTCATGGGGTCACAAAGAGTCAGACATGACTGACCGACTGGACTGAACTGAACTGAACTGGGTGACCTCTGACATGATGCTTCTAATCCTGGGAAGAGAAAGCAAATAAGTCAATGCCAGGCTAGAAATGCCCTGAAGCTTATTCAAGGAACTGGCCAAAGGGCTATGATGAAGTAAAGAGCTGGAAGCGATGCCACCAATGAGGTATCTCCAGGGCTGTGACTCCACTCAGAAGAAAACCTCCAGTCAGTGGGGCATGAATGCACAGTGAGTCCACATCATTTGGATCCCTTGTACTGAAAATCATCATAGGGTAGGTTGTTATGTATTCAACCACCGATTATTCAACTTCCATTAAGAACCTACTATGTTCTCCCTGAATAATCAGGCACCTAATACTCAACAGCTATTCTGGGCACAGAAGAAACCTAATAAAAAGGCAGACATAAATATGAGACTCTAAGTGACGTACTCCCTAGCTAAGAATTTAGCGATAAATTAATAAATATGTAGTAGAGGTTTCCCTGAGGTGGCCCCACTTTATACAAGTTATAAAAAATACTGATATCAAATAGCACCATGTCACTTTGAAAAGTGTTGTTTTGGAAGGTAAATTAGTATATGATCACTCTACTGATAAGTAAAGGAGGATAAAAATTGAATTTATCAATCTGACAAGTGCAACAGTTGCAGTTTAAGCAGAATGCTGGGGGGGAAAAATCTGACTGGAGTAGGTTTTAAAAAAAAAAAAAAAGAATGGGTAAAGAAGCAATGGAGACTGTGAATCCAGACACTTTTTTGAAGAGTTTTGCTCTGAAGGAGAGTAAAAAATTAGAACAAATATTGGTGGAGGTTGAGAGAGCTTATTGTTAGTATAGGAGAAATGGGCTTCCCTGATAGGTCAGTTGGCAAAGAATCTGCCTGCAATGCAGGAGACCCCAGTTCGATTCCTGGGTTGGGAAGATCCCCTGTAGAAGGGAAAGGCTACCCACTCCAGTATTCTGGCCTGGAGAATTCCATGGACTGTATTGTCCATGGAGTCGCAAAGAGTCAGACACGACTGAGTGACTTTCACTCACTCACTCACTCACTCATAGGAGAAACAGCGGCATGTCTACTTGTTGAGGGATTGGTCCAAGAAGGGAAATTCTGATGATGCAATGGGGAGTGAAGAGTGGAGCCAACTGCTAGAAAGCCATCATTGAGTGGAAGAGAGAAGTGGAGAGCTAGCATGGAATGTGGAGAGAATGCCAGGGATAGGAGAGAGGACAATTCATCTGTTGTACCAGGAAGAAAAAGAACAGATGATGGATAAAAGGATGGATGGATGGATAGGTGGATAGATAGAAGGTAGGTTGGTAGATGTACAGATAGATAGATGAGGTAGGTTAAAAGTCATTTGGTTAAGTAGATGTAGTGAATGTTATTAGGAATTTTCTTTGCATTGCTTCAGTTTTCTCAACAAAATAAAAATCAGGCCCTTCTTTGGTGAGGAAGCACTATTAGAGGCTTAAGGAGAGAGGAGAAGATGCAACGTGGTATTGGGAGAGCAGGAGAATGAATAGACCCGAAAAGGACACAAAGATTGCTTGGTATCCCACACAGCTGCTCAGGGCTTGTGGCCATCCCTGGATGAGAGGGCTGGCATGGTTAGCAGTTTTATCTTCAGCCACATTTGCTGCTGGAGTGCAGACTTGAAATAGTGGAGAGCTGGATGCGACCAACTTTGCATTCTTGTCGTACAGCTACATTGCAATTGCAAGGGACTGAAGGTATGTGCAATGCAGTGCTTAGAATGTCAGACCATGGAATTTAAACTGGGTAGGGAGAAGAGTAAGGGACATGAGGAGGATTTGGACTGAAGGTTCTGGTGGGGTCCAGATGTTGGACTTGAAGTACTCAAGCTAGAGAGACAGGAAGTAGCATTCAGAGAGTGGACTAGCAGGAACTAGACGTATGGGTGAGAGCATAGTTACTGGTGATGCCTACAGGGCATGCCCGTGACAATAAGCAAATGAGGCAGCACAGGGGACAAGAGCATGGACGATGAGCAGGTGATACACGGAGGGGCCAGTGTATCCGAAGGATTGTCTGATTGTCTAGTGGTTCATACCATGCACCAAGCACTTAAGGGGCAAATTTCCTGTTTGGGAGTAGATCACAATCTGATGGGAAAGTGAGAGACATAAAGAAGAATTTTTGACAAAGAAAATGTGATATCACATTATATGTATAATACAACTATATATAATATCATGTTGTTATATATGTCAGCCAGAGAAAGACAAATGCTGTATGATCTCACTTATATGTAGATTCTAAAACTCCCTGAACTCATAGCTACAGGGAGCAGAATGGTGGCTGCCAGAGGCAGGGGGTATAGAGTGGGTGAAATAGGTGAAATTGGTCAAAAGGTAAAGAAAAAAAGATTAAAAAGTGATATGTTCTGGGTTCTCTTGGAAAAGTGGAAGATCCGGCAGTAGGATCTGGCAGACCTCAGGCTGGGATAAGAAAACACAAGCAGAAAAGATCTTATCCCAAAGAATTCACTCAGTAAATGTTTGTCAAAGACAAATAGAGAAGGAAGGAGGAAGAGAAGATGTTTCCTTGGCAGAACTACCAGAGTTTGATAACAAAACAGAATTTAGGGAGCAGAGAATAAGTTAAAATGCTTCTGAGATATCATGCCTGGGCACTTGAATGGAATTGAGTTCAGTAAATGCTGAATGGAGACTGTTAGTTATGCTGATGTAATTCAGACATTTAGAGTGTTGAAATATCAGAGCTCAGTGTGTGAATCAATGGCTTTATTGATGGATCCCATAGCTGGAAAATCCATTTCAAAATGCCTGGGCTGAGAGATACATTCAGAGTCTTCTTAATATTCATTTCCACAAACAAAAGTGTACTTTAGGAAAAGGTTGTACCCTAGAAAACCTTAAGTTTTCAAACTGGTTCACAAACATACAGAAAGTGTTATGAGTTTGTTGGAAAAAAATGAGAGAATTTCCTGGCATCCCTTCCGGTTATCCTTACCTTGAATCTCTGGAGAAGGATATTTCTCTCTGAAAAAAGCAGGTTTTTCTGTTACTTCTCAGATACTAGGCGCTCAGAGAGCCACAGAGGAGTTAATTAACTTCAGGTTTATCAGGTGAAGACTGCCCCGGTGTTTTAGACTGAGGGATAAGAGGAAAAGCAAATTGCTTCAAAAAGTAAGCTCAGGTCAGAAGGGGAAGCATGCAGAGATTTGGGGTTTTGGAGTGAACATAAGGAATTCAATGTTTCTTGAGACCTTTACTCTGCAGAGAGTACTTGTAATTTAATCCAAGAGTGACAGTGAGTGGAACTGATGGGAAGAGCCATAGTATCTTAAGACACCATCAGATGAAGTTAGCATGAATAGCCTAAAGCTGAAGACCAAGTTCAAACGCCAGTCCCTCATAACAATTCACCTATCATTTTCTAAACTGGTATTTCATTTCAAGTTTCTATTCTTTGTACCAGCTTGTTCCTTCTGCTTAGGAAGACCTTTCTGCTTGTCTTTAATTAATAAAGGAACTTTTTATGTTAAGGCTCATTTGCCCCCTAGAAGGATTAAAATTAGGAGCTACTTCTTTTGTGTACCTCTCTATTCTAGAATCCATTTCACTCTGTGGGAATTATTTATTTGTGGGTGTTTTCCTTACTCTAACTCAAGTATTTATTGAAAAAAATAATTGAATGTCTGCTGCTGCTAAGTCGCTTCAGTCATGTCCAACTCTGTGCAACCCCATAGAGTGCAGCCCACCAGGCTCCCCCGTCCCTAGGATTCTCCAGGCAAGAACACTGAAGTGGGTTGCCATTTCCTTTTCCAATGCATGAAAGTGAAAAGTGAAAGTCAAGTCGCTCAGTCGTGTCCGACTCCCAGAGACCCCATGGACTGCAGCCTACCAGGCTCCTCCGTCCGCGGGATTTTCCAGGCAAGAGTACTGGAGTGGGGTGCCATTGCCTTCTCCAATTGAATGTCTACATTATACTAAATACTTTGGGAAGAAGTGAAAAATTCTGTCAATTTCCCAAATGATTTAGTAAACACAATTTGGAGCAACTACCTACCTGACAAGAACTAATCGGATTTTCTAGTGAATTTTTCACTTTTAAAGCATCTGATTGACAAATGATAGCCATGGCTCCAGGGAGCATTTTTCTTCTCTTCCCGTATAGCTCAGTTGGTAAAGAATCCACCTGTAATGTGGGAGACCTGGGTTCGATCCCTAGGTTGGGAAGATCCCCTGGAGGAGGGAAAGGACACCCACTCCAGTATGCTGGCCTGGAGAATTTCATGGACTGTACATTCCATGGGGTCACAAAGAGTAGGACACAACTAAGCAACTTTGACTTTCACTTTTCTTTCTCTCAAAAAAAAAAAAAAAAATCTATATATAGGCTTTTTAATAGATGTAAACAAAACCTAAAGGACCCAGCTCTTTCTTGACCCTTAGGCCATGGTGAAGAGTCACCAATGAAAACTCCAAAGGATGCTTTCTTCTTATTCATTTCTGCAACTATACATCACTGCATTTGTAATGGGAAGAAGGATTTCAGCCCAGCTACTCAAATGGGGGGCTGCCTCTACCCATTCTTTTTGTCACTTCACAATTTATCAGGAAGGAGGACCCACTAACTTGATTGTTCAGAGTATGAAATATTAAGGGGCTGTGATTGCTAGTAATCAGACTTATATTTTCCTTCTTAACTATTTCAGGATAGTTAAGAAAACTCACACCCCTCTCTTCTGAGAATTGTTCTTGCTTTATTTTTTTTTTTAATTCTAACACTTTGTTGAGACTAGTGTTCTGTTTTGTTTTGTTTTTGGCTGTACCATGCAGCATGTGTGATCTTAGTTCCTTGACCAGGGATCAAACCTGCACCCCCTGCAGTGGAAGCATGGAATCTTAACCACTGTACCATCAGGGAAGCCTGAGACTCTAATTTTATGTAGCATAGACCTCTATTTTGGGGAAAGAGTGGTGATTTCTTTATCAAAAACTTGTAGCTTGCCTCTATTATTCTTCTACCATACTAAAGGATTTATCCAATGCAATTAGATAAGAAAAATCAATGCAAAGCACAAGAATGGGAAAAGAAGTAAAACTATCCTTATTTTCAGATGATATAATAGTATACCTGGAAAATTCCAGATAACCAATGATTTATAAAAGCTAACTCAAGCAATAAAATAATTCAGTGAAATAGCAAAATAGGCTTGACATACAAAACTCAATAGCCTTTACTGAGAGGATTCTGAGAAGCTGGTACAGGAGGAAGCACCAGGAATCTGTCTCTCCACCTATGCAATAATTGCATTAGCTGAATGTGATTGATAGAACTATTTTGGAACTCAGGAGCCTATTAAAGATTTGAAACTTCCAGGGAAATTTTTAAGCAGTAAATTGCAGTTAATTTCAGTCAATTTCAGCTCATAGCACAGTTCATACCTTCATGAACTACCCAGTTCATAGCCTTCAGCCCCATGGCAGGTAGCTATGGCTGTGGGAGCCAGTGTGGACAAAAGGACCCTGTCCTCCTAATAATATGGGGAATCCATGCTCTGATTGCTGGTTGCTACTTTGGCACAGACATGCAGACAGAAAGGCAAGTGGCCATTGTTCCTGCCCCTTCCTCCTTGTTTCAAGCCCCTCTTCCTCTGCTTAAAGTGACTTCGAAGGTATATAAAGAGAAAGTGCTTTCCTCCCCTCCCCTCCCCACCCACTCCATTTTTCTCTATGTCCTCCTCTGGGGACCAGACAATGAATCCAGGGCATTCAAAAGTAACCACATATATGAAGGGTATTAGAAAATCACTGCATGCCCAGGAAAGGTGCAAGCTCAGAGAATATATGAGAAGGTCTTAAGTCTATACCTAACACTTAATCTTGGCCCAGTGGCAGTTTACATCAATCACAAAAACAAAAGCACAACCAACCTTGGGGAGAGGTCAGAGGAAGGAACCTAATTTCCAGAGTTACTGCATTTATTTCAAATGGCCAGTTTTCAACAACAAAAAACAAAAACAGACAAAAAAACAAAAATCAAGCCAACAGAAATTGTCCCTGAAAAATACCTGATGGCAGATCTATAAATACAGTTATTTTAAAGAAGCTCAAAGAACTAAAGGAAGACACAGAGAAAATCAAGAAAAAGATGCATGACCAAAACAGAAGTATCAGTAAAGACATAGGAAACCTGACCCCTGCCCCAATAGAATGAAAATTAGAGCTGAAAAATACAATAACTGAAATGAAATATTCACTGATAGGACTCAAAAGCAGATTTTAGGAGATGGAAAAAAGAATCAGCAAAAAGTGAAGAAAGGACAATATGAATTACCAAATCTGAGGAACAGAAAGTAAACAAGATTAAAAAAAAAAAAAAAAAAAAAAAACGGGCAAAATCTAAAGGAACTATAAGGCAATATCAACCAGAATAACATGCACATTGTGGGAGCCCCAGAAAAAGAAGAGAATATTTGAAGAAATAAGGGTCAACATGTCCCAAATTTAAGATATGAATATAAACATTTAAGAAACTAAAAACAAAAACTCAGAGTAGGATGAACTCAGAGAGACCCAAAACAAAGAATGGTGACCACAGAAGTGAGCCTTATTAGTAGAAGAAATAGCACTAACAATATTAACCAACAATAAACTTCTCCAGTGAAATGTTTATTTTGAGTGTTTTCTATGGAATAGTTTTGATCAGTGAGAAAAAAGAAATCAAGACCAACTTCCTTTCCTGCTGGTCACTCAACAGCTCCTAATAACACCAGGCCTCCTTGTTAGAGAAGTAGTTGATACCCGATGAACAAGCTGATACTTGCTGAGCCAGGGAACACGGAAGTGCTCAGAGATACAGGATCAGGTCAAAGGACATGGGAGATGGCTTGAAAAGCTTCCACTGATCATATTTGGAATAATTTGAGCAACACAACAAATAATGAAAGTAATGGTTTTTAATATATTAACTTTTTAAAATCCATGACTCCATAGTGTCATTGGTAGAATTTCCAAAAAGACTACCAGAAAGTATAGTTGATTTACAATGTTGTGTTAGTCTCAGGTATACAGCAAAGTGGATCAGTTTATATATATATATATTTATACACACTTATGTGTGTGTGTGTGTTAGTCCCACAGTCATTTCCAACTCTATGCAACACCATGGACTATAGCCTGCCAGGCTCTGTCCATGTAATTTTCCAAGAATAATGGAGTAGGTTGCCATTTCCTACTCCATACACACACACACACACACACACGTGTGTGTTACCATATATATATATATATTCTTTTTCAGATTATTTTCCTTTTTCAGTTCAGTTGCTCAGTCGTGTCCTACTCTTTGCAACCCCATGAACCGCAGCATGCCAGGCCTCCCTGTCCATCACCAACTTCCAAAGTCCACCCAAAACCATGTCCACTGAGTCGGTGATGCCATAAAGCCATCTCATCCTCTGTCATCCCCTTCTCCTCCTGCCTTCAATCTTTCCCAGCATCAGGGTCTTTTCCAATGAGTCAGCTCTTTGCATCAGGTGGCCAAAGTATTGGAGTTTCAGCTTCAGCATCAGTCCTTCTAATGAATATTCAGGACTGATTTCCTTTAGGATGGACTGGTTGGATCTCCTTGAAGTCCAAGGGACTCTCAAGAGTCTTCTCTAACACCACAGTTCAAAAGCATCAATTCTTTGGCATTCAGCTTTCTTTATGGTCCAACTCTCACATCCTTACATGACTACTGGAAAAACCATAGCCTTGACTAGATGGACCTTTGTTGACAAAGTAATGTCTCTGCTTTTCAATATGCTGTCTAGGTTGGCCATAACTTCCCTTCCAAGGAATAAGCGTCTTTTAATTTCATGGCTGCAGTCACCATCTGCAGTAATTTTGGAGCCCAGAAAAAATAAAGTCAGCCACTGTTTCCACAGTTTCCCCATCTATTTGCCATGAAGTGATGGGACCGGATGCCATGATCTTCGTTTTCTGAATGTTAAGCTTTAAGACAACTTTTTCACTCTCCTCTTTCACTTTCATCAAGAGGCCCTTTAGTTCTCCTTCACTTTCTGCCATAAGGGTGGTGTCATCTGCATATCTGAGGTTATTGATATTTCTCCCGGCAATCTTGATTCCAGCTTGTGTTTCTTCCAGTCCAGTGTTTCTCATGATGTACTCTGTATATAAGTTAAATAAGCACGTTGACAATATACAGCCTTGACGTACTCCTTTTCCTATTTGGAACCATTCTGTTGTTCCATGTCCAGTTCTAACATTTGCTTCCTGACCTGCATATAGGTTTCTCAAGAGGCAGGTGAGGTGGTCTGGTATTCCCATATCTTTCAGAATTTTCCATAGTTTATTGTGATCCACACAGTCAAAGACTTTGGCATAGTCAATAAAGCAGAAATAGATGTTTTTCTGGAACTCTCTTGCTTTTTTGATGATCCAGCAGATTGAGTATACTTCCCTATGCTATACAGTAAATCCTTTTTGGCTATCTATTTTATATATAGTAGTGTGTATCTGTTAATTCAAAACTCTTAATTTATCCCTAACCCTTCTTTCCCCTTTGACAACCATAAGTTTGTTTTCCATATCTGCAAGTCTATTTCTGTCTTCTAAGTAAGTTCATTTGTATGATTTTTTTAAGATTCTATACATAAGTGATACCATATGGTATTTCTCTTTGCCTGACTCACTTCACTTAGTATGATAATCTCTACCTAGATTGTCTAGATAATCTCTAGATACCTAAATAATCTAGATTATCCCTAGATTACCTAGATTATCTCTACCTAGATCATAGGTCCACCTTTGTTGCTGCAAGTAGCCGTACTTCATTTTTTATGGCTGAGTAGTATTGCACTGAGACTTCCTGGCGGCTCAGATGGTAAAAGCATCTGCCTACAATGTGGGAGACCTGGGTTCGATCCCTGGGTTGGGAAGATCCCCTGGAGAAGGAAATGGCAACCCACTCCAGTAGTCTTGCCTGGAAAATCCCATGGATTGCCAGAGGAGCCTGGCAGGCTACAGTCCATGGGGTCGCAAAGAGTCAGACACAACTGAGCAACTTCACTTCACTTCAGTATTCCATTGTCTATATACCACATCTTCATCTATTCCTCTGTTTATGGATGTTTAAGTTGCTTCCATTTCTTGGCTATTGTAACTAGTGTTGTGAACACTGGGGTGCGTGTATTGAGATTATCCTTTAAACACACACACACCTCTCTGATGGAATTAGATCAAAGAAAGAAGACAACTGATTTGTCATCAGCCTTCTGTGTTTGGCAAGGTTATCCCTTCCAGCCACATGCCCAAGCTAGGATTTGGGCAACTGCAAGAAAATAGAGGGCCTAATTGAGATGGAAACTGGCTGAGGCCAAAGCAGGTCATTCCAAGGTACAAGAACAGCGACCCTGTGATGAGCATCTGCTCTTTACAGCCCCCGAGCTCTGTCCCCTGACCCTGGAGGAGTCACTGTGTGAGGGAGGCAGACAGACCTGTGACTGAGCCGGGGGAGAGACCAAGAACCACTGAGAGGAGTGGGTGCAGGGCCTCTGCCTCTGCTTGCTCTTCAGAGGCCTCCGCCTGTCCCTGTGATGGGGCTGGGGAGTGGGGGGGTGGTGTGCAGAGAGCACTGGACAGTGAGCCGGGGGAGCCCTGACTCTGAGCCGCTCCACCTCTCAGACAGAGGCTGGCTCTCGGGTTGGAACTGACCCCAGGTGGGTTTGCTTTGCCCTGCATTTATTTTTAAATTTGTTTTTAATTGGAGAAAAATTGCTTTACAATGTTGTGTTACTTTCTGCTCTACAACAAAGTGAATCAGTTATATGTACGTATACATCCCCTCCCTCCCACCACCTCCCATCCTACCCTCTAGGTCACCACAGAGCACCAAATTGAGCCCCCTGTGCTATACAGCAGGTTCCCATGAGCTATCTATTTGACATACAGTAGTGTGTGTGTGTGTGTGTGTGTGTGTGTGTGTGTGTATGGATGTGCTGTGCTGTGCTAAGTCACTTTAGTCATGTCCGATTCTTTGCAATCCTATGGACCATAGCCTGCTAGGTTCCTCTGTCCATGGGATTCTCCAGGCAAGAATACCAGAGTGGGTTGCCATTCCCTTATCCAGGGGATCTTCCTGACCCAGGGATTGAACCTGTGTCTTTTATCTCTCCTGCACTGGCAGGCGGAACAGTAGACGAAATGCAGGAGATGCCAAAGCAGGGGATGCAGGAGACCCGGGTTCAATCCCTGGGTCAGGAAGATCCCCTGGAGGAGGGCATGACAACCACTCAAGTATTCTTGCTTGGAGAATCCCATGGACAGAGGAGCCTGGCAGACTACAGTCCGTGGGGTTGCAAAGAGATGGACACAACCGAAGCGACTTAGCACTAGAGTTTATATGTCAATCCTGATCTCCCGATTCATCCCATCCTCCCCTTTCCCCATTGTGTCCAAAGTCCATTCTTTATGTCTGCGTCTCTATTCCTGCCCTACAAATAGGTTCATCAGTACCATCTTTCTAGATTCCACATATATGTTTTAATATAAGAATGTGTTTCTCTTTCTGACTTACTTCACTCTTTATGACAGGCTCTGCTGCTGCTGCTGCTAAATCACTTCAGTCGTGTCCAACTCTGTGTGACCCCGTAGACGGCAGCCCACCAGGCTCCCCGGTCCCTGGGATTCTCCAGGCAAGAACACTGGAGTGGGGTGCCATCGCCTTCTCCAATGACAGGCTCTAGGTTCATCCACACCTTGACTCTACTGCTCCTGCTCCCAGGGCCTCTCTCCTTGTTGCCTCTGTAAGTAAAATAGACCAAAGGTCTTCTCTGCCTTGAGGCTAGCTTAGAGCAAGCAGAAACCCAGGCCTTGGCCACAGCAGACACCTGCTCAGTGACACTTGGTCTTTGCCACTGATGTCTATTTCTTTTGAAAGGCCCCAAGGCTGACGGGTCCTCTTTCTGGACCCACTAAGCTATGATTTCATAGCCCTGAGCTCCTGTGATTCCTTTGTGTCAAGGGTTTGCCTCAGCTGTCTTATTAAATATGGAAAACATCTGGCTTTTAGAAAAATCCCCCCATCTGGAAAATACTGGTCAAGAGTCTAATTAAGTATGTCAATGACAAATTGTTCTCATGGGAAGTATTTAGGACAAGTAGATAATTGGGATGTCTTGGGCTCTGCCTTGCCTTCTTGTTTACTTATCCCAGCAGGGATGGGGAGTCAGGCTTCCACCCTGCCCCTGCCCCAGCCCAGCTAACCCCAGGCCACACTGCTGCAGGAATGTCAGCCCCTGGAGCAAGAAACTGCCCCCAGGTTGATAAATGAGGGTGGACATTGCATTTGAAATCTCCTCTCTTAAAGCCACACAAACACACTCCACTATTGAAATCTCGACCTTGATGTTTTCTGTCAGGTCCACATCTTAATTGAAGATGAGGCTCAAAGGAGACTCTTTCATTTCTTTCTTGGACTTTGCTCCTTCATTCTTCACAGAGCCACAGACATCAGAGCAAATGCAGTCCCTGCCCATCCCCTAGGTGATATTTCTAACTTCTAAAACATGAAGCTTAAAGCACTTTCAATACTATATACCTCCCCTCAAGGGAGGGATTTTCTCCCTCCTTTATTAAGAAATTAATAAAGGGCTTTGAGAACCTTTCATCCCCATGAAGCTTCAGGAAGCCCAGCATCTCCTCATCCCGGATCCTATCAACCACCTGAACCCAGATGGCTCCCATGCCATTAACATGAAGACAATGACAATACGGAAGCCTGGGTTTGATGCCCCACCTTCTTGCTCCTTGGAAGAAAGCTATGACCAACCTAGACAGCATATTAAAAAGCAGAGACATTACTTGGCCAACCAAGGTCCGTCTAGTCAAAGCTATGGTTTTTCCAGTGGTCATGTATGGATGTGAGAGTTGGACCACACAGAAGGCTGAGCACCGAAGAATTGATGCTTTTGAACTGTGGTGTTGGAGAAGGCTCTTGAGAGTCCCTTGGACTACAAGGAGATCCAACCAGGTAATCCTAAAGGAAATCAGTCCTGAATATTCACTGGAAGTATTGATGCTGAAGCTGAAACTCCAATACAAGCCCATATTCATTGTGAGCTGCTCTTATGTCTAAATTAAAATGTTCCTACTGGATAGCATGCATTTTCACTTGTTCTTTTTTGGATGAAGAATAATGCCTGTCCACTGCCTCCCAATGATGGAGCCAAAGATGGAGAAGCTCTATACAGTCAGCAAAATAACCAGGAGTTGACCGTGGCTCAGATCATGAACTCCTTATTGCCAAATTCAGACTTAAATTGAAGAAAGTAGGGGAAACCACTAAGTCATTCAGGTATGACCTAAATCAAATCCCTTACAATTATACAGTAGAAGTGACAAACAGATTCCAGGGATTAGATCTCATAGACAGAATGGCTGAAGAACTATGGACGGAGGTTCGTGACATTGTACAGGAGACAGGGATCAAGACCATCCCCAAGAAAAAGAAATGCAAAAAGACAAAATGGTTGACTAAGGAGGGCTTACAAATAGCTGGGAAAAGAAGAGAAACTAAAGGCAAAGGAGAAAGGAAAAGATATATGCATCTGAATGCAGAGCTCCAAAGAATAACAAGAAGAGATAAGAAAGCCTTCCTCAGTGATCAGTGCAAAGAAATAGAGGAAAACAATAGAATGGGAAAGACTAGAGATCTCTTCAAGAAAATTAGAGATACCAAGGGAACATTTCATGCAAAGATGGGCACAATAAAGGACAGAAATTGTATGGACCTAACAGAAGCAGAAAATATTAAGAAGAGGTGGCAAGAATACACAGAAGAGCTATACAAAAAAGATCTTAATGTCCCAGATAACCACAATGGTGTGATCACTCACCTAGAGCCAGACATCCTGGAGTGCAAAGTCAAGTGAGCCTTAGGAAGCATCACTATGAACAAAGCTAGTGAAGGTGATGGAATTCCAGTTGAGCTATTTCAAATCGTAAAAGATGATGCTATGAAAGTGCTGCACTCAATATGCCAGGAAATTTGAAAAACTCAGCAGTGGCCACAGAACTGGAAAAGGTCAGTTTTCATTCCAATCCTGAGAAAAGGCAATGCCAAATAACGTTCAAACTATTACACAATTGCATTCATCTCACATGCTAAAAAAGTAATGCTGAAAATTCTCCAAGCCAGGCTCCAACAGTATGTGAACCATGAACTTCCAGATGTTCAAGCTGGATTTAGAAAAGGCAGAGGAACCAAAGATCAAATTGCCAACATCTGCTGAATCACTGCATAAGCAAGAGAGTTCCAGAAAAACATCTACTTCTACTTTATTGACTACAACAAAGCCTTTGACTGTGTGGATCACAACAAACTGTGGAAAATTCTTAAAGAGACGGGAATACCAGACCACCTGACCTGCCTCCTGAGAAGATTTGCATGCAAGTTAAGAAGCAACAGTTAGAACTGGACATAGAATAACAGACTGGTTCCAAATAGGAAAAGGAGTACATCAAGGCTCTATATTGTCACCCTGCTTATTTAACTTATATGCAGAGTATATCATGCAAAATGCTGGGCTGGATGAAGCACAAACTGGAATCAAGTTTGCTGGGAGAAATATTAATAACCTCAGATAGGCAAATGATACCACCCTTATGGCAGAAAACAAAGAAGAACTAAATAGCCTCTTGATGAAGGTGAAAGAGGAAAGTGGAAGAGTTGGCTTAAAACTCAGCATTCAGAAAACTAATATCATGGCATCTGGTCCCATCACTTCATGGCAAATAGAGACTATTTTGGGGGGCTCCAAAATCACTGTAGATGGTGACTGCAGCCATGAAACTAAAAGATGCTTCCTACTTGGAAGAAAAGCTGTGATCAACTTCATTTCAGTTCAGTTTAGTTGCTCAGTCGTGTCTGACTCTTTGCGACCCCCATGAATCGCAGCACACCAGGCCTCCCTGTCCATCACCAACTCCCAGAGTTCACCCAGACTCACGTCCATAGAGTCAGTGATGCCCTCACAGGAAGGAAATCAGTCCTGAATATTCATTGGAAGGACTGATGTTGAAGCTGAAACTCCAATACTTTGGCCACCTGATGCAAAGAACTGACTCCTTGGAAAAGACCCTGATGCTGGGAAAGACTGAAGGCAGGAGGAGAAGGGGACCACAGAGGATGAGATGATTGGATGGCATCACCGACTCGATGGACATGAGTTTGAGCAGGCTCTGCGAGTTGGTGATGGACAGGGAAGCCTGTTGTGCTGCGGTCCATGGGTCTCAAAGAGGCAGACACTGAGCAACTGAACTGAACTGAAACTGCTTCGCTGAAGTACTGAAGTGTAATTGTTGTAGACGTGGGTGCAGGCTTTAGTTGTGTCCTCCTCTCTGTGATCCTGAGGACAGTAGCTCGCCTGGCTCCTCTGTCCATGGGATTCTCCAGGCGAGAATCCTCGAGTGGGCAGCCATTTCCTCCTCCAGGGGAGCTTCCCAACACAGAGATCAAACCTGCATCCCCTGTGACTCCTGCATTGCAGGCGGATTTTTTACCACTGAGCCCCCGGGGGAGGCCTTTAATTGGCATGTAAACAATGATGTGCTGTGCAGTGCTTAGTCACTCAGTCGTGTCCGACTCTTTGCCACCCCATGGACTGTAGCCCACCAGGCTCCTCTGTGCATGCAGATTCTTCAGGCAAGTATACTGGAGTGGGTTACCATGCCCTTCTCTAGGGGATCTTCCCAACCCAGGGCTCCAACTCAGGTCTTCCTCATTGCAGGCAGATTCTTTACCATCTGAGCCACCAGGGAAGCCCATAAATGAGGATAGATTGAAGGGAAAGAGTAAAGCTCTATTTGATAAGCTGTGCCAGGCATGTCCCACAGAACAGAGTGACTCAGAGATGGAGGAGTGAAGAGTATTTCTAAATACCTGTTTGGGAAAACCGGGACTGATGGTACTGTTAGCTCCACACACAGTTCATCACTCACTCTCATCTCCATGACCTAAAGCAGATGGAATCTAAGATACCATGTTGCAGTAGAGAAAAGTATATAAAAAAAAGAGCCATAGTGAATTTATTTCAAATAGTAAATGCTCAAGCACATGACAAAATGTATCATAAAAGGAAGGATGGTGGCAATTAGATGAATCAAAAATACTGAGTCCAGGGACTTCCCTGGTGGTCCAGGGGCTAAGACTCCATGCTCCCAGTGCAGGGGTGTAGGTTCGATCCCTGGTCAGGGAACTACATCCCACATGCCACCACTAAAGAGTCCACATGCTGCAAAGAAGGTGAATCCTAAAAAAATAATCCATGACTTAACATAGGATTGTTGAAGGGACAGAGGAGACAATTGAAAGAGCTCACGATGATCAGAGCTGGAACAATCTGAACGACATAATACAGGAGTTGTTGTTGGTGTTCAGTCATTCGGTCTATCCAAATCTAGCAACACCATGGACTGTAGCACCCCATGTTTCCCTATCCTTCACCATCTCCTGTCCATCAAGTCAGTGATGCCATCCAAATACCTTGTCCTCTGTCATCCCCTTCTCCTTCTGCCTTCAATCTTTCTCAGCATCAGAGTCTTTTCCAATGAGTCAGCTCTTCGCATCAGGTGGCCAAAGTATTGGAACTTCAGCTTCAGCATCAGTCCCTTCAATGAACACCCAGGACTGATCTCCTTTAGGATGGGCTGCTTGGATCTCCTTGCTGTCCAAGGGACTCTCAAGAGTCTTTTGCAACACCACAGTTCAAAAGCATCGATTCTTTGGCGCTCAGCTTTCTTTATAGTCCAACTCTCACATCCATACATGACTACTGGAAAAACCATACCTTTGACTAGACGGACCTTTGTTGGCAAAGTCATGTCTCTGCTTTTTAATATGCTATCTAAGTTAGCTTTTCTTCCAAATGGCAAGCATCTTTTAATTTCATGGCTGCAATCACCATCTGCAGTGATTTTGGAGCCCCAAAAAATAGTCTCTCACTGTTTCCACTGTTTCCCCATCTATTTGCCATGAAGTGATGGGACCAGATGCCATGATCTTAGTTTTCTGAATGCTGAGTTTTAAGCCAGCTTTTTCACTCTCCTCTTTCACCTTCATCAAGAGGCTCTTTAGTTCTTCTTTGCTTTCTGCGCATAAGGGTGGTATCATCTGCATATCTGAGGTTATCGATATTTCTCCCGGCAATCTTGATTCCAGTTTGTGCTTCATCCAGCCCAGCATTTTGCATAATATACTCTGCATATAAGTTAAATAAGCAGGGTGACAATATACAGCCTTGATGTACTTCTTTCCCGATTTGCAACCAGTTTGTTATTCTATGTCCAGTTCTAACTGTTGCTTCTTGACCTGCATGCAGATTTCTCAGGAGGCAGGTCAGGTGGTCTGGTATTCCTGTCTCTTTAAGAGTTTTCCACAGTTTGTTGTGATCCACACAGTCAAAGGCTTTGGCGTAGTCAATGAAGCAAAAGTACGTGTTTTTCTGGAACTCTTGGTTTTTTGATGATCCAATGGATGTTGGCAATTTGATCTCTGGTTCCTCTGCCTTTTCTAAATCCAGCTTGAACATCTCGAAGTTCACGGTTCATGTACTGTTGAAGCCTGGCTTGGAGAATTTTGAGCTTTACTTTGTTAGCATGTGAGATGAGTGCAATTGTGTGATAGTTTGAACATTCTTTGGCATTGTCCTTCTTTTCGATTGGAATGAAAACTGACCTTTTATAGTCCTGTGGCCACTGCTGAGTTTTCCAAATTTGCTGGCATATTGAGTGCAGCACTTTCATAGCATCATCTTTGAGAATTTGAAATAGCTCAACTGGAATTCCATCACCTCCACTAGCTTTATTCATATAACAAAGTATTATACAAGTATTACAGAACTATATGTATTAGAGAACCGTGGATCCGTACGTATTCAAGAATGGCGAATCTATATGTATTAGAGAACTGTGGATCAGAATTATAATGTGGCATCACCTCAAACATGTCAGAAAGGTCTGAATAGAAAATCTCTACAATAAATGCTGGAGAGGGAATGCAGGCAAAGAACCCTCCTAGCTGTTGGTGGGAATGAAAGTCAGGAAATCCACGAAGGAGAACAGAACAAAGGGCCATGAAAATCTAGGCAGACAAGTGCCGTGGGACCAGCAGCCCCATTCCTGGGCACAGATCCAGAGAAAACCATAGTTTTAAAAGACAGGGGCACACCAGTGTTCATGGCAGCACTATGTGCAAAAGCCAAGACGTGGATGAAGCCTAAGTGGGTGAGGACAGATGGATGGCACACAGGATGGGGTACAGGCACACAGAGCCATATCGCTCAGCCATAAGGAGGGTGACATCACTCCACGTCCAGCAACAAGGAAGGAAGTAGAGACGCTCACAGTAAGTGAAGACAAAGAAAGACAAGTATCATGTCGTAGCTCTTGGAGGTGGATGCTAAAAATGGATACAAATGAACTCCTTGACCAAACAGAAATGGTCTTACAACATAGCAAAGCACATGGTTACCAAAAGCAAAAGGTGGCAGGCAAAGGAAATGAAAAGGTGGAGATGAACATACACACAAGACGCTTTGTAAAATAATCAACAAGAACCCACTATAGGACAGGGACCCCTAATCAACACTGCATAATAAACTATATGGGAAGAGAACCCAGAAAAGGACATGTACACAACTCTGCATAATTGAGTCATGTTGCTGTTCACCTGAAACACACACACACACACACCCTGCAACACTGTGAGTCACCTCTACACCAATGCAAAATGCAAACTACAAAAAGAGCATGCCGACTCTATTCCCTTCCAGCCTCAGTGACTTGGGCTGCTGCCACATCCCCCAAGCCTTGGGTCCCTTGGATGGACTGTCTTGGAGCTGAGGGAGGTGGGGAGGATGTGCCAGCCAATGAGCCCTGCCCCATGGACCTGGTGAGCCTGTTCCCCTCTGCACCGGCCCACAACCTCCAGATCCTGGCGGGCCCTCCTGCAGTGAAACTACACCTACTACACCCAAGGGACGTGGAGTCTGGGCTGGAAGAGCTCTGGAAAGCCCCTGGGCTCCATGTCTCCAGGTGATGGGGTTCCCACCTCCAGCTTCCTCCTTAGGGTCACCCCACCTGTGATGAAAGCACCCTCCGCAGAGTGGTGTTGCAGGAATTGGGATGTGTCCAGGGGATAGGGGTAAGGAAGCAAGAAGGAATGGGATGCAAGCCTTGGGTGTTTCTTCTGGCACATTCCATTCTACTTGACAATCAGGAACAGGACTTTCCCTAAGGCTCTGGTTCCTTCAGCAACCAGGGTAGGGGCATAAAGACACACTGCCGCCTTGTGGCCATTTCCTGTAACAACACCTTTGAAAGCTTGGCTCACGGGCACTTAATATTCACATGGCCTGTGGGCTGTAAGTAAAAAACATCCGCCCTCAAGAAATGTCCTAGGGGAGGTCAACAGAAAAATATTAAAAACAGAGCAGGTGTCGAGAAGACAATTTGAATAAGTTTAACTTACACTGTTTTTAAAAAATCACATGTAAAGATGTCAGCATCGCCAAATATGAGAGAAATGCAAATCAAAACTTCAAGGAGGTATAACTTTACACCAGCCAGAATGGCCATAGATGGAAACTCTACAAACAATAAATGCTGCAGAGGGTGTAAAACAAAGGGAACCCACCTACACTGATGCTGGGAGAGGAAATTGGGAGCAGCCACTGGAGGACACCCGGCAGGTTCCTTAGCATTAAAATGAGAATGCAATTCAGATGCTCCTTAACATCATACACAAAAATAAACTCCAAACAGATTAAAGATCTAAATAAAAGGACAGATACTATGAAACTCTTGAGGAAAAGAGCATGCACCTTGACATCAAATGCAGCAAGTTCTTTTGTGATCCACCTTGTAGAACCGTGAAAATAAAACAAAAATAAACAAATGGGACCTAATAAACATTAAAAGCATCTGCACAGCAAAGGAAAGCATCAGTGAAAGAAAAAGACAGTCCTCAGAATGGAAAAAAATTCTTGCAAACAAAGATACCTACAGGGAATTTCTCTTCAACACAGACAAACCACTAGCACACCTCAATATCAAAAAACAAACAACCCAATAAAAACTCAGCCAAAGAATAAATGCACGCTTCTCCAAAGAAGTTATAGAGATGGCCATAAAGCACATGAAACGATGCTCAGCATCACTAGTTCTTAGAGAAAGGCAAATCAAATGCACAATGAGGTGTCACCTCACATTGATCAGAATGGCCACAGTGAAAACCCTACAACAATAACGTCTGCAGAGGTGTGGAGAAAAGTGGGGGAGTGTTGGGAGAGTGTCAGTCAGTGCACACACTAGGGGGAACACTATGGAGGTTCTTAAAAAACAAAACATAGAAATCCCCAGTGACCCAGCAATCCCACACCTAGACGGAGACCCAGAGGAAACCAAAATTTAAAAAGACACCTGCACGCAGCGATCAGGGCAGCACTAGGTACAATAACCAAGACACGGAAGCAACCTAAGTGTACAAGGACAGATGAATGAAGGCGGAAAACGGGGTACATACGCACAACGCAATACCACTCAGACAAAAAGGATAACCAAGACACGGAAGCAACCTAAGTGTACAAGGACAGATGAATGAAGGCGGAAAACGGGGTACATGCGCACAACGCAATATCACTCAGACAAAAAGGAGGACGAGTTAATGCCATTTCCAGTTACTGGGAAGAAACTAGAGACAATCATACTAACTGAGGTGAGATAGAGAATGAGAAGTATAGGCTATTACTTCCTGCGGAATCTAAATATGGACACAAATAAACTTCTTTACAAAAGAGAAACAAGCTCATAGACTTAGAAAAGAAACTCAAGTTTACCAAAAAACAAAGGCGGAGGGACAGGGAGTAATTAGCTGCTTCAGATCAATATATACACCTTAAAACAGATGCTTAAGGGTTCATAATAGTCCCAAGTCTGAGAGGGCTGTAAATGACACCTGCCTTCAAGAAATGTCCTAGGATAAATCATCGGAAAAAAATTCCAAACCGGGCCAACTTTCAAGAAGCCAGATTGAAGAGGCAAATTGCTCTCACACGATGTAAAATAATAATAAAAGTGCATGGAAAGATAGTCCACATCAGTAATTATTAAATCAATGCCAGACAAAACTATGAGGTATCACCTCACACTGGTCACAATGGCCATCATGGAAAAGATCTACAAAGAATAATTACTGCAGAGAATGTACAGCCAATAAGATCCTCCCACGGTCTTGTTGGGAATGTAAATGGTGAAGCCATGATGGAAACCAGCATGGAGGTTCCTAGAAACACTAGACATAGAGGTATCATATGATCCTGCAATCCCACTCCTCGCTGAGGTCCAGAGAAAGTGAAAGTGGAAGTGAAGTTGTTCAGTCGTGTCTGACTCTTTGTGACCCCATAGACTGTAGTGTACCAGGCTCCTCTGTCCATGGGATTTTCCAGGCAATAGTACTGGAGTGGATTGCCATTTCCTTCTCCAGGGGATCTTCCCATCCCAGGGCTCGAAACTGGGTCTCCCGCATTGTAGACAGACGCTTTACCATCTGAGCCACCAGGGAGGTCCAAGGTCCAGAGAAAAGCACCATTCAAAATGATACGTGCACCGCAGCCAAGACACAGGATCCACCAAAATGTCCATTGACAGAAAAACGAAGACTACGTGGTACAGCTATACACTGGAATGCTACTCAGCCATAAAACAGAATGAAATAATGATACTGGCAGCAGCTTGGATACACCAAGAAACTATCATACTATAAATACTTTTCAGAGAGAAAAGGACAAGTATCCTAAGATATCACGTACAGATTGAATCTATACGTTCAGACCAATGAACTAATTTATGAAACAGACTCCCAGACTGAGAAAATCAAATTATGATCATCAAAGGAAAGGGACAGATAAATTAAGAGTTTGGGAAGAAAATACATACACTATCAAGTTGAAAAAGAAAAAGGACCTACTGAATAGAACTGGGGACTCTACTGAACAAACTGTACTAACCTATATGAGGGAAAAAACAGAAAAAGAATAGGTATCCATCTATGTATAACTGAATCAAGTTCATGTACACCTAAAACAAACAAAAGATTGGAAATCAACTCTGCCCCAATATAAAATAACAACAAATTACAAATTAAATTACATGAGCTTGGTCTAGAGGAAACCAGAGACTGGGGACCCTATGAGTTAGATATATGACATGCTATGATATTAACATGACACCACCAAAGGTTCTCTTTCACTCAGCGGAACACAGAGCAGCAACTCACTCAAAGGTGCCTGAGTCATGTGAACGTGACAATATAAAGAGAAGAAAAAGGCCACAGGTTAGTCAGGGCAACACCCTCAATTCAGATGTCAGAGGGGACAAGAGGCACTGAGGTAAAGAGCACATGTGGAGTCAGCGGGTGCAGGATAGGACCCATGTGGATGGGGTGAGACCCACACAACCCCCAGAGCCGGCACCTTCGGTCACACACCCACAGGCTCCAGGGTGACCCCCTCCAGACCCTGCACCTGGGATCACACACCCACAGGCTCCAGGGTGATCCCCTTCAGACCCTGCACCTGGGATCACACATCCACAGGCTCCGGGGTGACCCCCTTCAGACCCTGCACCTGGAGTCACAAGTCCACAGTCTCCAGGGTGACCCTCTCCAGACCCTGCACCTGGAGATACACATCCACAGTCTCCAGGGTGACCCTCTCCAGACCCTGCACCTGGGGATACACATCCACAGTCTCCAGGGTGACTGCCCCCAAGACCCTGCACCTGGGGTCACATGTCCACAGTCTCCAGGGTGACCCCCTCCAGTCCCTGCACCTGGGGTCACATGTCCACAGTCTCCAGGGTGACCCCCTCCAGTCCCTGCACCTGGGGTCACATGTCCACAGTCTCTAGGGCGACCCTCTCCCAGATCCTGCACCTTTGGTGGCAAGACCCTTGGTTAGGACACCAGGTCTCTGCTGGTTGGGCCCCTACAGTGGAAAGGAGTGAGTTCCTGTAAGCTCCTGGCCTGGCAGATAGAGGTGTCAGTCTCCTTCCCTCAACTTGTCCCAGAGAAATCCTCCTCTTTCCCTTTGGTTCTCTGTGATAGTAACTGTTCTTACAGCTGTCATGGTAATGTTGAACACACTACCTTGGTGCTGGCAGTCTCGGTCTTTTGTTGTCCTGCTGAGGTGCCGCGAAAACACACCAGACTCTGGGCTGGAGACGAGGGGCAGGTCTAGTCACTGCTGAGCATGGACGCTCTGCTGGAAGGAGAGCACAGCAGAAACCTCACCTGCTGCCCATTGGCTTTTTGCCTGATCCATGTGCCCTGCAATCAATTGCCCAGATAAACCTGCTCCCTTCTTGCCAGGCTCGTGGTGAATTGGAATAATTACCAGGTAGCTCACCTGAGGAGTCTCCAGGAGCCCCAGGCATGGGGAACCTCACAGTGGTAAAGAGGGAATAGACACAGGCCTGTGTAAAATGATACTGTAAAGCATTAATTCTTAAACACAAGTGAAGCTCACATGTATTCTTCCCTTTTTCTTAGTTTTGTGTATATGGTCTCCCTCTGCACATGATTCTGACCCATGCAGACCGGGTGAGGCTCACACAGCCCCCAGACCCCCCTCCACCTGGGGCCACACGTCTCCTTGGTCAGAACACCATGGTTGTGGTCGGCAGAACCCCAATATGTAAACAAGCCAGGTCCATCTAGTCAAAGCTATGGTTTGTCCAGTAGTCATGTATGGAGGTGAGAGTTGGGCCATATTGAGCACCAAAGAACTGATGCTTTCAAACTGTGGTGCTGGAGAAGACTCTTGAGAGAACTTGGACAGCAAGGAGATCAAAGCAGTCAATCCTAAAGGAAATCAACTGTAAATGTTCATTGGAAGGACTGATGCTGAAGCTGAAGCTCCAATACTTTGGCCACCTGATGTGAAGAGCTGACTCGTTAGAAAAGACCCTGATGCTGGGAAAGATTGAAGGCAGGAGAAGGGGATGACAGAGGATGAGATGGTTGGATGGCTTCACTGACTCAATGGGCATGAGTTTGAGCAAGCTCCAGGAGATAGTGGAGGACAGGGAAGCCTGGCGTGCTGCAGTCCAAGGGGTCACAAAGAGTTGGACACGACTGAGCAACTGAACAACCACAACCAGGTAGCCTGCCTGAGGTGCCTCAATGAGCCCTCATCCAAACATAATCCGTGTAGACAGCACGTGGAGAGGTCTGAATCTACCATGTAGACAGAACTTGGTCAGGTTCAAAGTAGCTTAGGGCTGCGCTCGCAGGAGGCACGGTCACACCCCCGGGGTCTCTCATCGCTGGACAGGGGCTCACCCGCACGTGGGAACTAGGATGTACCTTTCTTGAAGAAGAGATCATCCCTGGGCTCCACACTTCACCCACGTCAGGAAACGGAACAAAAGCTTCCTTACTAAACATCTCAAGGGGCAGAACAAAGCTGCGAACAGGTTCTGCGCCATGTGGCAGTCGGGGGAGGAGAGAACCAGGAACCTCCAGCGCAACCTGGGGTGCGGCGGGGACAGATAGGAAGTGGCCCGGCTGCAGTGTCCCGGGCCTCCAGCAGGAGGCCCTGCCCCAGACACCCAGGAAGGGACAGTCCTGCAGGGTCCAGCGGAGACAGCGGGTCTGTCCATCCTGATGGTCAGTTAGGGGGTGGAGCGCACTCAGGTCCTGCTTCTCCGCAGGGTGGTGGGGAGAGGGGTCGACACCTCCTAGGCTCCCGCTCAGATGACTTCGTGCTGGGGCTGACGCTCGCCCGCAGGCACCACGCAGCATCTGAGCGGGAATGCGGGAAGAGGTGGGACATAGATGCCACCAGAGCAGAGAACCACGGGGAGCTCCCACCTGCACCCGCCTGCTGGCCTTGGGCCCCAAGCCCCCAGCCCAGGACCCACTACCAGCCCCTCCACCCTCCACACACATATGCGCTGCACACCTACATACACTGTGCACCCGAACAGCACATCAGCAAACACACACCCATAGCACACACAGGGGTAATAAAATGAATATCCTAAAGCATTTGTTCCTAAATACAGGCGAAGCTCACATACAGTCTTCCCTTCTTCTGAGCTTTGATGGATTTCAAAATAAAAAAGTTTACAAAGTAGGTAATGGTGAATGACTTTTGGATCATGGGACTTTCTGAAGCTATTCCACAAATATGACAAAACATGAGAGATGAATGTAGATATTTCACGTGTCCCTTGGCAGAAGAACAGACAAGCAGACCACAGTCCATCCACACAATGAATGTTGTCCAGCCTGAAAGGAAGGCAGTTCTGACACAGCCTTCACCGTGGATGAAACCTGAAGGCATTATGCTCAGTTACATAAGCCAGATATGGAAGACCAAATGTTTAAGTCCACTCATATAAGGTCCCAGAGCAGTCGGCTCCATAGACACAGAAAGCAGGATTGTAGGTGTCAGCGGCTGAGGGAGGGGAATGGGGACTGCATGTCTCCTGGGGACTGTCTCAGTTTTGCAAGATAGAAGTAGCGACTGAGCAACAAGAATGCACACAAGCATGCACTGCAGCAGCGTTTACAACAGCTGAGACATGGAAGTAACCAAAATGTACGTGGACAGATGAATGAGTAAAGAAGTCATATATGCACAGAATGGAATATGATTCAGCCATGAAAAATGATAATGCCATTTGCAGGGATAATCTAGAACAATCAAAGATTAATCTAGAATATTCATAGTGAGTGAAGTACTTCAGAAGGAGAAACTGATATCAATGAGCTATTTTATAAAAGTGAAATACACACACAGTCTCAGGAAACACACATGGTTACAGAAGGGGAGTTGTGGATGGAAGGGATAAATTAGGAGGTTGGGATTAATTTATACAAATGCATGTAGAATATAGACTCAAACGGGCCTACTTTAGAAAGGGTGGTATACTACATGCTATAATAACGTGTGTGTGAAAAAAACAAAGATGAATCAGTATGTGTATGGGGATCACTGGTGAAGAATCTTCACACCTACAAACACAACATTGTGAGTCAGTTGTCCTCCCAAAGAAGTAAACATTAAGTTTAAAAAAAAAAAAAACCACGGATTAATGAGACACAGGTTTCTGGCATGTGCCAGAAGAAGCCACGTACTGGGAGTAACGCTATGGCTCTGGTTATTCTAGAACAGGTGTAGGGCCCGAGAAGTCCTGTCTCCTCGTGAACACTCAGGGTGCTGGTGAGATGTAAATGCCAAGAATCCCTGTGGAGAGGAGTACGGAACTGCCTTTGATAATCTTTGGTAAGACAAACCTTGATTCCAGCCCAGGTCTCAGGAGGACTTAGAGCAAGCCCTGCTCAGTGCTCCCTCCTCGTCAGCACCAACAAGGGCAGGAGGGGCCTGGACAGCAGCTCCGCCCGAGGCCGGCAGACAGCCTCGCTGAGGGATACGCAGTCACGGCTCTGCCTCAGCAGGCGGTTAACGAGGCTCCCCACCCAGGGCAAAGGGCTCCTTAACTCCAAATTCATTTTGCACAGAGTAGAGGAAAGAATCAGACATAAACTATAAACTAAATCAAGTATCTTTATTTTTTAATTTAAATATAAAAAGTGAAGGATAGTGCTCGCTTCGGCAGCACATATACTAACATTGGAACGATGCAGAGATTAGAGTGGCCGTGAGCAAGGGTGACATGCAAATTTGTGAAGCGTTCCATGTTTAAAAATTAAAAAAGTGAAGGATAAAAGCAGTAAAAATGACACTTTAAGTGAATAAACTACAAACTAAATCAACTATATATTCTGGCTTACATATAAAAAAGAGGAGAAGGGTGGAAGCAACACAAATTACTGTTAAGTGAGCAGCCCTTGGCTATGTGGGTACCACCCAAGTTCTCCAGTAAATTCCACCGCTAGGCTCGGCTGCAGACACCATCCGGGAACCAGAGCTGCTCTTACCATCACACCCGGAGGAGCCTTCTTTGTCTCCAGGGCATGTACAGAACCCAAGTCTGTGCCTTCAGGCACCTCTTCTGCCAGGCTCCAAGCAGAAGGCTCCACTTGAGTTGTGTTCTTCATCTTCTCCTGCAGGTTAATGGTGGTAAAATGAGGCAAAGGAAGTGCCTAGAACTTGAGCGCGTCCCCTTTCTGCAGCTGTTTGATTTTCTTCTCTTTCTGTAAGTGACTTTTTTGAATCGAAAGAGAAAGGGCATGTTTCCACAGTTCTCCTCACCGGGAGTTTGGGCTTAATAGGTACTGTCATGGGGCAACTGTTGAGCTCCTCATCCTCATCTTCTTGGGTAGGTTGGGGGTTCTCTTCCGAACAAAGGCAGGTAACCTGGGGACAGTGATTGGAATTTCTTTCTAACGGGGAACACCCACAACACCTAACAAGATGCAATAAGGGCAAGGCTTCGCATAAATTTAAAGCGTTTATCCTCCAATACCCTCTTTGCTTTTCGCTGATTGATTCTTTTCTCCGTTTCAAAATCAAAGACAAAATCAAAAGCATTGCCGGTGGCTTCTCTGGCTGGTTTCTTAGGGAAAATGCACCCACTGTAAAGAACTCCAGAATCCAGTTTCCGCATTTTAAATTTGTAGAGCCCTGCTTCTACAGGATTACATTTCTTGGACTTTGCATTGGTTTCCAACACCTCCACCACCTCTTGCATTTTCATTCTCTTCTCAGTACTTTTTAGGATCTTCTGTATATGGGGAAAAGAACCTGAAAAAGAATAGGTATGCATTATACATGACTTAATTAAGTTCCTGTGCACCTTACACAAACACAACTTTGGAAATCAACTGTATTCCAGTATAAGATCAAAACGAAATTGCACAGAAAGAAAAAGAAAAAAGAAAGAAAGGTGCATGAAGAAATGCTGCCACCTTGTGGCCGCTTTCCATAACAACAAAGTGGAAAGCTGTGCTGATGGGCACTTAATATTCAGAAGGCTCGTGGGGCTGTGAGTTAAACAACTCCTGCCTTCAAGGACTGTTCTAGGAGTGTTCATCAAAACACAGGGAAGACATTCAAAAGCCAATTGCTAGATGTTTCACTCATACCCTTAAAAAACACACACAGGAAATGCTGTCAACCTTGCTAACTATTAAAGAAATCCAAATCAAAACTACAATGAGGTATCAACTCACACTGGTCAGAATGGCCATTGTCAAACACTCTACAAAGAACCAAGGCTGGAGAGGGTGTGGAGAAATGAGAACCCTCCTCCATCTATGCTGGAATGACAGTTCGGAACAGCCACTATGGAGACAGTGTGTGTGCGTGCTAAGACGTTTCAGTCGTGTCCGACTCTTTTCGACCCCGTGGACTGTAGCCCGCCAGGCTCCTCTGTCCATGGGATTACACAGAGCTTTGTAACACAGGGAAGGTAGTCCGAATATGAAAAGATTACTGTTAAAGAAAACCAGATATCCTGAGTCAAGCAATTTAGTGCTCTTCTGTGTATGGGAAGATGCCCCAGTCCTGGCTCACTGAAATCACTCCTTTCGTATGCACCTCCCCTGTGTGGGCCAGCATCCTGTTTTCACATCGTGACCTTCCTTTCCTCAGGGCTCACCTTAGAGTGTCTGCAGTCTGATGGCTGCCAGAGAGCAGATATTCTTCTTCCTGAGTTCCTGAGGGCTCACCGGCTCACACTGGAGGGCTGCAATTGCAGATGACTATCACATCTAGCTGGAGAAGGCAATGGCACCCCACTCCAGTACTCTTGCCTGGAAAATCCCATGGATGGAGGAGCCTGGTGGGCCGCAGTCCATGGGGTCGCTAAGAGTCGGACAAGACTCAGCGACTTCACTTTCACTTTTCACTTTCCTGCATTGGAGAAGGCAATGGCAACCCACTCCAGTGTTCTTGCTTGGAGAATCCCAGGGACAGGGGAGCCTGGTGGGCTGCCCTCTATGGGGTAGCAAAGAGTTGGACACGACTGAAGCAACTTAGCAGCAGCAGCAGCAGCATCACATCTAGCCAGGAGCGGCCGAGAAGAGCTACCCCATGTCCGAGATTGGGGCGGCGGCCAAGATGGACTGGTTGGATCTCCTTGCAGTCCAAGGGACTCTCAAGAGTCTTCTCCAACACCACAGTTCAAAAGCATCAATCCTTCAGCGCTTAGCTTTCTTGCTTAGTTTTCTTCACAGTCCAACTTTCACATCCATACATGACCACTGGAAAAACCATAGCCTTGACTAGATGGACCTTTGTTGGCAAAGTAATGTCTCTGCTTTTGAATATGCTATCCGGGTTGGTCATAACTTTCCTTCCAAGGAGTAAGCATCTTTTAATTTCATGGCTGCAATCACCATCTGCAGTGATTTTGGAGCTCCCCAAAATAAAGTCTGACACTGTTTCCACTGTTTCCTCATCTATTTCCCATGAAGTGATGGGACCAGATGCCATGATCTTCGTTTTCTGAATGTTGAGCTCTTAAGCCAACTTTTTCACTCTCCTCTTTCACTTTCATCAAGAGGCTTTTTAATTCTTCTTCACTTTCTGCCATAAGGGTGGTGTCATCTGCATATCTGAGGTTATTGATATTTCTCCCGGCAATCTTGATTCCAGCTTGTGCTTCTTCCAGCCCAGCATTTCTCCTGATGTACTCTGCATATAAGTTAAATAAGCATGGTGACAATATACAGCCTTGAAGTACTCCTTTTCCTATTTGGAACCAGTCTGTTGTTCCATGTCCAGTTCTAACTGTTGCTTCCTGACCAGCATATAGGTTTCTCAAGAGGCAGGTCAGGTGGTCTGGTATTCCCATCTCCTGAAGAATTTTCCACAGTTTATTGTGATCCACACAGTCAAAGGCTTTGGCATAGTCAATAAAGCAGAAATAGATGTTTTTCTGGAACTCTCTTGCTTTTTCCATTATCCAGCAGATGTTGGCAATTTGATCTCTGGTTCCTCTGCCTTTTCTAAAACCATCTTGAACATCTGGAAGTTCACGGTTCACGTATTGCTGAAACCTGGCTTGGAGAATTTTGAGCATGACTTTACTAGTGTGTGAAATGAATGCAATTGTGTGGTAGTTTGAGCATTCTTTGGCATTGCCTTTCTTTGGGATTGGAATGAAAACTGACCTTTTCCAGTCCTGTGGCCACTGCTGAGTTTTCCAAATTTGCTGGCATATTGAGTGCAACACTTTCACAGTATCACCTTTCAGGATTTGAAATAGCTCAACTGGAATCCCATCACCTCCACTAGCTTTGTTCGTAGTGATGCTTTCTAAGGCCCACAGATAACTAGGGTATTCTTTTAGGCGGTGGAGAGCCCTGGGGTTCTTCCTTCCCAGGGTCTGGTTTTCCAGTTGGTATGTCGTTTCCACAGATACTGGGCATATAGCTCAAAGTCCACAGTCCAGCCCAAGATGGAGTCCTGCTTTCAAGATGGAGCCTGTTCTGTTTCCTCCTTCAATATGTCTAGCTATACATGAGTCAAGCACCTGGAAAGACACCCCCCCACACACACACATTACTGTGCTCAGTTGCGCAGTCATGTCGGACTCTTCGCAATCCCTTGGAGTGTAGCCTGCCAGTCTCTTCTGTCCATGGAATTTTCCAGGAAAGAATACTGGATTGGGTTGCCACTTCCTTCTTCAGGGGATCTTCCTGACTCAGGGATTGGATCTACATCTCTCACATCTTCTACATTGCAGTCGGATTCTTTACTGCTGAGCCACACCAGGGAAGACCCACTCACTATTAAATCAATGCAAATCAAATCTACACTGAGGAATCCCCTCACACTGGTCAGGATGGCCATCATCAGAAAGATTTCCAAAGAATAAATGCTGCAGAGGGTGTAGGGGAAACAGAATCCTCCTGCGCTCTGAGTGGGGATGCACAAGGGTGCAGCCACCAGGGGAAACAGCACGGAGGTTCCTGAGAAAAGGAAACAGAGGAGCCATGGAATCCTGCAGTCCCACTTCTGGGCTCGTACCTGGAGGACATCACGATTCGAAATGACATGTGCACCCTTGTTTTCAGGGAAGCACTGTTTACAATAGCCAAGACATAAGGTCCACCAAAATGTCCAGCAAAAGGAACATGAGTGGTCCATCTATACACTGGAATACTCCTCAGGCTCTGGGAGTGGAATCAGGATGGGAGAAGGTGGGCCTCTGACCAGCAGCTGGTTGGAAGAGGGGAGATCAGCCCTGAGGGCGGGGTTCCCTGAAGTCTGTGGGCCCCAGTGCCCTGATGGGCTTCATCCCCAGTGGGGACGTGGGCAGGGCCTGAGCCCTGCAGCCACAGCGGCACTGGGCTCAGAAGTCTCCCGAGGGTGTCTCAAACCCTGACACTGTGTTTCACAAAGGAACAAGAGAAGGAAGCTGTGCTCCTGAGCGCCAGTCCTTCCAGCTCTGAGTTGCTTCCAGCAGGACCACCATCATCTGCATGGGGTTGGCTGTGACCCACCTGCCCCCTCCTGGCCTTTCCTCTTCCTCCCAGTGAGGATTCCAGTGACATTTCCAGCCTGGATCCCTCTCCAGGCCAGATGCCCCTGTCCATCCCCTGCCTCCCCATCTCACCCTGGGGGCTAACAGACCCTTGGAGGACTGCGATCCTGCTGCTCCCCACGCCCAGGAGGTAGCCCCACCTTCCCCAGCTGCTGAGCCCAGACACCCGGTGTAACTGAGCAGGAGCCTGTGGGGCCTTCCCAGGACAGACCCTGTCCCGGATCCTCTGCTGTAGCTCCTCTCTGAAGTATGGAGGTAACGGTTTCTGATGCACACTCCCTGAGTTGTTTTACAGATGCCAAAACCCCCCGAATGGAAGATGTTCACTACTGATGAGCATGAACACATAGCCCTCTGATGAGCGTCTCTGGCGGGTATGGGGTTTGATTCTAAACGCTATTTTGCCCCTTCTGCAGTCTTGTTGGGGCTTCTCCTTTGCCTTTGGACATGGCGTACCTTGTTTTGGTGGGATCCAACATTCTCCTGTTGATGGTTGTTCAGCAGCAAGTTGCAATTTTGGAGTTCTCTCAGGAGAAGATGAGTGTACACCCTACTTCGCCATCTTGTTGTTGTTGGTTGGCCTATTGTTTGCCAAAGAGACTTGTTCTAGTCTTCCAAGACAATAAATTCTTTTTTTTTTAACCTTTTGTTTGAAAAAAATCCGTTTTTCTGGTATAGTGAAGGACAGGGAAACCTGGTATGCTGCAGTCCATGGGGTTGCAAAGAGTCAGACTGAGTGCCTGACTACAACAACAAAGGATTATCTGCTTCCTTCCTTTCTTCCTGCCTGCCTGCCGTGTATGCACAGATAGCTGTATCTCTGAGAGATAATCCACAATGATTATCTCCTTCCTTCCTCATTTACTGAGGCTCCAACACTTTGCCCACCTGATGAGAAAAACTGACTCATTAGAAAAGACCCTGATGCTGGGAAAGACTCAAGGTGGGAGGAGAAGGGGAGGACAGAGGATGAGATGGTGGGATGGCATCAGCAACTCGATGGACTCGATGGAGTTTGACCAAGCTCTGGGAGTTGGTGATGGACAGGGAAGCCTGGCATACTGCAGTCCATGGGGTCGCAAAGAGTCTCGGACACGACTGAGTGACTGAACTGAACTGAACTTTCTCATATACACAGAAAGCTCAGCACTCTGATTGAAAATCTATGGCAAAAAAAAAGAGTAGAGATACCCCATAGATACGTAATACCCCAATTAGGTGACTATACACAGACCACAATCCCTACATTGTATTTTGTCTATACCGCACGATGTTAAAGAAAAGGAAAGAAAAGCAGTCCTGGAAGCTGAGCAGGCTTGGGTCCTACTGCTGGGTTGGGGTGGGGTTGACACAGCCTGGCCCCGGTGCCCTTCACTGACCTTTTTTTGTTTGTTTTTTTTTATTTTTAGTTCTACCAGTTTATTGCTGCCACCCATCTCCCTCCACCCTGATGCATACGTGCTCAGTCATGTAACCCCATGGATTGCAGCCCGCCAGGCTCCTCTGTCCATGGACTTTTCCAGGCAAGAATACCGGAGCGGGTTGCCATTTCCTTCTCCATTCATTGACCCTTTTTAAAAACCCATTGTCTGCTGTGTTCTGGTTACGACCAGAGCCCCATGTGACATCAAAGCCTGGAGGAATTTGAAGGCAAGATTTAGCTAGCTTCAACCTCTCCTGGAGTTCCCAGCTCAAGCCTCTTATCTGAGAGTGCAGCCTCCTAGCCCCTCAGCACACTCAACAGGGTGCAGTGGATCAGGAAGGGATTAGTCTGGACAGAGTGTTTCTCTGATGCTTTAAGGGGGAAAAGTAGTGAGACTCAAGCCGTTAAGTGTTTGTTCAGGCACATTCCACTCTATTTCACAGCGGTAGGAAGCATACTTTCCCTAAGGCTCTGGCTGCCTCAGGAAACAGAATTTTTTTCCCCCTAGATTTTAAAGTCATTCAGTCATGTCCGACTGTTTGCGACCCCATGGACTATACAGTCCATGGAATTCTCTAGGCCAGAATACTAGTAGAGTGGGTAGCCTTTCCCTTCTCCAGGGGAGCTTCCCAACCCAGGGATCAAACCCAGGTCTCTGGCATTGCAGGTGGATTCTTTACCAGCTAAGCCACAAAGGAAGCCCAAGAATACTAGAGTGGGTAGCCTATCCCTTTTCCAGGGGATATTCCAGACCCAGGAATCGAACCGGGGTCTCCTGCACTGCAGGCAGATTCTTTGCCAACTGAACTACCAGGGAACGGAGGT
Source organism: Bubalus kerabau (assembly GCF_029407905.1). Lineage (NCBI taxonomy): Eukaryota > Metazoa > Chordata > Mammalia > Artiodactyla > Bovidae > Bubalus > Bubalus kerabau. Next base: position 10,723,117 of record NC_073633.1, read on the forward strand.
GGGCATGGAAAAGTGCTGCCACCTTGTGGGAATTCTCTGTAACTACAATATGACCACCTGTGCTCACTGCCACCTCTTAATTCATAAGGCCTGCTGTTTTCTTCCCCACTCCAGTACTCTTGCCTGGAAAATCCCATGGATGGAGGAGCCTGGTGGGCTGCAGTCCATGGGGTCGCTAAAAGTTGGACATGACTGAGCAACTTCACTTTTACTTTTCACTTGCATGCACTGGAGAAGGAAATGGCAACCCACTCCAGTGTTCTTGCCTGGAGAATCCCAGGGATGGGGGAGCCTGGTGGGCTGCCGTCTATGGGGTCACACAGAGTCGGACATGACTGAAGCAACTTAGCAGCAGCAGTGGTTTTCTTAATGACAACTCCTCTCAGGTAATATCCTGGGATGGGAATTGCAGAAAAATATTCCAAATATTCCTGACTTTCAGGAAGCCAATTGCCAAAGGCAAATTTTCCTCAAATCTCTGCCACAGGACAAGATGCTCAGCTCAGTTCAGTTCAGTCACTCAGTCGTGTCCAATTCTTTGCCACCCCACGGACTGCAGCACGCCAGGCTTCCCTGTCCCTCACCAACTCCCAGAGCTTACTCAAATTCATGTCCATCGAGTCGGTGATGCCATCCAACCATCTCATCCTCTGTCATCCCTTCTCCTCCCACCTTCAATCTTTCCCAGCATCAGGGTCTTTTCCAGTGAGTTGGTTCTTCATTCATCAGGTGGCCAGAGTATTGGAATTTCAGCTTCAGCATCAGTCCTTCCAATGAATATTCAGGACTGATTTTCTTTAGGATTGACTAGTTGGATCTCCTTGCAGTCCAAGGGACTCTCAAGAGTCTTCTCCAACAGCAAAGTTCAAAAGCATCAATTCTTCAGCACTCAGCTTTCTTTATAGTCCGACTCTCACATCCATACATGACTACTGGAAAATAATAGCTTTGACTAGATGGACCTTTGTTGGCAAAGTAATGTCTCTGCTTTTTAATATGCTGTTTTTAATATGCTGTCTAGGTTGGTCATAGCTTTTCTTCCAAGGAGCAAGTGTCTTTAAATTTCATGGCTGCAGTCACCATCTGCAGAGCCCAAAAAAATAAAGTCTGCCACTGTTTTCATTGTCTCCCCATCTATTTGCCGTGAAGTGATGGGACCAGATGCCATGATATTAGTTTTCTGAATGTTGAGTTTTAAGCCAGCTTTTTCACTCTCCTTTTTCACTTCCATCAAGAGGCTCTTTAGTTCTTCTTCACTTTCTGCCATAAGAGTGGTGTCATCTACATATCTGAGGTTATTGATATTTCTCCCAGCAATCTTGATTCCAGCTTGGGCTTCATCCAGCCTGGCATTTGGCATGATGTATTCTGCATATAAGTTAAATAAGCATGGTGACAATATACAGCCTTGATGTACTCCTTTCCCTATTTGGAACCAGTCTGTTGTTCCATGTCCAGTTCTAACTGTTGCTTCCTGACCTGCATACAGATTTCTCAGGAGGCAGGTCAGGTGGTCTGGTATTCCCATCTCTTTCAGAATTTTCCATAGTTTATTGTGATCCACACAGTCAAAGGCTTTGGCGTAGTCAATAAAGCAAAAGTAGATGTTTTTCTGGAACTCTCTTGCTTTTTTGATGTTCCAGCGGATGTTGGCAATTTGATCTCTGGTTCCTCTGCCTTTTCTAAAACCAGCTTGAACCTCAGGAAGTTCACAGTTCACATATTGCCGAAGCCTGGCTTGGAGAATTTTGAGCATTACTTGCAGCATCCGTAATTGCTGTAGGAATGTCAACAAAATGACAGTGAGATATCAAAACCCATCAGTCACAATGGACATCCTCACAAGCCTGCAAACAATACAGGGGTGAGGGGGGCTGGAGAAAAAGAAGCCCCCTATGCTATCTGTGGCAGCAGCCAGTTAATTCCAAATGACTGAAAAAAAAAAAAAACTATCCAGGGGAACAAAGCCTACAATTTGCATTCCCACACGGGGGCCTATATGTAACCCAAGAAAACCACTGATGAAAGGCACATGCACCCCAGGGTACACCAGTACACCAGGGTGTACCCAGCAGTACACCCCGCAGCCAAGACACACCACAGCAAAATCTCCACCCAGAGTGTCAGTTCAAGCAAGATGTGGCACCTACGTACAGTGGACCGTGTCTCACTCACTGGAAGCTGCCACTGAAACTGGGGAATTATGACCCTGGTAACCGCAGGGGTGGTCCTTGGAGGATCCCACACGAAGGGCAGTCAGTCGGCAGATGAAGACTGTAGTACGTGAGGTACCTTCCAGGCAAAGTAAAAACGACACAGAAGGCAACAAATTCACAATCCAAAAAGAGATTCTGAGAATTCGAAGCCAAACAAAGGATTCCAGGGGGAAAAAAAAGTGAAGGGCCTAGAATGAATTAGGATTTCCAGACTAACACAAACATAGAAACCTGAATCTGTAATAGATAACCCACAAGGATTATCCTCTTCCTTCCTTTCTTCCTTCCTTCCACATATACACAAAAATCTGTATCACTAACTATACACAGAAATCTGTATCTCTAAGAGATAATCTACAACTATTCTTTTGTTCCTTCCTCTGTTAGATACACAGAAAAGTGTATCTGAGATAAATAATTCACAAGGAACTGACGCTCAGCACTCTGTTCAACCTTCTATGGCAGAAATTCCAAGAAAAGGATATCCCATGGATAAATAACACCTGAATTGGGTGGCCGTACACTGAGGCCAACTTTGCAGATCCGCTATACTCCAGCATAACGTCAGCACCCTGACTTGGGCTGCTATCCCATTCCTGAAGTCTGGGAAGCCTTGCATCCCATGGCTGCCCCGGGGTAGTGTCAACATGCCAGGCTAGGTGCCCTTAGTTGAGCTCCCTCTTAAACCTGTACTGTCTTCTCTGGGACCAGAGTGCCTGATGCACCCGAAGGATAGTGCCCTGACCCTCTGGCCTCAAGGACCTTTGGGGGAAAGTCATCTACCCTGAGTCCCAGCTCAAGCCTCCTTCCTGCCAGCGCATTCTTCTAGGCACCTGAGCACCCTCAGTTGGATGCTATGGCCCGGGTTGGAATGTGCCTGCAAACAAGGCTTGAAACTTTAGGGGAGGAAATACTGAGACAAAGCCCAGGCACACTCCACTCTATTTCACAGCTGGAAGCTGACTTTCCCTAAGGCTCTGGTTGCCGCAGTAACCAAAGCTGGGCTTGAAGAACTGCTGCTGACTTGTGGATGTTTCCTGTAACTACAACTTCACCACCACAGCTTACTTCAGTTTAGTGGCTCAGTCGACTCTGCGACCCCATGGACTGCAGCATGCCAAGACATCCCCACTTGGGTGGCAGCTACCAGGGCACAGTGGGTTGTGGGCCTTGGGACACACCAGAGAGTAACCCTGGCCGGAGTTCCTCAACTGTTCCCACAGCCACTCGCCTGTTCGCAGAGGGTTTGAGGAGAAAGAAATGAGAAAACCCGAGAGGAAGACTTAGAGGAAGCAGTGAGTACCAGATGTCTGTGCGTTACCAGAGTAAGCAGAATAAACCAAAACTAGCCAGCCGGAAAGTCACATTAACATGACTTTCCAGTCCCATCAAACCAGTGACCTTTCTCCAAAGTGCCTTATAAACGTGAGTTTCCCTTCACAGGGAGAACACCCCTAATTGGAGTCAAAGCCCCCAGATTGGACAAGGTCAAAAAATGCCCCAGTAGGACCCTGATGACAAGCTGTTCTGGTGAAAAGGTTATTTGAACATTTAATTAATAAAGGAAAGAAGTTTCCATCACAGAATCAATCAATTTGTTCCCCACTGTCAAAGTTATCCAGGGCTCCAGTAAGGGAAATTAGAATTGGATGTCTCAATCAAGGGAGCCTGCGGGCCTGCTCTTTATCAGAGTGTTCCTCACCTTTGTACAGCGCTTCTGACTGCCAGATTGCTTAATTATAAGCAGTTGCTCTTTTGATCTTAACAAATCTAATATGCACCCCAAAGATCTTCCCTTCTGGATAGGTGGTGTTTATAAGCTTCATAACACCAAAACACAAAAGACACAGACAAACTCCAACAAAAACAGCACAAACAGATTCATTACAGCATCAATGCATACAGAGGAATCGACTTTCTCATCAGGTAAGTAAGTTACCCTACAAAGCAAATGAACTAATTCCAACTAGGCTACCCACCCCCACAAGAACTAGCTCCCCAATGACCTGGTTCTAAGTGAGCCAATTCCCAAATCAGGTAAACAAATTTATCCTACAAAACAAATGAGCTAATTCCAACTAGGGTGGACTTGCCCCAAGAGAACCAGTTCCCAAATGAACTGGTTCAGGGTAGAGTCCAATAACACCTTGCTTCTCCAGTACGGTACCCCAAACAAATTTGAAGGAGGAAACAGAACAGGCTCTATCTTGAAAGCAGGACTCCATCTTGGGCCGGACTGTGGACTTCGAGCTCTAAGCCCAGTATCTATGGAAACAACATACCAACTGGAAAACCAGGCCCCCGGAAGGAAGAGCCCCAGGACTCTCCGTCACCTAAAAGAATACCCTAATTATCTGTGTAACCAAATAGAATCATACATTTTATTATGCTTATTGGGGTACAACTGCAAGCCTATTGATAATTGTCCACTGTTAACTACCTAGGCTTAAGGCCATGAATCACGGGTTAACTTTGATTGTATCTTTCTTTTTCCTTCGTTCAGACTAGTTTCAGGGAATTTGGGGGAGTTGGGTTTGGGCATGTCGCTTAGGGTATATAAGGTTTTCACAAAAACTGGTCGGGGTCCTTCGCTAAGAGGAGACTCTGCCTTGGGCCCAGAGGGTAATAAAATGCACTCCACTATCTGTATTGTCCTCCTGAGTGAGTTTGTTTCTCAGAACGCTTGGCTACAATGAATTGACTTGTCCCATAAAGGAAAAGCATAAATTGATAAGAGAAAATGTTCTCAGTGTGCACACTGGAGTGACTTGCCCTCCAAAACTGAGCCTACGAGCTCCTAACACAAAAGGACACACAAAACAAGCAAACTGGCTATTGGATTGGGTAGACGTACCCTACGAATGAAATCGAGTCCATCAACTCTTGGAAGTTTGTCAGTTCCTTGTTTCAACTGCCAAGCACTGGGGGGCAGCTGGTGCCACTACAGTGAATCTTGAAGAAAATACCATCGGGACAAATGATCCCAGTATTCCCAGATCAGGGCCAGCTAGCCACCAGCAGCAAGGCACCTGCCTGGCTAAGCCAAATAATTACTGAGTCCAAGCTTGCTCTGCTCACCACACAGCAGGCCAATGCATCTCAGAGATGAGGGGATGAGGCAAGGAAGAGACTTTATTCAAATCCAACTGACCAAGATGATGGCATGCTGCTGCTGCTGCTGCTAAGTCGCTTCAGTCGGGTCCGACTCTGTGTGACCCCATAGATAGCAGCTCACAGTCTCCCCCGTCCCTGGGATTCTCCAGACAAGAACACTAGAGTGGGTTGCCATTTCCTTCTCCAATGCATGAAAGTGAAAAATGAAAATGAAGTCACTCAGTCGTGTCTGACCCTCAGCAACCCCATGGACTGCAGCCTTCCAGGCTCATCCGTCCATTGGATTTTCCAGGCAAGAGTACTGGAGGCTAGTGCCTCAAAATAACCATCTTGTCAAAGCCTGGCTGCCAGGTTCTTTTACAGATCAGAGATGCATTGGGGAGTGGGGTGGAGGGGGGAGGTGAGGAAACAAAGAGAATCTATTCAATCCTTGTAAATGTCCCTAGAATGAGGCAAGCCTCAGGCAATTGCCCTTCCTTACAGCCTTCACAGTTGGGCAGCTCAGGCTATCTCCCTCAGGCAGGCCATCATGTACATTTGACTGGAAAAGGTCAGTTTTCATTCCAATCCCTAAAAAAGGCAATGCCAAAGAATGCTCAAATTACGGCACAATTGCACTCATCTCACACGCTACTATAGTAATGCTCAAAATTCTCCAAGCCAGGCTTCAGCAATACATGAGCTGTGAACTTCCAGATGTTCAAGCTGGTTTTTAGAAAAGGCAGAGGAACCAGAGATCAAATTGCCAACATCCGCTGGATCATCAAAAAAGCAAGAGAGTTCCAGAAAATATCTATTTCTGCTTTATTGACTATGTGGATCACAATAAACTGTGGGAAATTCTGAAAGAGATGGGAATACCAGACCACCTGACCTGCCTCTTGAGAAACCTACATGCAGGTCAGGAAGCAACAGTTAGAACTGGACATGGAACAACAGACTGGTTCCAAATAGGAAAACGAGTACTTCAATGCTGTATATTGTCACCCTGCTTATTTAACTTATATGCAGAGTACATCTTGAGAAACTCTGGGCTAGATGAAGCACAAGCTGGAATCAAGATTCCCAAGAGAAATATCAATAACCTCAGATATGCAGATGACACCACCCTGATAGCAGAAAGTGAAGAAGAACCGAAGAGCCTCTTGATGAAAGTGAAAGAGAAGAGTGAAAAAGCTGGCTTAAAGCTCAACATTCAGAAAACTTAACATCATGGCATCTGGTCCCATCACTTCATGGCAAATAGATGGAGAAACAGTCGAAACAGTGGTAAACTTTTTATTTTGGGGGGGCTCCAAAATCACTGCAGATGGTGATTGCAGCCATGATATTTAAAGACGCTTACTCCTTGGAAGAAAAGTTATGACCAACCTAGACAGCATATTAAAAAGCAGAGACATTACTTTGCCAACAAAGGTCCATCTAGTCAAGGCTATGGTTTTTCCAGTGATCGTGTACGGATGTGAGAGTTGGACTATAAAGAAAGCTGAGTGCTGAAGAATTGATGCTTTTGAGCTGTGGTGTTGGAGAAGACTCTTGAGAGTCCCTTGGACTGCAAGGAGATCCAAGCAGTCCATCCTAAAGGAGATCAGTCCTGGTTGTTCATTGGAAGGACTGATGTTGAAGCTGAAACTCCAATACTTTGACCACCTGATGCAAAGAGCTGACTCATTTGAAAAGACCCTGATGCTGGGAAAGATTGAGGGCAGGAGGAGAAGGGGACGACAGGGGATGAGATGGTTGGATGGCATCACCAATTCAATGGACATGAGTTTGGGTGGACTCCAGGAGTTGGTGACGGACAGGGGGACCTGGCGTGCTGCAGTCCATGGGGTCACAAAGAGTCAGACATGACTGAGCGACTGAACTGAACTGATAATAACAAAAAAGAGATAAAGTCTCAAAAGCAGGTTCAGTGTAAATTTAAAGTTAACCCTTCTCCATTTCACTCTGTCCAGGTTGGTGATAGTCCTTTGAATTATGTCTTTTTCAAAATGTATAATTCTCTGGTTGCAGGTCAGGAGGCATCTGATCTTTATCCAAAGATAGATTAGTGAGATAAGTTTTAGGAACAAACTTAGAGTGTCCCTTGAGAGCTCAAGTAAATTTTTTAACAGTATAACGCAAGAGCAAAGAACTAACTGGGAAGTGAGCTTTGGGAAACACAAACCTTAATTCACAAAACTGGAAATTAATATTTAGTGAAACAAAAAAATTTTTTCACTGTGGGGGCATCAATCTTGCAGCCTGAGAAAACTTTATTCCATGGAATAAAAATGAGGTTCGTCAGGGAGCCAGGAAAAGCCAAGTGTCCCTGACTGTTTGATTTCAACAAGTTATTCATTTAGCCAAAATAACTGTTAGGGGAAGAACAATGACAGAAACTGCCCACAATGATGGAAACCGCCCACAATGATGGAAACCGCCCACAATGATGGAAACCGCCAGGCATCATCTAACCATATAACCATCTGCATGAATTGTTTTACAACAGGAGGTCCTTGTAAGGAACACAGAACTAATAAGCCACCACCAACCAGAAGAGCTCAGGAATGGTCAAAAGGTGACACCACATGTCCAACCACCTTCCAGAATCCTCCTCGCTGACATCTACCTTGGCTGAGTGATGACTGCACAGCCAAGAAGGACTCTGAGTCAGAATGTTTGGCCAAAGACAATGCAGAAACTAATTCTATCACCATAAAACCCGAGACCACAAGCCACGTGGCAGAGCAGTCCTCCTGGGTTCCCTTACCCTGCTGCTCTCCACCCAAGCACCCTTTGCCATTAAAGTCTCTTGCTTTGTCAGCACGTGTATCTCCTGAGACAATTCACTTCTGAATGTTAGACAAGAGCCTCATTTGGGCCCTGGAAAGGGTTGGGTCGTCTTCCTACAACAAAACCACAGAAGATTTCAAAGGCAGTACATGTTAGGAAAACTTGTACTATGGACGAAATTCTTTTCTTGGATTCCACTTTCCACAAAACCTCTTTTTACTTTCTGTATCTTTATCCATTCAGAAACAGTCACCTGTAAGCCAAACTTACAACTCCTGTCCCTACCTTCCCCCATTTTTTGTTTTTTGGCTTTAAATCCAAGGCAAGGAGGGCTTTGTGCTTCAAGGACATGATAAGAGTTAACTTCACTTTTTTTTTTTTTTTTAAGGCAAGTTTTTAACAAGCCACCTGGTCTTACTTGCATATGCAAAAATAAGTGATTTTGTAATTTCAAAAGAAATTTTGTCTTAGCCAATTTTCTCCAGAGTCTAAAGAATATTGTGGCCACACTGTCTTTTCTCTTTCAGTGTTCTTAATATTGATATTACCTTTCAGAAGTAGAGATACTTCATATTTAATATGTACACAGACATAAAGAGGTAGACTAGAATTCTCATTGTTGTTGCTCAGTCACTCAGTCATGCCCAACTCTTTGTGACCCCCATGAACTGCAGCACGCCTGGCTTCCCTGTTCTTCACCATCTCCTGGAGCTTGTTCAAACTCATGTCCATGAGGTCGGTGATGCCGTCCAATCATCTCATCCTCTGTCATCCCCTTCTCCTCCTGACTTCAATCTTTCCCAGCATCAGGGTCTTCTCTACTGAGTCAGCTCTTCTTTGCCAAAGAATGCTCAAACTGCCACACAATTACGCTCATCTCACATGCTAGTAAAGTAATGCTCAAAATTCTCCAAGCCAGGCTTCAAACAATATGTGAACCGTGAAATTACAGATGTTCAAGCTGGTTTTAGAAAAGGCAGAGGAACCAGAGATCAAATTGCCAACATTCATTGGATCATTGAAAAAGCAAGAGAGTTCCAGAAAAACATCTATTTCTGCTTTATTGACTATGCCAAAGCCTCTGACTGTGTGCATCACAATAAACTGTGGAGAATTCTGAAAGACATGGAAATACCAGACCACCTGACCTGCCTCTTGAGAAATCTGTATGCAGGTCAGGAAGTGACAGTTAGAACTGGACATGGAACAACAGACTGGTTCCAAATAGGAAAAGGAATACGTCAAGGCTCTCTATTGTCACCCTGCTTATTTAACTTATATGCAGAGTACATCGTGAGAAATGTTCAGCTCAGTGAAGTACAAACTAGAATCAAGATTGCTGGGAGAAATATCAATAACCTCAGATATGCAGATGACACCACCCTTATGGCAGAAAGTGAAGAGGAACTAAAAAGCCTCTTGATGAAAGTGAAAGAGGAGAGTGAAAAAGTTGGCTTAAAGTTCAACATTCAGAAAACGAAGATCATGGCATCTGGTCCCATCACTTCATGGGAAATAGATGGAGAAACAGTGGAAACAGAGGCAGACTCTATTTTTGGGGGGGCTCCAAAATCACTGCAGATGTTGACTGCAGCCATGAAATTAAAAGACGCTTACTCCTGGGAAGGAAAGTTATGACCAACCTAGATAGCATATTAAAAAGCAGAGACAATACTTTGCCAACAAACTTCCATCTAGTCAAGGCTATGGTTTTTCCAGTGGTCATGTATGGATGTGGGAGTTGGACTGTGAAGAAAGCTGAGCGCTGAAGAATTCATGCTTTTGAACTGTGGTGTTGGAGAAGACTCTTGAGAGTCCCTTGGACTGCAAGGAGATCCAACCAGTCCATCCTAAAGGAAATCAGTCTTGAATGTTCATTGGAAGGAATGATGTTGAAGCTGAAACTCCAATACTTTGGCCACCTGATTTGAAGGGCTGACTCATTGGAAAAGACCCTGATGCTGGGAAAAATTGAAGGCAGGAAGAGAAGAGGACCACAGAGGATGAGCTGGTTGGACGTGAGTCTGAGTGAGCTCCAGGAGCTGGTGATGGACAGGGAGGCCTGGCGTGCTGCTGCAGTCCATGGGGTCGCAAAGAGTCAGACATACTGAGCAACTGAACTGAACCGAACTGTGCTCTGGGAAAAACCCAGGAAAACTGGCCTTCAAATAGTCAGATGTTTTTGCGTAAATATTTTATGAGCCCAAATTCTTGCATCTTCTCATACCTAGAGAAACACTAACATCATGAACCAGTGTCTGATCCTGGTTCTCCTGGTAGCCCCTGAGCAGCTTTTCTACTTCTGTTAATCTTTGGGCCATGTACCTTTAACTTTCTTGTTAAGTTTGTTTCTTCTAGAATACACCTAATGTCCAAGTGGTAGTACGACAAGAATATCCTCTGACCAACACCAGACGATGCTGAAACAAGTCACTTTATCATTCCATGGACTCTCATCTCCCTCCGTAAGTGCACCAGCAGGCAAAGAGAACTCAGAGCCCCACACACCCCCGTATAGCCTGAGAAGTCAGAGCAGCCATCACCACTTTTACCTTGATACTGGGTTCCCAAATGCCTGGGGAGGGAAATAGGAAGATAGACATGAGCAGGGTATCAAAGGGGGCCAAAGAATTGGCCCTAAAAATAAAGAGGGAAGATTGTGGTGACCCAAGCAGATAAAACCAGGGAGGGTCTTAGAATGCAGGAACAGAAAAACCAGACTCTTATCATCCTTCCCTCCCCCATATTATAACTATTAACAGATTTCGGGTCCTCCTGAGCAGTATAACCTGTCTCCCCTCCTATCCCTTACAGGGAGAGGGTATTTGCCTTACTCTTCCCCACATATGTGCCTCATCCAATCAGCAAATGACTGAAAGACCCCCATCCCATTCCTTGTACCCTGGGTATAAAAGTGTACTAAGGAGCCCTGCTCAACATCAGTTCTCCCTTGAGCTAGCATCTCCCATCATGCCAGATTCTAACAGCATCTCCCATTCTAATGAACTTTATTTCCCTCTCATGTCTGGAAATTCTTTTTCAACCCATGCCTGGACCATGACACATTTTGTGTATTATTGGATTTGGTTTGCTAATATTTTGTTGAGGATTTTTGCATGTATGTTTGTCAAAGCTGTTGGCCTGTAATTTTCTTATTTTGTTGTGTCTTTGTCTGGTTTTGGTGTCAGGATGATGGTGGCTTTGTGAGATGAATTTGGGAGTATTCCCTCTTTAGTTACTTAGAAGAGTTTCAGAAGGATAGATAGAAGTCCTGTGTGTGCCTGGTAGAATTCCCTCGTGAACTAGACTGGGTTAGACTTTTCTTTGCTGAGAGTTTGTTCTGTTTTGTTTTTTTAATTACAGATTGAGATACTCTTCTGGTTGTCAGGTCAAATGGTCTAATTCTTCTTGACTCAGTCTTTGCAGTCTGTAAGTTTCTAGAAATTTTTTCATTTTCTAAGTTGTCCAATTTGTGGGCCTATTCAAAGAATATGATTTTTTTTTTCAGATTTTCATGGTATCTGTTATGTATCTTTTCATTTCTCGTTTTATTTGGGTCCTTTCTCTTTTTTATGAATCTGGCTAAAAATGGATAATTTTAACTTTTAAAATAGTTCATGGTTTCTTTGATCTCTTATTTTCTCTCTGATCTTCATTTCTTTTGTTCATCTTGTGCTATGTTTTTTCTTTTGCTAATTCTTTTATTTGGTAGGTTAAGTTGTTTGAGTATTTTTTTATTTTATTTCTTGAAGGTCTATATTGCTATGAACTTCCTTCTTAGAACTAATTTGGCAGAGTCCACTAAATTATATAGGGCTATGTTTTCATTTTCACTTGTCTGAGGTATTTCAGTTCCTTTCTGATCTCACTGTTGATGCACTGATTCTCTCCAGAAGCAGGTTTAGTCTCTACATGTTTGTTCTTTTTCAGTTTGTTTCTTCCGTTGATTAACAGTCAGAAAAATGCTTAATATAAGTTTTATCCCCTTATATTTGTTGAGGTTTATTTCTTGACCTAGTAGATCTATCCTGGAAAATATTCCATGTGCACTTCAAAAAACCTGAAATTATGCTTTGTTAGATGGTATGACTTATGGGTATCAAGTAAGTCCAACTGATGTATCATTTAAGACTATGATTGACTTATTTTTTTTTTACTATCTTATCTGTTTTTCTTTTTAATGTCACTGGGCTGTTAGGCTCCTCCTGTTATCAATCTCTGTCTTCATGTCTATTAATATTTGCTTTATGTATGTTGTTGATGTTTAATTTCTAAGTGTGTCTGACTCTTTGCCACCCCAGGGACTGTAGCCTGCCAGGCTCCTCTGTCCATGGGATTTCCCAGGCAAGAATACTGGAGTGGGCTGCCATTTCCTCCTCCAGGGGATCTTCTCAACCCAGGGATTGAACCCACATCTTCTGCATTGGCAGACAGATTCTTTACCACCTAGCCACTAGGGAAGCCCTTTTTTATATGTTAGGTGATCTTATATTAGATGTGTCTATGTTAACAAACACTCTTTCTTCCACTGACCCTTCAACCATTATATAATGTTCTTTTTGCCTTTTTGTCCTTTGATTTAAAGTCTGTTTTGTCTGACAGGAGTATTGCTACTCCTGCTTTCTTGCATGAAGTCTTTCTCTATCCTCTCAGTTTCTGTCTCTGTGTATCTTTCACCATGAAATGAGTCTCTTATAGGCAACCTATTGAAGGGTCTTGTTTTTTTAATTCAGTGAGACACCCTATGTCTTTTTGCTTTTCAAAGCTATTTTTAGCCACTAAAGAGCATATGCTTATTTACTGACAGTAATTCAGTGTACATAAAATGACTAAATTCCACACCTCTTGCTAGTTGTAAGTAACAGCAGAATGTGTTGAATAATGTTGATTCCAATTGTGAATGAGTTGATGTGTATTTTAAATAGGATTGGCTTACCTATAAATAAAATATTGCTACTGAAGGTAAAGAACATTATTAACCCAGGCTTCCTGCATTGCAGGCAGATTCTTTACCATCTGAGTCACCAGGGAAGCCCAAAGAATATAAAACAGTATCAAAGTTTGGGCTTTCCAGGTGGTGCTAGTGGTAAGGAACCCACCTGCCAATTCAGGAGACCTAAGAGACATGGGTCTGATCCCTGGGTCAGGAAGATCCCCTGGAGAAGGGAATGGCAAACTGCTCCAGTATTCTTGGCTGGAGAATCCCATGGACAGAGGAGCCTGGTGGGCTACAGTCCATAAGTTCGCTAAGAGTTGGACATGACTGAAGCGACTTAACACACAATATCAAAGTTAAAGCATATAATGATTTGGGTATTTGGGGGCAGTTTTCTTTGTAATTTAATTTTTAATATGCAGATAGAGTTTATTATCAATGTTATGTTAGTTCAGGTATACAGCAAAGCAGCTCAGGTATATATCTACATATATCCATCTGCTTCAGATTTGTTCCTCATATAGATAATCACAGAATATTGAGTCAAGTTCCCTGTGCTATACAGTAGGTCCTTGTTGATTATCTATTTTATATATGTATATATGTATGTTAATTTCAAACTCCTAATTTATCCCTCCCCTGTGTGCCTTGCCCATTTGGGAACCACTAGTTTATTTCCAAAATCTGTGGAAAATCCCATGGACAGAGGAGCCTGGTGGGCTACAGTTCATGGGGTTGCAAAGAATCAGACACAACTTAGCAACTAAACAAGAAAAACAATTACAACCTTATTTACTCCTAAAAGATATTTTCAGAGGAAGTAAGAAGCTATAGTTCGGTTGGATTTTTAACCACAACCAATTATTCATTTAAGTGGGCAGTAACTTTTCTAGTTGCCATTGGACAAAAATCAAAGCATATTTTAAAATACACATTAATCTGTCTGTGTTTAAAGGACTGCCCTTTTAAGGAAATTTAACATTTTATTTATCTTAATAGTATGTCAGAAGCATTTATTTTAAACCTATGATTTCTAAGATTTTATACATAATTACATATATGTATGCAGAGGAAATTAAATAATAAATAGATGATAGACAGACATGATACATAGATAATAGGCAGAGACAGAGGAGGAGGAGAGAGCGAGGGCAGGGTGGGGGGACAGGAAGAGAGAACTGGCAACCCCAAGGCTTGGCTGTGGTGGAAGCTGCAGAGAACAGTATGTCAGTGATCTGTAAAGCTCCTGTATTCTTAGTTTTAAGTAGTAAACTAACTTTGTAGTTGTTTCCAACTCTTTTGCTGTATTTCCTTAGACACACATTTTTAGGCTACAATGGACTTACTAATGGACTAAATCCCGTTTCAGCTCACACCTGCCCCAGCCTGAAGCACCAGCCCACGCACACCTTGAGAGCCGTTGACCTCCCCTCCTTTGACTGCACCTTGGTGTACACCTGCCATATGGGGTTCTTCCTCTCAGGTGGACCTGAGCACAGCACATGTAAAGCAGACATGAAATGGACAGGGAAGGCCCTGTCTATAAAAGTAAGTCCCTGGTGAGAAATGAGAGTGGGTCCCTGCAGAGCAGGTGAGTGTCAGTTGCCCACCAGGCTCATGTCCAGGTGGAAGACCCCCAAGTAGTAACCTCTTAGAGGCACTGTCCATCACCCCACCCCAGCTCAAATCCATGCTTGCTGTGTGTGAGCTCTGTATGAGAATATGTGTGCAGTCTGTTGGGTGTAGAGGCGGTACAGGCTAATGAGAGGTGCAGATCTCATTATTTGCAAGTCACATTTTAAGTCAAAGAGAAGCCCACTATCAGTTAAAAGGACAATAAAATGCAGTATGTCTTTGGAAAATGTGTTTTATAATGAAAATGGGCAAATATCACCAGTGTTGGTGAATATATAACACAAGTCTGTTACCTTTGAGACCGCAGCTGTTAGTGGTAGGATATAAGTTTATGTGTCCCTGCCATTGGTTCTGCTTTTTAAACTTACAAAAATGATGAATACCAGAATGATGCACTAATGACTCACAAAGTTGCGTATTTACAAATAAAAGGAACACTGAGTCAGCGCTGACAGCGTGACATCTTCAGCTTCACCACCAAACCACGCTTAGACCTGATGGCTAAGCAGCAGAAACAGACATGACAGAGCGTGACACAGTCCGTGCCTTTAGCGGTAGCTTCTTGAGGCTTCTTTTAGTTCTCACTTTTGAAAGAAACAATTCTCCTTCTGTGAGTTAGAATTCCCCAGGAAACACATCTCTGCCCTCAGGATTCTCCCTGAAACCTACTTCTGCCCTCAGAATTCCAACAGACACCATCTTTCTACCCCTCAGGATCCCTGGGAAACCAGTACGGCCCAAGGGGAAGCCTCAGAAACAGCCTTCACCTGGAGGGAATCCCCAAGAGATCACCACGTGTCCATGGGGAATCCGCTGGACACCACTTTCCCCTGGTGCGGAATCCGTGGGAAACCATGTCCTCCTGGTGGGGAAAGCCTTGGATAAAACCTTGTGCCCTCAGAATTCCTCAGGACATCCCCGTCTGTCCGTGAGGAATCCCCTGGACACCACCTACTGTCCTCAGAATATCCCGGGAACCCCCTTCGGTCAGTGGGGAATCCCCCGGACACCACCTTCCGTCCCCAAAATATCCCAGGAAATTTCCTTGTATCAGTGGGGAATCCCCTGGACACATCTTCTGTCCTCAGAATATCCTGAAAAAAAAACCCCTTCAGTCAGTGGGAATCCCCCGAACAACACCTTCTGTCCTTAGAATATCCCGGGGAAATCACCTTCTCTCGGGGCAAGCCCCTGGACACCACCTACTGTCTTCAGATTATCCTGGGAAATCCCCTTCTGTCCTAGGGGAATCCCCTGGACACCACCTTTTGCAATCAGAATGTCCCAGGAAACCCCATTCTGTCAGTGGAGATATCCGTGGACATCAAATTCTTATCAGAGAATGTCCCAGGAAACCTGTCAGTGGGGAATCCCGGACACTGTATTCTGACCACAAAACATCCCAGGAAACCCCTTCTGTCAGTGGGGAATCCTCCAGACACAATCTTCTGCCCTCAGTAACCCTGGGAAATCCCGTTCTATCAGTGGGGAATCCCCCGTACACCACCTTCAGTCCTCAGAATATCCCGGGAAACCCTCTTCTGTCAGTGGGGAATGCCCTGGACATCACCTTCTGTCCTCAGTAACCCTAGGAAATCCCCTTCTACCAAGGGGAATCCCCCGGACACCACCTTCTGTCCTCAGAAGACCCCAGGAAACTCCTTTCAGTTGTCGGGGAATCCGCCGAACTCTACCTTCTGCCTTCAGAATTTACCGGGAAATGCCCTTCTGTCAGTGGGGAGTCCTCTGGACACCATCTTCTCTGCTAAAATTCCCAAAGAAATCACTTCTGTCAGTGGGGAATCCCCCGGACACCACCTTCTGTCCTTAGAAAACCCCGGCAAATCCCCTTCTGTCAATGGGGAGTCCCATGGACATCACCTTCTATCCTAAGAATATCCCAGGAAGCCCCCTTCTGTTGATAGGGAATCCCCCGGAAACTACCTTCTGCCCTCAGAATTTCCCAGGAAACCCACTTCTGTCAATGTGGAATCCCCTGGACACCATCTTCTCTGCTAAAATTCCCAAAGAAATCACTTCTGTCAGTGGGGAATCCCCCGGACACCACCTTCTGTCCTTAGAAAACCCCGGCAAATCCCCTTCTGTCAGTGGGAAGTCCCGTGGATACCACCTTCTACCCTCAGAATATCCCAGTAAAAGCCCTTCTGTTGATGGGGAATCCCCCCAGACACTACCTTCTGCCCTCAGAATTTCCCAGGAAACCCACTTCTGTCAATGTGGAATCCCCTGGACACCATCTTCTCTGCTCAGATTCCCAGGGAAATCCCTTCTGTCAGTGGGGAATCCCCCGGATACCACCTTCAGACCTCAGAATATCCCAGGAAACCCTCTTTGGTCAGTGGGGAATCCCGCAGACACTACCTTCAGTCCTCAGAATATCCTGAGACACCCTTTTCTGTCAGTGGGGAATCCCCAGGACACCACCTTCAGACCTCAGAATATTCCAGGAAATCCCCTTCTGTCCGTGGGGAAGCCCCCAGATGCCACCTTCTGTCCTCAGAATATCCTGGGAAACCCCCTTCAGTCAGTGCGGAATCCCCCAGAAACCATCTTCTGCCCTCAGAATATACCAGGAAAATCCTTCTGTCAGTGTGGAATCCCGAAGACACCACCTTTTTTCCTCAGAATATGCCGGGAAACCCCCTTTTGTCAGTGGGGACTCCCCAGGACACCACCTTGAATCCTCAGAATATCCCAGGAGACCCCCTTCTGTCAGTGGGGAATCCCCTGGACATCACCTTCTGTCCTCAGTAACTCTGGGAAATCCCCTTCTATCAAGGGGAATCTCCAGGACACCATGTTCTGTGCTCAGAATATCCCGGGAAACCCCCTTTTGTTAGTTGGGACTGGCCAGGACACAACCTTCAGTCCTCAGAATATCTCAGGAAAGCCCCTTCAGTTGATGGGGAATCCGCAGGACACTACCTTCTGCCCTAAGATTTTCCCAGGAAAGTCCCCTCTGTCAGTGGGGAGTCCTCTGGACACCATCTTCTCTGCTCACATTCCCAAGGAAATCACTTCGGTCAGTGGGGAGTCCCATGGACACCAACTTCCAAGCTCAGAATATCCCAGAAAACCCACATCTGTGGATGGGGAATCCCCTGGAAACTACCTTCTGCCCTCAGTATTTCCCAGGAAACCCGCTTCTATCAGTGGGGAATCCCCTGGACACAACATTCGGGCCTCAGAATATCCCAGGAAATCCCCTTCTGTCTGTGGGGAATCCCCTGGACATCACCATCTGCTGGTCTGGAATCCATTGCAAACTCCGTTATCTGTCAGAAATTCCTGGAAACCTTCTTTCATGGGGAATATCCCCGAAACCCCCTTCTACTCCTCAGGAATCCCCAGGAATCCTCATTCTGCCCCTCAAGAATGCCCCTGGGAACCCCCTTGTTACACTCAGAATCCTCTGTAAACCCCTTTTTGTCGGCGTAAACCACCTTCTATCCGTGGGGAATTCCTCGGTAACCCTCTTCTGCCCCAAGGAGTCCCCATAAACCCCTTTCTCTCTGTCAGGATTTCTTTGGAATCCTCCGACTCTGTTAGAATCCCCCAGAAACAACCCTCTGTGTGTCTGAATCCCCTCAGAAATCTCTCTGTGGAATTCATATTAGGAATTATATGCTTAACTTTTCTCTTGGCCCTTTCTCACAGAAATAGTTGAACACATACTTTTAAAAAGTGATAATCTGTAGTTTGATTGAAAACTATGAAAGCGAAGAGATTATGAGTTAAATCTAAGTTGATTTAAATGTTTTGCAGGGGAAGTATTTTTATGTTGTTCACTACTACCTCGTGAGTTCGTTGATCGTGTGGGGATAGTAATTTTGTAAATTACCTTTCCCTTGTGGGTAGGAGATCCCACAAAGGAGTGAGAAAGGATATATACACCCTTCTTTAGAAGGCTCTCTGTTGTAACACACTGAATTCACAAGTTATATCCAAATTGATTTCCGCTAAGAAACTCAGATTTCCCTCAAAATCAAAGGATATTCTACTGTGAATGTATGGGTTTAAAGTAGGGGTGTATACGATATTCCTATTTTGTGCATTCAAGAAATCTGGAGAAATAAACATTGCTTCAGTTTGACATTTTTTAAAACTTATTAAAAATGTTTTTTGAAAGTGATAATTTGTGTCTTTTTACTTGTAGGTAAAGGAATGAGAGAAGCTTATGAAACAGTTACTAAAACTCCAGGTTTGTATACCAGAACAGTTACAGATTTAAATAAAATAAGGTGATCTGTTCTCTACTATGCTCTGTGCAACCAAATAAATAAATTTCTGATTCCTTTACTCCATGAAAAAGTTAATGTTTCAGTTATTTAAAACACCAAGCCCACACATGTTCCTGTTTCTCTTATAACTGTGTTTTAGTAATGGATAAGAATGCTTTACTTAAAAGGAAAACGTCTGCTTTTGTCCCACACTGTTTTATTAAAAGGTGCCTTGGACACTTTGCAGGCAGAAGTGGGCATCAGATGTTGGCCCAGAACATGGTATACTGGAGAGCCTATAAACAGGGTTGTGTGTCTTTCCTCTACACGAGAAAGCTACAGTAAACAAGATATCATGACAGCATCAGCTGTGCATTCCAGCAGTTCAAATGTGGGGCTATATCCTTCCCCAAGTATCTCCACCATCAGACATCCTGTGCCTCCAATACAGTAATTCTCATTTTCTGTTGTGTGTGACACCTTGCTTAATGCACACTGTAGCAAACGGGAAAGGTGCGGGTTTATTTCCTAATGAAGATGTTCATTACCCCAAATCACCTGGCCTGTTGTATCTGTTATAAATTAACAGAATATTTAAACAAGAAGTGTGTCCCCAAATTATAATGTAAGCCAAACTTAAAAAAAAATAGAACAGAAAACACTTAGATAACTTGCGTTTTCTGGTGTTTACTTTATTCAGGTGTTCACACTGGTTTCTTAGACATAAACTCTGTTCCAGGATCAAATGCAGAGAGAGTATATGAAATACTATAGTTCAGTCACCGTTGCTGGGTTTTGCATTTAATTCTTAGATGAGGCCAAAAGTTCCAACATGGTTAAAGGAATTCATGAATTGTACACCATGAAGTACCTACTTTAAAATTTTAAAATTAAGACCTACCGTAAACTTTTTTCTGGACTATTCTATGTAAATGTTATTTAAAAATCAAACACAGAAATCAGTGCTGTATCCAGGAAACATTTTCTTCCATGGAAGGAAATACAATGGGTGGTGGTGGTGGTGTGTTTGTTTTGCTTGCTGGTTTTGTCATGGGCAGTGAAAAGTCTGCAGGCTCTTTTTTAAAATTTATTTTTAACTGAAGCATAATTGCTTTGGTTTCTACCAAATATCAATATGAATCAGCCACAGAGCTGCAGACTCTACCTCCGTGTGCCGTCCTCTCTGAAGGGAAGCGTGATGAAACAGGCTCCTGTGTTTAGGGGCACAGTCTCACACCTCCACTGAGGTGGTTACCTTACACTGCAAACCACCAGCAACAGGTCAGAGGACAGGGACCCAAAAAGATCCTCCATGTCCCCAGTGGTCACAGCTGAGCACAGCTAAGCCACCCCGCAGACCCTCTGCTGCTCCCGCTGCCCAGCCCCGCTGGCCCACTTGACCCGCCAGTGAAAGGACCTCAACCGGCAAACGTCCCCTAGGGCTGCAAAGAAAAGCACAACCAGGGACTCTGTGCTTTGTCCTCATCACGTTGTGGCCATAAGTGCATTTGAGACGTAACATGAACTCACCCTTGAAAAGAAATCGCGTGAAAAGAGGTCAGTTCCGCTAAATATGAGAAATGCAAATTGAAGCCACAGGAAGGAATAGCCTCACAGCACTCAGAATGGCTATTGTCAGAAATTTGGCAAACACTAACTGATGGAGAAGGCATGGAGAAGAGGAAATATCCTCTCCAGTGCTGGCAACAGACATTGATAAGAGACACTGTGAAGGATCGTGAGAGGCTTATTAAAACAAAGAAAACAGGAATGAGGTTAGAACACTCTCTAACATCATACACAAAATGAACTCCAAATCATAAGTATCTAAAGGTCAGGAGAGATTCTATGAAAGTCTTAAGGAAAACATAGGCAGGAAATGTGAGGATGGATATAAACTTCAAGGTCTTTTTGGGTTTGGATGACTTCATTGTGAGGTCTTTTGGAATTCATCTCCTAGTGCAATGAGAAATAAACCCAAACCAGGAAAATATGACCTACTTCAATTTCAAAGCAGGTGTCCAAAAAGGTAAACCTTCAGGATTGAAGAAGGCAACCTGGAAGGCAAAGAAATATTTGAAAAACCAAGATACACACAAGCAGTTCATCTGCAAAACCAACAGAAAGCTCACAATTCGTTAATATTTCAATAAAGTGGATTCCGTAAAAATATTGCATCCCTCTGCTGTATCACTAGAGAAGGCGAAGGCACCCCACTCCAGTACTCTTGCCTGGAAAATCCCATGGACGGAGGGGCCTGGTGGGCTGCAGTCCATGGGGTCACTAGGAGTTGGACAAGACTGAGCGACTTCACTTTATTTTTTCACTTTCATGCATTGGAGAAGGAAATGGCAACCCACTCCAGTGTTCTTGCCTGGAGAATCCCAGGGACGGGGGAGCCTGGTGGGCTGCCGTCTGTGGGGTCACACAGAGTTGAACACGACTGAAGTGACTTAGCAGCATGCTGTATCACAACATGTAGTTGTATTAATCAACTGCACTTCAATTACAAAAAAATATGGGATGTATAGCTACAAACACAAAACTAGAAGAAAAAAGGAACAAAATGAAAATGGGAAATGTTATACAAAACAAAAAGCAATTGAGAAATCACTTTGGATGAGATTATTAAAAATCACACAAAATAGATGGGCCGTTTGAATCTTTGCTTCAGAAACAACTAACTAGTCAAAAGAAGACAGTGAATCTACCAGCAAGATAAATAAGGACAAGAAAGCCTTATTTAATGGGAAAGTCACATTTACCAAGCCCACATTCTGATACTGAGTACCATCATAAGATACATAAAAATTTTGATGATATTTCAAAAACAATTCAAAAGGTGTTAACTCTGAAGATGTATTTCCCACATTTTTATCTGTGCCACAAGCTTCCAGGCTGCAGTATAGAAAATCTGGGCCTCAAATGTCCATGCTGAAATAGGGAGAAGTTCTTATTTCAGGCCAGCAACACTGCACCCCAAGTTCCTGGGCTGAAATGAAGAAAAGTTCCTATCATTTCAGGCTGGCAACTGTGTGCCCCAAGTTCCTGGGCTGAAATAGGGAAAAGTTCCTATTATTTCAGGGTGGCAACTCTGTCCTTCAAGTTGCCGGGCTGCAAGAGGGAAAAGTTCCTATTCCAGCCCAGAAACTCTGCACCACAGGTTCCCAGGCTGAAATAGGGAAAAGTTAGTATGTCAGGTCAACAACTCTGCTGGCTGAAAGGTGAACCAAAGTCTCTTTCACATTATACTGTTCCTGAGAATTTTTTCAGAAGAATTTATTTACATATTCTCATCTAAGGCAAGGTTGTCAGAAACGCAAAGAAAACTGCCACAGGAAATCACACTTAATTTCCATCTAAAATAAGGCAAATGGAGTTACCTATTAAACAGAAAGAGACTCACAAATCCAGAAATTAAGGATGCCTGTGGGGATTTGGTTGTGGGTGTTGCCAGATTGAAGTAGAAATTAAGATATAAAATTCACTATGTCACAATGTAAGAAAAATAATAGGATATCATATGCAGCAGAGAGAACTATAACCAGGATTTTTGCAATATGTTTAAATGGTATATATTCCATGAAAATATTGAATCACTCTCTTGTATCTCAAAGCAAATAGAGTAATGTGAATCAACTGTACCTCAATTGAAAAAGAAAGAGTGGATGGATGGCTACAAACACCAGAAATAATCAAGAATGAAGGTTCACAAAATAAAAATGGGAAAAGCTTAGGAATAGAAACTCCCATCAAGAAATTATTTTGGATGGGAATACTAAAAATCTCCATTGGGTCACTCACTAGAAATAATAGTATGGCGGATCTTTAGAAAACAAAACACGGAAGTGCATGAGGAAACAGCAATTATGTGCCTGGCATACAGTCAGGGAAAAGAAACGTTTTCAAAGACAAGGGTACACATGCCATCCCTGCCGGATGGGTTTCCAAAGAAAGTACACTGCTGCGAAACTAAGGGTACAAGGACAAGGAAACAAATAAAGAAAATGGGTTCTAAATACACAATGGCATATGCATCAGCCACAAGGAAGAATGAAACGATGCCATGTTCAGGCACAGGCAAGAAGGTAGAGATGATCATAGCAAGTGCAGTAAGAGAGACATGGAGTGAAAAATAGAATATGATGTCACATGTAGGTGGAATCTAAAAATTGATACATAGGAGCTCTTTGAGCCAAGAAAAACAGTTCACAGACTTAGAAAAAGCTCGTCTCACTTACTGTTCAGATCAGATCAGATCAGTTGCTCAGTCGTGTCTCTTTGCAACCCCATGAATCGCAGCATGCCAGGCCTCCCTGTCCATCACCAACTCCCGGAGTTCACTCAGACTCACGTCCATTGAGTCAATGATGCCATCCAGCCATCTCATCCTCTGTCATCCCCTTCTCCTCTTGCCCCCAATCCCTCCCAGCATCAGAGTCTTCTCCAATGAGTCAACTCTTCGCATGAGGTGGCCAAAGTACTGGAGTTTCAGCTTCAGCATCATTCCTTCCAAAGAAATCCCAGGGCTGATCTCCTTCAGAATGGACTGGTTGGATCTCCTTGCAGTCCAAGGGACTCTCAAGAGTCTTCTCCAACACCACACTTCAAAAGCATCAATTCTTCGGCGCTCAGCCTTCTTCACAGTCCAACTCTCACATCCATACATGACCACAGGAAAAACCATAGCCTTGACTAGACGGACCTTTGTTGGCAAAGTAATGTCTCTGCTTTTGAATATGCTATCTAGGTTGGTCATAACTTTCCTTCCAAGGAGTAAGTGTCTTTTAATTTCATGGCTGCAGTCACCATCTGTAGTGATTTTGGAGCACAGAAAAATAAAGTCTGACACTGTTTCCACTGTTTCCCCATCTATTTCCCATGAAGTGATGGAACCGGATGCCATGATCTTCGTTTTCTGAATGTTGAGCCTTAAGCCAACCTTTTCACTCTCCTCTTTCACTTTCATCAAGAGGCTTTTTAGTTCCTCTTCACTTTCTGCCATAAGGGTGGTGTCATCTGCATATCTGAATTTATTGATATTTCTCCCGGCAATCTTGATTCCAGCTTGTGTTTCTTCCAGTCCAGAGTTTCTCATGATGTACTCTGCATATAAGTTAAATAAACAGAGAGAAGAAAGGTATTGGGTACTTAGAAATAAGCTAATTCTCTAATGTGCACATTCCTATTTAGAAAATAAGCCACAAGGACCTACTGGATAACACTAGGAATGATACTCCAGTTTTCGTCATAATCTATACAGGAACATTCAGAAAGCGAAGATCATGGCATCTGGCCCCATCACATCATGGGAAATAGATGGGGAAACGGTGGAAACAGTGTCAGACTTTATTTTTTGGGGCTCCAAAATCACTGCAGATGGTGATTGCAGCCATGAAATTAAAAAACACTTACTCCTTGGAAGGAAAGTTATGACCAACCTAGATAGAATATTCAAAAGCAGAGACATTATTTTGCCAACAAAGGTCTGTCTAGTCAAGGCTATGGTTTTTCCAGTGGTCATGTATGGATGTGAGAGTTGGACTGTGAAGAAAGCTGAGTGCCAAAGAATTGATGCTTTTAAACTGTGGTGTCGGAGAACTCTTGAGAGTCCCTTGGACTGCAAGGAGTACATTCTAAAGGAGACCAGTCCTGGGTGTTCTTTGGAAGGAATGATGCTGAGGCTGAAACTCCAGTACTTTGGCCACCTCATGCGGAGAGTTGACTCATTGGAAAAGACTCTGATGCTGGGAGGGATTGGGGGCAGGAGGAAAAGGGGACAACAGAGGATAAAAAGGCTGGATGGCATCACTGACTCAATGGACATGAGTTTGAGTGAACTCCAGGAGATGGTGATGGACAGGGAGGCCTGGTGTGCTGCAATTCATGGGGTCGCAAAGAGTCAGACACGACTGAGCGACTGAACTGAACTGAACTGATACAGGAACAGTCCCTGAAATACAGCATATGCACATCAATGTGTGAGTGAATCAAGTGACTATGAATTTAAAAAATTTAAAAAAACCCACTGCCTTGTAATTCACCTGTATACTCAAGTTCAAATAACTGGATAAACACAATAAATATAGAAACATATGCTGATTCTATTTCCCTCATCCCATGGTTACCTTGACTAATCTCTTGGTAATTCTGGATTATCTCGGTAATCTCTGGAGACTGCGCAGGCTTGGGTCCCAAGGCTGGATTGTTTTGGGGCTCAGGGTCCTGGGAGGATATGGTAGGCAGTGTGACCCCACGATGTTTGTGGAGTGCCTCTTGCCCCCTGCAGGAGCCCTCAATCTCTAGGTACCGGTGATGTAAATGAAGAGATTTGAATTAATGTAGACACACATATATATATCCAATAGATGACCCAGAATGACCTACTGAATAACAGGTGGAAGTTTACTGAACACACTGTAATCACCTAGATGGTAACAGGAACTTGAAAGAGAATAGATAAACATATCAAGTTCCTATACACTTGAAACACACATTAAATCAGAAATCACTTCTATTCCAATAAATAATCACACAGAAATCAGAAATCACTTCTATTCCAATAAAAAAAACCACACAGGCAGTGGGGGGAATCTTGTGGGATGTGTAATTCTGCCTTGTGGCCATTTTCTGTAACAACAGCCTGAAAAGCTGTGCTGATGGGCATTGGATATTCTCAAGGCCAAAGGGTCTGAAAGTCAAAAACTGCTGATCTCAACAAACGTCCAAGGGGTGGTCATCAGAAAAGAATTTAAAACAGGGTTGAGTTACAGGAAGCTGTATCAAGAGGTAACATGAACTCACCCTTGAAAAGAAATCACATGAAAAGAGGTCAGTTCCACTAAATATGAGAAATGCAAATTGAAACCGCAGGAAGGAATCACCTCACAGCACTCAGAATGGCCGTTGTCAGAAACTTGACAAACACTAACTGATGGAGAAGGCGTGGAGAAGAGGGAATGTCCTCCCCAGTGCTGGCAACAGACATTGATAAGAGACACTGAAGGATTGTGAGAGGTTTATTAACACAAAGAAAACAGGAATGAGGTTAGAACACGCTCTCTCTAACACCATACACGAAATGAACTCCAAATCATAAGTATCTAAAGGTCAGGAGGGATTCAATGAAAGTGTTAAGGAAAACATAGGCAGGAAATGTGAAGATGGATATAAACTTCAAGGTCTTTTTGGGTTTGGATGACTTCATTGCGAGGTCTTTTGGAATCCATCTCCTAGCTCAATGAGAATTAAACCCAAACCAGGAAAATGTGACATACTTCAATTTCAAAGCAGGTGTCCAAAAAAGTAAACCTTCAGGATTGAAGAAGGCAACCCAGAATGCAAAGAAATATTGCAAACCAAGTTATACACAAGCAATTCATCTCTAAAACCAACAAAAGCTCACAATTTGTTAATATTTCAATAAAGTGGATTCCATAAAAATATTGCAAAAAATCCCCTATGCTGTATCACAACACACATAGTTGTGTTAATCAACTGTACTTCAATTACAAAAAAATATAGGGTGTATAGCTACAAACAGAAAAGAAAATAGAAGAAAAAAGGAACAAAGTGAAAATGGGAAATGTTATACAATAGAAGAAACAATTGAGAAATTACTTTGGATGAGATTATTAAAAATCATACAAACTAGATGGACCATTTCCATCTCTGCTTCAAAAAGAATTAACCAGTCAAAAGAGGCCAATGAATCTACCAGCAAGATAAACAGGGACAGGAAAGCCATGTGAAAGTCACATTTTACCAAGCCCACACTCAGATAATGAGTGCCATCATAAGATACATAAAAATTTTGATGATTTTTTTCAAAAACAATTCAAAAGGTGTTAACTCTGAAGATGTATTTCCCTAATATTTATCTGCGTGCCAAGGTTCTGGGCTGAACTATGGAAATGCTGGGTCCCAAATTTCCGGGCAGAAATAGGGAAAATTTCCTATTACAGGCGGGGAACTCTGCGCCCCTGGTTTCCAGGCTGAAATAGAGGGACAAGTTCTTACTTCAGGCAGGGAACATGGTGCCCCAGGTTCCGGGGCTGAAATAGAGGGGAAAGTTCCCATTTCAGTTGGTGTACTCGGTGCCCCAGGTTCCCGGGCTGAAACGGGTAAAAGTTCATAATTGAGGCGGGGAACTGGGTGCCCTAGTCTCCAAGGCTGAAATAGGGGGACAAGTTCCTATTTTAGGCAGGGAACGCAGCACCCCAGGTTTCCAGGTTGAAATAGGGGGATAAGGTTCTATTTCATGTGGGGAACTGGGTTCCCCTAGGTTCCTGGGCTGAAATAGGGGGGAAAGATCCTAATTGAGGCAGGGAACTCAGCGCCCCTGCTTCCCAGGCTGAAATAGGGGGGAAGTTCCTATTTCAGGCAGGGAACTGGGTTCCGCTAGGTTCCTGGGCTGAAATATGGGGGAAAGTTCCTATCTCAGACAGGGAACTCAGTGCCCCAGGTTCCCAGGCTGAAATAGGAAAGATTCCTCTTTCAGGCCAGCAACTCTGCACTCCATGTTCTCAGGGTGAAATAGAGAAATCAAATCCCACCTGTCAGACTGGCCATCCTCACAAGTCTACAAACAATAGATGCAGGAGGCAGCCGGCAGGTGAGGTAACTCCACTACATGTTCAGTGGAAATGGACATATATTTCCTTTCTGTAATGACAGAAATACAGATTAAAACCACAATGCTATATTTGTTCACATTCACTAAACTGTTATAATCAAGATCAAAATATTAACAGCAATGTAGAAAATCGGAAACATTACACTTTGTTTGTGGATATGGAAAATAGTACAGATTATATGTATAATAGTTTGACATTTTCTCAGAAAGACAAAAATATACGTATTGTTTACTTCACCAGCTCCACTCTTGGATATACATGCCAATGAACTGAAAACAGCTGTTCAAACAACAAATGGTACACAAATATTCATAGCGACATTATTCACAATAGCCCAAAGGTAGAACCCATTCAACTGTCCATCAGTGGGTGAATGAATATGCAAAATAGGGTCCATGCAAAAACTTCAACAATATTCTACTATACAAGAGATACAGTGAAATGGTGTAGCCACTCTGCAAGACATGACAGAAATTCCTCAAAAACTAGCAAAGGGAATTAACATACAATATGTCAACTCCAATTCAGGTAATGTACCTAAAAGCTTTGAAAAAATGGACTGAAAAAAATAAACTCATATTTCTACACTTGTATTCTGGCTAACAACTAGAAGGAATCCAAGTGTCCATGGACAGACAATTCCATAAACAAACTGTGGTATACACACAATGGAATATGAGTCAGCCTTTAAAAGTTGGTAATTCTGACAATGCTACAATGTGGATGAACCTTATAGTCATTAAGTTAAGTGAAACAAACAAGACCAAAAAAGGACTAACATTCTGTGATTCCACTAGCATGAGATAGTGGAATCATCTCAAAGCAAAGTCAGATTCAAAGATAGAAAAAGCAGAAAGTGACTCCCAGCGGGTGAAAAGGGTCGATGTTTCATGGACGCAGTTTCACTTGGGGAAACCGACTTCCTATGACATCTCCAAAAATTCTTTTTTTTTTTTTTGACAGTGTTATTATTTTTGCTTTTAATCATTATATATATTTTATAGAAATGACCCCCCAAATGAATAATCGGTTATATTTTGCCCACACCTTTGTCATTTCCATTGCTTCTCATTCTTTTTTTTTTTCTTTTTTCCAATTTATTTTATTTTATTTTATTTTTAAACTTTACATAATTGTATTAGTTTTGCCAAATATCAAAATGAATCCGCCACAGGTATACATGTGTTCCCCGTCCTGAACCCTCCTCCCTCCTCCCTCCCCATTCCATCCCTCTGGGTCATCCCAGTGCACCAGCCCCAAGCATCCAGTATCGTGCATCGAACCTGGACTGGCAACTCGTTTCATACATGATATTTTACATGTTTCAATGCCATTCTCCCAAATCTTCTCACCCTCTCCCTCTCTCTCAGAGTCCATAAGACTGTTCTATACATCAGTGTCTCTTTTGCTGTCTCGTACACAGGGTTATTGTTACCATCTTTCTAAATTCCATATATATGCGTTAGTATACTGTATTGGTGTTTTTCTTTCTGGCTTACTTCACTCTGTATAAGGGGCTCCAGTTTCATCCACCTCATTAGAACTGATTCAAAAAAATTCTTATATAAACATTTGGAAACCATATGCAATCAAATTAAAGTAGAAAGAAACTTTACAACTTACACCAAGTTCACTCAAACTTCTCAACAGATAAAATGCAAAGCTGTGTCTACAGTACCTCAGTTTTGCTTATGAACTTTAACAAAAAAAAAACTAAAGTCTATCCAAAAAAGGATATAAAATTTATAAAATGACCTTTAAAAAATTAAAAATTTAAACTCTATAAGAGACCTTAGTCAGAAAACCTAAACACAAGCCTCAAAAAGAGAAATACATTTACAAAATACATATCTGATAAAGGGTTGTACTCAAACAATACCAAAAAATCTGGAACAAACAACCTCATTAAGGATGGATAAATCTGAACACCTAGCCAAAGAAAACATATAGAGAGTAAATAAATATATCAAAAATACTCAAAAATCATATATCTTTAGAAAATTAGAAATTAAAACTACAGTGAAGTAGCACTGCACACTTATTAGAACCAGTAAACTTAAATAGAAAGAAAGAAAGAAACCCAGGGCTTTTCTGGTGGCTCAGTGGTAAAGAATGCACCTGACCATGCAAGAAACTCAAGTTCCATCCCTTCTCTGGGAAGATCCCACATGCCACAGAGTAACTGAGCTGTTTTTTTCCAAAGCTGAAAAGATAAATAAGGACAAGAAAGCCATGGGAAAGTCACATTTCACAAAGCCCATTCTCTGATAGTGAGTACCATCAACAGATACCTAAAAGGTTTGAAATATCTTCTGAAATGCCACCCAGCAAGAGAAAGGCAGCACCCCTGGCATCCCCCATGGCCCAGTAAGACTCCACCGTCCACTGCAGGGGGCACAGGTTCGATGCCTGGTCAGGGACCTAAGATCCTGCATGCCCTGAGGCCAAAAAAGAATAACTGAGTTAGATGTGGAATTTGACTTAAGAGGTATAAGGGAATTTTTTTTATATAAATTCAAAAATTATTCTGAATCATTTAAAATATCTTAACATCCACCACCGCAACATTGAGTTGCCTTAACACAATTATTTCTGCTTCAGCGTGCTGTGTGTGTGCCTGTGTGTGTACTCAGTTGCTCAGTCATGTCCGACTCTGCGACTCCCTGGACTGTGGCCTGCCAGGCTCCTCTGTCCATGGGATTTTCCCCAGCAAGAATACTCGAGTGGGTTGCCATTTCCTTCTTCAGAGGATCTTCCTGACCCAGAGATGGAACCCTCATCTCTTTAGTCTCCTGCACTGCAGGGAAATTCTTTACCATGGAGCCATGGGGGAGGCCCCTGTAATAGGAGAGTGCTGGCTAAAAAAAAAATAAGCACAATTTACAAGTTGGAAGTTGGGCTTCCTTGATGACTCACTGGAAAGGATCTGCCTGCCAACACAGGAGACACAGGTTTGATCCCTGATCCAGGAAGACCCCACATGCCACGGAGCAACTAAGCCCATGCTTCACAGCTACTGAGCCTATGCTCTAGGCCTGGGACTGCAACTACTGAGTCCACGTGCTGCAACTGCTGATGACTTTGCACTCCAGAGCCCATGCTGCACAATGAGAGAAGCCGCTGTGATGAGAAGCAACTGAAGAGTAGTTCCTGCTTGCCACAACTAAAGAAAAGCCCGTGAAGCATTGAAGACCAAGCATCAGATCAGATCAGTTGCTCAGTCAACAATAAATTAAAAAGTAAATAAATAAAAAAAATTTTTAAGTTGAGAGTTATGTTTTATTCAGTGGAAAAACAGGATTTCAGCCCAGGACACATTCACTCAAGTAAACTCTGAGAAACTGCTCCAAAGAGGCAAATGGGGAGCCAGGAAATAGGTAGGAGCTTTTGCAACAAAGACCAGGTAGTCGGAACATCAAAAGATTATTGATAATTAAAGAAAACCAGATATTCCAAGCTAAGGAATTTAGCAATTTTCTGCGTATTGGAAGATGTAAGAGTCTGGCTGCTGAGCCATCTGGGGCCAGTATTCTGTTTTCTCACCTTGAGTCTTCTTAGGGTGCCCCACTGGGGTGGCTGCAGGGTCTGATGATCTGATGGCAGGCATCCTGCCTCCATCCTGAGTTCCCTCAGGGCTCACTGCTGTGGCAGCTGTAATGTGATGGCTGAATGGCTGCAACATCCTGTGTTTACTAATATTGTTATCCAGTCCAAGCTCATTCTGCTCACTGCACAATAGGCCAGTAAATCCAGGAGATGAGTTGTTGAGGCAAGGAGTACAACTTTATTTGAGAAGTCAGCTGACTTAGAAGATGGCTGACTAATGTCTCAAAACAACTATTTTGTCAGGGATTGGATGCCAGGTTATTTTATGGATCAGAGATGGAGGGAGGTGAGGAAACAAAGTAAAAAGATCATTTAATTCTTGCAAATATCTTCTAGATGGCAAACCATTTAGGAGATGTGTCAATTTCTTCCTTCACCCTATAGGTGGACAGGGTTTTGAACAAAGGGACTTTAACAGTCAGGCAGTGGGGGGCAGGCTTCCCTGAAGCAGGCCGTTGTCGTTATTCAATCACAAAGTCTTGTCCAACTCTTTGCAACCCCATGGACTGCAACACTCCAGGCTTCCCTTTCCTTCAGTATCTCCAAGAGTTTGCTCAAATTCATGTCCATTGAGTCGATGATGCTATCTAACCATCTCATCCTTTGCCACTCTCTTCTCCTTTGCCTTCAATCTTTCCCAGCATCAGGGTCTTTTCCAATGAGTTGGCTCTTGACATCAGGTGGCCAAAGTGTTAGAGTTTCAACTTCAGCATCAGTCCTTCCAATGAATATTCAGGACTGATCTCCTTTAGGGTGGACTGGTTGGATCTCCTTGCAGTCCAAGGGACTCTCAAGAGTCTTTTCTGGCACCACAGTTCTAAAACATCAGTTTTTCAGCACTCAGCCTTCTTTATGGTCCAGGTCTCACATCCATACATGACTACTGGAAAAACCATAGCTTTCACTATATGGGCCTTTGTCAGCAAAGTGATGTCTCTGCTTTTTCAGAGACAAATAGCTGTCAACTCCCCACTCTGGGCAGGCACACTACTAGACCCTGGAGAGACAGTGATGAGCACAAGAATGTGTGGATTTGTAACAGCGTCATAGATTCCTGAGTGTGCAGGAGTGGGTGGAACAGTGGGGTCTGCAGGAGAGAGAGGGCAGATGCCGTGAGGGAGAGGTGGGGACCAAATCTTGAGAGCCTTGTGCTTAGCACTCTTGGTGCTAAGCCAGGAGTTGGAATTGTATCCTGAAAGCCATGGATTACCAGTGAAGTATTTTAAGCAAGAGAGTGATGTAATCTGATTTGAAAATGATACCTCTAGCAGTCACCAGGAGAAGGCTTTGGCTGAAGACACAGGATTAGCAACGGTGAAACCAGCTAGCCATCTGTGGCAAATGCTATCAGTGACCTTTTCTTTGTCCATCTTTATCCATTCCTTATTTTTAAAATTTACTTATTTTTGGTTGCACTGGGTCTTCGTTGCTGCACATGGGCTTTCTCTAGTCGCGGTGAACAGGGCCTACTTTCTATTCTCAGTGTGTGGGTTTCTCATTGTGGTGGCTTCTCCCGTGCAGTGCATGGGCTCAGTTGCTCCGCAACAGGTGGAATCTTCTCGGACCAGGGATCAAACCCATGTGCCCTACATTGTCAGGCGGGCTCTTATCCATTGTACCACCAGGGGAGTCCCCTGTCCTTATTCTTTAAAAAGAGACTAGTGCTAAGTAGCTATGATTTCTATCTTCCTTGAAACTGATGTGACAACAGTTCTGGCAAAAATAGAATTGTGCTGGGAATTCCTAGAGCTGTTTTCCTTTCCTGATAAGATGCTGCTCTCCCTTCTCAGCACTCCTCCTACCTGCAGTGCAGTTAGGAGGCTCTTGGCCAGTCCTTGGTAACTTCCCTGGGCTGTTGTACCAGGTCCGCACTGTTCATTTCAGTTTGGTTAAGACTCTATATTGGGTTTCTTTTACATGAAGCCAAACACAACCCTGATATTATTGTTACTACAGCAATTGAGGTAATGATGTAAGGAGAGCCTGATCACCACTCTGAACTAAGGCAGCGAAATGAAGCTAGAGGTGTCAGGATTAACTTAGAAGCTGTTAAGGAAGCAGGATCAATAGGATTTGTGATTAATTGGATGTGACCTGTTGGGAATTATCATCAGAGAGGTGACTATTCTGAGTTCCAGGACTCTGTAGCCCACGGTCCTCCTACTGATTTTTTCCATACCTGGTATCTTTTTTTCTTCCAGTAATTTCTCTTCCCCAATTTAGAGAAGCTTTTATGTGTCTTTGTTCAGAGGCATTTGTGTAGTAGACCAAAAAGAGATGTTGCATAAGACAGTCCCCTCTCCTGGCTTTGGTTTTGAAAAATCTAGTTTCATTTGGGGTTACACTGGTCACTTTCCATGGGAAGGAGACTGACCACTGATGGCCTTTCATGCAAGGAACCAAACCCAGTGAGAGTAGCTGGAAAGATTTTCTGAGACTAAAACAGGGCATGCAGGGTTGTGGTCTCCTCCGATGTTCCCTGCCTCGGGGAAAGGTCTCATTTAGCCACCAGCCTAGGACTCACCCTCCATTAGAACTTCTCCTGTATTGCCTCTCGTATTTAGCCCATCACCTAGACCTTTCGATTTGACCAAAATATCTCTTGCATCTCTTCATTTCTTTCCAACGTCATTGTCAGAATCCTACAACATTATTTCAACCCTGGCTGCTGTAAAATCCGATGTGTCATCTGAACATACTCCATAAAATGATCTTTTTACATTTGGAATATTTTAGGAAGGATATAGATATTGCAATGGCTTCCCTTTGCCCTTAAAATGAAAAAATATGTCCTCCAAAGACTGGCCTCTGTCTAGATCACCAGCCTCATCTCTCCACCCTTTGTTCACTGCTCAAACTCCTACCATGGTGACCTTGCAGGAACTAGAAAGTTCTCTCTTCCCCCCAAGACTTTATCCTAGCCTTTTTATCTCCCCAGTTCAGGCCTGCTTAACTGCCAAACCCACATGCAAACACACACATGTGCTCACACACACATACACACACCCTAGCTAACTTATTTTCAACTTCAGATTTCAGCCCAAGTGCTATTTCTTCAGAGAAGCCTTACCTGATCCCACCCCACTACCCAGCTAAATCAGGGGCCCTGATTTTAAGGCATGGGTTTCTTTCATAGCACATTTTATGCATATACTTGTGTGATTATCTATGCATCAGAAGTTCCATGGAGAAGGGACCCTACTCATGACTGTCTCTCCAGGGTCTGATAGTGTGCCTGCCCAGAGGAGATGTTTGATGGCTGTTTGTTGAACACAAAAAAAATAAAAAGAAGAAAGGGAGAAATAAGAGAAGAAACAAGAAAGAAAAGAAGAAATAATAGAAGAAATGAAAGAAGAAAAAAGGAGTCTAGAACGAATATCAGGCTTCTGGCAAAAGCTACTAGGTAGATTGTGAAATTCAATTCAGCTCAATTCCATTTAATTATTTTATAAAGTAAAGCACAAAGATATGTATGTGCATGTGTGACAAAGAGATCTGGAAGAGGTACGTTCTCCTCTGCCTCTCTGAGGATTCCCACAGCTTCTCTGGGGATGAGATTTGCCGTCTTACCATAGTATGTTTTTAAATTAACAATTAACATGTTTTTTGCCATCTTGATAAAATCTCAAGATAATCTGTTGAGGGATCATTGTACCCAAAGACAGTCTAAATAGGCCCCCAGCTGAGCACATTCAGCCTGCCCTTTCAGAGATCTGCCTTAACACACAGTTCTTCTGTCCAGGTGGGCTCCATGTTTTAATAGCCTTGCCTGGATTGCTTTTCCCTTTCCTCTGAACGCACTCTCGATTTTATTCAGACTTCAGCGGGTTGTGTAATTTCTTCCCAGAAGTCTTTCTGGGTCTCTTTTTCTCTCCTAGAGTACCTCTTTCTTAGACTACACTTCTCACCCTTTCTTCTAGTCACTGGCTTACTGGGTCGTGAGTGCCTCGAGGGCAGAGAGACTGTGTTTTACTCATTTCTATGTTCTCAGCTCTATGTGTCAGCAGTCAGCGTGTTCTGAAGGAGTGAATCCAGCCCATTTGCAGTCGTTGGTCCTCTGTAGCATAGATGAATGTAGAGAGCTGTCCATGTCTTATATATTTAACAACCTCCTTTCCTAGAGGAGAAGCCAGAAAATCAGACACGATGCTTCAGGCAGGATCTCTGGAGAAGTTAAGAGCTGCAAACTTCCTTTCCCAGAGAGTGTTTTCCAACCCAAGAGGGAAAGAAAACTTTCTCAAATCTCACTTCCTTACCTTACCTCATTTATCCAGCCTTGGTGGGAATTCCAAAAGATAATAATGTAAATAAAGCACAAAGAGACAGAAACAGAGTTTGCACCATGAATTCCTACATTAGTGAGAAGTGGGCACTGTGCCTCACTCATCTGTAGAGACGTCACAGCGTGCTGCAGGCTGCCTGTTTGGCTTTCCTCTCCCCCGTTATTTAGCTGAAACCCTCACCCCCAGCATGATTGTATTTGGATGGAGTAAGGAAGTAATTAAGGTTAAATGAAGTCATAAGTGTGGGCCCTGATCAAATAGAATTACTGTCCTCACAAGAAGGGACACCAGAGAGCTCCCTCCTCACCCCCGACTTGCACAGAGGAAAGGCCATGTAAGGACAGAGCAAGAGGGTAGACATTTGCAAGCCAGGAAGAGGACTCTCCCAGATACCAGACTGACTATACTCACTATACTATTGCCACCTCGAGAACGGAAAGGAAATGAATTCCTGTTGTTTAAACCACAGCCTATGATGCTTTGTTATGGCAGCCCAAGCAAGCTAAGACACAGCCCGTGGAATATGCTTTCTCATAGTGAGTAGTCAATAAGTATTTTTCCAATGTGCACATGTATAATGATATGTCTATAAAGGAGTTTACAAATAGCTATCTGTGAAGATTGTGACTATGGGTGATTTTCATTTTTGTTACTTACATGAATATAATTTGAATTGTTTTGGGGGTAGGTATATTACACTGTAAAGTTTTTAAAAAGCAATTCAAACGTCAGAGCTAGATGGTTTGAAATGCAGAACAGACCGGGATATAATGGTGGGTCCTGGAGACAATGCTCTGGGCCTTGGAGCAGCAGATACTTCCTGTGTGGGCTGCACACAACATCTCCTATCAGGGCAAAGGCACCTGTGGGGATGAATTTCCTAAGAGTCTGCTCAGAGGTGCTAGCATGGATGGCACCGGTGTGAGCTCTGCAAGAGTGGGGTCAGTGTCTGGCTCTGCTCATCATTATATTCCCAGCACATAGGATAGAGGCACATCGTAGCAAATCTTTATTTGCTAAGTTTTAAAAAAGGCCCATCATTCTTTTGGTTAAATATGAAAAGGG
Organism: Bubalus kerabau; assembly: GCF_029407905.1. Classification (NCBI taxonomy): domain Eukaryota; kingdom Metazoa; phylum Chordata; class Mammalia; order Artiodactyla; family Bovidae; genus Bubalus; species Bubalus kerabau. The sequence continues at coordinate 10,759,627 of NC_073633.1, forward strand.
GAATAAATATTTACAGGACAGTCAAATGAATGATGCGAAGGCATCTCAGGCTTAAAATGATTATATTTCTTTTGAAATTTGAGAGTGAGTCTATCTAATAAGAGTCAAGTTATAAGAGATCTTGATAAATGAAGGAGGGTGGGAGGTGGAGTATAGAGTCCAGTGTAGCTTTCTAAATGATGGAGCTCCTGTCCCTTGTCCTCTTCAGTAATTTTTGTCACTGTTAGAAAGGCTGTTCTTATGAGTCCAGGACAATTGTTTGGAGGTTCTAAGATTGGAATGAATGAACCTGTCCACTCCTGAAGATGCTGACTTGTTGGAACTTGAGCCCAGTAGACTTCAAATTTTGATATAATTTGTATGCTAGGACCTCTTGTGGTAACTCTGTGTACTTCATCTCTCAGTACCTAGAAAACACACACATGGCTTCCCAGGTGGCGCTAGTGATAAAGAACCCATCAGCCAATGCAGGAAACATAAGAGACTCGGGTTGGATCCCTCGGTCAGGAAGATCCCCTGGAGGAGGGCACAGCAGCCCACTCCAGTAGTATTCTTGCCTGGAGAATCTCATGGACAGAGAAGCCTGGTGGGCTACAGTCCATAGTGTCGCAAGGAGTTGGACACAACCCACTGACTTAGCATGCACACACTAGGAAGTGAAGTCATTACTGTTATTTGGGGAATACGCACAAAGTGTTTAAAATGTAGAAATACATATGGTCAGTAGACATCTAATTTTTTTTCAATAGCTCTAATAATTAAAGAAAGATAAACTGTGTGTGCATGTGTATATGTATATTTAGTACCAAATTTTGAAGAGGGTTATACCCAAAATTGAGATGAGGAAAATAAGCATTAGGCATTCCTACAGACTTGGTGGGAGCGTACATTGACACCAAGTAGCAAATTAGGTGTTAAATTTGCTTTAAAATGTCTATATTTCCTGACCCATATAGTTTTACTTCTAGAAAATTTCCAATTAAAGTGACTGAAGATACAGATAAGTTTTTCATATTAGGATTTCCATTCAGATATATATAAAAAAGGAAATATGTAAAAATAGGAATATGGCTAAATAGACATTTCCACATGAAGGAATATTACTTAATATTTAAAATTACGTTTCCAAGTAATATTTATTGACATGCACACATGCTTATAACACTAATAGAAAACTCAAATTGGAAAGGGTACATAGACCCCAAAGTTCACAGCAGCACTGTTTACAATAGCCAAGACATGGAAGCAACCTAAATGCTCACTGACAGATGATGAATAAAGAAGATGTGATACATATGTACAATGGAATATTACTTATTCATAAAAATGAATGAAACAATGCCATTTGCTGCAACATGAATGGACCTAGAGATTATCATACTAAGTGAAGTAAGTCAGAGAAAGACAAATATCATATGATATCACTTACATGTGAAATCTAAAAAATTATGTGTGCTTAGTCATGTCCGACTCTTTCCAACCCCCACCAAGGCTCCTCGGTCCATGGGATCCTCCAGGCAAGAATACTGGAGTGAGTTACCATTTCCTCCTCCAGGGGATCTGCCTGACCCAGGGATCGAACCAGTGTCTCCTGCATTGGCAGGCAGTTTCTTTACCATTGAGCCACCTAGGAAGCCCCCCCAAGAATGATACAAATGAAGTTATTTACAAAACAGAAATAGACTCACAGACATAGAAAACAAACTTATGGTTACTTACCAAAGGAGAAAGGAGGAGGGAGAGGGATAAATTAGGAGTTTGGGATTAGCAGCTACAAACTATTGTATATAAAATAGATAAACAGCAAGGTCCTGCTGTATAGCATAGGGAACCATATTAAATATCTTATAGTAAATTATAATAGAAGAGAATATGAAAAAGTATATATACACATATATGTAACTGAATCACTTTGCTGTATGCCAGAAACTAACACATTATCCATTTCTTTTACTTCAATAAAAACTTTAATGATAAGAGAGTAAAGCAGAATTACAACTGTAATATCTCTGTACATATGTATCTATATACATACACACATATGACACAGACAGATGAGAAACGATAAGGGAGAGATATAGAGAAGTCAGCATGGTGTAGACAGACAAGAGACAGAGACAGAGGAATAGACAGTCATAGAGACATATTCTTATTACAAAACCTTAAGTCTGGACTTTAATTTTTTAAACTTATAGTGGTAATATATATATATATTTTATATATTTTAGAACAATATAATGTATATATATATAGTTCTAAAACTAGTTTTTTCATTGTATGTTTTGGAGCTATTTCTATAGTATTAATAGTTCAGACTCACTTCAATGAATATAAATGTTTATTTACAAAAAAAGATACCATTTAAAACTGCAAATGTATTATATGCACTGCTCTTAGTTCAGTTTCAGATATATCCTTTTGGGGGGAAATATCTAGTTCCACCAAAGAGGATGTGAGAGTCTGATGAAGTCACCCATTTCCTCTTTAATAAGAATCTAAGATTATATCTTAGAGCTGCACCCCATAAGCAGATAAAAAACTTACAAGCAGGCTGCTTCTGCACCTCTCTGCTGTGACTTGGAGCCGCCCTCAGCACCTTGTTTAGGCGCCTCGGTGAAGCTGGAAGGTTAGAGTAGGAAGTTAGTTCATACATGAGTTCTTCAAAGCAGAAGTTTCTGTGAATCTACAACAGTTTTGTTGCAACTGGCAACAAAAGTTGTATCACTTAATGTATTTTCAGTGGAAACTAGAGGTGAGAACTCCTCTCAGAAAATTTAGGTACATTTTAAAAATTAAACACATACACACAGAGTCAAATATTCAAGCAATATAAAAATGTCCTCCTCCCTCAGATCCCCAGTCCCCTGTTCTCAGGAAGGAACTGTTGGCAGTTATTGATGTGTTAGTCTAGAAGTATTTCATTTATATCAAAGTATTGAACACTTTGATACAAATAAAGTATACAAGACATGTACCTGTCCCCCTTAACTAAAACACAAGTGGAAGGGTACTATTTATCTATACACTCTTTGACATCACGTGATTAAAAAAAAAAACAAACTAATGGTTTATCTGGTAGATGTTTTGTGTGTGTGTGTGTGTGTTTAAAGGAATAATGGGACTTCAATAGGATTTTATTTATCTTTTTTAATTTTAAAAATGTATTTCTTTTTGGCTATGCTGGGTCTTTGTTGGTACACGCGGGCTTTCTCTAGTCCTGGTGTGCAGGCTTCTCAGTGCGGTGACGTCTCTTGTTGTGGAGCACGGGCTCTAGAGCACATGGACTTCAGCAATTGTGCTTTGCAGGCTCTAGAGCAGCATGTATTATCCTCCCAGGGACTGAACTCATGTCCCTTCTGCATTGGCAGTAGGATTCTTAACCACTGGACCACCAGGGAAGGAACTTCAGTAGAATTTCAAAAGTTAACTTGGGAAATTTTACATTTCTGGCAATATAATATATATCCTGAAAAACACTTCTGCTATAGAATATCTATGAATGCTAAATAAAATGGAATATATATATATATATTTTTTTTTAATGCATTGGCTTAGCAGGTAAAAAGTGAGGAAAATGAAACAAGCGTAGGATCCAGACAGATGAGTGAGTTCTGAAGTTTCCTGACCAGAGACTGAACTACCATCCCCTCAGACGTGGAAGCTCAGAATCCTAACTACTGGATCACCAATGAAGTCCCTTGTCATGTTTAGCTATGAAAACTCTGTGCATAAATTACCCGAATGAAGTCACCATTCTATTCACTAAAGATCTAAACACTTTGTATTTCGTGAGGAGTATTAATCTCACGTGTTAGGTTTTGCTGTGGTTCACGCTGATGCATGCCATGTTACAAATTCTCTTTTTTTAATTTTTATTTATTTAGTTTTGGCTGTGCTGGGTCTTGGTTGTTGCATGGGCTTTTCTCTAGTTGTGGTGAGTGGGGGATGCTCTGCTGCGGAGCACTGGTTTAGGGCACAAAGGCTTCAGTGGATGCAGCTCAGGGGCTTTAGAGCACAGCCTCAGCCGCTCCACAGCATGTGGGGTCTTCCCAGATCGGGATCAAACCCATGTCTCCTGCATCGGCAGGCAATTCTGTACCACTAAGCCACCAGGGAAGTGCTGTGCTACCTATTCTCAATATTTATTCTTGATATTAAAAGTCCTTATGGGCTGGGAGGGGTTGAGTGAAGTAGGTGAGGGAGAGGAAGAGGTACAAACTTCTAGTTTGAAAGCCAATGAGTCACCAGGATGAAATGCATAGCACAGGGAACACAGTCAACAATGTTATAATAACTCTGCATAGTGACAGATGGTAACTAGACTTACTATGGTGATCATTTTGTTATATATAGATAATACTGAGTCACTGTGTCGTGCCCCTGGAAATAATATAGTGCTGCAGGTCAATTATACTTCAATTTTAAAAATAGAGAAAAGGAAAAACATTCAGTCAGAGTATTCTAATAGGTTCTGCAGTGAACAATATGTACTTTGTTATAATGATGCAAACATATATTGACATAACAATAAGTATGATAAAACTTGGGGAAAGGATGAGGAAGGAGAGGTACAGGTATTAAATCTTCATCTACTGCAACATTTATAAGTGTAAAAATTGCTTTTTTCCTTTTCTTTTCATTATGTCTATATGACATGATGTTAAGTAAACCTAGGGTGGTAGTCATTTCACAGTATATGTAAATCAAACCATTATGCTATTTGTCTTAACTTCATACAGCGATGCATGTCGATTATTTCTCAATAAGCCTGGGGAAAAACAAAAGTACTTTCTGTTTTTTCCTGATATAAAATAAAAATAAAAGTACTTATGTAGTAAAGTTTCTGTTATCCTAGTGCTTTTTTAAAAAATTGACTGTTTGAATTTGATGCTTGGAGGCCAATATTACCTTAGAGGGAAGTTTCTCTTTCCTCTCCTAATAAGAATACTTAAATCAATTGTACCAACCTGCAGTTTCACTTTGCCTAGTCTTCAAGTTATTCTCAGAAGTTGAATATATTTGTGGCTTTGAGAGGTTTACATGGTGCCTCATGTTGTCAAAAGCAACCTTTTCTTAAAAAAAGTAATTCTTCATTATATCTTAATAGAAACAGATAAAAACAATAGTGGGTTTAATGAAACCTCTTTGAAACTCAGATAGTTCAATGAAATGTAAGCATTTTCAAGAGTTCAAATATTTTTCTAGATTTTCCCAGGGCTGTTACTAGAGCTGAGTTTTTTTCAAAAGGGTAAATACAGCCCCTGGATAAGAGGGGTAGAATGGTTATGGTTAAAGAGGGGGAAGTGGGAGGGTACCTAAAGAGTTAAGTGTTGGATAGAATTGAGTCATAAATAACATGGGAGGTCAAAGTAGAATAAGACAACTCTTAGGACATCTATTTTGGGATCAACAGTATTTAAAAAAAAAAAACTTTGCTTTTCAGTTGTACAACATAAGGAAATCAACCTAAAACAATAAAATTATGCTAGACATTTTCAAAATTTTCTTTTCGTAGCCAAAAAAAACTCACAAAGGGGTTGTAGCTAGTCTAGACAAATGGGTGATCTATTTTCATTATACAAGTGATCACCTTGTTTGGGCAGAAACATAATAGTAGGATTCAAGTACAAAGTAACTTGGAGAATATACATATGGGTTATTATAAAAATCCTACAAAGAAGTCTCTGGCTATTGATACAATGAAGGTACTTTTAAGAAAAGACAAAGATGCTCAAACACACATACACAAGGATTTCCAAAACTTACACCTTTCGGTTTTCAGGATGACCCAAAAGGAGGCATTCAGGGAAAAAAAAAAAAAAAGTTTATTTTGACTGAATGTCGCATAAGAAAGTGACTAATAATAAGAGAAGGTTTAAAATCTAAGCACCATGACTGTGACAACCTAGAGGGGTAGGGTGGGGTGTGGGGTGGGAGGAAAGTTCAAGAGAGCGGACATGGGTATACCTGTGGCTGACTCATGTTGCATGGCAGAAACCAACACAACTTGTAAAACAACTGTCCTCCAATTAAGAATAAATAAATTTAAAAAGACAACATGTGGACCAGAAATAAATATGGGTCTAGCCATAAAGAAACAATGTTAGTACCATGAAAACCACTGTTAGAAAAATCCTTCCATTCAGAAGTTCATTTTGATGATGTGCTAGCCATTGTTGTTAGTGAGCACCAATCTCTCCCCACCCCCTCCTAACAGACATAAAACAGACCTCAGATGACCAAGACAGGGCACCACTTCCTTTCTGTTCTGGTAAGGTATGTGTGTGTAAGGTATGGTTGTTTTCAGTCGCTCAGCCACGTCCGACTTTGTGGCCCCATGGACTGTAGCCCACCAGGCTCCTCTGTCCATGGATTTCTCCAGCCAAGAATACGGGAGTGGGTTGCCATTTCTTGCTCTGAAGGATCTCCCCAACCCAGGGATGGAACCCAAGTCTCCTGCATTAGCAGGTGGCTTCCTTACCACTAGTGCCGCCTGCTGCTGCTGCTAAGTCGCTTCAGTCGTGTCCGACTCTGTGCGACCCTGAAAAGTCCTTATTCTCATAAAGTATGGTGCTTCCCAGGTGGCGCTAGCGGTAAAGAACTTGCCTGCCAATGTAGGAGATGTAAGAGATATGGGTTCGATCCCTGGATGGAGAAGATTCCCTGTAAAAGGGAGTAGTGGCTACCCACTCCAGTATTTCTGCCTGGAGAATTCCATGGACAGAGGAGCCTAGTGGGCTACAGCCCACGGGGTCGCAAAGAGTGGGACACGACTGCTAAGCGACTTAGCAGGCACGCAGGCATGGGCTACGATATAGCATGCAATTTTATTTTCCACCTCTAGATGGTGCAAGTGAAAAGTAATTTCTCTTTTTCAAGGTTCAGGATTACTTTTGCTGCATAATCATAGGAAAGGCATTTCTGACCTTATCTTTTTACAGTTTGCTTAGTCTATTTCATATATATATATATATATATATACATATGCATTCTTTTTTCATATTATTTTCATTATGGTTTATTACATGATATTGAATAGAGTTCCCTGTGCTATATATAAGACCTTGCTGTTTATCTGCTTAGTCTTTCTTAACACACTTACCTATGATCTACAGAGGTCAGTAAATATGGAAAACAATTTTTACTAAATGTTCCTAACAACCGTTTCCTATCAGATTCAATTGAGTTAAATTTTTAAAGCAAAACAGTTATATTACATGGTCTACCCTATATTCCAGGAAAGAAATTTTTCTTACTTAATTTGACATTAAAATTTAGTAGGATCCTCTTAAACCATAATCCAATACAACAGATTCAGATCTGCTAATGATCAAAATATGATGACAGCTGGCAAACTTTTTCTGTAAAGGGCCAGAGAGTAAATATCTGGGACTCCCCTGGCAGCATAAAAGCGGCACTGACAAGATACAAACACGCGTGTGTGGCTGTGCTCCTATAAAGCCTTATTTACAGAAAGGAGATAGGCTGGGTTCCTCCAGGCTGTAATTCGCTAATTCTATTATTTATGGAAAAAGGCTGATTTCATATAAGTCACTATCATTTTAAGACTCCCCACAGGACTGGATGCCTGAGTCTGTTACAGGTTACAGCCTTCTTTAGCATTGGCCATGATATGAAAAACAGTTGAGTTGACATAAAAATCCAGATTTCCGTCTCCTCTTGGAAAGAAAAGTGAGGACATAGAAAGCCCAAGCCCAGGAAACGAGCTGGGGTTGAACACTCTGCCCTCTGCGGACAGATCAGGTGCTCTCCAGCTGTTGCATGCTCCCACGGGCCGGCACGTTCGCTCACTTTCCACTGGGCACGAAGACTGAGACCTCTTAGAACTGGACGGTCTCCATCAGTTCTGTCCCCTGATGCTCTTCCTTATGCCTGTCTGCTGATTACCCATTTATCTCCTATTCTGATCTACATTTTCTATGTTTCAACTCTCACCATTTTCATTTAAACACCGAATCCTAATAACACGATAGCAATGAGCGATTATTTATGACACACTTTTGCTGCAAATACGAAAACAAGCGTTCTTATTAGTTAAGAAATCTTCATTTTTATTAACTCTCTTCATAAACATCATAAGAATGAAATAATATTACTATCTCAGAAACAAATCAGGAAACATTCCAATTTTTGAAAATCTTTATTTAAAAATGATTTTTTAACTTAAAAAGTAATCTTTTTATAGTAGTGTCCATTTTTTCCCAAAAAGCTTTTACATACATTAATTAACGTTAATATCCATGGATTTCTGGAATTGGAGTTAAATAATAAGTGAATAATTTATTGAATTACTCAGATTGTATCATTATCCCATTCATAGATTTTGCTTTGTATTAATCAAGACATGTCTGAATCAATGCAAGAAATGATTTCCAGATGAATGCCCTCATGAAAAAGACACTTAGCCCTGCACTGTGTGGACTTCTCACATTTTTACCTTATTTACTCCCGTATTTTCCTCTTTGGCTATTTTTTCCCTCTTTCAACATTGAGGAGAAAATGCAAATCTTTTCCTTTCTTCATAGCATTTTCCTAAGTTTAGGTTTAAGGTTCCTGTGTCCTTGACATCATTAGTTCTTCTCCTTTCAAAATGAGAGGCATGCGGTTTAAAAAAATCCTTTGATTTTTTTAAAGCCCTTTGGTTTTGAGGGAGGTGGAGTATTCCTGAGTCTTCATTAGATGCAGCTGTCTTGTCTGGGTCAACGTCAGTTAGCTTGTCAATGGTTCATTTCTGGAGTTCTGTGCTGTTCACTTCAGCTCTTGGGGAAAGTGGGTCAAGTTTATTAGGTTTTCAATCTCAGTTTGAGTGTCTCAGTTTAAGACATGCATTTAAAATCAAAGCATACATAAGGGTGTGCGTACCTTGAGGAGCCTTGTTCCCCGCCTGTCCTGTCCACACAGTTCCCACGAGGTAACCACTTTTATTAGTCACTTTTGTTTCTTGGATGACCTTTCACTATTTATTTATGTAACATATTCTTATTATTCCTCTTTCTTGAGTGAAAATTAACACAGTATATCCTGGAGATCTTATCTATCTTATCACAGAGCTGTTTGTATTTTATAGAGATTTTACACTGTCCAACTTTTATTTTCCATTCTCAATGCTTATTTTTTACTTTTTACTTTATTTTTATTATGTATTTGGTCGTGATGCATGGCTTGTGGGATCCTAGCTCCCACTCCAGGAATCAGTCCTAGGCCTCAGCAGTGAAAGGGGTTCTAACCACCAGGAAATGCCCTCGGTGCCTGTCTTTCAAATTAATGTGCCCGTTTCTTTAGAACTCTGAAAGTTTTACACAGGAGGTAATGAAAGAATGCCTTGAGTCATAGATTTAACTGATGCCCTTAGAACCATTTGTCAGTTTAGACATGATCCAATTAAACTCGGGGTAACAGGGGATGAGATGGTTGGATGGCATCACCGACTCAATGGACATGAATTTGAGCAAGCTCTGGGAGATGGTGACGGACAGGGAAGCCTGGTGTGGTGCAATCCATGGGGTCACAAGAGTTGGACACGCCTGAGGGACTGAACAACAACAGCTGAACTTTGCTTTCCTGTTCTAAAGTTGTTAGGTTGCCTGATAGGATTTTGCCTCTTGGTTTTTTATGTTAAATGTATTGGGGGTATTTGCACATTGCTGGGGATTCCTGGAGGGGCAATGTTTTCATTCAAGAGAGTGGCTCTCTTTTGAATGACTTGTAGTAAATGCTGCAGATTTGAGGAATAGATAAGTTTGGAAAGGGGGTCATTCAAAAGCAGTCAAGACTTTTCTGGTTGCAAGTTATGAAAGCCCAGTTTGAACGTGCATGGTACAGGAAGAAATATTTTGGCTTGTAGATGTAAACTGGAGGCCTGGGGAAAATGAGCTTCAAGGACCAAAGCCTGGAGTGCAGGTGAACTCCCTCTAATATCTCAACCCCGCCTCCATCACTGATCAACCTCATTCTGTCATGTCAGCTTCTTCCATATGACTGAAACCTAGCTGCCTACAGCTCCCAGACTCTCATCTCTCATCTCTGACCCTAGAGAGGGTATGCCTTACTTCTCTCAGTGCAAGTTCACAAAGATCTGAGGGAATGACTAGCCTTGACCCAGATCTTATATGCTAGCCTGGACCAATTACCCAGCGGCAGAAGGCAGGGCGCCTTGGTTGTGATTGGCAGTTTGTAGCAGATGCTGTGAGTGCACGTATCTCGTCAAGCTTGCCCTGGAGACTCACTGGACGGTGGTTGCTGGACTCACCTAAGTTCCTCCCATCTCTCTGGTTCAGGTGCATGCTCACCCTGCAAGTGCAGCAGACCATGGGCAGAGAGTGAATGTCCACAGAGCATCCTTAGACAGATGACAGTTGGTCTTGGGAGTCCAGGTCCAGCGCCTCACCACTTAGTGAGACAGTTCTGAAGCAGGCTTTATAGTTCCTTGGTCCCAGTGGGACTGAGCCCCATATTCCCACAGAGGTAACCCAGTTGACAATGTACAATTTTTCTCTTTGTCCGCACTGCACAGCATGCAGAACTTCTCTGCAGGGATCAAACCCTTGCCCCCTGCAGTGGAAGCATGGAGTCTTAACCACTGGAACCAGGAAGTCCTTGACAATGTACCCTTTTTTATTTATGTATGTATATATTTTACTTCTGGCTGTGCTGTGTCTTTGTTGCTATGTGGGCTTTTCACTCGCTAAGGCGAGTGGAGGCTGCTCTGTAATTACGGTGCCCGGGCTTCTCTTCGTGGTTACTTCTCTTGCTGCAGAGCACATGCTCTAGGGCACACAGGCCGCAGTAGTTGTGAGACACGGGCTCAGTCGTTGCTCCCGGGCTCTTCGGCACAGGCTCGATTGTTGTGACTCACGACCTTAGTTGCTCCACAGCATAGTCAAAGATTCCTGCCCCTGAAGAATTTAGAATTTTCTGCTTATTGATGTAATGTATGGTTCGGGGAAGAGAAGTAAAGAAAACTTGTTTTGCTTTTGACTGTCGTAAACTGAGACACAGAGTCTTAAGTTTTAATATATGAAAATGAGTCTCAAGTGAAGAAATACATAATCAAAAAAGGAACACTAAGTAATTCAGGGAAAAGAAAATGCTAAAGAATCCAGCTATGTGAATATGTAAATGTTATTATTCTATGAAATGCAGGCTATCTGAATGCTTGGAGAATATTCCTTTCTACCCATCAGATCCACTGTTTCTTTTCTTCCCTTTAATTTTATTGGGATATAATAGATACACATCATTGTATAAGTTTAAGGAATACGTATCATGATTGGACCTACATATGTCACGAAATGATTACCACAAGTTTTGTGAACATCAATCATCTAATATAGAAACAAAATTAGAGAAATAAAAAAAATTGTCTTCCGTGTGATGAGAACTCAGGGTTTACTCTTAACAGCTTTTATATGTAACATATGACAGTGTTAGTTGTCCTTATTATGCTGTACCTTATATCCCTATTGCTTATAGCTGGAAGTTTTATACCTTTTGACTGCTTTCATGAAATCGCACCTCACCCCATCCCTACCTCTGGTAACCACAGTTTTTGTTTGTTTTTGAAGTGTAATTTGACACTATGTTAGCTCGTTTACACAACATAGTGACTCAGTACACAAATAAAAGATGTTGCCTTCCATTCCAGTTCTACAGGGATCAAGTCACTCACTGTTGCCATCCCAGAAATGTAGGACATCCTGAATGGAATTCAGCACTGTGGACATCTGGTCCCCTAGACAGTTAAGATGCATATCTAAGGAAGAATTTCAATGATTCCAGATTGCTGCATCTTTCCATCCAGAGATAAGCACTAAAATTATTAACTTATGTTATCTGTTTTTTGTGATTAGCTGTAATCTTTTTTTCCCTTGAGGTTTGCAGGATCTTAGTTCCTGCTGCTGCTGCTGCTGCTAAGTCGCTTCGGTCGTGTCCGACTCTGTGCGACCCCAGAGACGGCAGCCCACCAGGCTCCCCCTCCCTGGGATTCTCCAGGCAAGAAGACTGGAGTGGGTTGCCATTTCCTTCTCCAACGCATGAAAGTGAAAAGTGAAAGCGAAGTCGTTCAGTCGTGTCCGACTCTTTGCAATCCCATGGACTGCAGCCTACCAGGCTCCTCCATCCATGGGATTTTCCAGGCAAGAGTACTGGAGTGGGGTGCCATTGCCTTCTCCCTTAGTTCCTGACCAGGGATCAAAAACCTGTATCCCCTGCAGTGAGAGCTCAGGGTTTAACCACTGGGCCACCAGAGAATTCCCAGCAGCTGTTATCTTTTAGCAAGATGTGTGCTTGATTATATGTATTTCTGAACCAAAAAAAATCATCAATACACTGGCTCCTCCCCTATCTCTTTGGAGCAGTTCTTCAGAGCTATCTGAGAGGCTATCTCCTAGTCTTCAGCGAATATATTCAGTGAATATAACTGAACTCAAAGCCCTTACACTGTGGATTTTTTTTCCAATAAACAAATACTTCTACACATTTCAAAACAAACTCCATAGGTCTAGTTACCATCCACCAGATGCTCTCTGAATCCAGTCATCCAGGGTTTTTATGAAGGTTCCAGCAAGCAGGCATGTGGACTTAATTGGTTACATCATCAGTCATGGGTGATTAACTGGATCCTCAGCCTCTCTCCCCTCTCTGGTTGGGGAGTAGGGCTGAAGTCCCAACCCTTTACTGTCTGTGGTTGCTTCCTCTGGCAACGAGCCCGCATCCTCCAAGAGTCACCTCATTGGCATAAACTCAGGTGGGCTTATTACAAATAAAGAAAGATGCGACTCTCAGACCTGCGCTCAGGAATTTAGAAGGGTTTTAGAAGCTTTGTGTGAGGAACTGGTATGAACACCAAATACATATTTCTTATGATATCACAGCATCACAGGGTGTGTGTGTGCGTGTGTGCGCACGCACGTGCATATGTGGAGAGGCAGACATAAGGAGGAGAAAAAGAAAGAGGCAGCGAGAGAGACAGGGGGAAGAGGGAGGAAACTGTTCCCTTTCTCTTACTCCACGTGAGTAGGTGGCATGGGGCCCAAGGGAAAGGCAGGGTCTCCCGCTGAGCAGAAGCCTGCAGTACCGAGGGCTCTGGCCTCAGGGGTCAAAGAGGGCCTAAGAGTCAGCTGTCCTGCAGGGGTGCGTAGACACCACCCAGGTGGGCTAGGGGGAAGAAGATTCATGTCCTCGCCCTCCAACGTCCTTCCTTCCTCTGGTAACAAAGAATCAACCCAGTGCAGAGAGAGCTGTAAGTGGTTGCGTCTTGTTTTCATGAAGCCTCGCCCGTGAACAGAGCTGCCCTGGAGAGCCCCAAGCTAGGAAAAGCGGCTGCTGCTGCTGCTGCTGCTGCGTCGCTTCGGTCGTGTCCGACTCTGTGTGACCCCATAGACGGCAGCCCACCAGGCTCCCCTGTCCCTGGGATTCTCCAGGCAAGAACACTGGAGTGGGTAGAAAAAGCAGCAGGGCTTCTGTTTTTCTCTTTTTCGAAGGGAGGAAGCCATCAAGTAATTTATTAATATGGGCACCGGTTCTGATTTGATGCAGAGGAGACCGAGGAAATCCCCCAGTGTGTATTGATACAAGCTTTATGATGATGGCAGGCACGGCATTTCCACACACTGACACACACTTGCACGTGGGAAACACTTAACCCTTGGGAATGAGCATCCTGCCTGTTGTGCCTGACTGTGAGGCTTGAAGGCTTCATAGTCAGAACATGCCAGCATCTTTCTGGACCATAATAACTGCATTACTTTGTGTACAGATTCGTGAGGAATTAGCTGAAACAGCATATAGGTGCTGCTAGAGCATGCTTCTATTTAAGGGGAAAAAAAAAACTTTTCTGGGTTTCAAATAAGTAGACTAACAACATCCAAGGTTGATTGTTATTATTGGTTCCATAGCAATTGTCTTTTTTTCTTGGAATGAAAGTGTGGAAGATGAGAAAGCACCTTTCAAGCCAATGGCTTAAATGGTGGATGTTTTCTAGTCAAATAACATTTTTCCTTTTCTGATTTGATAGCATTGTTGATGATGTATGAACTTCATCTGTAGTTATCTAAGATTTAGGACACCCGCCTCCCTCCCATCTTAAGGGAGATCAACCCTGAATATTCACTGGAAGGACTGATGCTAAAGCTAAAGCTCCAGTATTTTGGTCATCTGATGCCAACAGATGACTCATTGGAAAAGTCCCTGATGCTTGGAAAAATTGAGGACAGAAGGAGAAGTGGGCATCAGAGGATGAGATGGCTGGATGGCATCACCGATGCAATGAACATGAACTTGGGCAAACTCCAGGAGATGGGGAGGGACAAGGAGGCCTGGCGTGCTGCAGTCCACAGGGTTGTAAAGAGTCAGACATGACTGGGCGACTGAACAACAACAACAAACCCCCACCCAAGCTCATGGATCACATTCCTATGGAACAACAATGATAGCTGGTTTTCAGGATCAGGTGGTTCTCCAAAAGTGATGCCAGGAACATTTGTCTGGCAAGTGGCATAGAGTCAAGCAGGAAATACTTCCTCACCCTTGTCTATTGTTGTTAGCTGTCTTTCTTTTCTGTACACCCTTTTCCCCTTTGACCATTTCTCTGTTTTACACAGCATCACAGCATCTCTTCAGTTATGCTGTTAGGAGACCTCTAGAGCTATAATGTCTTCTTGATGTTGAGTTTGTTGTCATTTGCTTGTTTTTCATTTGTTTCCAGGTCTAGATGAGGAAGGAGGCAGATGGGCCCCTGGGCTGGACAGCTGGTGTTTGTCAAGTGGAGTAAAACTGAAGCTTTCTTCTCACCCAGATACCCCAAGGATAAAGCTAGTGGCAGAAGCTGGACTCTGCTAAAGTAAAGAGATAAAAATGACCACTCCTGAGATCTGGGAAAACTTCCCTGTTTGCACATGCGGAGGAAGGCTCCTTGGGGGTCAAAAAGGGAGGGGGCCCTCCCCCTGCCCCATAATAAATGTGGACATGCACCCACAGGCCTCTGAGGTGGGATCCATCTTAGCAAAAAGATGCACACATATACTGGGGGAGTGTCCTAGGGCTGGTCAGGCGTGAAAAAAGAAATAATTGTTCAAAGGCAAAGACCCAGAAGGACTGTCCCATTGAAGTGTTTAAATCACCTCTTCATTACGCTCCTCCTCATCAGAGAGGACATCCACACCCTTTCTCTCCAGATCTATATTTCTGCTTTGCTTCTGACTTAAATAAACTGCTTCTCTGTGTGCTGTGTCTCTAACAATAAAACTTTGTACCTGTTTTTACAGTATTTTTCTCCTTGAAACATTCTTGCTTTCTAACAGGTGACAGAGCCAAGGCCACTTTGCTTCTAGCCTCTAGCCGATGGTGGACTAACAGCTAGGATTCCTGATTTTCATCCAGGCTTCTGCTGTTGCTGCTGCTAAGTCACTTCAGTCGTGTCCGACTCTGTGGGACCCCATAGACGGTAGCCCACCAGGCTCCCCCATCCCTGGGATTCTCCAGGCAAGAACACTGGAGTGGGTTGCCATTTCCTTCTCCAATGCATAAAAGTGAAAAGTGAAAGTGAAGTCTTGTCTGACTCTTCAGGACCCCATGGACTGCAGCCTACGAAGCTCCTCCGTCCATGGGGTTTTCCAGGCAAGAGTACTAGAGTGGGGTGCCATCGCCTTCTCCGTTAATCCAGGCTACTCAGGTTCAATTCCTGGGCAGGCAATTAAGGTCTCTTTTCAGAACCGCTCACTGCTGTCTCACTGAGATCACATTCAATGTTATGTGACCCTTTTGTCTGTTTTGGTTGAGGATAATGAGTTCATTGCCCAAGAAACTGACATGCATAAACTTAAATCACAAGAAGTCAGTACAATTTATTATTATTTCTACTCTTCGCATTTTCATCCTTGGGATTTAAGGCAGTGTGGTCTTACAGGAGTCAGAGCTTATCTTAAATCTCTCAGTTTCTTTATTTAAAATATGAAGAATTTAAAGATAAAGGTTGAACTAGCATGCCATTATGGAAAAAAGGTTTAACAAAAACAGCCTTCCCTCACCCCATGTCCATTTGATGCTGGTCAAAACACATCACTGGCCATTTAAAAAAAAATTAAAATCCCCAAATGCAATATGCTTGTACACAGATACGTAAAGGAATGGGAAAAGAGAAAATGAAAGATTAGAGAAAAATGACCCTAGCTGTTAGGAAGTGACGGGACCAAATTATAGCTTTCTAACTGAGAATGTATCCTTGCCTGTAGAACTGAGTTCTAGGATCAAGTAGCAGGTGTTTCTTTCAGTAGACACCTTGTTTTTACTGCCCAACACATCAACTGTATCTTCTTCATCCACTCTCAGCTGTTCAGGTTATCTGTTTCATATGTGACTCACACATAAGCCTGGTGAGTCAGTGTGGGTGGCTGGCGGAAGGCCTCAGTTCCTCGCCCACGGGACTGCTTGAGAGTTTTATGATCGGCAGCTGGCTTCCCCCAGAGCCAGTGGCTCGGGACTCAGACCTGTTTGTTTGTTCTAATTTGGCTGCTCCAGGTCTCAGTGGCAGCCTGTGGGATCTTCGATCTTTGTTGGGGCATGTGGGATCTAGGTCCCTGATAAGGGATCAGACCAGGGCCGCCTACGTTGGGAACGCAGAGTCTTAGCCATTGGACCATGAGGGAAGTGCCAGCGCCTCAGGTTCTGATGCAGACAAAGGAATTCCTAATAGAGTCATTCTCCCGACCTGTTTCATCGCCTCTCACCCTTTCTTGCCATGGGAGGAGGTGGGATTTCTGACTGCTGGATGTAGCAGAAGGAGCTAAGCATGGTCCATCGTCTTCCTTGGGGTTATTGCCAAGTCCTGCCCCAAGGCCACAGAAGCGGGGTCCAGAACCAAGGTCACCACTGAAGGTGACTGAGCCCCTTTGTAACCTTGCCCAAAGCCCCCTGATTATCACTAACAAGCTCACACATAAGCCTGGCTGACTCCCAGTTAGGCAAAAATGCCCATTGCGGTAAACACCCTAGAGCACCCTAATCAATCACCTAACACCAACCTTCCAGCAGGAATTTTCTTTGTCTTGAGGCTATAAAAATTGGCTATGAACACACAAAAACAGTCAATTTTTCCCAGTCTGTCAGGAGGTTGGCCAACTGTGCTCACAGGGCTCACTTTTTCTCTGATCTTTGTTCTTAATAAACTCACTCCCCTCCACTCCCTGTGTGTCTGGAAATTCTTTTCCAACCCATGCTTGGACTGCCTCAACAGTGGTTTTACTTTGGAGCAAGCATGTCTCTAGGACATAGGTATTCCAATCTGCTTTTGGTCAGACCAGAGTCAAGGGCCAGCACTCTGGGGAGTCCCTGACTTGTCCTGCCAGGCTGGGACCTGGGTAGGTAAGTTGATCTCACTGGGGTAAGTTGATGGCAAACCCACATGGCTGTAGATCTAAAGGCATGATTCCCCATCAGCATTACCAGTGATAATTTGAGCTGTCTTTGTATGACTCTTACTCTCAGCTAATTCTGAACACTGGAGGGAAAGATGGAGCCTCTTCAAATCTCAAAATTTGTGGGGAGAGAATACAATTAGAGTAATTCAGCCTGTAATCTGAAGAACTAAATTGCTTCCTGCTGGCTTAATTTTAGCATCTTCAAGACTGAGAGTGTTACTGTGTTCAAGTTTTTTTTTTTTTCTTAACAGCCTAAGAGGGTACTCCCAAGACTTCTTCTAGAGGGGTGTCTGGGTAGGGAGGGCACAGGGGGTGTGAAAGAGGGAGTCATTTTTCTTTATCATTCTTGCCCGCAAATTCTCTCCCCTGGTTCAGTCAAATGTTTAATGGCTGTAACAGTGTGAGAAATTTTCCTGAAAGACTTGACTCCAGTTTCCATTTCCTGTTCTAATTATGATGATGATGATGATGATGGCACTGACTATTTTGAGCTCCCACCGTGAGCCAACCCGTGTACTGCAAGCGCTACATATACTGCGTCTAATCAGTACATCAACCCTAAGAGGCACACATTTTCATTTGACACGAAGATTATGCAATACGGTCCAAGTTTCAGAGAGCAGAGACCAGAGTCCCATTCTGGCAACTCCCAAGCCCAGGCTCTTTTGACTTTTGCACATTTCTCTGAGCCCCTGCTCCATCTCAGCTTTTCGGGGTAGGGAGAGCAGTTAAGAAAGAGGCCGTTCTTGTTTTTCAAGGCTGGCTGACTTCTCTATAGTGGGTTTTTTTCCCAAATAACCTAGAAACTAAGGAGACATGAAGACTGAGCATTCAGCTCAGAGTTAGCCTTTCTAACACCCCCGCCCTACACTGCACTCCCCAGATGCCCTCCCTCCCCCACCTCCCCAGCCATGAAACTGCTCCTGTACCTAGCTCAGAGCTGTGCTCTGAGGCCATCTGTTCAACCAGGGGTGCAATTATCTTTATGGTCCTTTAAAACGGCCATTTCCTGAAATTGCACTTGATAAGGGAAAATGGGTTTCTGTGTCTCTGAGGGACCATATCTGCATTGCTATTTTCTTCTCCCATGGCAAAATGAATTTGAAACAACTCTAATATTGAGATAGAAAGGCAACAATTCCCTTAATTAGGTGTGGTAGGCAGAATAATGCTTCTCAGAAGATGTCCACGTCCTTTTCCCTGGAACCTGCAAACATGTTACTTCACATAGCAAAGAGAATCTGCAGATGTATCTAAGGATCATGTAATGTGGGAGATTCCCATGCCATACCTGGTGGGTCTAATGTAACCGTAAGGGTCCTTTCAAGGAAAAGAAGGCAGAAGAGTCAGAGAAGGAGACACAAGAACATGAGCGGCTGGACTGACGGGATTCATAACTGGAGGCAATGAGCCAAGGAATGCAGGAAGCTTCTAGAACATAGAAAAAGCAAGGAGACAGGCACTTTTCTAGAGCTCCGAGAAGCAACAAAACCCTGCCAACACCTTGAGTTTAGCCCTGTAAGACCCGTTTCAGACTTCTGAGCCCTGGAACTGTGAGATAATGTTACCAAACTGAACGTGGCTCCACTCACCCGCCACACGGACACCAGTTCATGGAGAACGGAAGTGCAGTGGTGTCTGCAGGTGTGAAGCAAGAACAGGGAGCTCGAGCTCAAGACTCAAACTTCTTAATACCTTTCGGGGAAGGTTTTTAAAGGCAACACCTGGGATGAAGGTTGCAGCTTATGGACTTTCTTCTGATGGGTTGGTGGTGTGGTCAGAGGGTAAAGTTTTAGGAATCTTAATCCTCAACCCAGGAGGAGAAGGGGACGACAGAGGATGAGATGGTTGGATGGCATCACCAACTCGATGGACATCAGTTTGAGTAAGCTCCCAGAGTTGGTGATGGACAAGGAAGCCTGGCATGCTGCAGTCCATGGGGTCGCAAAGAGTTGGACGTGACTGAGCAACTGCACTGAACTGAATCCTCAACCCTCTGGTTCCAGCCAGTCTGGGGTCTAAAGCTTGTGGTCAGCATACAGTCACTATCCATCTGTGTAGGGATCTTAGTGTCTGCAGAACAGCTCAAATATATGCCTCAGGTTGTTATATACACCCTTGGGGAGGAACTAAGGCTCCTGTTTTACTGCTGAACTATTGCTTCTTGACAGCTTTTCCTTTGTTTCTGCATTCCCTCACTTTCCTAATTATTAACTGCTTGAGTCTGTACTTTGGAACTCAGGAAAGGCCTAGGAGACTAAAGTCTTTTTTTTCCCCCTACAAACAAGAAACATGGGGAACTTCCCTGGTGGTCCGGTAGATAAGACTCTGCACTTCCAATGCAGGGGGTCCAGGTTTGATCCCTGGTCAGGGAACTAAAATCCCACATGTGTTGGAAAGCGGTCAAAAGAAAAAGAAAGAAAGAAAGAAACTGGGACACAGGGGCTTTTGAACCTGGGAAGGCCCCAAACGGTCCTGCTTAGTTTCAGTTCCCTCTTTTCTTTGATACTCCTCAATCCTGAGGGGGCCAGGTGGCAAGAGAGAGTAAATAAAGTTTTGGAAAGAGAAATTAATCCTAAACTCAAGCAGAAGGACCCAGTTTCAATAATAAATATGTGTTGCTTTGTTTGTGGTAATTTGTTGCAGGAGCAACAGGAAACTAAGACAATAGAATACTCTCCACCTTTCTCTGCTGAATCATTTATACCACTGGCTACTAAATATCCAGGTCAGAAACTCCAAGTCAGCTAGTGACCCTGCGGTTTGAACTCTTCTCACAACATGGGAGACACCAGAGCAAAACACGCCTGGTGTATATTTTCATTATTGCCTTTTTTCATAACAGCCTTTTGGAAAAACAAGTTTATACAATCCTTTTTCATGGTAATAAGATAAGAAATCTTTATAGATCCAGACCATATAAGATAAGAAATCTTTATAGATCCAGACCATATTGCCGGAGACACCACCAGAGGCTCCTCAGTTCAGTTCAGTCGCTCAGTCGTGTCCGACTCTTTGAGACCCCATGAATCGGAGCATGCCAGGCCTCCCTGTCCATCACCAACTCCCGGAGTTCACTCAGACTCACGTCCATCGAGTCAGTGATGCCATCCAGCCATCTCATCCTCTGTCATCCCCTTCTCCTCTTGCCCCCAATCCCTCCCAGCATCAGAGTCTTTTCCAATGAGTCAACTCTTCGCATGAGGTGGCCAAAGTACTGGAGTTTCAGCTTTAGCATCATTCCTTCCAAAGAAATTTCAGGGCTGATCTCCTTCAGAATGGACTGGTTGGATCTCCTTGCAGTCCAAGGGACTCTCAAGAGTCTTCTCCAATGCCACAGTTCAAAAGCATCAATTCTTCGGCACTCAGCCTTCTTCACAGTCCAACTCTCACATCCATACATGACCACAGGAAAAACCATAGCCTTGACTAGATGGACCTTTGTTGGCAAAGTAATGTCTCTGCTTTTCAACATGCTATCTAGGTTGGTCATAACTTTCCTTCCAAGGAGTAAGCGTCTTTTAATCTCATGGCTGCAATCACCATCTGCAGTGATTTTGGAGCCCAAAAAATAAAGTCTGACACTGTTTCCACTGTTTCCTTATCTATTTCCCATGAAGTGATGGGACCAGATGCCATGATCTTCGTTTTCTGAATGTTGAGCTTTAAGCCAACTTTTTCACTCTCCACTTTCACTTTCATCAAGAGGCTTTTGAGTTCCTCTTCACTTTCTGCCATAAGGGTGGTGTCATCTGCATATCTGAGGTTATTGATATTTCTCCTGGCAATCTTGATTCCAGCTTGTGTTTCTTCCAGTCCAGTGTTTCTCATGATGTACTCTGCATAGAAGTTAAATAAGCAGGGTGACAATATACAGCCTTGACGTACTCCTTTTCCTATTTGGAACCAGTCTGTTGTTCCATATCCAGTTCTAACTGTTGCTTCCTGACCTGCATACAGGTTTCTCAAGAGGCAGGTCAGGTGGTCTGGTATGCCCATCTCTTTCAGAATTTTCCGCAGTTTACTGTGACAGCCTCTTAGTGGGAGGTATAATAGATCAAAGTCAGCAACTATGTAACTAACAGTTGTCACATGTCCAGTTGCTGCTTGTGTTCCTGGAAAACAAGACAGCCTTATCACCACTGGGAAACGCCCCTGAGCTTCCTGATTCAGGTATTAAAATAGAGCTCTTTCAGTGCTATGGGAACTGAGATGAAAAGGCCAGTGACGCCTAATCAGACTAGGAAGCAAGTTGTGCAGCTAATGCAAGATCCACAGAAGCTGATCCACTCTCAGTGCGGAAGGTTAATGGCCCAGGGCTGGGTCCCCATTAGAGAGCAGGACAAGGAGTGTCTTAACTGTTTTCAGCTGAACACTTTTGAAACTGCCTTGCTGATTCAAGGCTGCCACTGTTTCAATGCCAGCCAGCAGGATAATGATTTAATTAACCCTCCTGTTGAAGCTGGTGGGAACCCTAAGCAGACATTCATCAGTGGAAACTTTCACCACAAAACAAATTCAATTGCTTTCTGCCTGCTTTGCCCATTCTCTGTGGAGAGCTGAAAGAGTAAACCACTTCTAGCTGGTTAAAGCAAAGATCCCTCCAGGAAGGCTTCACTGGCTAACACTTCTGGGGTCCAAAAGGCGCTTGGTCCAAATAAATCTTGTGTGTTTACAGTGCCAGGTGGCAGGTCACTTTTGGAATCTTGTACCCTCTGTGCTCTGGGCAGCCTCCTCTATTCATGCAAGAGGGAGGCTCCCATTCATTGATTAAAGTCTATATCTTTCTTTAATGGCTGTTTCTGCAACCCTGCATTATAAGGAACACCATATAGCATTAATAATTTGTATATGGGAAAATAGCCATATAAGACCAGGCATGGTATACTCCCATGGGATTTTATCCCTGCCACATCACACTAACAGCTCATGAGTGTGGTCAACTCAGATCCCAAGATCTTCTTCAGAAAAGCTGAATACTGAGGGAATAGAAACAGGACAGATAAACAGACATGAAAGAAGGAAGTAGCTCTAAAAGCTTGAGAACTACAGGAGAGAAAAATACAGGGAGAAGAGGCCTAGGAAACAGCACGATGATGTTGAGTGCTAGGCAATAGTAAGGAACAGTCCCAAAGGGGAGAGGTTCTAATAAGAAAGTGGATAATTCTATTTAAGAATTCTACATGGGGAGGACTTCTTGGTGGTTCAGTGGTTAAGAATCTAGCTGCCAATGCAGGGAACATGGGTTCAATCCCTGGTCTGGGAAGATTCCTCATGCTGTACTAAGCCCATAAGCCATAACTACTGAACCTACATGCCTAGAGCCCATGCTCTGCAACAAGAGAAGTCACTGCAATGAGAAGCCTGCACACCTCAACTGGAGAGTAACCCCCAGTCTTTGCAATTAGAGAACGCCTGCACACCGCAACAAAGACCCAGTTCAGTTCAGTCGCTCAGTCGTGTCTGACTCTTTGTGACCCCATGAATTGCAACACGCCAGGCCTCCCTGTCCATCACCAACTCCGGGAGTTTACCCAAACTCATCTGCATCGAGTCAGTGATGCCATCCAGCCATCTCATCCTCTATCGTCCCCTTCTCCTCCTGCCCCCAATCCCTCCCAGCATCAGAGCCTTTTCCAATGAGTCAACTCTTTGCATGAGGTGGCCAAAGTACTGAAGTTTCAGCTTCAGCATCAGTCCTTCCAATGAACACCTAGGACTGATCTCCTTTAGGATGGACTGGTTGGATCTCCTTGCAGCCCAAGGGACTCTTAAGAGTCTTCTGCAACACCACAGTTCAAAAGCATCAATTCCTCGGTACTCAGCCTTCTTCACAGTCCAACTCTCACATCCATACATGACCACTGGAAAAACCATAGCCTTGACTAGATGGACCTTTGTTGGCAAAGTAATATCTTTGCTTTTTAATATCCTATCTAGGTTGGTCATAACTTTCCTTCCAAGGAGTAAGCATCTTTTAATTTCATGGCTGCAATCACCATCTGCAGTGATTTTGGAGCACCAAAAAATAAAGTCTGACACTGTTTCCACTGTTTCCCCATCTATTTCCCATGAAGTGATGGGACCGGATGCCATGATCTCAGTTTTCTGAATGTTGAGCTTTAGGCCAACTTTTTCACTCTCCTCTTTCACTTTCATCAAGAGACTCTTTATTTCTTTGCTTTCTGCCATAAGGGTGGTGTCATCTGCATATCTGAGGTGATTGATATTTCTCTCGGCAATCTTGATTCCAGCTTGTGCTTCATGCACCCCAGCGTTTCTCATGATGTACTTTGCGTATAAGTTAAATAAGCAGGGTGACAATATACAGCCTTGACGTACTCCTTTTCCTATTTGGAACCAGTTTGTTGTTCCATGTCCAGTTCTAATGGTTGCTTCCTGACCAGCATATAGGTTTCTCAAGAGGCAGATCAGGTGGTCTGGTATTCCCATCTCTTTCAGAATTTTCCACAGTTTATTGTGATCCACACAGTCAAAGGCTTTGGCATAGTCAATAAAGCAGAAATAGATGTTTTTCTGGAACTCTCTTGCTTTTTTGATGATCCAGCAGATGTTGGCAATTTGATCTCTGGTTCCTCTGCCTCTTCTAAATCCAGCTTGAACATCTGGAAGTTCACAGTTCACGTATTGCTGAAGCCTGGCTCGGAGAATTTTGAGCATTACTTTACTAGCATGTGAGATGAGTGCAATTGTGCAGTCGTTTGAGCATTCTTTGGCATTGCCTTTCTTTGGGATTGGAATGAAAACTGACCTTTTTCAGTCCTGTGACCACTGCTGAGTTTTCCATACTTGCTGGCATATCGAGTGCAGCACTTTCACAGCATCATCTTTCAGGATTTGAAATAGCTCAACTGGAATTCCATCACCTCCACTAGCTTTGTTTGTAGTGATGCTTTCTAAGGCCCACTTGACTTCACATTCCAGGATGTCTGGCTCTAGGTCAGTGATCACACCATCGTGATTATCTAGGTAATGAAGATCTTTTTTGTACAGTTCTTCTGTGTATTCTTGCTACCTCTTCTTAAGATCTTCTGCTTTTGTTAGGTCCATACCGTTTCTGTCCTTTATTGAGCCCATCTTTGCATGAAATGTTCTCTCAGTATCTCTAATTTTCTTGAAGATATCTCTAGTCTTTCCCATTCATAGCCAAAAATAAATAAAATTGAAAAAACATCATCACTATAAAAAAATTCTACTTGGGAAGGTCTTCATTTACATGCTTTCATCACTTAGTGTAACTACATTAATAAAAGTTGTTTATTATTTAGTTTAATATTTCATTTGGTAAATTCTGAGATTGGCAATGATGGAGCATAAGATGATTTGGACTGGCGGTTCTCTGCAGGTTTAATGAACTGCTTTTGCAAACAGGACTTGGGTGCAGAGAGTTTCAAAGTATTGAAAAGTAGCAAGTGTGTGAAGTGAAGTCGCTCAGTCCTGTTGGGACCCCATAGACTGTAGCCTACCAGGCTCCTCAGTCCACAGAATTTTCCAGGCAAGAGTACTGAAGTGGGTTGCCATTTCCTTCTCCAGGAGATCTTCCCAACCCAGGGATCGAACCCGGGTCTCCCGCACTGCAGGCAGACGCTTTACCATCTGAGCCACCAGGGAAGCCAGTGTGTACTCAACAGGAAAAGGGAGTGAACGAAGATGTGAAGCACCAGCTCTGAAAGGTGACCACCCTATACTACCAGTCCTTCTTTCCTTGCTCCCCTAGGAGGTCTTGAAGGCTGGGTCAGAGGTGACATCAAGTGGCTATATTTGCAGGTTAGCAATTTAACTTGATGCAATAACACTCCAGAGGTTGTAGTTCATTTTAACAGAGGCCCTGAGTGAGTGTAACTTCCTCATACCATAAAGAAATGCACATACAACAGCCAACGGTCATCTATCAATTGAAAAGGGCTACAGTTAAGTGGGATGTAAAGTTCACAGACTGTACCCAATTAAAAAATATTAGGGCTAATGGCCCACTAATTATCAACAAATTAGTCAGGATTTCACAAAGATTAGACACAAACACAATTTATTACTTTTGAGGTTTGACAACTCTGCTGAATTATGAATCATCAGAGCAGACAGAATGATCTGTTACTTAACATAAGACAGAAGCAATAGCTTCCTACATTTTGCCAGCCAGCTGAAGAACTGATTCTTGAGGACTGACACCAGCAAACTGATTAAAAAAAAAATACATATATATATATAAATATTTTAAGAGAACTGAAAGACAGATATGAAAATTGAAGAAAATGATGGCAAAATAAACAAACACTATGAAACACTGATATCTTTCAAAGGCTGTTGATTAGCTTCTATGTGCAATTTTCTTTTTGAATGACTTAAGTAAAAAATTAATAAGACCATGAGAAGAATTTGCCATTATTATCAAAAGCTGCAGTAACTAACCTTTTAATTAAATATAGCAGTGATCACTGCAAAAACTTGCATGATTTTCATACAAATAATATATATATATTTGAAATATTAAAAATAATGTATAATCTCACTATCCAGAAGGAATCTGTTAACTTTTTGGTGTGTGTGTTTTCGGGCTGTTTCCTATATAGTAATGGCTTTGGGGCAGAGAAAAGAAATGCAGTAGCAGAGAAGAAATCAAATATTAATATGTTTTGAGGATCTGTTGAGGAATTTTTAAAGGTATGTATAAATATTGACAATTATTTTCAAATAATTGCCAAACGTGAACATTTGCACAATAAATAGTAACAACTAGAAGACAAAGAAAACATCCCAGAAAATGAGTAAAAGGAGATAGTCCAAGGTGTGCATGTAGTTAGCGCTTTTCAGGTCATGAGTGGTCATCACTTTGTAAGAAACAAAATTAATATAGTCATCTTAACCAGTATTCAAATGAGAAAGGAAGTGGAGGGAGAGAAATAGAATAAAATTGGAAGTATCTGTAATTGCAGTGATCTGTAAAAAGTAATTGTGAAGCTTTTATTTCAAGTGTGTCTGAGTGGGTATGTGTATGTACATGTGCTTAGTTACTGCAAATAATGCACTTTTGCTCTGAGGTGAGGTTAAAAAAAATGTATGAATGCTACGGCAGTAGACTGAAATCTAATAGACTCTCCTCAGAGAGTAGAGCAAAGAATGCATAGAGAAAGGATTCCCCTTCCAGGTCATAATATGGACCAGTCCAAAGGGGAATAAGAAAGGAGAAAATCATTTCATCCAATGAGAACCTTACCTCTGATGCCATGTTTATTCTGCCTGGCTAATCAATATCTTAGAGGTTCATCACTGTCCCCCTCATAAAAGAACTGCCTCCTTCCGAACGCTTCTGACTCTTCACTGCCTTCTTCAGAAGCAGTTGAAATATTATGTTTCTTCAGCCTGGTTTGCCTATGCCTGGCACCCCTGACTAAAAATCCCCTTAGCCTTAGGGGATTGGACAGGTCACCACCACCCACCCCTGGGCCAAACCTGGAGCCAGCGGTTCTCAATTAAATTAAATCCAACAAGAACTACAACGCTGCCTGCGGTTTGGAACATAACCTACTGCACTATTAAAATGCCAAAGGAATAGTACGACACGCTGTCTTGATGAATTGCAGAAATACTGCCATCAAAGCCCCAAACAGGCTTGCTACAGGGCAGAGGTCAGGGCGACTCCTGGAGACCTCAGGCCATTAGCTCTAGTCAAATGTCAGCCCTGCCAATTACTCCTAATTGATGACCCAGGCCACTGCCTGGAGTGCTCTAGGGAAGGCTAGCCATACGGCAGCTGTCGTCCTGGCAGCATCGTGTGGTGACCACATTGAGAGGACTGGGTGTCAAGGCTCACGTGAAATGTGAGAAGAACAAGATGGCAGAGCTCACACACACAACTGTGAAATTCATCACTGCACTGTAGGGGAGCTCAAGCTTGGTCTGTAGTTTAAATCATTTTTTGAAAAAGAAATGGCAAATGCAGAATCACTGTCATTGTAAATTTTCCTCTTTCCATGAGATCACAGAGGGTGAAAACAAGCCTCAGCAAGAGTCCATGCTTGTTATTAGGCTTCAGGGGATACAAAAGAACAGAGAATGCATTCAGCTCGGGACATCATACATGATTCCAAATATCTGCAGAACAAATCAGGCAACGTAGACTTCATTTGCATGGTGATTTTCCACCCATATCTTCTTCCTGTCTGTTGATAGTTGCCACAACGGAGGTAGGGCGGCTGCCTCTCATTCGCCAAATGCTCTGTTTCTCCTTGACTTCTGTCTGTGTCTCAGTCCTCCATGGCCCCTCCAATTCTGAGAAGTAATATGGAGTCATAGAGCCATCGGGTTCTTTTTTCTTTTTTTTTAAATCAAAGGCATTCAAGAGAATTTGAATGTAGAGAGGCAAACAAATTTTAAACAAATGTATTTCCATCAAGACCACTACACATTGTCTTTCTTTCCTTCAGTTCAGTTCAGTTTCTCAGTCATATCCAACTATTTTCGACCCCATGGACTGCAGCACACCAGGCCTCCTTGTCCAACACCAACTCCCGGAGCCTACTTAAACTCATGTCCATTGTGTAGGTGATGCCATCCACCCATCTCATCCTCTGTCGTCCCCTTCTCCTCCTGCCTTCAATCTTTCACAGCATCAGGGTCTTTTCCAATGAGTCAGTTCTTCTCATGAGGTAGCCAAAGTATTGGAGTTTCAACTTCAGCATCAGTCCTTCCAATAAATTTTCAGAACTGATTTCCTTTAGGATGAACAATCCCTCCCAGCATCAGAGTCTTTTCCAATGAGTCAACTCTTCGCATGAGGTGGCCAAAGTACTGGAGTTTCAGCTTTAGCATCATTCCTTCCAAAGAAATTCCAGGGCTGATCTCCTTCAGAATGGACCGGTTGGATCTCCTTGCAGTCCAAGGGACTCTCAAGAGTCTTCTCCAACACCACAGTTCAAAAGTATCAAATTCTTCGACACTCAGCTTTCTTCACAGTCCAACTCTCACATGCATACATAACTACTGGAAAAACCATAGATAGCTTTGACTAGACAGACCTTTGTCAGCAAGGTAATATCTCTGCTTTTTAATATGCTGTCTAGGTTGGTCATAGCTTTTCTTCCAAGGAGCAAGTGTCTTTTAATTTCATGGCTTCAGTCACCATCTGCAGTGATTTTGGAGCCCCCAAAAATAAAGGTTTTAGAAAAGGCAGAGGAACCAGAGATCAAACTGCCAACATCTGCTGGATCATCGAAAAAGCAAGAGAGTTCCAGAAAAACATCTATTTCTGCTTTATTGACTATGCCAAAGCCTTTGACTGTGTGGATCACAATAAACTGTGGAAAATTCTGAAAGAGATGGGAATACTAGACCACCTGACCTGCCTCTTGAGAAACCTATATGCAGGTCAGGAAGCAATAGTTAGAACTGGACATGAAACAACAGACTGGTTCCAAATAGGAAAAGGAGTACGTCAAAGCTGTATATTGTCACCCTGCTTATTTAACTTCTATGCAGAGTACATCATGAGAAACGCTGGGCTGAAAGAAGCACAAGCTGGAATCAAGATTGCCGGGAGAAATATCAATCACCTCAGATATGCAGATGACACCACCCTTATAGCAGAAAGTGAAGAACTAAAGAGCCTCTTGATGAAAGTGAAAGAGGAGAGTGAAACAGTTGGCCTAAAGCTCAACATTCAGAAAATGAAGATCATGGCATCTGGTCCCATCACTTCATGGAAAATAGATGTGGAAACAGTGTCAGACTTTCTTTTTTTGGGCTCCAAAATCACTGTAGATGGTGATTGCAGCCATCAAATTAAAAGATGCTTACTCCTTGGAAGGAAAGTTATGCCAACCTAGATAGCATATTCAAAAGCAGAGACATTACCTTGCCAACAAAGGTCCATCTAGTCAGGGCTATGGTTTTTCCAATGGCCATGTATGGATGTGAAAGTCAGACTGTGAAGAAAGCTGGGCACTGAAGAATTGATGCTTTTGAACTGTGGTGTTGGAGAAGACTCTTGAGAGTCCCTTGGACTACAAGGAGATCCAACCAGTCCATTCTGAAGGAGATCAGCCCTGGGTGTTCATTGGAAAGACTGATCCTCAAGCTGAAACTGCAATACTTTGGCCACCTCATGAGAAGAGTTGACTCATTGGAAAAGACTCTGATGCTGGAAGGGATTGGAGGCAGGAGGAGAAGGGGACGACAGAGAATGAGATGGCTGGATGGCATCACCGACTCAATGGACATGAGTCTGAGTGAACTCCGGGAGTTGGTGATGGACAGGGAGGCCTGGGGTGCTGCGATTCATGGGGTCACAAAAAGTTGGACACGACTGAGCGACTGAACTGAACTGAACTGAACTCACAGTTTCCATTGTTTCCCCATCTATTTGCCATGAAGTGATGGGACTGGATGCCATGATCTTAGCTTTTTGAATGTGAGTTTTAAGCTAGCTTTTCACTCTCCTCTTTCACTTTCATCAAGAGGCTTTTTAGTTCCTCTTCACTTTCTGCCATAAGGGTGGTGTCATCTGCATATCTGAGGTGATTGATATTTCTCCTGGCAATCTTGATTTCAGCTTGTGCTACATCCAGCGCAGCATTTCATATGATGTACTCTGCATAGAAGTTAAATAAGCAGGGTGACAATATACAGCCTTGATGTACTCCTTTTCCAGATTGGAACCAGCCCATTGTTCCATGTTTGGTTCTAACTGTTGCTTCTTGACCTGCATACAGATTTCTCGGGAGGCAAGTCAGGTGGTCTGGGTCTGGTATTTCCATCTCTTTCAGAATTTTCCACAGTTTGTTGTGATCCACACAGTCAAAGGCTTTGAGTAGTCAATAAAGCAGAAGTAGATGTTTTTCTGGAACTCTCTTGCTTTTTTGATGATCCAGCAGATGTTGGCAATTTGATCTCTGGTTCCTTTGCCTTTTCTAAATCCAGCTTGAACATCTGGAAGTTCACAATTCATTTACTCTTGAAGCCTGGCTTGGAGAATTTTGAGCTTTACTTTCTTAGCATGTGAGATGAGTGTAACTGTGTGGTAGTTTGAACACTCTTTGGCATTGCCCTTCTTTGGGATTGGAATGAAAACTGACCTTTTCTAGTCCTGTGACCACTGCTGAGTTTTCCAAATTTGCTGGCATATTGAATGCAGCACTTTCATATCATCATCTTTTAGGATTTGAAATAACTCAACTGGAATTCCATCACCTCCACTACCTTTGTTCATAGTGATGCTTCCTAAGACCCACTTAACTTCACACTCCAGGATGTCTGGCTCTAGGTGAGTGATCACACTATCGTGGTTATCTGGGTCATGAAGATCTTTTTTGTACAGTTCTTCTGTGTACTCTTGCTACCTCTTCTTAATATCTTCTGCTTCTGTTAGGTCCATACCATATCTGTGCTTTATACTGTGCCCATCTTTGCATGAAATGCTCCCTTGGTATCTCTCATTTTCTGAAGAGATCTCCAGTCTTTCCCATTCTGTTGTTTTCCGCTCTCCTCCTGTCTCTCATCTCTTTACACATACTGAACTCCTTTCTTGGGAGCATTGTAAGAAAAAAGCCAGAGATTTGCCACTGCCTATGTTCTAATTCTGGCTGAAACTCTATCTGGTACTTTATGGTTTAGAGAATTCGAAAGGTCAGGAAAAATCCTAAACTGGACTGAAACTTAAGTTGCTTAAGTACTTTGTTCTTAGGATGACAAGAACATCTGTCAATAAATACTGATTGAATTCCTATGGTACTGCAAGGCTTTGTATGTAGGGGACGTACAATGTTTCTATTTCAGTGACGATTTTAGTCAAGTGACAATCAAACCCTCATAACTTCTGAGACAATATTTCTTCTCTCCCACCTTGATGAAATGGTCTGTCCTCAGCTTCATGTGAGCCTCTTCTCCAAAGCAGTGTTGGCAAGCTGCAGAGACTGCCACTGCCACACCTCTCACATATCACACTAACATGAGAGCACAGAATGGGGGCCCCAGGACTCCCAGCCCCATGAAGGTGAATGCTGGCCCTGAGAGAGCCTGCAGGCAGCTGAATTGCACACACAGCGCCTTGTCTACAGAAGCTTCAGAGTGCTCTGAATGTTTGGGCTTATGAGCCTCTACCTTGTAAAAGGATCACTGCTGAAGTCAAGTGACTTCCCTGGTTATCACTCAGGTAACTCAGCAGCTACACCAGAAATAGGATCCTGCCCAGTGCCCCTGACTGCCTGGTGGGCGCTTCAAACACTTCCAACCCTTAAGGCAGGAGAAAGAAGTCACCCAGGCAGTCCTTGCCCTGAAAAAATACAGAAGCTCACCAGGCCTCTGAGGTTTCAATGGTTCTTGCAACTTGGGGTGTGCCAGCATCCCCCCAAACCCAGCTCAGTTCTGAGAGCAACCTGAGAAAGTTGCTGCCTTCTGAGTAGCTGGCAGTGCAGGCTGGTGCATCTGTTCTGTTGGAGTGCAGAGCCATGTTTGAGAGGTAATGGAAACTCCTGGGGGGCAGGGCTCCCCACATGCACTCAGGCTGCAGGAAGATGAAGCAGGCTGCCCCACAGTTCTGCCACTTGCTGAATGATTCATGGACAGAGGCACTGGCCTCAGAGGGTGGTTGCCCAGTTGTTGGATGGAGCAGAGGTACCAAGCAGCAGGTATGGTAAAGGCTAAGATGCTGCAGTGAGACTCCTGCGTTCAAATCCCAGCTCTCAGGCTTGTTCCTGCTTTCTACCAGTGGGACAGCAGACAATTTACTACTACTGTCTGCCTGAGCTTCTTCATCTGCAAAATGTGGATGATAATTGTACCTACCTGATAGGTTCTGATGCTGGAATTAAATGGCTAAATGAGTAAGGTATGGAGTACCTGGTATGTGTTAGGCATAACTACTTACTATCTTGTATTTACTCAAAGGGCTATTTGGTAGCCATTAAAAATGATAGTTGGGTCTTCCAGGTGGCGCCAGTGGTGAAGAATCCACCTGCCAATGCAGGAGATGCAAGAGATGGGGGTTCCATCTCTGCATCAGGAGCGATCTCCTGGAGGAGGAAATGGCTAACCACTCTGGTATTCTTGCCTGGAAAATTCCATGGACAGAGGAGCCTGGTGGGCTACAGTCCCTAAGGTCACAAAGAGTCAGATACGACTGAGTGCACACACACACACACGATGGTTATAAACTGTGATGTTCTGGTAAATCTTTGACTACCTGTTCTGATTTGTAATGTATGCTGATTTCCATGGTTTGGATATTTCCATCATGACTGATTTCAACAACACAGAATTTGGAAGAAGTCCTCTTGGTTAGCTTTCAAGGGCTGGTATGCCACTAGTTACAAAGCCTAAGTAGTAAAATGAAAGATGCTATGATATATTAGGTGGAAAAATAAGAATAAGTATGAAATACAAAATCATTATGTGAAAATCAAATGTGTTCAAAGGAAAAAAAAAATGCAAAGAAATATACAGAACACTGACCAAGAATAAGAGTGGTGGGCATGTAGTTAACTCCCTGTGTATTTATTTTTGTTTTCCTTAAAGTGCCTATATTAATTTTAGAGTGGAAAAGCAAGCAGAGTTCTAGGGACATCAGCTAAGACAGTGATGTAGAAAGACTCTGAGCTCACCTCCTCTCATGGGTACACCAAAATTACAATGATTTATTGAATACCTACCAATTAAAAAGACCAGAACCTACCAGAAAAGATCTTCTACTACTAAAAATATAAGGAAGAAACCACAATGAGACCAGGAGGAGGGCTGGAGTCGTAGTAGAGTCAAGACCCATATGGTGGGCCACCCACAAACAAAAGAATAATTACGATTGCAGAGGTTCTCCCCAAAGAACAAGGGGGTCTGAGTCCCACATCACTCCCAGACTGGGAGTCCTGTGCCAGGGAGATGAGCTCCCAGAGAGCCAGAGGGGCTTACTTTGCAGAGAGCCAGAGAGCTGTGGAAAACAGAGACTCCGTTCTTAAACAGCACACACAAAATCTCGCATGCTTTGGGACCCTGTACACAAGCAGTAACTTGAAAAGATCCTGAGTCCGACCCAGCCCTTGGTCCTGGAAAGCCTCCTGGAGAGGTGGAAGGCAACTGGAGCTTACCCTGGGGACACAGTTACATGGGCGGCAGCCTTTTGGGGAGCTCTTTCCACATGTTGCCACATGGCAACATTCAATGCCAAAGAGTGTTCAAACTACCACATGACTGCGCTCATCTCACACCCTCGCAAAGTAATGCTCAAAATTCTCCAAGCCAGGCTTCAACAGTACGTGAACAGAGAACTTCCAGATGTTCAAGCTGGATTTAGAAAAGACAGAGAAACCAGAGATCAAATTGCCAACATCCGTTGGATCATCAAAAAAGCAAGAGGGTTCCAGAAAAATGTCTACTTTTGCTTTATTGACTATGCCAAAACCTTTGACTGTGTGGATCACAACAAACTGTGGAAAATTCTTCAAGAGATGGGAATACCAGACCACCTTACCTGCCTCCTGAGAAATCTATATGCAGGTCAAGAAGCAACAATTAGAATCAGACAGAGAACAATAAACTGGTTCCAAATTGGGAAAGGAGTACATCAAGGCTGTAGATTGTCACCCTGCTTATTTAACTTATATGCAGAGTACATCATGCAAAATGCCAGGCTGGATGAAGCACAAGCTGGTATCAAGATTCCTGGGAGAAATATCAATAAGCTCAGATATGCAGATGACACCACCCTTATGGCAGAAACTGAAGAGAAACTAAAGATTCTCTTGATGAAAGTGAAAGAGAAGAGTGAAAAAGTTGACTTAAAGCTCAACATTCAGAAAACTAAGATCATGGCATCTGGTCCCATCACTTCATGGCAAATAGATGGGGAAACAATGAAAACCGTGAGAGACTTTCTTGGGCTCCAAAATCACTGCAGATGGTGACTGCAGCAATGAAATTAAAAGACGCTTCCTCTTGGAAGAAAAGCTATGACCAACTGCCAGGAGCAGGAGCTCCACCCCTGGCAAAGGTCATGAGGAAGGAGGCTCGGCACACGCAAAGGCAGGAACCAGCCTCAGGAGTCCCCCTGGAAATTCTCGAGCATCTGCCCCCAAAACCAGAGTCTGCCTACTTTCTGCTTTGTGCTCTCACCTACACCTCTGACTTTACGGGGGGCTGTTCCCCCACTACCTCTCTCTGAAAAAAGAGTTAGCTTACAGCTCCAGTTAATAATTCCTGGATGTGACAGTGTTTCAACCTACAAAATTCTTCGGAAGTCCTCTAGCCTGCCTGAATAGGTTTTTCCGGCCACATGTGATTGTTCAGAGCCTCCCAACTGTGAGAGGCAAGAGATGTTCTAAACTGTCTGAATACAGATTCCTTTGAGCAGTTAAAAGATTGATTAGACATTGTACTGGTGAAGGGTTTTTCACTTGTTGGGCCAATGTTTGCTGCTAAGTTTCCATATCCCTTACCTGCTGTGTCCCTGGCAGTGTATTGATTAATATAATTGGTGTGAGTAGTAGCTTTAATGTTTATAACCTTGGACCCTTGAGTTTATTCTTTTTCTTGTTATAGCCCACCACACCTTTGCCCTGTAGGAATGCAACTTTATCTAATGCTTTTGGAGGGTGGTGCCTGACTTTAGAATAATCACCTTTAGAGAAAAATAAGTTTCTAAAAATGTTAACAGGCCTCCGGGCCAGAAGATGATGCAAATCACCTAAACTTTTGCATATGATAAGTTTGCAGGAAAAAAGCCTGGCTTACTGCATGACTCTACCCCTTCCCCCATTATCCTCTATACATAACTTAAGGTATAAAAACCACTTTGGAAAATAAAGTGCGGGCCTTGTTCACTGAAACTTGGTCTCCCCATGTCGTTCTTTCTCTCACCTTCTGGCTGAATTATTCAGCCTCTTTTCTCCACTGAATTTCCTCACTGAGCTATCCTTATTTAACCACTCTTTATATCCTTAATTAACATTTAATTAAGCAATTGTTTCCTGATCGCCGATGCCATCTCCCCTTCAAATTCCCTGGATCCACCGGGGCTGGACCCCGGCAACCAACCTAGACCGTGTATTAAAAAGCAGAGACATTACTTTGCCAACAAAGGTCTGTCTAGTGTTTTTCCAGTGGTCATGTATGGATGTGAGAGTTGGACCATAAAGAAAGCTAAGTGCCGAAAAATTGATGCTTTTGAACTGTGGTGTTGGAGAAGACTCTTGAGAGTCCCTTGGACTGCAAGGAGATCCAACCAGTCAATCCTAAAGGAAATCAGTTCTGAGTATTCATTGGAAGGACTGATGCTGAAGCTGAAGCTCTAATATTTGGTCACTGATGCAAAGAACTGACTCATCTGAAAAGATCCTGATGCTGAGAAAGATTGAAGGTGGGAAGAGAAGGGGATGACAGAGGATGAGATGGTTGGATGGCATCGTCGACTCAATGGACATGAGTTTGAGTAAACTCCGGGAGGTGGTGATGGACAAGGAGGCCTGGCGTGGAGTCACAAAGAGTCGGACATGACTGAGCGACTGAACTGAACTTCTACCACGCTTACACCAGGAGTGGTAAATGCCATTTTGGAATCCTCCATCTACCTTATCAGCCTCAGGACCCAGCTCTGCCTACCAGTCTGCTGACCCCAATTCTGGGATGCAGCCAGAGTCCCCAGGACCCAGCCCCACTCAACAGTGGGAAGGCACCAGCCCAGGAATCCCCAGTCCCACCCACCAGCAAGCCTGGTCTAGCTTGGGGACCAGCCTCGCCCACCAGTGGGTAGACAGTAGACTCAGGAAAACCTCCACCCCACAGCCTGCAGACACAGTCTCTGTATCAGCAGGCCAGTCCCAGCCTGTGATCTGCTGGGCCCTGGCTGCAGTAACCAGGGAGCCTGCTCCAGCCTCAGGACTGGTCTTACCCACCAGTGGGAGGACACTGCCCCAGGAGAACCTTATCTGCAGCCTATGGACCCAGCCCACCCACCAGCTGGGCCCTAGCAGGCCAACACAAACTTTAGGACACCGCAGACCCCATAGCCAGCCATGTCAGGAAGCAGCCACATTCCCCAGTGGCCCAACACCAGCTCTGGGCCCTGCAGCTACATGCTAGGGCCTGCCTCTGCCGCAGTGGGCTGGCAAGAGCCCAGGACCTGGCTTTATTGGCCAGTAAGCCAGTAGCCCCAGGCTCTCCACAAAGCTACAATTATCAAACTGTAGTGGTATTGGCACCAAAACAGACACACCGATAAGCAGAACAGAATAGAGAACTCAGGAAAGAGCATATGCACTGTGCTCAATCCATGACCAAGAGGCAAGAACACACAGTGCAGAAAATACAGTCTCTTTAATAAATGGTGCTGGAAAAACTAGACAGCTACATGTAAAAAAATGAATTAGAATGTTTCTTACACTATATCAAAAATCAACTTGAAATGGATTAAAAAACCTAAATTTGAGACCAGAAAGCATAAAACTCATAGAAGAAAACATAGGCGGAACACTCTGACACAAATCACAGCAATACTTTTTTGGCTCTGTCTTCTAGGCAAAGGAAACAAAAGCAAAAATAAATAAATGGGCCCTAATTAAACTGAAAAGATTTTTCACAGCAAAGGAAACCATTTGAAAAATATAACTGATAAGGGGCTAATATCCAAAATATATAAACAGCTCATGCAAGTCAATATCAAAAAACACAAACAACCCAGCTGAAAGGTGGGCAGAAGATGCAAAAGGGTAATTTTTCAGTGAAGATATACCAATGGTCAACAGGCATATGAAAAGGTGTTCAACATTGTTAATTGTCAGAGAAATACAAATCACAACCACAAAGAGATTTCACCTCATACCTGTCAGAATGTCTATCAACAACAACAAAAAAACGCAAATAACAAATATCAGTGCTGCTGCTAAGTCACTTCAGTCATGTCCGACTCTGTGCAACCCCATAGACGGCAGCCCACCAGGCTCCCCCGTCCCTGGGATTCTCCAGGCAAGAACACTGGAATGGGTTGCCATTTCCTTCTCCAATGCATGAAAGTGAAAAGTCAAAGTGAAGTCGCTCAGTCGTGTCCGACTCTCAGCAACCCCATGGACTGCAGCCCACCAGGCTCCTCCGTCCATGGGATTTTCCAGGCAAGAGTACTGGAGTGGGTGCCGTTGCCTTCTCCGAAATATTGGTGAGGATGTGGGAAAATGGGAACACTCGTAC
Source organism: Bubalus kerabau (assembly GCF_029407905.1). NCBI lineage: Eukaryota > Metazoa > Chordata > Mammalia > Artiodactyla > Bovidae > Bubalus > Bubalus kerabau. Next base: position 10,797,246 of record NC_073633.1, read on the forward strand.
ACTGTTGGGGGAATCTAAATTGCTACAGCCATTGTGGAGAACAACATGGAAGGTCCTCAAGATATTAAAAACAGAACTACCATGTGATCTATGAGCACTTCCATAACTGGGTATATATCTAAAGAGAACAATAACACTAGTTCAAAGAGATGCACGTACCCCAATTTCATAGAAGCATTCTTTATAAGTGCCAGGATGTGGGAGCAACCTAAGTGTCCACCAGCAGAGGAACAGATAAAGAAGTTGTGATATACATATACACAATGGAAGAGGACTCAGTCGTGAAAAGGAATGAAATTTTGTCATTTGTCCCAACATGGAGGGACCTGGAGGATGTCATATTTAATACAATATGTCAGAGAAAGATATACATTGTATGCTATCATTTATAAGTGGAATCTAAAAAATAAACTAGTCAATACAGCAAAAATAAACAGACTCATAGATACAGAGAACAAATTAGTGTTAACAGTGGGGAGAGGGATGGCCAAAGGGGCAAGATGGGGTAGGGGACCAAGAGGTGTAAACTACTATATACAAAATAAATGAGCTACAATATCACCAATATTTTATAATAACTACAAATGTAGTATAATTTGTAAAAATTTAGAATCACTATATGGTACACCTGAAATCAACATAATATTATAAATCAACTATGTTTCAATTTTTAAATTATCTTAAAAAAAGCAAGCAGAGTTAACTAAAATACACACACAGCCTTTATATAATGGAAATTTTCAAATATGCGTAACAATAGCATAATTGACTCATTAACCAACTGTCAACATTTTGCCAATCTTCTTTCATTGTAATAAAATGAAATTCCTTGCATTTCATTTATCTCAGAAGACCATGTTATTTTACTTGAAACACTCCAATGTAATACATCAGATCAGATCAGATCAGATCAGTCGCTCAGTTGTGTCCGACTCTTTGCAACCCCATGAATCGCAGCACGCCAGGCCTCCCTGTCCATCACCAACTCCCAGAGTTCACTCAGACTCACATCCATCGAGTCAGTGATGCCATCCAGCCACTTCATCCTCTGTCGTCCCCTTCTCCTCCTGCCCTCAATCCCTCCCAGCATCAGAGTCTTTTCCAATGAATCAACTCTTCGCATGAGGTGGCCAAAGTACTGGAGTTTCAGCTTTAGCATCATTCCCTCCAAAGAAATCCCAGGGCTAATCTCCTTCAGAATGGACTGGTTGGATCTCCTTGCAGTCCAAGGGACTATCAAGAGTCTTCTCCAACACCACAGTTCAAAAGCATCAATTCTTCGGCACTCAGCCTTCTTCACAGTCCAACTCTCACATCCATACATGACCACAGGAAAAACCATAGCCTTGACTAGACGAACCTTTGTTGGTAAAGTAATGTCTCTGCTTTTGAATATGCTATCTAGGTTGGTCATAACTTTCCTTCCAAGGAGTAAGCATCTTTTAATTTCATGGCTGCAGTCAGGACATTAAAAAATATATATATACCACTAATCATTATCCAACCAAAGTAATAATTACTCAAACTCATTCCCAATTGGGAAAGATGTCTTTTACAGTTTGTTTCTTTGAATCATGGTTCAAACACGGCATTGGGTTGTTATTCTTCTAAGTCTCTTTAATTCCACAATAATTATCTTTTCTTTTTATCTCTTTTATGCCACCAATTTAATGAAGAAGCTGATAATTTGTCCTATAGAGTGTCTTACATTATAGATTTGGACAAATATTTTCTTATGGTTACTTGTACCTCTGATCCCCATATTTTCCATAAGTTGGTAGTTACATCTAGAGAGGGAGTCAGATAAGAACCTTCCGGGGTGATGCCGTGGACTTCCTACTACATTACAGAACGTTTGCTTCTGCAACTTTTAGTGATGCTACGATTGAGTCATGGACTTAGAAATGTAACACATTTAAAAACAAAATTAAATAGGAGGAAACAATTGGGAGAATTCACTTAAGCAGATGATAAGAAGTACAGGGTCTGGATCAGTCAAGAGAAGGTGTACTTGTGTGTCAAGATTTGCAGACAGAAGGACTCGACCCAGGCCTTCTCGGCCTTCTATACTTTTGTGATAGTACAACCCATATGAATGAGTTTTGTGACTCCTTTTGATGACACCATGCTCATAAAACTGGGGAGGAAGTGACAATTTTAATATTGGTTCAGTTAACTCTTTGCAAAAACCTAATGCATTCTCTGGTTTGAGTCCACTACAGAAATGCCAGACACAGAGTAAAACAATTTCAGCCAAACGTGAGTCAAGGTCCCTACACTCCTTCAGCCCATTGAGGGCTCCTTGCTCACTACAACAGTCAGGAGCCTCGCTACCCAGAACGCCATCTCCAAGTCATCCTTCACACCCCAGCTGCCAGATTCTCAAGTACAAACCAAACCATCTCCTATCTGTGCTGGTTAGACTTTTCCAGTGGCTTTCCATGGTCTGCTGGAAAAACATAATTGTCACTCAAGGATGTTCCCCACCTTCCTTTTCTTCTGTCTTCTGTAGGCCATGCCTTCACCCAATACTCTAACCGCATCCAACTCCATGTTGCTCTCCGGATGCTATGCTCCTTCACAACTTGGGGTCTTGAGGCAATTATCCCCATGCGTAGAATGCCTTTCCTTTGGTCAGCCTGGCAGTTTTCCAACCATCCCTGAGACTTCTGGTGCCAGGCCACGCTGACCTCCCTGGTCTGACTTGAAATCCCCTCTCCCGTTTCTCTGTTTCCTCACCAGTCATATATCACTCTGTCCCAGCAGACTTTCCTGGGCCTGGCATGTTTCAGGTACTCAGTAAACATTTGTTGAATGAATTAATTGAAAATGAAGCCCAGGAGGAAGAATGAAGAAATCTCTGGGTGAATCTGCCATTGGCTGAATAGGCACACTTGGAAGATGAGCTAAGTGTTACCTGACCACGTCTGCACTGGAACACCCCTGGCTTTGAACTTATTTCTGTCTGCTCAACGGTTTTATCCCTTTAAGAACTTGGCTTCAAATACAAATGACACCTCTTTACAGCTGTGTGGTCTTAGGCGCTTACCTGTTTCTTTTCTTGCTTTTATCTTTTATTTTTATTTTTTATTTTTTTTTTAATTTATATTTATTTATTTTAATTGGAGGCTAATTACTTTAAAATATTGTATTGGTTTTGCCATACATTAACATGAATCCGCCACGGGTGTACACGTGTTCCCCATCCTGAACCCCCCTCCCACCACCCTCCCCGTACCATCCCTCTGGGTCATCCCAGTGCACCAGCCCCAAGCATCCTGTATCCTGCATTGAAACTGGACTGGCGAGTCATTTCTTATATGATATTATATTAAAGGCTATGCTGGGTCTTCATTGCAGCTCTCAGGCCTTCTCTAGTTGTGACACATGAGCTCAGTTGCCCGCCTGCCCCCCCACATGGGGGCTCTTAGTTCCCTGACCAGGGATCAAACCCACATTCCCTGCATTGGAAAGTGGATTCTTAACAACTGGACCACCAGGGAAGTCCCTCTTACCAGTTTCAACATTTATAAACTGGAGATGATGATAGAATACACGATAAAGCTTCTTTTGAGGAGTCAGTTAATATACATAATGTGCTTAGAGTGGTGCCTGGAATATAGAAATAGGAAGTTCTATTTAAATACTTGTTATTAACATTTCTGCATAGGTCTTAACAGCTCTACTTGATGGTTGGTTCTTCAAATGCATAATTTATATCTGATTGAGTTGTATTTACTCCATAGCATGTGGCATAAACGGCTGCAGGAATGAAATGAAATGAATGAAAGCAACCAGGGAGATTGTTCAGGGTGGCCGTAAAGAGGATGGGTTTTGAGGCCAGGCTTCCTGGGTTTCCATCCCAGTTCCCCCACTGACCACTATATGCCCTTGAGCACACAGCTTAAGCCCTTCGTGCTTCTGTTCTCCTTGTCTGTAAAATGGTAATAGTTGTGGGTCTGTTGTGATGGTTGTGTGAGATCAGAGATCATTTGTGTAAACCTCTTAGCACAGTGCCTGCACATGGGAACTGCTCAATAGACATAAGTTAATATTATTATTTATTTTCCTTCTTGAGGATATTTGCATTTTTGCATGAACTAAATAGGGAACCTATGCTGGGGCAAATTAGTATTTTGGACCTATCCCAATAATCCATCCTCTTTGGTTATTTTTTTCATTCTAAAGTCTGCTTATACTTACACAAATAAGGTAGCTGGAATCCTGTCTGTTCACCAGAATGAATGACATGTATGTCTGTCATTGGCTGTGTTCAGTGCAGCCCCTCCCACTAACTCAAAGTTAAAAAAAAAAAAAAAAAAGAGCAACCAGACCATTCAGGTCTAAAGATGGAACCAATCCAGGGAACTCAGGCCAAATGTGGTTCTTTAGCAGTCTACCTATCAGTCAGGAGTGGGTGAGAATTCCCAAAGCTCTATGATCTAATGGCTAGGGCATCTTGGGCTAAAAACAGGCCCCAATGGATACTAAATTGGAATCCAGGCATGACTCCAATTCAGCACTAGGTTTGAGCTGAACTGACCATCCCTCTGGGAGTGCTCCTTAATGAAGAACAAGACCCAGTTAGCGAGCAGGATGGCAGACAGTGGCTTGGATCCCAGCATCCTCACAGGCTAAGAGCCCAGGGAAATGGACACCGGAAGAAACTGACTGCAGGTCACCTCACAATGACTTTTGTATCTTACATACTCCATATTTTTCCTGAAAGTTTATCTGGGGATGTTGTGAACATAGCTTCTTTGCTTTACAACCCAAGTTCAAATGTCCTTATCTTGTGACTACAGGTTAAAAATATCTTTCTTTATTCTTTGAAAAAAATTTTTTATTGGATATGCATGCTCAATTGCTGAACTGTGTTTGACTCTGTGACTCCATGCACTGTAGCCCGCCAGGTAAGAATACTGGAGTGGGTTACAATTTCCTATCCCAGGGGATCTTCCTGACCCAGGGATTGAACCCACATCTCTTGCATCTCCTGCATTGGCAGGGAGATTCTTTATCACTGTGCCACCTGGGAAGCCCAATTTTGACTGGAGTAGAGTTGATTTACAAAGTTGGTTAGTTTAAGGTGTGTAGCAAAGTGAATCAGTTATACATATACATATATTCATTCTTTTTAAAAGATTATTTTCCCATATGGGCCATTACAGAGAAAAAGAGCCTTCTTTCTCAAATCTCACTCCTCACTAACGCCCATAGATTACGGATACCAAAAAATTCTTATGATAAGCCATCAGACCATTCTAAAATATCTTCAGGCTGCCAAATGAAGTTCTATGTATCTATATAATTTGTAGTGATCAAGGAGGAAGATGATTTTGAGAATCTGGGATCTTTCTTATAATAATAACAGCAGATAACATTTATTGAGCACTTTCTATGTGCCAAAAATGTTCCTTCATTATCTCATGCAGCCTCATAGGTGACAGGATTATGTACCAACATCCACCCCATTTCACATATCAGAAAACCAGTGAAGCAGAATTGAAGTAACTTTCCCAGGGTTGTACAGCTAGCAAGTGACCAAACTACATTTCAGAGCAGGAGTGTCTGTCCTGGGAGCTGAACTTCTAAGTGCAGTGTATGCATGGCTGTCATGTTCAGCAGCTTCAGTGGTGTCTGACCCTTTGTGACCCTGTGGACTATAGCTCGCCAGGCTCCTCTGTCCATGGGATTTTCCAGGCAATCATATTGGTTGCCATTTCCTCCTACAGGGGATCTGCCTAACCCAGGGATCTAACTCACATCTCCTGCATTGCAGGTAGATTCTTTACTGCTGAGCACCAGAGAAGTCCCTATACCTCTCCTCTTTTCCCACCACTTCCATATAACTACAGATCTTCTTTGACTTAAGGTGGGGTTATATCCAGATGAATTTACCATAAGGTGAAAATATTGCAAGTAAAAAATGCTTTTAATACCCCAACCTATTGAACATCAGGGCATTTTCAGAACACTTAATATTAGCCTGCTGCTGCTGCTGCTAAGTCACTTCAGTCGTGTCCGACTCTGTGTGACCCCATAGACGGCAGCCCACCAGAATCTTGCCTGGGATTCTCCAGGCAAGAACACTGGAGTGGGTTGCCATTTCTTTCTCCAATGCATGAAAGTGAAAAGTGAATATTAGCCTACAGTTGGGCAAAATCATCTATTATAAATTCTGTTTTATAATAAAGTACTGAATAACCCATATAATTTACTGACTACCATACTAAAGGGAAAAACAGAATGGTTGTATGTAACAGAATGGTTTTAAGTTTATCAATTGCTTACTAGTCATGAGACAGTATAACACATATCACTAGCCCAAGAAAAGATCAAAATTCAAAATCAAAGTACAGTTCCTACTGAAAGCATTTCACCTTTAGATGATCAAAAAGCTGAACAATCACAAGTCAAGCCGTCATAATTTAGAGACTGTCTGTATATGCTATGGTATTTATCCCCCTAAATTCAAATGCTGAAATTCTAACTCCCAAGGTGATGGAATTAGAAGATTGGGCATTTCTGAAGTGATTAGATCATGAAGGTGGGGCCCTCGTGACTGGAATTGTGGCTTTATAAAACAGAACCCTCAAAAGAGGTCCCTAGTTCCTTCCACCATGTGAGGGTACAATGAGAAGTCAGCCGTCTGAACCAAGAAGAGGGCCTCACTGGAACCTGACCGTGCTGTAACCCTGATCTCAGACCTCCAGCTTCCAGAACTGTGAGCTATATGTTTCTGCTGTTTGTAAACCACCCAGCCGATGGTATTTTGTTATAGAAGCCTGAACAGAGCAAGACAGTCTATATGCACAGGGCAATATCACAGGGTTGGAAGCTCATGGTGATCATACCCTAGTTCCCTGAGGTCACAACCTTCTCTGCACTTACCATTCATCCTTTTAGTATCATTCAGTGAATATTTGAAACTGGGCGTTGACAACATGTCACACCGAGAACAAGCCCTGGGGATACAGAGGTGATCAATAATTAATGCAGCCCTGCTCTTATGGAGCCTACAGTTTACATTGGATGTTGTCGCACGTGAAGTAATTAAACACACGTGTGAAACTGCAGCTGGGCTAAGAGCTACAAGGCACAGGAATGAGATGCTGGAAACTGGGTAAAGTGCACTTGTTTGGGAGGTCAGGGAAGCTTTCCCTGACTCAGTGACAAAAGAAGAGATAGCTAAAGAAAGAGGAGAGGGGAAAGTCCCCCAGTGGGAAGCACAGCAGGGGAGGAGGCCCTGCATGAAGGGCGTGTTGCACTCCCGGGACTGAAAACTGACCAGTGGCTGGGGGTGCCCTGCTATGCTGAGGACTTGGTCTTGATCACAAGGGCAGTGAGAGGCCTTTGAATCCCAATTTTGACTCCTTTCTTAAAAAGCCGGTCAGAGCCTGCAGTGCCTCTAGAGTCAGCCCGTGTCTGCCTGGTACCTTGATGTCTGGAGCATCAAGGAGGCAGTCTCTGCAGCACCAGCATCCCTAGAATTCAACTTAAGTCATGGCGATGGCCAGCTTGGGAACAGGGAGAACGGGCCCTGGCAGCTTCCTGCTCTGCCTGTAAACACACTCCTTTGGCCTGGTAGCGAATGACAATTCCAGGAAAATGAAGGGTCACAAGATAGATAGTATGGAATTTGCCCAGGACAAAGATTACCCATACTTCTTTGCAAGCAAATTGGCCCACAGTAAGGAGTAATTTTAGTGCACTGTGAACAGGATTTCACAGATTATATTCTCTATCTCTGCCTTTTCTGCCAAACAATGCTAAAAATTCTTTCCTTGAGAAATGTGATTACATGTAGTTTTCTGACACAAAGCTCTCTGCTGGCATTCCATGAGCATAAAAGAGCATGATTATGGTGACTCATTTATCACACTTGTGCTGTGCTTGTGCTAAGTCACTTCATTCGTATCTGACCCCATGGACTGTAACCCGCCAGATTCCTCTGTCCATGGGATTCTCCAGGCAAGAGTACTGGAGTGTGTTGCCATGATTTCCTCCAGGGGATCTTCTTGACCCAGGGACAAACTCACATCTCTTGTGTCTCCTGCATGGGCAGGCAGGTTCTTTACCCCTAGTGCCAGCTGGGAAGCTTACTACTCCTGTTACTTAAATATTATTCACTAAACTTTACAAAGAATAAAGAGCTACTATAAAACGACTTCTCTGCCTCACTAGATACAATTTTCCCTTTGCATTCAGATGCCATTTCTAAGGCCATCTAAGAAAACTCACTTTTTTGAAAGGTTTCTTCAGGGTTGCTGTGCTGTGCCTAGTCACTCAGTCATGTCCAACTCTTTGTGTCCCCATGGACCATAGCCCACCAGGCTCCTCTGCCATGGGAATTCTCCAGGTAAGAATACTGGAGTAGGTTGCTATGCCCTCCTCCACGGGATCTTCTTCACCCAGGGATCAAACCCAGGTCTCCCACATTGCAGGCAGATTCTTTACCATCTGAGCCACCAGGGAAGCCCCAGAATACTGGAGTGGGTAGCCTATCCCTTCTCTAGTGGATCTTCCCAACCCAGGAATTGAACTGGGGTCTCCTGCATTGCAGGCAGATTCTTTACTAACTGGGCTACCAGGGAAGCCCTTCTTTGGTGTAGGGAGTGTTATTTATATCTCTCTTTCTCCATGAGGGTTCATCATTTTCTGTATCTCAGTATCAAAGGATGGGGCAGGAGACAAAGTAAGAGAAACAGAGGTTTTGGCTTAGAAAGTTGAGACTCTTGGTTAGGTGGGAGGGAGGTGGAAGACTAGAGGTCTTCTTATCCTACCTCCTACTCCAGGCAGAAGGGCTTTCCACAAGGTGCTGGGCATGCTCAAGCATGCAGTCCTCTGGTTTAGGCCTGAAGACCCTCATGGAGACATTGCTGCATGCTGGTTAAGAACAGAGCTCTGAAATCTGACGCCTTGGGTTCTTCCTGGCCTCCACGTCTTAGTAGCTGTTTGACCCTGAGCACCACACAAGGCCTCACTTGACTCATTTCTAAAATAGGGATAATAATAACACACATGGATTGTTAGGATAATTCCTTGAACTGGTTCGAAATGCAGAGTTCAGGTTCCAGGCCAAGTGCACACACCTTAAGTGTTGGCAGAAGGCTCTGACCAAGATGGCGACGTGCACAGGGCCAGCGCTAGATTTCCACAATAGGGCCCCAGAGGCCCCTTTGCGATTTAAGCCTGCATAATGTTCAGCTCTGGCCAACATAATAAAAGTCGGATTTATAGGCGGGATTCTGAATAGTAGAAAGAGCAGAACTGGGGGGAGGCAGGACCAGGGCCGTAGTAGGAGCTCCTGGGCTCTTCCATGGCCCTGGCACCAGATGCCTCAACACCACCTGTCTGTGTGCTCAAGGCAAACTCTCCGATTGGCACAGCCTGCGTCTGCGCCTTCTTCTCTTGGATCGGTTGGCCCTGCCCAAGCTGAGGGGCAGCTGGGAAGGTGCTGAGCTAGGAGCCACCCCAGTTTGTCTCCACCACAGAGTCCATCTTCCAGAGACACAGATAGATGAGTCCAGATTTTTGCTCCAAGCGGCCTTCACAGATGTCCATTTAAATGAGCTGTACGCATTGACAATTCTAGACAAAGTTAATGTCATGTGAGGCCTCTTAAACTTGCCTCAAGGAAGAAATCATGAAGGGAGCCTGACTCAGAAAAAAATTCTTTTTGGAGAATAGTAGTGTATTTCCCCGATCAAATCATTGGAAACTGCTAGCACATTTGGTGTATGTTCTTCGTAGAGATTTTCTGGGGAGTTTAATCGGACAAAGCGTTCTCTGGGGATTCTAGATTCCTCTGAAAGCACCAATGTCACCGCCAACGGCTGCTGAATCCGGAAAAATAGAGCCTGAATTTCCCAGAGAGCCGCATCTGGACACCAGGACAGGGCTATGGTAACCTGAGGGAGAAAATGAGAAGAATTTCCACACCTTTATCTGAACTGCTGCTTTGACAAAACCCCAACGATCTGGAACTCAGGTCAGGAAAAGGACAAGCACATTCTTGGCTCCCAGCCCTTTTATGCATTAAAGAAGTATTGTGGCCACGTTTTCAAAAGGAATAACCCCACCGTTGTTTGAATTAGCTTGAGCTCCACCTGGGGCGTGTCAGGTATGTGGGCTACCTTCTGAGAAGGGCGTTGGAAGTCAGAGGATTCCAGGTAAAGAGCATCAGAAAAATGAAGAGAAGTTCTGTACGTCGGATTACACAAAGAACCGTAAGATGTAGAACTGGGAACCGTGGTATTTAGGCAGAAGCTGCCTCTTCAGCCAGGCTGGCCAAGTGGACAAGGCAGACTACAGAGGTGTTTTCTCCTGTTCCTGAGGGGCAAACTGAGATCCTCAAGTGGTGGTGGTGATGGAGAAAGGGATTTTCAATGAATATAAATATCTTTATTTCTGACACAGAATCTCTATCATGGAGAAGATTGTTTGTGATTGGAGGAGATGCTGTGCTGCATCTAATTCGTGTTGGAGAGATTTCTGAAGCAGAAATGTCAGATTTTAAAGAATTAGAGGAGGTGAGGGAAACTCCTATCAAAAGGCAAGGAGATTCATGTTGATGTATGGCAGAAACCAAGACAATATTATAGAGAAATTATCTCCCAATTTAAAAAAAATTAAAAATACATTTTAAAAAAAGAGTTAAGGAGTGGGGGTGTTGATAAGGGGCGAGACTACACATATAGGGGTGGGGGGTAGAGGGGGAATCTCTGAAACTTTAGCTCAATTTTGCTGTGAGGCTAAAACCACTGTAAGGAATAAAGTCTACTTTAAAAAAAACAGAGAAGCAAGAGGCGGAATCTCTTTGTTCCTGAGAGAGAGAAGTGAGTAGAAAAGGGAGATGGGGAGAGAGTAAAGCCAGCAAGAATGAGCAGGTGGCAGAATGGCAAGAGGCAGACCCGGGGAGGACAGAATGGATTTGAGAGTCAGAGCATCTCTTTGTTCCTTCCTTCCATCATATTCATCTATATCTAGATCTAGAAATATTTTAAATGTTTAATTGAAGTATAGTTGATTTACTGTGGCTTCCCTTGTTGCTCAGATGGTAAAGAGTCTGCCTGCAATGCGGGAGACCCAGGTTCTCTCCCTGGGTCAGGAAGATCCCCTGGAGAAGGAAATGGCAACCCACTCCAGTACTCTTGCCTGAAAAATCCCATGGATGGAGGAGCCTGGCCAGCTAAACAGTCTGTGAGGTCGCAAAGAGTCAGACACGACTGAGTGTGACTTCACTTTCTTTCTTTTTTTCCTCCTTTGATTTACAATAACATGTAAGTTTCAGGTGTACACCAAAGCAATCCAGATAAAACTCTAATCTGAAAAGATACATGCATCCCAATGTTCACAGCAGTGCTATTTAAAATAACCAAGACATGGAAGCAACCTAAATGCCTGTCAACAGATGAATGGATAAAGTAGATATAATACATGTATATAATGGAATGTTACTCAGCCACAGAAAAGAATGAAATAATGCCATTTACAGCAACAAGCATGGACTTAGAGATGACCATACTAAGTAAGCCAGACAGACAGACAAGTATCAGTAAATATTTTTGTGTGCTCAAACCTCTGTGCTAGGTGCTATCAGAGCCACTGAGGACAGGGGGGTTAATACAGCAAATAGTGCCTACTCCCAAGCAGGCTCACATTCTAGCCGGGAGACGCCAATAGGCCAACACATAAACATACAGTACATCAGCCCCTGGGAAGTGCCATGAGGAAAGACAAAGCCGAGGAAAGCAGTTGGGCGAAGAGAGTGATACGGCAAGGTTGTACAGGTCTGAGGCAATATGAGAACTCACAGGAGCCTAAAGCCTGAGATAGAGCCCAAAACCCCTCACAACGTAAAGCACGTGCTCCCTCTTTGAAACTTTCAAGTGTCTTGGGGAAGACTTTAAACTTGAACATACTCTGAAATTGTTAGGGTTGAAACAAATGTTACCCAGATTTTGCAGAAGCGAGGAAGTCCTACATACACTTGATCATGAAATCTCTCTACAAGGTTCTCACAGGTGTATAAAACGTTCATCTCTGAAATAATCTACATCAAGGCTTCCAGAGGAGTGCTACTGCATTGCGTAGGAGGTTGAAATGGTTTTTAAGTCTGGCATAATACCAGAGTCACCTGGAGATTGTTTTAAAAATAGGTTTCTCAGCCTCACCTCCAAAATTCTGAATCATAATCTGGAAAATGGAGACGAGGAATCCATCCCCATTAAAAAAATGTTTCTGGGTTTCCCTGGTGGCTCAGTGGTAAAGAATATACCTGCCAATGCAAGAGACATGGGTTTAATCCCTGATCTAGGAGGATCCCACATGCTACAGAGCAACTAAGCCCGGGAGCCACGGGCTGCTGAGCCTGCGCTCTAGGGCCCGGGAGCCACAGCTGCTGAGCCTGCGCTCTAGGGCCCGGGAGCCACGACTGCTAAGCCTACATGCTGCATCTATGGGAGCCCCCACACCCTACAGCCCGTGCTCCGCAAAAAGGGAAGCCTCCACAATGAGACAGAGAAGGCAATGGCACCCCACTCCAGTACTTTTGCCTAGAAAATCCCAAGGATGGAGGAGCCTGGTAGGCTGCAGTCCATGGGGTCGCTAGAGTCAGACACGACTGAGCGACTTCACTTTCACTTTTCACTTTCCTGCATTGGAGAAGGAAATGGCAACCCACTCTAATGTTCTTGCCTGGAGAATCCCAGGGATGGGGGAGCCTGGTGGGCTGCCGTCTATGGGGTTGCACAGAGTCGGACACGACTGAAGCGACTTAGCAGCAGCAGCAGCCACAATGAGAAGCCCTTGCACTGCAACTAGAGAGTAGCCCCCATTTGCCGTAAACAGAGAAAAGCCTGAACAGCAATGAAGAGCCAGCAGAGCCGAAAAATGAATAAATAAATAAAAATTTAAAAAGTTTCCTACACAACCTAGAGATATGATCCAATGACAAAGAAAAATAAAATGTTTCTTACAAAAAAGTTTCCCTGGTACTTTTGATGCAATTAGAATATAGATTGCATTTGGAAACCACAAAATTAGATGACTTTTAAGGTTTTCTTCAGCTCAGAGTTTTTGACGGCATGAAATGTCAGCTCTTCTATGACGTCAACTCTAAACTTTCAACTGGAGTTTTAAACATCTTCTTATAGTTTTAAAGGAATACAGGTTTGTTATAAAATTTTTGAATGATATAGAACTACAGGCTATACACCCTCAAAAATAACCATATTAATATTTACTATACCAGATTTTTCCATATATATGTGTGTATACTACTACTACTAAGTTGCTTCAGTCATGTCCGACTCTGTGCGACCCCACAGATGGCAGCCCACCAGGCTCCCCGGCCCCTGGGATTCTCCAGGCAAGAACACTGGAGTGGGTTGCCATTTCTTTCTCCAATATGTGTGTATACCCATACCTAAATGCACATACACACATATGATAAAATTATTAATCTTTTGGTTCATAAAAATTGGCCATAATTTACTGCAATTTGCTTCATCTACTTGATATATCTTCAAGGTCTTTCCACTGTATAGCTATGTTGTAATATAGTGGACCTTGGTTTTCAGTTTTAACTGTTACAAGCATTGCTGCAATAAACACCATTGCAGTATATTTCTTGGTTTTCCTTGTAAGTGTATTTGGCATAAATTCCTAGATTTGGAATTTTGAAGATATTCCTATAAGGCTCTACCAATTTATACTCATACCAACAGTTGTATTAAAAAGTTCCTGCTTCCCCATCCTCTCATTCTTCACTGGTATCATAAATCTTTTAAATTTAAGATAATCAGGTTCATGAAAAATATCTTTTTCTTTCAATTTGAATTTATTTTGTACCTGCTGAGAATGGTATCATTACATATTTATATCTATTGCTATTTGGTTTTCTTCTGTAAATTACCTGTTCTTGCCTCTGTATTGTGACTTACAATAAGAAATGTGGTATTTGTCCATCTCTGGCACAGAACTCCTAAAACCTTCAGACTTTCATGACAAGCGCCTTTCAGCCACCCCTGAGTTTATGTTAATGAAGTGAATTTGGAAAGCCCTTAAGGATGGGGGCTGGTTGCCAGGGGAACCCAATCTTATGATTAGAGGGCTGGAGATTGATTTAATCACCAACTTGGACTTGTGAATGGCATCTGAAGTGTGTGTGAATGTGGCGGGGGGCAGTACTGTGGAACTGAACACTTACCCTATGGGATCCGATGCTAACTTTAGCTAGACAGTGTCAGGATTGAGTTATGTTGTATGACACCCAGCTGGTGTTGTAGGATTGCTTGGTGCAGAAAAAATTACTACGCGTTGGTGATCAGAAATACCGGGAGTAGCACACCGAGAGTAGAGATAAACAGTAGAGGAAAGATTTTTCTGTGAGTCCCCTTTGCTAGCTTTCCTACCAGATCGAAACTTCTTATTGATTTGTGTGAACTTTTTATACTATTTTGGAGAAGGGAATGGCAACCCACTTCAGTATTCGTGACTGGAGAATCCCATGAACAGAGGAGCCTGGAGGACTATAGTCCATGGGTCGTAAAGAGCAACTAATTATACTATTTACCATGGCATCTCTTAGTCAGTTCAAGCTGCTATAAGATGAAGTGGCTTAAACAGCAGGTATTTACTTCTTACAGTCTTGGAAGTTCAGGACCTAGGTACTGGCAGGTCTGGTGTCTGATGAGATCCGCTTCCTAGTTTTCGAATGGCTGACTTCTCATTGTGTCCTCACAAGACACAGAGAGAGGGGCGCGGGGGAGGGGAGCACACGCGCAAGCTCCAGTGTCTCTCCCTATAAGGGCACTAATGCCATCATGTTAATCACTCAGTCGTACCCAACTCTCTGTGGCCCGATGGACTGTAGCCCTCCAGGCTCCTCTGTCCATGGAATTCTCCAGGCAAGAATACTGGAGCAGGTAGCCATTCCCTTCTCCAGGGGAATCTTCCCAACACCAGGGATTGAGTCCTGGTCTCCTGCATTGCAGGCAGATTCTTTACCACTCAGCCACCAAGGAAGTCATGTACAGTTGGACCATAAAGAAGGCTGAGCACTGAAGAACTGATGCTTTTGAACTGTGGCACTGGAGAAGACTTGAGAGACCCTTGAACATCAAGGAGATCAAACCAGTCAATCTTAAAGAAAATCAACTCTGAATATTCATTGGAAGGACTGATGCTGAAGCTGAAGCTCCAATACTTTGACCACCTGATGCAAAGAGCCAACTCACTGGAAAAGACCTTGATGCTAAGAAAGATTGAGGACAGGAAGAGAAGGGCCAACAGAGGATGAGATGGTTGGATGGCATCATCGAATCAGTGGACATGAGTTTGAGCAAACTCTGGGAGATAGTGAAGGACGGGGAAGCCTGGCATGCTGCAGTTCATGGGGTTGCAGAGATCGAACATGACTTAGTGACTGAACAACCACAGTGCCATCATGAGAACTCCAACTGCATGACCTACCTCCCCAAGTCCCTACTCCCTAATACCCATCACATTAAGGGTTAAGATTTCAACCGTGAATCATGGGGAGACAAAAACATACAATTCTCAACATTTCATGATACAAGCACTCAGTCCATACCATGGCTGTTAATCCTTTATGTAGTTTCCCTAGAATGTCGTTTATCTTTCTAATTTAATTTTAAGATCTAATAGATACTATATTTTATGAGATTCAAAAGTCAAAACTATTCAGAAAGGTAAACAGAGAAAAGTCTCATCTCCACCTGTATCCTCCAGTTTGTTCCTCCCCATCCCCTGTAGGAAACTCCTTTCCTGGTCTTCATTTTGTGAACATAAACAAAATTGTTTCTATAGTCTTTTCATTCCTTTTCTTACATAAAACATAGCAAACAAACAAACAAAAATATTCTGACCTTAGTCTTTCTCTTAATTTACACTGTAGATCCGCAGGTGATCACTCCATATCCATACATAGGGGTCTTCTTCATCCTGCCAATCACCCAATAGTCTACTGTGTGGATGCTCCACAGTTTATGCTGAATACTTGAGTGGTTTTCAGGTATTTTATAATTATAAGCAACATTTAAACGAATAATATTTTCCATATATCTGTGAAGTATATGTACAGGATAGATTCCTAGAAATGAAACTGCTGTGTCAAAGAATTGTCACTTGTCTCTGAATTTTATGATGTCTTTCATTGTAAAGAAATTTTAAGTTTTTATGCTATTTTTTTTCCTATTTAATACTTTTGGGTTTTGTTTTGCCTTCCTCGGGAAGACCCACTCTGATCCTAAATTATAAAAGCATTCTATTTTCTCTCAAGGTGTGTAAGGACACATTTAAACACACACCTATCTTAATCATATATGGATTTCATATTGTCTGTGATGTAGGGTCCTACATCGTATTTTCTCCCATAAGGATATCCTGTAACACTTAATGCCTTATTCATGGAACTTATCACCTTCTTTCTCCTTCTTCCTGGAAAGATGAATTTCTGTCAAATATTAACTTTCTATTTAACTGTGAGTTCCTGGATAGTAAACATTGTGCCTTATTCATTTTTATATGCCTGATAGCTCCTACCACAGTCTTGGCTTGTAATAGATGTTAAATACTTCTTGATGAATTCAATAGCAACTATAGAATGGCAGCCAGCCTTCCAATCTCAGGCATGATAAAATAAGAGAAAATAGACTTATGGTGCCATTAGAAACAGTGGAATTTGTGTTAAGATAAACTTCTAAAACTCCAGCAATATGAGACACTGGTGTAAATGATAAACAAGAAGGAATTCTTGGAGGTCTTACAGTCTATGAAAATTCTGGGTGAAACAAGTCAGAAGTGTTAAAAAAAAAGAAGTTTTATAACATTGGCAGAAATAATTTTACAATACTGGGAGTGTGTTTCTGTGACTTCTTTAGAAATCAGTACCTTATGGGAGAAATCTCATCTGTTCAACAAGAATTAGACTGAGCCAGATGAAACTGCTAATATTGAACTGTTCTTTATCTATGAAAGCTGCAGTTTCATATGGTGCCACCCAATATTTATTGAACTTTGATTGTGCTGCAGGTATTATATAAATAAAGTGACATATGATATTTCACTGGAAAAAACAACTATGGTCCCCATCCTAATGGAGCTGAAAATTTAGTGAGCAAGACAGACTGTAAACAAGAAAGTAAGAAAGAAGTATAAATAATGATAAATCTCTAGATTAGTATGTCTTTCTAATATTTATTTGACTCATTCAAAATATGTTGAAGTTGCTATAAACTATAGTTTATAAGAAAGTATAACACTTTTTCATTATTTTATTTTATTATAACCCTTTGCTTCACTCTTAACCTTCTATATATCTTTTGTCTATACTTTCTAATCTTAATTAAATTGTGCTTAGTTAATATATGATTTTGAAGTCAGTTTTATTGAAGTACAATTTAGATTGGCAATAACATTTACACTTTTTGAGCATACCATTCCATGAATTTTTACAAATGGATGTATCTGTGTAACCACCACCTTGATCAAAGTGTAGAATATTTTTCTCACCTCAGAATGCTCCCTCATGCCCTTTGTAGTCTATGGTTGAGTTGATTAGCTTAGCTCTCTGTTGTCAGACTGGGCCCCTCTGGATACCTACTCTTCTTTCACAGACAGCCTAGTCTTCTAGGTGTGAGGAGAGAGGTCTGGCATTGAGAGAGGAAGTTTCAGGGACCTTGGTCATGCCCAGGAGACCTAGTTTATATGAAGCACCTAAAGGGGTGTTCGGTTTGGTTGGGATCCACCGGCCTGCATCGATAACCCATGACTCGCCAAACACGTCTGGACATATTTTCTCTCAACCACAGAGCTCAGCCCACCGGTGTATGTCTGCCTTTCAACTCACCCAGTCTCTTTAGTTTGCCCACATATTTCTTATCTTAGCCTTCCCGAACCCCTGCGGTTCCTTTGAAGACTTGAACATTTTAGGCATGGAATCCATGGTCTGTGTAGGATGTGTGTATTGTAATAAATAGCTTGTCCTTCCTTTGAAGGGTCTGAATGCTGTAGAAAGGGAAAGATAATCTGGCTATGAAAGTCTCTGAGGAAAGAGGTTCAGGGACTCTGGCTCTGATTCACAGGGGATTGTACTAAGTGACAAAGCTCATGATTCACATGTGGATTCAGCAGTTTGGCAGAGTTGGCAATGAAACATTAGCTGCTGCTTTATGCCTTTGCTAAGTATAACTGGATGAAGAATAAGTATTTCCAAATAGTTGCAGCCATGTCACTAACCTTTTAAACAAAGGAATACCAGCCAGTGGCCTCCTTTTCTAGTCTTCCGGATTTGCAGTCACAAGCAGGCTATTTATTTCAATAATGCTTATGATAAATGAAAGTAGCAATGATGTCTGAACTATTACTAATAAATTAATAACTTCTATGCAGAGTACATCATGATAAACACTGCGCTGGATGAAGCACAAGCTGGAATCAAGATTGCCGGGAGAAATATCAATAACCTCAGATAAGCAGATGACACCACCCCTATGGCAGAAAGTGAAGAAAAACTAAAGAGCCTCTTGATAAAAGTGAAAGAGAAGAATGAAAAACTTGGCTTAAAGCTCAACATTCAGAAAACTAAGATGATGGCACGTGGTCCCATCACTTCATGGGAAATAGATGGGGAAACAGTGGAAACAGTGGCTGACTTTATTTTGGGGGGCTCCAAAATCACTGCAGATGGTAATTGCAACCATGAAATTAAAAGATGCTTACTCCTTGGAAGGAAAGTTATGACCAACCTAGACAGCATATTAAAAAGCAGAGACATTACTTTGCCAACAAAGGTCTGTCTAGTCAAGGCAATGTTTTTTCCAGTAGTCATGCATGGATGTGAGAGCTGGACTCTGAAGAAAGCTGAGCGCTGAAGAATTGATGCTTTTGAGCTGTGGTGTTGGAGAAGACTCTTGAGAGTCCCTTGGACTGCAAGGAGATCCAACCAGTCCATCCTAAAGGAAAACAGTTCTAAATATTCATTGGAAGGACTGTTGAAACTGAAACTGCCATACTTTGGCCACCTGATGTGAAGAGCTGACTCACTGGAAAAGACCCTGATGCTGGGAAAGATTGAAGGCAGGAGGAGAAGGGGATGACAGAGGATGAGACGGTTGGATGGCATCACCGACTCAATGAATATGAATTTGAGTAAACTCTGGGAGTTGGTGATGGACAGGGAGGCCTAGCGTACTACAGTCCGTGGGGTCACAAAGAGTTGGACACGACTGAGCGACTGAACTGAACTGATGAATGTGTTTTTAAATAAATGTATTGGTTATCAAATACTACATCTATTAGTATTAGATGTAGTATTGGTTATCTAATACTACATATATTCCTACAGTGAAGTAATTCCCACATACAATTAATTCTTGGAAGTATCTTCAGAGCTTATTGAAAATGCATATTCCCTGGAGATTCTGACTGAGTCATCTCGGGAAGGGTCTCAGAAATCTGCATTTTCATCAAACTCCCCAGTTGGTCCTGATACCATTAGCCAGGGTTGATCCTTGAAGGGCATCGCATTTGAAACAAGCAGGCCTGGGTTCTGGAGTTCCAGGGTTCCATCCACCAGCCATGTGACCTTGGTTTTGACATGTCACCTTCTGGGCCTCAGGAGACTCACTGGGAAATGGTTCACAAGCAGTTTCTGAGCAGGGCAGAAACATGGTGTGAGGTAGGCTTGGGGGAGGTTAAACTGGTTGAGTTGAGGCTTGAGACATGCGAGTTAAGAGATAGGTGCCACAGTGCAGGCAGAGCTGTGACGAGGGATGATGGGAGGAAAGGCAAAGGGGGTGTGAGAGGAGAGCTGGTGCACAGCGGGAGTCAGAGGACTCGGTGACTGCTACAGAGGGCGAGGAAGAGGAAGGGGAAAGGGGGCCCAGGATTTCACACCTGGGTGCCTAGGTCAATAGGAATTTCCTTTATAGAAATAAGGGAGTCGGGAAGAAGAGATGGATAAAACACCCACAGCGCCTCTGGGGGATGGTGGCCATGCACGGAGCTCTGTTCTGGGATGTGTCCCCATCTGGTTAGAGGATCTGTGACTGGGGTGCAGGAGAGGCAGACAGCAGCTCGCCATCACAGACTCCTTCCATCACCTTTGGCAAATCCGCTCACCTCCTGGAACTCAGTTTCCTCATTTGTAAATTAAAGAAGAAGGAATAGAAACCAGGGATTCTTGCCGGATCTATGATACATGATAGGCAAGATGTTCATGAATGGAGCTATCTAAATTTTCTATGGAGAAGGCCTCGAGCTTTCATCAAGTTCTCAAAGGAGTGAGTGGCCCAAGAGGAGTTAGTAACTACAGGTAACAGACAACTTCTTTCAAAAAAACTTTCTTTATGGAAAATTTCAAATTCAGAAAAGAGGATAAATGAGAAAGTTATGCCCTTAATACTTGCTTGACTTTAATAATTGAAATGATCTCTTAAGTCCTTTTTAGAGTGTTAGTATTTCATTGTATGGCGGTACCATACTTTAAGTGTGACTTTTCTTTCATGTATTGCCTCTGAGTAGGCTTGCCTCAAAAAAGTCACTGTTCCCTGTCAGAATGGTTATCATAAAAACAAACAAACACACACAAATATCAAATGTTGGTGAAGATGTGGAGAAAAGAGAACCCTTATACATTGTTGATAGGAATGTAAATTGGTATAACCATTGTGGAAACAATACGGGGGGTTCTCCAAAAAACTAAAAATAGAACATATGATCCAGAAATTTTACTCCTGGGTATATCTAAAAAAAACACCACTAATTCAAAAAGATACCTGTACCCCAATGTTCATAGCAGCATTATTTACAAGAGGCAAGTTATGGAAGCAACTTAAGTGTCTGTCAATAGATGAATGGATAAAGAAGATTTGATTACATATATCAAAGAAGATTTTTATCCATATATCTGAATACATGTGTATGTGTGTGTATATATATATATACATGTATATATATACTACTCAGCCATACCAGGCATGGAACAATGGACTGGTTCAAATTCAGAAAGGAGTACGTCAAGGCTGTATATTGTCACCCTGCTTATTTAACTTCTATGCAGAATATATCATGCAAAATGCCAGGCTGGATGAATGACAAATAGAAATCAAGATTGCCAGGAGAAATATCAATAACCTCACATACGTAGATGACACCACCCTAATGGCAGACAGTGAAGAGGAATGAAAGAGCCTCTTGATGAAGGTGAAAGAGGAGAGTGAAAAAGCTGGCTTAAAATTCAACATTCAAAAAACTAAGATCATGGCATCTGATCCCATTACCTCATGGCAAATAGATGGAGAAAAAATGGAAACGGTGACAGTCTTTATTTTCTTAGACTCCAAAATCACTGTGGACAGTGACTGCAGCTATAAAATCAAAAGACACTTGCTCCTTGGAGGAAAAGCTATGACAAACCTAGACAGTGTATTAAAAAGCAGAGACATTACTTTGCCAACAAAGGTCCATATAGTCAAAGCTATGGTTTTTCCAGTAGTCATGTATGGATGTGAGAGCTGGATCACAAAGAATGCTGAGCACCAAGGAATTGATGCTTTCAAACTGTGGTGCTGGAAAAGACCCTTGAGAGTCCCTTGGACTGCAAGGTGATCAAACCAGTCCATCCTAAAGGAAATCAACCCTGAATATTCATTGGAAGGACTGATGCTGCAAGTGAAGCTCTAATACTTTGGCCATCTGATGTGAAGAGCAGACTTATTAGAAAAGACCCTGATGCTAGGAAAGATTGAAGGCATAAGAAGAAGAGGGCGACAGAGAATGAGATAGTTTGATGGCATCACTGACTCAAGGGACATGAATTTGAGCAAACTCCAGGAGAGAGTGAAGGACAGGGAAGCCCGGCATGCTGCAGTTCATGGGTCACAGAGTTGGACACGACTTAGCAACTGAACAACAACTAAAGGATCATGACTTCAGAGGGTTAAGGTCTTTAAGTTCCTGCTTCTCTCTCTTTTTTCCCCCCAAAGAGAAGACTGTTATTTCTGCCATAGTGAGTACAACATATTACTTAAACATACTTTGTATCCATGGAGATGAAGGCAAACCAGACAGTTACCGTTTTAAAGCAAAGAAACAAGAGAAAACTCATCTGCTTTCACTTTTTAGATTATAAGCATCTAATTCTATTATGTAAAAGATTCATATATTTCTTCATCTGTATTTATCAATCTTCAAACACTTGTGAAAGTGGAAGTCGCTCAGTCATGTCCAATTCTTTGCAACTCCATGGACTTTACAGTCCATGGAATTCTCCAGGCCAGAATACTGGAGTGGGTAATTTCACATATTACAGATGGGAAAACTCCATGCAACAGATTCCCAAAATGCAGATATTTGGATGGAAGGGTCATTCACAGCTAAGGTATGTCACTAGGAAATTTCAGAATCCGCTTCTTGCCCTTTTTTCAACCTCAAAACTCATTTTATTAAAAGTAGGGATGCATTTGCCAGCCCCTGTTTCTCCATCTTCACAATCAAATCTTGCTTTTGGCTCTTGCCTCCTGTAAGGTTTCTGATGCCATGTACCATCTATTGGGTCAGAAAGGGGTGACTGTCATTGACGCTGCAGCTGTTCAGGATCAAGAAACTGCTGTCCAGCTATTTCCTTGTCCTGGTGCCAAAAAGGAAAAGGAGTTTGTCAAGGCTGTATATTGTCACCCTGTTTATTTAATTTATATGCAGACTACATCATGAGAAATGCTGGACTGGAAGAAACACAAGCTGGAATCAAGATTGCCAGGAGAAATATCAATAACCTCAGATATGCAGATAACACCACCCTTATGGCAGAAAGTGAAGAGGAACTCAAAAGCCTCTTGATGAAAGTTAAAGTGGAGAGTGAAAAAGTTGGCTTAAAGCTCAACATTCAGAAAACGAAGATCATGGCATCCAGTCCCACCACTTCATGGGAAATAGATGGGGAAACAGTGGAAACAGTGTCAGACTTTATTTTTCTGGGCTCCAAAATCACTACAGATGGTGACTGCAGCCATGAAATTAAAAGACGCTTACTCCTTGGAAGGAAAGTTATGACCAACCTAGATAGCATATTCAAAAGCAGAGACATTACTTTGCCAACAAAGGTTCGCCTAGTCAAGGCTATGGTTTTTCCCGTGGTCATGTATGGATGTGAGAGTTGGACTGTGAAGAAGGCTGAACGCCGAAGAATTGATGCTTTTGAAGTGTGGTGTTGGAGAAGACTCTTGAGAGTCCCTTGGACTGCAAGGAGATCCAAACAGTCCGTTCTGAAGGAGATCAGCCCTGGGATTTCTTTGGAAGGAATGATGCTGAAGCTGAAACTCCAGTACTTTGGCCACCTCATGAGAAGTGTTGACTCACTGGAAAAGACTCTGATGCTAGGAGGGATTGGGGGCAGGAGGAGAAGGGGCCGACAGAGGATGAGATGGCTGGATGGCATCACTGACTCAATGAACGTGAGTCTGAGTGAACTCCGGGAGTTGGTGATGGACAGGGAGGCCTGGCGTGCTGCGATTCATGGGGTCGCAAAGAGTCGGACCCGACTGAGCAACTAAACTGATCTGATCTGGTGATCTTTGTTCTTACAGCACAGTTTTCCAATCAGACAAATGAAATGAGACATAAACGCTTCAGTCAGTCTCATTTGCAGTATCATCTTTGGCTCTTCTGCAACCAGAGGTACTGATGATGTTTGTGGTGTTTTTTGAGCTACATGAATCAGTTTTAAAAGACTTGATCGCAGGTTTTTAATAAAAGGATATAACTCAGAAATGGTAGGATGGAGGCAATGTACAGGACAAAGTATGGGAAAGGGCATGGAGCTTTCATGCCCCTCCAAGCTCGCCAGTCTGGACACTTCCTGCTTCTCTTTCAAGAAGCCAAAGTGGGTACTTCCCTGGTAGTCCAGTGGTTAAGACTCTGCCCACTCAATGCAGCGGGCCCAGGTTCCATCCCTGGTCAGGGAACTGGGGATGCCACAACTAAGACCTAGCACAGTCAAATAAATTAAGAAAAGAAGAAGCCAAAGTGATAGCTACTTAGAAAAATGCAAGACTGACTGTCATTAGCAGCCTTGTAGCTAAAGAAAGTGATGAATCTGATAGAAGTTGTAAGGAACATTTTCAGTAAATAGTATTAATGTGTAAGTCTCTTTTTTGTGATTTCCTGCTTTAACTGACTTTTTCAATTACCAAACAAACCACCAATTTTAAGAGCTGGCAAAGAGGTCTGCAGAAAATGTTATCTCCCCCTCACTGTTCATTCTTCCCTTCTTCCACATGAAGAGATTCTCATTTTTAGCTGTGCTCTAGCCACCTCTCCACCCCAAATAAAAATATTTCTCTTAGTCCCTTGAAGTTCAGCATAACCATGTGACTAAAGCCTGGTGAACAGACAGACATATATTGAAATATCTTTTGCAACTCCTGGGAATGTTCTTCAAGCAATAGCTATAATGTGCTCTTTGCTCCTCTCTTCTTTGTCTGCCTTCCATCCTGCTACCTGGAATGCATATGTGATGGCTGGAGCTCTAGCCACCAACTTGAGTTATAAGGAAAATGTAGAGGAGTCCTGGTCCTCTGAGGACTATATGTACCCCAGTTGTCAGAATAACATGGAAATTTCATGTCTGCCTTCCTTAAATTACTATTATTTTAGCTCTCTGTGATTCACAGTCAAGCTTCATTATAAATGATAAACAGAGTTTGGGTCTTATTATTTTTTCTGAACTGAATTACAACTTGACCTGAATATTCTGGCAACCAATATTTATGTAGACATTATTACAACACTTAGGGGCTTAATAGAAGCAATACTGGAACTAGGAAGAGAACCCTCCTCAGGTCTTTTAAACTCAAAGACTCCACCGTGCTACAATTTACTTTTTTTTTTTTAAATCATAAAGTGTATGCCTTGCCCTGAGATAATCCTATTAAAACCAGTAATTCAGCTTAGTGGTCATAGTAAATACTTCTGCCTGCGAAATTTCCTCAGGCCATATTGATTTATTTTCCCTTGTCTAACTTGGAAATGGTTACAGTTTTAGAGCCAGGACCAGTGTGTTAACACATATTAATGACAGAAGTACCCTGTTCCCTCAGTTCTGAGATGCTGTCAAAAGAAGATGCATCACTGGCTTCATAACAGCTTTTGAGAAAAATATATTAAGTGAACTCTTTTTTTTCTTAGTAAATGTTAATAGCAATATATATATAATGTATATATACATAATATATATATATTCATTATTTTTTTTCATCTTTTCCACATCTAATCTGAAGATTCTTTTGAATTACTTTTGTTTCACAATACACTGACTTTCTGCTTTATCGAACACATTCTTGTGTTTTGGGGTCAATTTGCAATTGTGTTACTAATACTGTGAATGGTTAATACTACCTGCTCCTATTTAATTGTCTTTAGATAAAGTTCTTTTCATCCTTTTCTCTATTTTTTCCCAATAGAATTAATCTTTAGGCCTGATTATTGTTTTGAAAGTTAATAAAATTCCAGAATCCGGCTTTAAAATGCAACTCCTCATAATGGACAAAAAGTTTCAGAAAAAAATGGAGCTGTGTCTTCTCCTGAGCTTCAGAGAAGAAGGTTGATAGGGTCACATTGTGTCTGTAGACAGCTTTGGGTAGTCTGGCTGACACAATGGCAGTTTACAAGTCACTTCCTAGAATGGTCACTGTTGGCATCCTGCCCAGAAACCCTTGGATACTTTTTACTAGCTCTGTTTAATCACTTTCTTTTCCCCCAAATCCCCTAGGGCACCAACAGAATATTTTACATAAAATATTTTACTTAAAAAATGTTATCGAGTAAAGGGGGAATGTAGATAAATGGGTGGATAAATATATTTGTAGAATTTAATATATTTATTAAATCAATATATTGTATATTATAATTAATTATATACTTATTAATAATTAATAATATATAATTATTAATTATATATTAAATTAATATATTTAATTTAATTTTTATTGAATAATTCATTGACTGATAAGGGAGAAAACTTGTTAATTATTATCCATTTGCCAGAACAGGTTTCAGAATAACAGAGATTTCGCTCAGGGAATGAAACTGAGGCAGGAACATTTATTCTCTTCTCCTGTGATTTGATGATTATTTTTAGCGTTGTATTTAGATTCCTTTTTGTGTGTGTGTGTATATTTATTATAGATTTTTAGGTTGCAGTTACCATGAGGTTTTTTGTATAGCAGTCTCTCTGTCTGTCTCTCTCTATATACACACATACATACACACACACATATATATGATTGTTTTTAAGTTGCTGAACTCCTAATTTCAAAAGCATTAAAAATACTCTGATTTGTACTCTTTTCCCCTCATGATAACTGCTTTTGATACCATATTTTAACATTTAATTATTTTGTGTATCCCCTAACTGAAAAAATATGGAGGACTTCACGAATGTGTCTGTCATCCTTACCCAGAGACCATGCTAATTTTCTCTGTATCCTTCCAATTTTAGCATCCGTGCTGCCGAAGCACAAAGACAGGAACATTTAAGGAGAAATTTCCAAGATTGGGCATGATAACCAGAGAGGCTTGCCCAGTTAAGTGAACATAGAGGAAGAAGGAAGATCTGCTTATGTGGGGACTGGCACAAAAGGAACACAAAGGACACATTTATTCGGTCTTCATTTCCCTTAGGTAGACCCATAAAATATCACAGTTCTGTGTGCAAGGCGGACTGAGCCAGGAGAGGACAAAGCAACGTCTGGTGACCAAATCTGGCAGGGTCAGAAACCGGCCAAGACACCACCCCGAGGGCCAGTGAGGCTGTTCCGGGCCCCTGGACTGAAAAGAGCCTCCCAGGGTGGAGGGGGCCACAAATCACCCGGCTGCATGTCTTCCTGTCTGCCCTCCTCCCAGCTCATTGATTGGGCTGAGTGCTCAGCCGTCTTTTCCTGCGAGAAAACTACGTAAGTGCTCCTCTCCGCTCTCCTGCTCTTTCCGACACACACGCACAGACCCACTCCTAGCAGGAGATGAGCTCCAAGAGGTGCAGCAGTCATCTAATCTATTGATTGCCCTTTTCCGGTGGCCTTTCCTGAGGAGCTGCACTTACTGGGATGGCAATGTGTGGAACTGACGTTTGAAGAAACAGAAGTTGAAAGGAGGTAGCAGCACAGACTGAGGGGCCTTGTTGTGAGAGCCAGGGTCTTGTGGGTGGCCTGCACAACTTCCGCGGGCCTCCCTGCCCAGGAGGGCCCATGGGTGACCTGCCCTTGGAGGGGGATTGAATGGTACCCAGTACGTACATGCTCACTGCCTCAGCTCGGGCACTGTGAGTGCCAAGACACAGGAGAGGGAAAGAGGTGGGACTGGGGGATTTTGCTCGCTCACAGCTCTCACCAGCATCCTCCAAAGTTGCCCCAAATAAATATTAGATCCATATAACTGTTTCTGGCTATATAAATGCAGTTTCAAAATAAGTCCCTGACACCTCTTCCAACCACAAAGCTGCCCCAAGCCCCTTCTGGGAAGAAATTCTAAACTGAGGGACACCTTGGCACAGAACAGTTCCCTAAGAGAAGTTCTACAAACTAGAGTGGACATCAGCCTATCTACCAATATCGGAGTCCTTCTGTAATCCAGGCCTGTGGAAGGCTGCACTTCTCAGCTTTTGTGTTCCTTGGGGAGGGCCCTGTGACTAGTTGTGACGGCCACTGCAATGGCACACGCCACTTCCAGGCTGAGACAGGGAGTGCTGTGTGTGCCTCTCCAGGCTTCTTCCTGCCCTCCTGAGGCAATCGCGAGATGAAGGTCAAAAGATAGAAGCAGCCTGGACAACTCAATCCCCGTGCAGAGGGCAACTATCCCAGAGAAATGCCTGGGCTCATAAAGGGCCTGGCATGAGAGAGAAATAAACTTTTGTTGTGTAAAGCCTTTGAGATTTATGGCTTGTCTGTCCTTACAGCATAATTTAGCCAATCCTTACTAATTAATATAAGAAGTACTATTCAATGGAATGCCTATTTCCCCCCCCCCTCATATATGCTATATTTTATTTGACTTTTTTTTCTTTAATTGGAGGATACTTGCTTTACAATGTGCTGGCTTCTGCTATACATCAACATGAATCAGCCTATTAATTCTCCTCGGATGCCATGTTTCCTTCCTTCAGCTGAGTACTATCCTCTGAACCAGACCTCTCTCTTCCAATCTTCTCCCAAGCCAGATACCCTCTTCCAGGCCTTTCTTCCACAGAGCCTGCTCAATTGTGGAGTTCATGCTTAACCACTCAAATCTTAGGGTGCTACAGACTCAAGAATCTTTCTCAGCCAGACTGGACAAAGCAGGAAATTCTGTTGAAAACTTATCCATTTGTTTCATGAACCAAAAAAATGTTAAGCCCCACGGGGAATTAGTTTGAGTATCCAGGGAAGAGAGACTATTTGCCTGTCTTCACTCAATAAGTATCTTTACCTGACTCAATTGTGAAGCAGATCAAGTATGTCTTCACTAGGTAAAGGTAAGACTACTTTCCCTTTTTCCTGACACCTATAAGTCAATCTTAGGACTTAAAATGTTGGTGTAAAAATAATTGCTTTTCTACGTCTATGAAGTTAACACTTAAGTGCCCGGAGGCTCTGCCAATGACCAAACATGAAAACCCAAGCATTTCCACAGAAGGATGCCCCCTTGACCAAATAAAATGTCTCCTTGCTCTAAAAGTCAGGCTTGCAGGCTTGTGAACTGCTCCCTCGATTTGTCTGGAACTTGCCATGACTGCTGGGAATGAACTAACTGGGTCTTCTTTCTCACTGATCACCTCTGAGCCAAACCTACAGGATAAACAAAGCAATGTCTCCTCAGATGGGCTGTAAGAAATCTTCCAAGGTCACCTTTGAAGTTAGTGAAGTAGGCATCACTCGGATGGTATGTGCACTTGCAATTTTAACTTATTTAGAAGCAAATAATGGAAAGTCTCAACACAGAGGTTTGAACAATTAGCATTCAATTGATGATTTCTCCTTGGTTTAATATTTTAGAGCTTCAAAGACCTCTTGAAGGTAAGAAGTATCCTTCAGAGAGCACTGGAATGTTACCCCTCATCCCCAGGACACAGAAGCTTTTTTAAAATCAGCTATAGAAAGGCTGGAAAGCAGCCAATTGTCAGGAAAGTCTCTGTGGGTTATGTGCAGGGCAGTCATGTTGATCTTACCTTTTGCAGAAGACACTGGTAGTTGCCTCAGTGCTACAACCTGCTGCGTATCTACCCAACATCCAATATTTCTCTCTCTTTCCTTCTCCAGCTCTTTCAGGGAGGAAATACATCTACTGATAAATCATACCTAGCTTAAGCCAGTCATGACAGTGCCATTTCCTGCTTTCTCAGATTGACAAATAAAGATGACCTCATTATGGCCAATGAGATATAAGGGTAAGTTTGCTAGGGAACTTCTGGGAAGATACTTGTATTTGTAATGAAATGAACAGGCATGGCTGGCACTAAATCCTGCCTTAAATGTAAAGATAATGCTTAGTGATAGAGCAGTCATTTTGCAATCATTAGACCAAGCAAGAGGGAGACGTTTCAAGAAAAAGCTTGAGATGCTAGCTAGCTCTCCCCTCAAAACCTCTGCATCTGGCTAAGATGGAGTAACAGGGATCAGGTTGACCCTTCTACCTGAAATGGACATAAAAGAGGACAAAATATATGAAGTGACAGATTTCAAGGCAATGAAAAACAGTGATATATAAGAAGCTGAGAGGAAAAACCATGAGCTCTATGATTGCTCCAGATTTCTGCCTTGACAAGGGTTTCCAGGTTGTGGAACAGGAAGGAGGGACCCAGGCAGAGCCTAGTGGCCTTCCTGAGTTGAAAAGATAGAGGAAGAATCTGAGGGGACAAGGGCAGCTAGGTTTGCACGATGGGGTACCGGAGTAGAGGGAGCTACCAAGACAGAAATCCAGCAATCTGCAGAGAGTTTTCCTTGAGTTTCAGCCAAATTGTTTCTTACACAGCATGTAAGAAAAATGTGTAAGGCCAGGGGAAAAAACCAAGTGAATTATGATATGTTGCCTGACCACATGGAATCAAATTAGAAATTAATAACAGAAAGATCTCTGAAAAATCCCTAAATATTTGGAAATTAAACACTTCTCGAAATAACTGTAATAAAGGAAATAAAAAGGAAAATTAGAAATTAGTTGGAACTAAAAAAAAAAAAAGTATATCAAGTTTGATGGGATGCCACTTGGCAGAAAG
Source organism: Bubalus kerabau (assembly GCF_029407905.1). Lineage (NCBI taxonomy): Eukaryota > Metazoa > Chordata > Mammalia > Artiodactyla > Bovidae > Bubalus > Bubalus kerabau. Next base: position 10,827,520 of record NC_073633.1, read on the forward strand.
TTATAGCACTATTTTAGCAAAAAAGATTTTTAAGTACTTTCAAATTAGTGATCTAACCTTCTATCTTGAAAAAAAAAATAACAACTAGAAAAGAGCCAGTGAGACCCAAGATAAACAGAAGAAAGGAAATAATAAACTTCAGTGCAGAAATCAGTGACGTAGAAAACAGAAAAAAAAAAAAAAAAAGATTGAAGAAATCAAAAGCCAGTCCTCTGGGAAGATTAATATATGTAATTAACAATCCTTATTAGTTAAAAAAGAAAGACAAAAATTAGCAATGTCAGGAATAGTAAAAGTAAAATTGCCACAGATCTACAAATCTTAAAAGGGTAACAGTGGAGTATTATGAATAAGTTTATGTCAATAAGTATGATAGATGAAAGGGAAAAATCCTTTGAAAGACCTACAAAAAACACACATAAAAAGAAATAATCTGACTAGCTCTGTATCTGTTAAAGAAATTGAATTTATAGTTAAACTTGGTCCACATGACTTTGCTCATAAACTCTACCAAACACTTAAGGAATATTAATCCTAGAGAACTCTATTATAACTCTAACACAACTGACCCCACAGAAAATCTCCCCCCAAAATTGAAGATGAGGAAAATGTTTCCTAATTCCGTTTATATGGCCACATAACCCTGAGATTAAAACCAGATAAAGACATTACAAGAAAAGAAAACTACAGTGTAATATACCCCATGAATATGTATGCAAAAATTTTAAACAGACATTAGAAATGCAACATTGGTTTAACATTTGAAGACTGTCAATGTAATTCACCAAATAAACAAACTAAAAACCAAGCAACTTTATGTGATCATCTCAATAAATGAAGAAAACATTTTTTAAAAACTCAGCATCCATTCTTTATATAAATTATCTGCAAACTAGGAATAAAAGGAATTTTCCTTACCCTGATAAAAGACATTTACAAAAATGTACAGCTAACATCATACTTGATGGAAGACTGACTAGTGTCTTCCTAAGATCAGAAACAGGACAAAGATGACCTCTCTCAACAGTTCTATTCAACACTGCCATTGATGGCAGTGCAATCAGGCAAATAAACAATAAAAGCATTTGTTTTTATGAAAAAAAAAAAAACAAAAAAAAGAAAGAAAAAGCATTCAGCTTGGAAAGAAAGAAATAAAGCTATTTACATATATACACAGAAAACTGTGTAATCTATAAGAAAGCTACTAAAATAAAAAGGTGAGTTTGGCAAAGTTGCAAGATACATGCATAATCTATAAAAATCAATTTTAATTCTATATACTAACAATGGACAATCAAATATTGAAAGTGCAAAAAACAATACCAATTACTATAGCACAAAATATTTAAAATATTTAAAGATAAATCTAACAGAAGTGTTCAACATCTATATACTATACATATTATTAAAAGAAAATTCATAAGTTACAAATAAATGGACAGATCAATTGTGTTTATGGGTCTGAAAACTCAGTTATTACTACAATGCCATTCCTTCCCAAACTGTAGAGTTGAGGAATCTCAACCAACATCCTAGTAAGCTTTTTTTGTAGAAATTGACAAACTGATTCTAAAATTCATATTGTAGTACAAAAGACCAAAACTAGACAACCACCTTTGAAAAAATTTGTTGAAATTAAATTATCCACTTTCAAGATGTTACAAACCCACCATAATTGAGACAGGATGATAATGACACAGTTAGATAAATAGATGAATGAAACTGAATGGAGAGACCAAAAATAAGCCCATACCTATATCAATAACTTATTTTTCACAAAATTCCAAAAGCAGTTCAGTATAGAAAGATAACGCCAGATAACTAAATATCCATATGCAAGAAGAAAAAGTGGAGTCTCAGCTTTGTGTGTGTGTGCTCAGTCATGTCTGACTCTCCGCAACCCTTTGGGTTATAGCCCACCAGTTTTCACAGTCCATGAGATTCTTTAGGCAAGATTACTGGAGTGGGTTGCCACTTTCTCCTCCAGGGGATCTTCCTAACCCAGGGATCAAACCCACGTCTTTTGTGTCTCCAGCACTGCAGGCGAATTCTTTACCCCTGAACCCTACCTCATACTATACACACAATTAAGTCAAAATAGATTGTAGACTTAAATGTAAAACCTAAAACTACATTAAAAAAAAAAAAAAACTTCTAGAAGAAAGTATAGAAACTCGTGGTGACTTTGTGTTACACAAAGGTTTCTAGATACTACAGTAAAAGCATAATTCATAAAAGAAATAATTTATAAATTGAATCTTATGAAAATAAAAAACGTCTGGGGACTTCCCTCTTGGTTCAGTGGCTAAGACTGCATGCTTCCAATGCACGGGGGCCAAGGTTCATTCCCTAATCAGGGAACTGGATCCCAAATGCCACAAATAAGAGTTTGCATGCCGAACAAAGATCCTCTAAGATCCAGAGTGCTGCAACTAAGAACTGGCACAGCCAGAATGAATAAATAAATACTTTTAAAAATAAAAAACATCTGCTTTTTGAACAACACAAAGAGAATGAACAGGTAAGCCAAAAACTGGGAGAAAACATTTGCAAATAACATATCTTATAAAAGATTTGTTTCCAGAACACACAAAGAACTTTTAAAACCTGATAAAAAGCAAACAAAAGCCCAATGAAGAATGGGCAACATTTTGGACGATGCTTCACTAGGAAAACACAAGGAAACAAAAACAGAAAGGGAACAATGTTAGGGAAATACAAAGTGAAAACACAATGTGATACCACTGTAAACCCATTAGAATGGTGAAGTTTTTTTTTTTTTTAACTATCATACCAAGTGTTGGCTGAGGGATGAAGAATGGGAACTCTCATACTGTACTGGTGAGAAGTTAAAATGGTGGAACCATGTTAGAAACAGAAGACCCCCTAAAGAAGGAAATGGCACTCCACTTCAGTACTCTTGCCTAGAAAATTCCATGGATGGAGGAGCCTGGTAGGCTGCAGTCCATGGGATCACAAAGAGTCGGACATGACTGAGCAATTTCACTTTCACTTAAAAAAAAAAACCAGTTATTTACCATATGATCCTGCCACTCTGTTTCCAAGTATTTTATCAAAGAGAAAAAGAAATAAATGTCTACAGGGAGATTTTTATGCAAAGATTCATAGAAACCTTGTTTGTAATAGCAAATAACTGACAACATACCAAATACCCTTCAATAAGTGACTGGATAAACAATCTGTGATACAGCCATACAATGGAATACTACCAGAAATAAAAAGAATCAACTATTGACTTGATGCTACAACATGCTGCTGCTGCTGCTAAGTCGCTTCAGTCATATCCGACTCTGTGCGACCCCATAGATGGCAGCCCACCAGGCTCCCCCGTCCCTGGGATTCTCCAGGCAAGAACACTGGAGTGGGTTGCCATTTCCTTCTCTAATGCATGAAAGTGAAAAGTGAAAGTGAAGTTGCTCAGTCGTGTCTGACTCTTAGCAACCCCATGGACTGCAGCCTACCAGGCTCCTCCACATGAATGGACCTTAAAATAATTATGCTGAGTGAAAGAAGTCAGAGGAAAGGAGTCCATACTGTTGATTCTATTTACATAAAATTCAAGAAAATACAAACTAATCTATAGTAACAGAAAGCAGATTAATGGTTGCGTGAGGAGTGTGGGGACACGGAACAACAGGCTGGCTCAAAATCGGGAAAGGAGTACCGCAAGGCTGTATATTGTCACCCTGCTTACTTAACTTATATGCAGAGTACATTATGAGAAATGCTGGGCTGGAAGAAGCACAAGCTGAAATCAAGATTGCTGGGAGAAATATCAATAACCTCAGATATGCAGATGACATCACCTTCATGGCAGAAAGCAAAGAAGAATTAAAGAGCCTCTTGATAAAGACGAAAGAAGAGAGTGAAAGGCTGGCTTAAAACTCAACATTCAGAAAACTAAGATCATCACATCTGGTCCCATCACTTCATAGCAAATAGATGAAGAAACAGTGGAAAGAGTGAGAGACTTTATTTTGGGGGGCTCCGAAATCACTGCAGATGGTGACTGCAGCCATGAAATTAAAAGATGCTTACTCCTTGGAAGAAAAGCGATGACAAACCTAGATAGCATATTAAAAAGCAGAGACATGACTTTGCCAGCAAAGGTCCATCTATTCAAAGCTATGGTTTTTCCAGTGATCATGTACAGATGTGAGAGGTGAGTGCGGCAGAATTGATGCTTTTGAACTGTGGTGTTGGAGAAGACTTTTGACAGTCCCCTGGATAGCAAGGAGATCAAACCAGTCCATCCTAAAGGAAATCAACCCTGATAATTCATTGGAAGGACTGATGCTGAAGCTGAAGCTCCAATATTTTGGCCATCTGATAAGAAGAGTTGACTCACTGGAAAAGACCCTGATGCTGCGGGAGGAGAAGGGGACAACAGAGGATGAGATGGTTGGATGGCATCACCAACTTGATGGACATGAGTTTGAGCATGCTCTGGGATTTGGTGATGGACAGGGAAGCCTGGAGTGCTGCAGTCCATGGAGTCGTAAAAAGCTGGACATGACTGAATAGAACAGAACAGAAGAATGTGGAGACAGACAGGAAGAAGGGATAAAACAAAGGAAGGGGTAAACTTTTGAGGGTGACAGACATGTTCACTATTGTGAGAACTGTGGTTTCATGGATATATACAAATGTAAAAATTTATCATATTGTATATTTAAATTATGCTGAGTCTCCTCCATGTCAATTATACCTCTAGAAAACTGGCTGGAAAAAGATGCTATCCCTGATGTTGTTAAGCCATTTAACCAATGGCTGTTTATTTCTAAATCATTGACTATGAAAAAAATCTAAATAATCAAAAATAAGTAATTTCCCCATATTTGCAGCTGGAAGAAAAATTTAATACTATATCTACCCAACACCTTGGCTTACATAATAAAAATCACAGCATATTAAAGCTTGAAGAGACCTTGGGGATTAGCCATTAAACTCTTTCCAACAATCCTCCCCCCATTTTTTTTTTTTTTGCCAGATGAGGGAAATAGAAACCCAGAAAAGTGGAGGCTGCCCAGATCTGTCAGGAGATCCATGACAAGAACCACAGTGTTCTCATTCCCAAAGCAGAGCTCTTTCCAGGATGCCATACCACAGTCTGCCATTTTAATTTTTTACATTCTAAATTTTATTTCCTTAAAACAACAAAGAGAAAAAAAAAATAACACAGAGTGGAATTTCATGCTTACAAGTGGAATTACCTACGGAACGGTTGTATGTTTTATAAATGAGGCAACAGAGCCTTGTGGTACAGGAAAGAAAGGTGATATTTTCTCCTAGAGTCTCAGAGCAAACACGAAACTTGCTGGTCCCTTGAAGCAAGTAAAGGAAAATGACATCACTCGCCCCAGCAGTAATTCTCAAGTGTAAACTCACTTCCAGGAGCCAGGATCTGCTTCCCTTCACTGCCCCTCTGAGTTCGCACGGCTGGAATACCATCAGACATTTCAGTCCCGAGGTTTCCAAGGGTATTCACATGTTAAAAGTGAAGTGCAACAACTCAGTCATGCTGTGTGGGTTGACGTTTTTTAAATGGTATGGGTTGTTTTTTTTTTTTTTTTGTAACTTCAAATTTGTTTTAGATTAGGCTTACTCATGAAGAGCAGAAAGTTTCATTCCTTAAATGCTCCCCTCTTTGAGCAAAGGCCAAAGAGGGGCTTCCCTAGTGGCTCAGAGGTTAAAGCGTCTGCCTGCAAGGCAGGAGACCCAGGTTCAATCCCTGGGTCCGGAAGATCCCCTGGAGAAGGAAATGGCGACCCACTCCAGTATTCTTGCTTGGAGAATCCCATGGACGGAGAGCCTGGTAGGTTACAGTCCACGGGGTTGCAAAGAGTCGGACACGACTGAGCAATTTCACTTAACTTGAGCAAAGGCCAAACAATGAAAATTCTAACTGAAGTATGAGGGGAGCATGAATGTTTCTCTAAACCATGGGAGACTGAGAAACCTTCCTGGCTCCACATGCTGGGAGGGAGGCTGCTTTCTACTCACGCTTCTTCCTTTACCAGAAGGGTGACCAAATCTGGGCTCACGGGAGATGCTGGAAAGTCACAGTGACTCGCAGAAAAGTTACTAGAATGATTAAGCTTTGAAAGATATAAATGAGCTCTGAGGAAAGATGAAAGGAATGGCAATCACTGAGCCTCAGCAACAAGTTCAGAGGATACTGAATCTCTGCTGCTGCTGCTAAGTCACTTCAGTCGTGGCCGACTCTGTGCAACCCCATAGACGGCAGCCCACCAGGCTCCCCAGTCCCTGGGATTCTCCAGGCAAGAACACTGGAGCAGGTTGCCATTTATTTCCCAGCCTTCCTGTCCAACTCCTGCTGGAACTGCTCATGACATTAGTTACACCGTATGGTAGACTCTGATATTTGCCCACTTGATATCCATTCCAGTTTCTTCCTTAAAAACAGAATTAAACGGTTTTGTTAAGGCATGGCAGGCAACGTGCCCAGCACAATTCCTCTCTACATCCCCTTGCAGCAAGGGTGCCCATGTGACCCTCCTCTGATCAATGTGAGACGAGCTGGGAGTTTCGAGGAATGCCTTCTCCCCTATCTTCCAACACCCACTCCTCTACATCTTCTTTTCTGACACATGGATAGGAAACCTGGAGGTGCAACAGATAGCTGGAGATGTAGGGGACAAGCCGAAGGAAGACATCCCGGGGGCCAACTGCCTTCCTGAAATTCTGCTAGGATTATCTCTGGCATTTCAGTCTCAACATGCCCCAAAGGGGATTCAGGATCTTTCCATTTCACACTTCGAAATTTCCTATTTTGCTAAATGGCATCACCACTCCTGCAGTTAAGACTGATCAAAAACCAGGACATCGTGTTGACCCACTCCTCTCATGTCCAAGTCCCCCTAATTCTACCAATCAAAATTTCCCTTTTTTTGTGGGTTCTTAGTTCCACAACCAGAGATCAAACCCAGCCCCCCAGCAGTGGAAGCCCTGAGTCCTAACCCTGGACTCCCAGGGATTCTTCTAACCAAACGTTTTCTAACAGGGTTCTTGCTTCCAATTTATTTCTCATTGTGGTAAAGCACACATCAATATAAAATTTAGTGTTTTAACCAAAGTGTAAGTTTGGTGGCATTTAGCACAAAGTTGTGCAAGCATCATCATTACTTTGTTCTACATTTTTAGGGGTTTCCAAGTGTTTTCATATGTTTCATGATGAAAACATGTTTTCATCACCCTCACCCCTAAAGAAACCCCAGGCTCATTAAGCAACAGTTCTTATTCTCCCCTACCCTTGGCTCCTGGCAACCACTAATCTACTGCCTATGAATTTGTCTATTCCGGATATTTCATATAAATGAAATCATACAGTATGTGGCTTTTTGCATCTGGCTTCTCTCACTCAGCGTGATGTTTTCAAGGCCCATATGTGTTGCAGCACACATCAGTATGTGTTCCCTTTCATGGCCAAATAAATTCAAGTGTGTGCATATGCCGCATTTTGTTTAACCATTCATTCGTTGAGGGACGTTTGGATTGTTTCTACGTTTGACTATCGTGAATAGTATTGCTATGAACACTTTGTACAAGTGCGCGTTATAACATCTGTTTTCAATTTGGGGGAGGATATGTATTGCTGAGTGGATTTGCTGGGTCATATGGTAATCTATGTTTAGCTTACTGGGGTACTGCCAAAATTTTTCTAAAGTTGCTGCACAATTTTACATTCCCACCAGAAATTGGAGGGTTCCAATTACTCCACATCTTCGTCACACACGTTCTTTTCTATTTTGTTTTAAGTATAGCCATCCTAAGGATTGTGAAGTGGCGTCTCCCTTCAGCTTCGATTTATAGTTCCCTAGTGATGAATGGCACTCAGCATCTTGTCATGTCTTGTGGCCATTTGTGTATCTTCTTTGGGGAAATGTCTATTCAAGTTATTTCCCATTTTCTCTTGGCCTGTTTGGTTTCTTGCTGTTGAGCTGTGAGAGTCCTTTATATATTCTAGATAGCAGGCCCTTATCAGATCTATGTTGCTGTTCAGTCACTAAGTCCTGTCTGACTCTTTTGTTTGCCCATGGACTGTAGTCCACCAGACTCCTCCATCCATGGATTCTCCAGGCAAGAATATAGGACTGCATTGCCATTTCCTCCACCAAGGGATCTTATCCACCCAGGGATGGAACCCCAGTCTCCTGCATTGCAGGCAGATTCTTTACCACTAAGATGACTGTTGAGTATTTTCTCCATTCTGTGGGTTGTCTTTTTACTCTCTTAGTAGCCTCCTTTGATCTACAAAAGTTGTTAATTTTGATGAAGACTAATTTATTTATGCTTTTCTTTTGTTGCTTGTGCTTTTCTTGTCTTTTATCCACTTTTAAATCCTTTACCTCATGCATGGCTCAGCTGGTAAAGAATCCACCTGTAATGCGGGAGACCTGGGTTCAATCCCTGGGTTGGAAAGATCCCCTGGAGAAGGGAAAGGCTACCCACTCCAGTATTCTGGTCTGGAGAATTCCATGGACTACAGTCCATGGGGTCGCAAACAGTCAGACACGACTGACACAACTTTCACTTTCAGAGAAGAATAATATTTTAAATACTAAAATCTGATTGTCACTTTCCTGCTTAAACCTTCAATAGTTTCCCACTGTGATCAGGATAAAGTCCAAAATCCTCTCCATGGGCTACAGGGTTCTGCATAATTAGGTCCCTGTCTTTCTCTTTAACCTCACTTTTCCACATTTTCCCTCACTTTCTTTGCTGTCGTTTCTCAAGTATGCCAGGCCCTCTTTAGTCCTAACGCTAATGCTCCTGCCTGGGGAGGGTGTCCGCACCCATTCTATACGGCTAATTTTGCTAATTCCAGTTCATCTTTCAGGTTCCGTGTCACCTCCTCAGGAAAGCCTTCCTTAAACCCCTGGCTCCAAGCGTGTTCCCACTTGTGAGAGATGGAGTTTTGGAAGCTGGATATTAAACAGCCATGATTAAAAATTGAATTATGTAAACACAATTAGATAAATTATATTAAAAATCAATGCAATAAACACTTGGAACTCTTGATATCCTAATTTCACATTACATTTACTATTACCCTCTTGAGGCATTCTCTACATAGAAATAGAATGTAATGGTCTGCTATTGTGCATCCCGTCCCACCTTTTCCCTGGTGACAGGGATAGGCTTGAAATCCATCACGGTGGGAGTATTTGGCCAAAGGCTACAAACCGTGTGTGGTTTTTTGGAGAGCAAGTGTTAACATTTACCAGCATACCACCACCAGTCAGATTTCCCATTACATGCTGACATGGCACTCTGAACTTGTCTGTGGTTTTTCTTTCCATGCTCGCACTCTTTTAGTTTTTTATTCATAAAAAATATTGCATTTCACCCCTGTGTTTCTCACAAGAGTGAACTCTATGAGGGAAGAACCAGGGTCCATAGTGTTCCCCTTTGATCTCCGTACCCCTAGCACTTAGCATACTTCTTGACACATGGTAAATAACTTTGTCAACAGATTGCCAACAAGGCCCAAGAAGCAAACTTCAATATTTTAAACATAGATGAATTGATGGCAGGGATTCACCTAGAAAAGTATGAAATGTTCAATTTCACTGACTGGCCTGTCTTGAGGATTTAAATACTGATGAACAGTCAATTACATTCAAAAGGCTAAAGCATTTCTTTGATGCCTTTTTCATTAAAAGAGAGCCTGTGATGGCCAAGGGCAATTTTCACCTGGCTCTCTGCACAGGCATACAACCCCTTTGTATTGGTTTTTATAACGTGGTTTCCAACTTCATACGTCCAACTCTGCCTGTTTCCATGTAGTGTTCTCTTATTTTTTCACTGTTTTCTTATAAGAACATCAGTCGTATTGGATTAAGGACCCACCTTACTCCAGTAATGACCTACTCTTAACTAATCGCATCTGCAGAGACCCTATTTCCCCATAAGATCACATACAGAAGAACTGGGAGTCAGGACCTTACCATATTTTTTTTGGAGACAGTTCAAAATAACACCTGCAAATGGCCCATTTCATATAGCACTTTCTCAGTGTGTTGCAACCAATTGAACCCAGTAGATTGCAATTCGAATATGCAGCTTCACACGATCAGCCTAGGCAGCTCTTTACTTCCTCTAGCTCCAGAATTTGCCTTCACTGTCAGAGGAAGGAGTTCCCAGAACCTCAAAATAACCCCAAGTCCAAATACAGTCATTATGTTTTGTTTGAGGGTTTAAATAAACCCACCCACGGGCCATCATTGCCAGGGATCAGAAGCTGGCATCAGGGCACAAAGCATACTTTCCAGCCCTTGGCTGGGATACCTGAGAAGAGGGAGCCAATATTTACACCAACTCTACATAAGCCTTGAAACATCAAAAGTGATCACCATCCTTAGGATGCAACCCGTGAACCAGGTGGCTGACATAGAGGGTGGCCCATCTGGGCTTCCCTGGTGGGAAGAATTGGTAAAGAATTCACCTGAAATGCTGGAGACCCAGGTTCGATCCCTGGGTCGGGGAAGATCCCCTGGAGAAGGAAATGGCAATCCACTCCTGTATTCTTGCCTGGGAAATGCCATTGACCTGGTAGGCTACTGTCTGTGTCTATGGGGTAACATGAGTCAGACACAGCTTAGTGACTAACCCACCACCATCCTTTCCGCGTCATTTCTCAAATTATATTTCTACATTCCTCTGGGGATATATACTTTCAGTAGCCTTGGTATTGGAGAAGGCAATGGCAACTCACTCCAGTACTCTTGCCTGGAAAATCCCATGGATGGAGAAGCCTGGTAGGCTGCAGTCCATGGGGTTGCTAGGAGTCAGACACGACCGAGTGACGTCACTTTCACTTTTCACTTTCCTGAATTGGAGAAGGACATGGCAACCCACTCCAGTGTTCTTGCCTGGAGAATCCCAGGGACGGGGGAGCCTGGTGGGCTGCCGTCTATGGTGTCATGCAGAGTCGGACACGACTAAAGCAACTTAGCAGCAGCAGCAGCCTTGGTATAGGTTTAGTGATGGTAGAGCTAGAAATATCCAGAAAAGCTCTGTTCCAAGCCTCTATTTTACAAAACCCAGAAGCCTAGAGGAATGGAGAGGTAGCCTCGGGTCATCAGGCTGGAGAGTGACAGACCTCTCAGCAGTGGCTCTCAAACTGGGCTGCATACTGGAATCACTTGGAAACTCTAATCCATACTGATATCTAGGTTCCCAGAGATCTAATGTGATGGGTCAGAAGTGCAGCCCAGGATTGGGGCTTATTTTAAGTTTTCCCTGGGTGATTTTAATGCACAGCCAAGATTGAGAATCACCAATGAACCTACCAGTCAATATCTTCTTTTAAGTGCTTCATTCCTGATCTTTTCAAAGAACCAACTTTAAGTTCTGATTTTCTCTATTCGTTGCCCATTTCCTGTTTATTTCATTGATTTCTCAACTTATTTCCTTTCTTCTGCTTATTTTGGGTTTAACGTGCCCTTCTTTTTTCAGTTTCTTAAGGTAGAAATGTAGAGCACTGATTTTAGACCTTTCTTTTTCCTCAGAAAATTTAATACTACAGATTCCCCTTAATGTACTGCTACAACGTGTGTGTCCCACACGTGTTGATGTATGGGCTTTCATTTTCATTCTGTTCAAAATATTTCCAGGTTCTCTTGTGATTTCTTCTTTGACATCTTATTTAGAAATATGCTGCCTGATTTTCAAGTATTTAGGTTTTGCGGTCACATATCCTTCTGTTACTGATTTTAAGTTTAATTCTACTGAGCGGAGAATATGCTTTGTGTCATCTTGATCCTTTTAAATTCAGTGAGACTTGTTTTAATGCCCAGAATATGTACTACTTGAATATTCTATGTTCATTTGAAAAGAATGTGTATTCTACTGTTGGGTGGAATGTGCCATAAATGTCAACGAGGTCAAATCAGCTGAGAGTATTACAAACCTGTCTATATGCTGATTCATTTTCTACTTCATCTGTTCATTATTGAGAAAGAAGTATTAAACTCTTCAACAATAATTTTAACTTTGTCTACTCCTTGAAGTTCCAAAAGTTTTTGTTTCCTGTGTTTGGAAGCTATGTTATTGTGGGCCTACACACTTGGAATTGTTATGTTTTCTTGACAAATTGTTCCCTTTATCACTCTGAAATATCTTTTTGTCTGTGATAATATTCTTTGTTCGAAGGACATTATTTTATTTGAATATGATCCAATACAGCCACTCCAGCTTTCTCATGGTTAGTAATTGTATGGCCTACCTTTGTTATTTACTTTTAACCTATTTGTGTTTATGTTGTAAGTAGGTTTCTTATAGACAGCCTATAGATGGGTTGTTTTATAAGTTTAAAGATTCTTTTGATGGCATGACACAACACAATGACCCTCAGACAGCTGAAAGGCAGAACTCTGTTACTTTTAGGTCCAAAGGAGAACAGGCCAGGGCCACACAGGGCTCTACACTCAGGGTAATAGCAAACTGGAGCTACAGAAGACAGTTTTCAGAGAAGGCAATGGCACCCCACTCCAGTACTCCTGCCTGGAAAATCCCACGGACGGAGGAGCCTGGTGGGCTGCAGTCCATGGGGTCGCACAGAGTCGGACACGACTGAGCGACTTCACTTTCACTTTTCACTTTCATGCATTGGAGAAGGAAATGGCAACCCACTCCAGTGTTCTTGCCTGGAGAATCCCAGGGACGGAGAAGCCTGGTAGGCTGCCGTCTATGGGGTCGCACAGAGTCGAACATGACTGACGTGACTTAGCAGCTTAGCAGCAGCTAGTTTCTTCAGGGTCTAGGAGATGGGGATCTCAAACACAGACTGCAGGAAGCCCCCAAACAATGCTGAAGGGAAGCTGCAGGGTTACAGCTGTGCAGCAGCCCAGAGACAAATCAGTGCAGGTCATGGAGAAGGATAACTGAGGGATTGTTAAAAAGAGGGGGAGAAAGGGAGGAGATCTTGTTATTTCCTTGATATGACTGTCCTGCAAAGAGCATGATTTAGCATGTTATTTAGAATTATGAAGGCAAATATGAAGAAATACAATGAGAAGATTTGAAAATGGTGGTTCTGGGTAGTGGGAATTGAAGATCAGGAGGACCTTGGGGAGGTGATTGTCATTTCTGTTTTAATCCTGTTTTTCTATTTGATTTTTAGGATTGTATCCACGTATGACTTCAATACAGAAAAAATGAAAGGATAAGAGGCCTAAATCAAAATTCACAAATACCAAGCCCCTTACTGGCACAAACTCTTCCCTGGTACCCTAAGGGGTGTGAGTGTGACTGCTGTGTGAGTGAGGTCAGAGCATGGGGCTTGCACTCCAAGCCAGCTCAGGTCCAGAGTTCGGTCTTCCCCCTGGCGGATCTGAACCTAATAGGGTTAGGGTTGCTAGACCGCCTGCAAACCGGCTTACCATGTGAGTCTCTGAGAGACCGTGGCAGAAGGCCAGTTCAGCAGTTTTCAGTTAGAAATAACAGCTGTCCAGGACACTTGGGGGCCTTCCTGGTGGTTCAGGTGGTAAACCATCTGCCTGCGATGCAGCAGACCTGGGTTCGATCCCTGGGTTGGGAAGATCCCCTGGAGAAAGCCATGGCAACTCTAGTACTCTTGCCTGGAAAATTCCATGGACGGAGGAGCCTGGTAGGCTACAGTCCATGGGGTCGCCAAGGACATGACTGAGCAACCTCACTTTCATTTTCACTTTTCAGGATGTTTGGGAATTCTTGTAGCAAATCTGCTTCAAGAATTAATCTTTAATAGGAAAACATACTCCGGAAGTCTAATAATATTCACAAGATTGCTTGATAAAGAGGAACTCAAAGTGAAGGATGTTACAGAGCTCTCAGAAATATATCAGTCAGACCACGACAGCCTGGTAAGTCACTCTGCTCCTTTAATAGCCACTGAAGTTCAGCAAACTTTTCTATAAAGGGTCACGTATTCAGTGTTTTCAGCTTTGCAGACCATCTCTGCTGCAACCAGTCAACTCGAGGGTTACAGAGCAGCCACAGACGATATGTAAATAGCGTGCGGTGGCCATGGCACAACAGAACTTTACCTGAATCCATGCAGATGCCAGCTGGCCTGCCTGCCAGAGCTCTGTCCCCTGAGAGGATGAGAGACTCACAGATTCTTATTCTCTGACTTCTCCTTTCTCTAACTGTCTTCATTCCAATAATCTCAGAGTGTCTTTAAACTCTGGAGAAGGAAATGGCAACCTAATCCAGTATCCCTGCCTGAGAAATCCCAAGGGACAGAGGAGTCAGGCTGGCTACCGTCCATGCGGTCACAAAAGAGTCGGACACAACTTCGCAACTAAAGAGAAACGGTGACCTAATTTTAGTTCTAAATGACAGCATCTGGGTTAGATTAAGGAATCATCATAAGGTCAATAAGCGGATCAGCCTCCAAATCAGCCTGCCTCAAAATTATTTGGGGGATTTTTTCCACTGAGGCGATGGGACAGAGGAAAGTGGGTTCTCCTGTCTTTCAGAAGGGAAGTTCCTTGCTTCCTCCTGCCCTCTCCACATCCCTCCCCCCTCCTTCTTCCTTTCTTCTCCCTTCCCTCCCTCCTTTTAAGCCTCTGTAGTTTTCATCACCATTGTTGCTAGACTTTTTTTCTTTATCTACATGGCATAAACATCTTTCTGAGATACGTCATTATAAGCAACCTGTGATATGGCGTGCATGCCCAGTCACTGAGTAGTGTCTGACTCTTTGTGACCCCACGGACTGTAGCCCACCAAGCCCCTCTGTCTGTAGAATAATTCTGGCAAGAATACTGGAGTGGGATGCCATTTCCTACTCCAGGGGATCTTCCTGACCCAGGGATCAAACTCCTGTCCCTTGCATCCTGCACTGGCAGGTGGGTTACTAACCACTGCACCATCTGAGAAGCCCCCTGTGATATGGCATAAAGATCTTTTTGAGATATATCATTAAAAGTGCCCTCTGAGATGTGTTTGCAGTGTTTGTGCTCATTGGGAGAAAAGGTTGCCAATATCAGGTGTGAACTAGGGTTGAGCTGGGTTGTACAGCTGCTGAGCTGCTTTTGCAGTGATCAGGGCTCCATCTGTAAGGAGGCACCCAGCACACACTAAGGGGTGTCAGGCCAACCCTTGCTAAGTTGCTTCTAGACCCTGCTTTGGCCTCCTGTGAGGGCATGATGCTATTCCTATATGATAAAGGAAAGTATTTCCCTCACCTCCTCAGAGTCACAGAGCCCAACACCCAAGGCCAGGCACATTTTCAGAGAAAAGGCAGAGGGCTGGATAATTCCGGCAAAGTAATTGCTTACTTGTCCTAATCCCCAGGTTTGATTCCACAAATCTGCTTGTCTAGGATTTTTATCCTGGGATTACCCATTGATATGATTCTGAACCACTTATACTCCCTTTTAGAAATTCATGTCTTATTGATCCAGAGATCTGGCTTCTCAGCGGATCACCAGGTCCAAAGAGAGTTATAAATTTGAAGGGGATTTTGGCCGTTCATGTACTCATTAACAGGCCGGGTGCTCTGGAAAAAATAAAAAGTTCATCCTTTAGGAAAGAGTTTACACCCACTGTGTGTGCCAGGCATTGTTCTAAGTGGTGGAAATGTTGCTGTTAACAAGAATCTGTGCCTTTCTGTAGTGGGAGTGTGGTTCTGGGCAGTGCAGAGTGAGGGAACATACAAAATAAACACATCTGAGTCAGGTGGTGATGAGAGCTATTCAGAGAAATAAAGCTCAACAAAAGGACAGACATCTAGAGTTGGGAGGGGTTGGCAGGCTAGTTCGATGGGTGCTCAGGGAAGCCTTGCTTGGATATGGTGATGTCAGAGCAGATACTTCACTGCAGTGACAAAGGAACCATGTGGATACAAGGGGATGAGGGCTCCTGGCAGAGGAAACAGCAACTGCAAAGTCCCCAAGGGCTGACCAGTCTCAGCTGTACTCACGGGATTTCAGTTCATGAAGGTAACCACGTGATGATGTGGAAACAGTGATGCCATTGACAGAAGATTTCATTGCCTGAAGTTGCTGGAGGGATGGGGCATGCCACACCATGCAGGGCCACTCAGGGAAGAATGAGGCAGGGGCAGAGGGGAGTGAGGGGAGAGCCTCACCGCCAGAGCCTTGGATGGGGCTTCCACAGAAAAGGCAGGACCCGGCAGAAGAAACAGAGGAGGAGCGGCTAGTTTGAATAGTGTAGCTGGGCTTTGGCTATAGAGGTGGTCCCTACCTGTTTGGTCACTGGCCCTGGGGTGATTTAGGGCCGTGGAAATACTGGCTCGGTGTGTGAGGATTAGACTAGGAAGTGGTTCAGTGTGGGCTCTGGATCACAGCAAAGTGTAAACAACTTTGAGCTTTAGTTTGGTGCTGTGATAAATGGATGCCAAACAGACGGAGAATCTAAGAAGGGCTTCCCTGGTGGTCCAGTGGTTAAGAATCCACCTGCTGATGCAAGGGACACAGATTCGATCCCTGGTCCAGGAAGACCCACAATCCGTGGGGCAACTAAGCCTGTGGGCCACAGCTGCTGAAGCCCGCGTGGCCTAGCGCCCGTGCTCCACAACACGAGAAGCCCCACAACGAGCAGCCCCCACTCACCACAACTAGAGAAAGCCCGTCCATAGAGACAAAGACCCAGAGCAGCCAGAAATAAAATAAGTATAAAAGGTTTCAAAAAGAATCTACGGAAACTCAGAACACAATCACGTAGGGTCATGATAGCATAATCAGATCATGTTTAAATTCCTACCGTGGGAAAGCTGGATGCACCTCTGGAGAGTCAGGAATCCTTCCGGTCACCAGGACCTGTGTGACAGTAACAAAGATGAGCACTGACTGCCTGTACTCAGTTCTGAAGATTCCTACCGCTTCCGGTCTGATTTTAGACTCTATCTCTATGCGCATTCGTACAGCTGGTTACAAGTTTTATCTGACCATTCTTGGCATCATTTAGCATGTTTTGTTTTTCCTATTTTTTCCCCTGTTCCAAGTCCTATTTTGTTTCTCTTCCAAGACAAGTAACAGCAGAACTTGTAGCCAGGGACTTTCTAGAACAAGACCGATGATGACAAAGATGCCGGCAAGAGGCTGTTCTTTTTCATTTGTCATTAAGCTTTCATTTAATGGAAGAATGTATCATGAGATTCACACTCATATTAGGACAATTTAAAGGTTCATTTTGTGAACTTAAAGATGCTTCTTAAAAAATTAAAGATGTCTCTCACAGCCTGGCTGTCTGACCAGTTCTGGCTTTTGTTCATTTTGTTCATTTGTTTTCACCGCAATTAAAAACCACAGCAATTATTCAAATGCAAAGAACTGAAAGGACCTTGTCATTGTCTAAACCTTGGAAATGAACATTTTGCTTCCCATATGCTGCATTCTGGTTTACTCAATCT
Source organism: Bubalus kerabau (assembly GCF_029407905.1). Taxonomy (NCBI): domain Eukaryota; kingdom Metazoa; phylum Chordata; class Mammalia; order Artiodactyla; family Bovidae; genus Bubalus; species Bubalus kerabau. The sequence continues at coordinate 10,844,927 of NC_073633.1, forward strand.
GCTGAAAGCAAAAAGGCCAAATAAACAATGTCTATATAGAGCTGCCTGAGTTCATATGACAAAGAAACATCAGTTGTAGGTTCAGTCACAGAAAGCTCCGAATTTCATTCACTTGGCAAATATTGATGGGACACTTACTGTGTGCCGGGTACATAAAGAGGATGTAGTGTTGAATGAAACAAATGTGGTCTCTGGCTTCATGAAACTCAGGTCTAGCGGGCGAAACATTTAAAAACGAAAAACGAACTTCGTCACATTCTGTGATATGTGCCAGAAAGGAAAAGAGGGGAATGTAACTTAGACTTGGAGATGGTGTCTAAGGAGGACTCTTTGAAGAAATATTATTTGATCTGGGGCTTAAAACATGTGAATAGGAATTTGTAGTTATCTATTACTCCCTGATGAAGTGAAGTGAAGTCGCTCAGTCGTGTCCGACTCTTTGCGACCCCATGGACTGTAGCATACTACACTCCTCCGTCCATGGGATACTCTCTGATAACCCATCCCAAACTGTATGACATAGAATACCATGTTATTATATTCAAAAGTTCTATAGGTCAGGATTTCAAACAAGACATGGTGATCATGACTTCTTTCTGCCCCACCATGTTTAGGGTCTGAGCCAGGGGAATGTGAGTGTCTGGGAGTAGCTCGAACACCTGGCGGGCGGGAATCATCTGCAGGCCACCTCACATACGTGGCTGGGGCTGAACAGTGGCTCCAAAGAAGTGGGCCAAGTCCTAGTCCCCCTTACCTGTGCACTTTGACCTTATTTGGGAAAAGGGTCTTTGTAGACACGATCACAGTTAAAGCTCTTGAGATGCTCTCATCCTGGGCTTAGGGTGAGCCCTGAAGCCAATAACTGGTGTCCTTTTATGAGAAAGGAGAAAACTGAGAGGAGAAGCACAGAGGGAAGGAGTATGAAGGTGGAGGCAGAGGTTGGGGTGATGTGTCGACAAGTCAGGGAACGTCAGCGATTGCCAGATACCGTTAGAAACTAGGACGGAGGAATGGAACAGACGCTCTCTTAAAGACGCAGCAGGCAGCAACACCTGTTAACACCATGACACCCGCTGACATCTTGATTTCCGACTTCCGGCAGGATTCAGAACTGGAAGGAAATGGATTTCTGTTGTCTTAACCCTCCATGTGGGTGGTAATTCATCATGGCGGCCACAGGAAACCAGTATAGGTGCCTGGGAGGGATGCCCCGAAGGATGCAGCAGTGCACGTGGCCTCTTCGCAGGGCTTTGGCTGCTCATAGGGTGGTGACTACTTTCTGTGATGGAGCTTCCTGAGAGCAAGTGTCCCAGGCCTACGAGATCAAGGCAGAAGCTGCAAGGTTTCCTCTTTCCCAGCCTCGAAAGTCCTGTTGAAATCACTTCCGGGACTTCGGGTAGCACAATGGTTAAGGCTCTGAGCTACCAACGCAGAGAGTGTGAGCTTGATCCCTGGCCAGGAAACCAGGACCCGCTTTGGTTGTAGGGTTAATGGCTCAGGCATGTCCAACTCTATGTGACCCCCTGGACTGTAGCCTGACAGGCTCCTCTGTCCATAGTATTTTCCAGACAAGAATACTGGAGTGGGTAGCCATTTCTTTCTCCAGGGGATCTCCCTGACCCAGGAATCAAACCCACATCTCTTGGGTCTCCTGCACTGCAAGAAGATTCTTTACTACCTGAGCCACTTTGGCTGTGGGTGTGCTGCCCACCCCTCATCACTTCTGTCACTAGGCACAAGCCCAGCTAGATTCAAAGAGAGGGGATATGGACCCATCTCTCAATTAGAGGCGTGTCAGAGAATTTGTGACTACTTTCTAAAACCACCTGAAGGTGTAAGAAGCTGTGTGCCCCAGAGTAGTTGGGATCCGTACTGTCCATCCTGGCAGCTGCTAGTCACGTGTGATTGTCTAAATATAAATTAATCTGATTTAATCTAAATATAAATTAATCTAATCTTAGTTTCTCAGCCATACCAGCCACATTTCAAATACTCAGTGGTTCCATGCAGCTAGTGTCTACCATGTTGGACAACACAGATTAAGAACATCTCTATCATTGGAGGAGTCCTATTGGGCAGCCCTGCCTTAGACTGAAGGGACAGCATGGAGCAAGGCTCTGAGTTGGAAAATAAATGAGCTTATAAACCAAACAGATAAAAAGCTGGCTGTAAGGGTAGGGTCTGCCGCCGTGTGCCCACTGGACACGCAGCTCATAGCAGGTCCTCACGAGGTATTTGTGTTACAAACAACACAGGCATAAGGCTGCAGTATTCCACGTGTCCTGCCAGAGAACAGTGGTATCAGATGAGACTGGACAAGCTGACAGGGTCAGATCACACAGGGCCTTTCTGACCCCTCTAAAGGGGGTTATATTTCATTCGAAGTGAAACAGAACTTGCCTGTAACTTATTTTGCATTGTGAATACTTATGAGAGGTCTAAAAAGAAGCAGATTTGTGGTTAGTTGATGCATTTGTTAGTAAAATGTTCTGCTACAAGAGACAGAAGTCCAAACTATCACAAAGGCTTCAGGAAATTAGAAGTCTGTTTCTTAGTTTATGTAAATGCCGGCTGCCGTTGTCAGCAGAGCTGCTCCAGGTCTTTGCTCACAGCCCTCCAACCCCCACCTTTGGCAGGGGTTCACCTCAATCTTTAAGTTGAAGTGTCCATAGATAAGAAAGGAAGCTACAGACGAAAAACCAGATGGAACCAGCTGGGACCAAGATGGCAATGAATCTGACCGCCAACAGACCTGAGTCTTATTAAACCTTGATTTTACTACATTAGCATATTAATTGACACACCTACCAGTGACCAGGTGGCTCAGTGGTGAAGAACCTCCTGCAGGAGATGCAAGAGATGCAGGTTTGATCCCTGGGTTGGGAAGATCCCCTGGAGGAGGAAATGGCAACCCACTCCAGTATTCTTGCCTGGGGAATCCCACAGACAGAGGAGCCTGGGGGAATATAGCAGCACCAGTGGCCATGATGGAACATTAAGGATCAAAAGAGGATAAAAAAAAAGGGTGGGGTGCAACCGACTCCCTAAGAGAAAGCCTTTCCTGGTAGATTAGTTCATATGCTTCCCCATTATTAGCCTCACTCCTTCTCCCTTTACTCTTTAAAATGAAATCTCTCTCACCAGGTGGGTGAGAAGTTGATCTGTGAACTTAGTTCATTTTCTCCATTCTTTGATCACTGAATAAAGCTTGTGCTGCATCCATCTCAGCTTCGATTATTATTTGGCTGCTCAAACCCCGAAAGGAAAAAGAACTCTCCCCTCCCAAGGCAGACAGCTTCAGCCAGGCTAGGGCCCGAGCAAGGTCCATAGGACTTAATTCAGCAACACTATGGTGACTCTGGAGAAGGCAATGGCACCCCACTCCACTACTCTTGCCTGGAAAATCCCATGGACGGAGGAGCCTGGTGGGCTGCGGTCCATGGGGTCGCTAAGAGTCGGACACGACTGAGCGACTTCACTTTCACTTTTCACTTTTATGCATTGGAAAAGGAAATGGCAACCCACTCCAGTGTTCTTGCCTGGAGAATCCCAGGGACGGGGGAGCCTGGTGGGCTGCCATCTATGGGGTCGCACAGAGTCGGACACGACTGAAGTGACTTAGCAGCAGCAGCAGCAGCATGGCAACTCTACAGTCATCAGGAACCCAGGCTATCGGTTGAGGCTTCCACCTCATTGTCTAGGATGTCTGTTTTGGACCAGCTATTAATCTGCTTGCCAGCCAGAATACAACAGAAAAGGGAAGATGGAGAGCTGTTGCCCTCATATCCAGGGCAAGCTCACTGCCTAATCTGTAACTTTGTTATATTTGCAAAAACCCTTTTCCCAAATGAGGTCATTCACAGATATGGGGCTGAGGGCTTGGACACCTGCTTGATGTACATCCCATTGGCCAATACTTTGTCATATGACCACACCTATTTTGTGAGGAAGGCTGGGAAATACATGACCACACTCACTTTGCAAAGGAGGCTAGGAAATATAATCTTTCTTCCAGGGAGCATGTGCTCAGCTAAAGGAGAGTTCTGTTACTATGGAAGAAGCAGAGATAAGATGTGAACAGGCAGCAACTATCAGTCCCTGGCATCATTGTGGAACAGGAGGGAAGTGGGAAGGACACAACGTTTAAAAGAAAGACAAAGGCTGGTTAGAACTGACTAGGTCCAAGATGGTGGAAGATCTGACTTCCAGTAGACCTTAAGCCTCACTGTACACTCATTCAATGCATTAGCATGCTAAATGACACACCCACAGAGTCATGACAGTTCTGAGGCTGTGAGCATTAAAAGCCCAAAATTGGGCAGTGGCTCAGCTCCTGGAAATTTCCTCCTCATTAGACTTTGAAATTACCCAGCCCATAATAACTAACCACCCTATATTTAAGGGCCTGTGCCTTCTGAACTCACCCAGACTATGTGCATAGACTGCGTCTCTCTCAAGGCCCTTCGTGCCTATTGAGATGGACTGCATTCTATCTATAGAATGTGTATCTCTCTAAATAAATCCACTTCTTATCACTTTGCTTCTCACCGAATTCTTTCTATGATGAGACATAAAGAACTTGAACTTCATTAAGTCCCGAGACCAGATGTGTCATCTCAATTCAGACAGTGGGTTCCAGTTCCACTCCGGGTTGTACAGTGTCAGTTGTATGCACATATGCATTTCCCCCTAGACTATGAGCTCCTTGGGGAGAGGGAACCCGTTTACCCTCAATCCCCAGCATTTAGCATGTAACAACCCATCAGTGGTTACCATGTAACCAGCCTTTGTCTTTCTGTTAAATGTTGTGTCCTGCCTGCTTCCCTCCTGTTCCACAATGATGCCAGGGACCGATAGTTGCTGCCCGTTCACATCTTATCTCTGCTTCTTCCATAGTAACAGAACTCTCCTTTAGCTGAGCACATGCTCCCCGGAAGAAAAATTATATTTCCTAGCCTCCCTTGCAAAGTGAGTGTGGTCATGTATTTCCCAGCCCTCCTCACAAGGTAGGTGTGGTCATATGACAAAGTACAGTAACAACCCTGCCTGCTTGATTTTAAAGTTGTTTCCTAATTCCAGCATCTTTTTCAGAAAGACTTATTTCCTTGAAGCAGCACCGTCTTTTCCTCTCTACTTGTTGGAAGTATGACAGGACGTTTCTCTAGTCTTCACCTTGAGAATCTGATGATGCTTCAGGAAATAAACAAAAGAATAGACATCCTCCCCTATAAGCACCTCCATCCCTCCCTCCTCCCCACCATTGGCTTTGGAATTTTCAAGTCTCAAATTAGCCCACTCTGAGCCTCCAACAATTTGTCACTTACGTTTGCAATGTTCCCACCGCTACTGGCTCCAGCTGTGGACTTGTGCTTCTGGTAGATTGAGATTCTCTGTATTTTCTCATCCCTCCAACTTTCAGGGTGATGGTTGCCTTGTGACCTCAGTTTTCTGAGGGATCTAGGAAGAAGTGTTGATTTTCAGGTCAACTTTTCTCTTTTTGAGATGAGGATTTGAGAAGTGGATGGATTGGTAAGGGGAAATGAAGAGAGAGTGACATCGAGGAGAGGCAAGAAGCACAGGCAACGAAGAGGCTTGAAAGCCAGGAGCCCCACCATCCTGTAACCATCGCACTTCTTCTATTTGGCCAGGGATTCATCCAACTGACCACCCAATATCTGCAGCTGCTTCAGTCTCCAAAGTGTTTTTCAACTCTGACTGTTCATTAGAATCAGCTGAGGAGCTTGTGTAACTCCCTACACCTAAGTTCTCCCTAATTAGAAGCACATTAGGTGGCTCTCACTTGCTTCTAGGAGGTTAGGGGAGTTAGGTTTGATCCCTGGGTTGGGAAGATCCCCTGGAGAAGGGAATTGCAGCCCACTCCAGTATTCTTGTCTGGAGAATTCATGGACAAGTAGTCCACGGTGTCGCAAAGAGTAGGACACAACTGAGTGACTAACACTTTCACTTTAGGTAGCTCTAACATGCAATTGGTGCTGAGAACCAGTGATCTAGATTCTTGTTACTCGAAGAGTGGTCCACAGATCAGCAGTACTGGTATCGCCTGTTAGCTTGTTAGAAAGGCAGCATCTTGGGAGCTACCCTAGACTGGTGTGCATGGGTGCTCAGTGGCTCAGTCATGTCCAACTCTTTGCAACCCCATGGACTGCAGCCCACCAGGCTCCTCTGTCCATGGGATTCCCCAGGGAAGAATACTGGAGTGAGTTGCCATGCTCTCCTCCAAGGGATCTTCCCAACCCAGGGACTGAACCCACGTCTCCTGCATCTCCTGCGCTGGCAGGTGGAATTGTTACCATGGAGCCAGCTGGGTAGCCCCATCCTAAAGCTACTGAATCAGAATTTGCATTTTAACAAGATCCTGGTGGGATTTGCATGCATATCAAAGTTTGAAAAGAAATGATGAGATAATCCTTCTATACCTCCACTTCCAGTTGTCCTCATGAAGCAGCCAGCTCCCTGGGAAGTGCCATATGAACTGGACATCCTACTGACCGTATCAGAGCAGTGGAGAAGTCCAAAGCAGCTGGGATAGATGGTGTGCCTGCTGTAATTCCCCAAGGGTAATATATTTGAAATGGACAGAATTAGATCTTCCAGCTGAGGGAGGTGCTTGGGCCCTTTAATCTGAAACACCAATGCTGGGTTCAGTAACTTCTGGGCCTACCAGAGTCAAATCACTCTAATTGAATATGTTATAGTTGAAGAGCTGGGGTTAGCTTGGAGGCTGGGGTTGGAAGGAGGCTAAAGAGACTGAGCAAAAAAGAAAATAAATCAGGAGTTAAAGAGGAATGACCACTGGGGTAAGGAGGTGAGGGAAGGAAGACTAGAGGTCGTCCATTTTGGTGGGGGTGGTGAGGAGCATGGCAGCGAGGCTGGTGGACTCAAACAGGAATGCCTGGGGGTGGGTGACTAAAGAAAAGAAGTGCAACAGACCATCCCAAGTCCTGACTCCCCTGAGCCACATGGATGCAGTCCTTCAGCCCTGCTTACTTCCATAAGCTCTCATGTCCTTCTTCCCTACACAATCTCAGCACTTTGTGAAATAAAATAACAATAGGCGTGTGTTTGGCACTTTATTGCTCAGCAGGACTGGGGCATACTAGGCACAGATGGGGGAGGGGCTAAGAGCTTGGACTTTGGAGCCACACGGCCTGAACTCCACCCTCAACTCTGCTACTTACTAATGATGTTGGGCGAGTCAGCCGACCTCCTTGGGGGCGCTTCCTCGTTCACAAAACATGGGCGGTACTGGTAACCTCTTCACGAGGGTAAATGCAGAATGGATGTGAAGCAAAGAGCGCCCTGCCTGGCATAGGTGCATATCCACATGAGCATGCACATATATGGCATATTATTCAATGTAAAGTGTGGGTATAGTAAACAGTATAAACAAGGAGTTGGGACCTGATTCTTCTGACTTCTGTTTGAGGATTGCCCACCATCTCATGTCACCTTTCAAGGTTCCTTCGAGAGTGCTAAATGAGAGTGAGAACACTTAAAATGATATTTTAACCAAATCACTGTGGAGACCTTATTCAGATTCTGTTTGAACAAATGGTGGATACAGAGACATATTTGATACAAGTGGGAATATTTGAAAATGGACTTGGTGTTAGATATTAAGGAATTAATCTTAATCTTGTTAGGTGTGATAATCAGATCAGATCAGTCGCTCAGTCGTGTCCAACTCTTTGCCACCCCATGAATCACAGCACACCAGGCCTCCTTGTCTATCACCAACTCCCAGAGTTCACGGAGACTCACGTCCATCGAGTCAGTGATGCCATCCAGCCATCTCATCCTCTGTCGTCCCCTTCTCCTCCTGCCCCCAATCCCTCCCAGCATCAGAGTCTTTTCCAATGAGTCAACGCTTCTCATGAGGTGGCCAAAGTACTGGAGTTTCAGCTTCAGCAGCATTCCTTCCAAAGAAATCCCAGGGCTGATCTCCTTCAGAATGGACTGGTTGGATCTCCTTGCAGTATCAAAAAAAAAAGTCCTTAGAGGTTGGATTAGATTCATAAAGGGCTTCTCTGGTGGCTCAGATTGTGAAGAATCCACCTGCAATGCAGGAGACCAGGGTTCAACCCCTGGGTTGGGAAGATCCCATGGAGAAGGGAATGGCTACACGCTCCAGTATCCTTGCCTGCGAAATCCCATGGACAGAGGAGCCTGGCAGGTTACAGTCCATGGGGTCCCAAAGAGTTGGACAGGACTGAGCAACTAACACCTTCGCTTTTGATTCACATTGAGGTATTAGATCAAGCCATATAATATCGCCAATATTTGACCATATAGCTTAAATATGAACAAAACTGGCCTTTGCTTGGCACCTTACTTTTCACCAGGACCAATGCATAAAGCACAGGTAGATTGTAGGGGCTGAGTCGAACGTCTGGGATTTTCTTTTAACGTATTTCTAAGGAACAAAAAGGGTAGAAGGATAGACAGATGAAACAAGATAGTCAAAACATTAATACTTGTGAAGCTGGGTGATGGAATGTGGAAATTATGCTCTTTCTACTTTTGTGTTTGTTTGCAACTTTCTGTAATAATCTTATTTTAAAGTTTTGTTTGATGCTTTTTGACTGTGTATCTATGACTACAATGGAAAGGAACCCAATTCAATCTTGCTTAAACAAAAGGAGGGATTTAACTGACCAATGGGCAGCGTAGAGCTGGTCTGGAGGAAGATTGGATTTACTCCCTTGAATGCTTTGAGGACCCTCTTTGTCCTTCTCTATTTCTTCTCTGTTTGCTTTGGCACATTAATTTGTTGGCTGGAAGGAACTTGTCCAGATGGTGAGGTAGAGGGCTGCCCTTACAAGTATATCCTAGGTTTTGTGATCAGAGAAAAACAAGAGGTTCTCACCCCTGGGCAGGAATTTGAAAAGCCCCAGGAGAGCTGAGTTTAAGTCATGTGCTTAGTTTAAGTCTTGTGTTTAGTTTAAGTCATGTGCCCACCTCTTAGGCCAATCACTGCCGCTGTGAGGATCTATAACTGGCCTACTACTCTGGGTCACCTGACCACCTCTGTAGCAAGGACGGTAGTTTTCTGAAGACTTGGGAGGGATGAGGGGAAGGACAAGGGCTGAGCAGACAGAAGCAACAGCTGCACTTATAAGGTTTCTTGTTATTTGCAGTAGCTGTTAGATTACAATCAGCCTTTGATCACAGATCACGTCTTTTTCCTTTCCAGTATCTGTTTCTCCCCACCCCCGGTTTTTATTTTAAGGTTTATGGAGCTGCTTGCAAGGCTTGTTGAAAAAAAAAAAAAAAAAAAACCAGCAGTTTCCATCTCTTCCTCCATTTCCCTTCTTCAGAGGAAACTAGTTTCAGCTCTCTCAACTGGTTCTTTGGCTTTACTTTCACATATCTGAATAACAACCTTATACTCCTACACTTGACGTTTCAGTCTTAGGCATTATCACTGATTACCACCATGGGAGATGATTTTGACATCTCTCATATACACCTACACTCCCCACCCCACAGGTTCAATCCTTCTAATCTCCCCAAGTTCCCAATAAGTTATATCAGCATCCTGTTGATTAGATCAACATTTAAATATTACATAATTAACATTATATGATTATGCCTATGAAAACAGTATCTAGTTAAGCCATAACTGTACTACTCTTTGTTCTCCTTAAATAATAATAATTTTTTCTCATAGACTTTCATTCAGTCCTCAATTCTCTGATGATCTAATTTGCCTCTAAATAAATGCTCCCCTCATAGCTCAGTTGGTAAAGAATCTGCCTGCAATGCAGGAGACTCAGCTTTGATCCCTGGGATGGGAAGACCCCCTGGAGAAGGAAATGGCAACCCACTCCAGTAGCGTTGCTTGGAAAATCCCAGGGAGAAGGGAGCCTGGCAGGCTACAGTCCATGTGGTCGCAACAGTCGGACACGACTTATCAACTAAACCACCACAAATACACTCAGATTTATTATGTATTCTGTGTTCATCATCCCGAAGAAATCTCTAAAGCTTTCTGACCTCTTCCAGTCTGTACTGGCTGCCAACCCCTTTAGTACCCAGCTATCATCCTGGGGTGTCCATTCAGCATCACCCTTGGGATCCCTTTCACCTCTTCCCACGTTGGAGTCCCTTTTTCTTGCACAATGGTCTTCTCAACAACAGTGAGAAAAACTACCTGTAAAACTGGATTAATAATAATCTTGAAATAAAAAAATAATTAGTACCCATTAAGACTAAATTAAGTAATGGTGAAACTTATCTCTTCCTTGTTGGAATTTAAAACAAAGTAATGAAAAAGACTCTAAAAATAGGAAGTAATTTCCTATTATTAGGCACATACATTTTGCTGAGTTGTCTTGGTCCCCCGCCCCCACCTGCCACCTCTTTTTTTTTTTCAGTATCCACTCAGGGTTGAAGTAAAAACTTGAAAGCGTTTATGAGATGGCACGTAACTCTGTATCTATTTTTCATTGGTATTCCTGTAATGGCTTGAACTAGTGAAGAGTTAGAATGATAGGGCTGTTTCACTCTTTAAATAATTTTTCAGGACAGTCACATTTAGTTCGTGAAAAATTCCTTCTGGGTAGAGTCTGCCTCACCAGCAAATACCTTTGTTTAACAGAATTAACACATCAGTCTCAGCTTGAGACTTTACCACCACAACCTCAGGTTAAATTCATTTATTTTTATACATTTTATAAAATAGTTCCAAATAAGGTAGCAATGTGGTTAAAAATAACTTTAGGAGGACATGTAGACATGGAAATGTATATCAACTGTAATCATTATTCAGAAAATAACAGATAGCTATTTCTTCAATGGTGTAAAGAAAGCACATAAGGCAAAGCATATAAAACATTTCTGGACTTCTGACCACACTGTTTTAGGATCTGAAGGTATGTATTTTTATTGCCATGTATGTTTACTGGTGTTTTCTAAATGCATTTGCCCTAATGTTTAGAATCTTAAAGAAGTAATTTTGGGGAAAGATACCCTAATAGTAGTTCTCAAAATATGATCCGGAACAGCCTTATCTGGGAATTTGTTAGAGGTGCAAGTTCTCTCCCCACATCCACCCCATTTAATGAAAAGTTCAGGGAAGGAGGAGAGATCTGTGTTTCAACAAGCCTTCTAAGGCAAAGTTTGAAAAGCATTGTCTAAGAAAAACATTGTAAAAGTTAGGGCTCATGTTGTTCTGCTGTTAGTAATAGAGAACTAAAATAACAGTTGTTTAAATACACTTTTTTTCCTCCCATAAAAAAATACTGAAGGTAGGTAGAATTGACTGATTCAAGTGTCATATTTTCATTGTCTTTGATTATAACTTATATACTCATGGTTTTAAAATGGCTGCTAAAATTCCAGCTATTACAAACACATTCCAGACAGTAAGAAAAAGTAAGGGAGGAGGGAGGAAAGCAAGCTAAGTCAGCCACCTTTCAAGTGCATTCTCAGATGCCCCATGCAATGACTTCTGCTTTTTCTCCTTTGCCACCATTGATCAAAAGTGACTATATATTTCAGTTCAGTTCAGTTCAGTTGCTCAGTCTTGTCTGACTCTGCGACCCCATGAACTGCAGCATGCCAGGCTTCCCTGTCCATCACCAACTCCCGGAGTCTACCCCAAACCCATGTCAATCAAGTCAGTGATGCCATCCAACCATCTCATCCTCTGTCGTTCCCTTCTCCTCCTGCCCTCAATCTTTCCCAGCATTAGGGTCTTTTCAAATGAGTCAGCTCTTCACATCAGGTGGCCAAAGTACAAAGTATTGAAGTTTCAGCTTCAACATCAGTCCTTCCAATGAACAACCAGGACTGATCTCCTTTAGGATGGACTGGTTGGATCTCCTTGCAGTCCAAGAGACTCTCAAGAGTCTTCTCCAACACCACAGTTCAAAAGCATCAATTCTTCAGTGCTCAGCTTTCTTTATAGTCCAACTCTCACATCCATACATGACCACTGGAAAAACCATAGCCTTGACTAGATGGACCTTTGTTGGCAAAGTAATGTCTCTGCTTTTTAATATGCTGTCTAGGCTGGTCATAACTTTCCTTCCAAGGAGTAAGCATCTTTTAATTTCATGGCTGCAGTCACCATCTGCAGCAATCTTGGAGCCCAGAAAAATAAAGTCAGCCACTGTTTCCACTGTTTCCCCATCTATTTGCCAGGAAGTGATGGGACCGCATGGCATGATCTTAGTTGTCCGAATGTTGAGTTTTAAGCCAACTTTTTCACTCTCCTCTTTCACTTTCATCAAGAGGCTCTTTAGTTCTGCTTCACTTTCTGCCATAAGTGTGGTGTCATCTGCATATCTGAGGTTATTGATATTTAAGATCATTTAAAGAACAACAAAAAAAGAGTAACTGTGGCTCAGGCATCCCAAGTGGAGCTGGGTGGCCACTGTGGATATAATTTCAGACACTTTCCTAAACCACTGAGAACTTGAATCATCTCTGAATTATATCAAACTCAACCACATAGCCAACCATTTTTAAAACAGTATCTGCTAGCAGCAGCTAGCTGCAAACTTGTAGTTGCCAAGTTCCCTCCCTCTTTGCAACTACGTAATCATTTCAGACCCCAACTAATCCTTGCTTCACAAACACTCAACTTCTTGCCAGCTTCAATCCTAATTCATGACAATTTATTTAACTTTGTAGGGTTTTGCCTTTATAATCCTCCCCCATTTGCAGTCCAGGGCAACAAAGCACTTGCTTCTTGAATCTGTGTCTCCCTGACTGCAGTCCTAACAACTCCCCAATAAATGTCTCCTTACCTCAGTCAGGTCTCTGCTTCTGAAATTTTGGTTAACAAAAGGCTGGGAATTAATAGTTGCCCAGAATTAAGTCACAGAAGCCAGGGAGAATGGATACGAGAAGGAACTAGCAGCCTTTAGATCCTTACTGGAATGGAGTCAGTCATCAAAATGCAAACCTTTCCTATTCTGAAAGGGCTTTCACTAACCATACAGCAAATGCCTTGATTTGTTAGAAGACTGGTTGCGTCCTTGCTTTAAGCCAGTCTTCGCTTACCTTTGAGAATCAGACTAGCCTTTTATTGGAATAAATAAATAAAATTTATTTCAAATAGGTTGAGGCTGTAGTTGATATATACCAACTGGATGTCCCATACAATTTCTTGAGAGGGCGTTTTGCGACATACATGAAAAACAATAAATTTTTAAAAATCCATTATCTTCAGGATTGTCACTTCTCTCTCAGAAATAAGGAAGTGACTCAAGGAAAGGAGAAGATTTATGTATAAAACTGTTTATATAACACTGTTATTTAAGACAGAAGGGAAAAAGCAGTTTACAATCCAAATGTCCTACAATCAAGGAAGGACTGAGGGAATTATGGTATGACCATCAGAAAGCCATAAAGATTAAGCAGCAAGCAACATGGGAAGTGATTGAAAGTATATTGGCAGTGGGAAGAAACAGAGGATGTACATGGAAATGGATAGATTAGAAGGGCATTCAAGATAACTATAATGGTTTTGTCAGGATGTTAGAATTATGAATACAAATGATTTCTGTTTAACTTTCCTTTACTGCTCTATAGAAAACAGCAACATTAACAACAAAAAAAGGTGAAATAAATTTACCCACATCATTGAACATGATTTTTTTCTCAGATTCTTTCCTGGCTATTTGTCCTCTGCATGACTTGGTCCAAGCTGCTCCCAGAAAGGACCCTACATGTACGCCATACCTGAGGGCAGGTGAATAGTCTTTCTGGGGCTTTTATGCCTCCTCGTGGGCTGAACACTGATCATCCGTCTGTGAGACAAAGCTCAAGCTGTTTACTATGCATCATCATAGGAATTTTTCCCCAGTAGTAGGGATAAATTTTCAATCATCTACTTTCTCTTGCCAAGCTTTCCTCATAATCAGTTTCATGAAACTAGAAGCCAGCTGCCCTGGTTTACATATAGATTTGTAGGCACCAAATGGGATTTTTAAATATGGAATTGCTAATCTGGGAATCAAATAGCTTCTTTTCAAATACCTTTGAAGAGAAGTGAAACGCAAAGGAGAAAAGGAAAGATATACCTATTTGAATGCAGAGTTCCAAAGAATAGCAAGGAGAGATAAAGCCTTCCTCAGTGATCAGTGCAAAGAAATAGAGGAAAACAATAGTACAGGAAAGACTAGAGCTCTCTTCAAGAAAATTACAGATACCAAGGGACCATTTCATGCAAAGATGGGCTCAATAAAGGACAGAAATGGCATGGACTTAACAGAAGCAAAAGATATTAAGAAGAGGTGGCAAGAGTACACAGAAGAACTGTATAAAAAAGATCTTCACCACCAAGATAATCACGATGGTGTGACCACTCACCTAGAGCCAGACATCCTGGAATGCAAAGTCAAGTGGGCCTTAGAAAGCATCACTACGAACAAAGCTAGTGGAGGTGATGGAATTCCAGTTGAGTTATTTCAAATCCTGAAAGATGATGCTGTGAAAGTGCTGCACCCAATATGCCAGCAAATTTGGAAAACTCAGCAGTGGCCACAGGACTGGAAAAGGTCCATTTTCATTCCAATCCCAAAGAAAGGCAATGCCAAAGAATGCTCAAACTACCGCACAATTGCACTCATCTCACACCCTAGCAATGTAATGCTCAAAATTCTCCAAGCTAGGCTTCAACAGTACGTGGACCATGAACTTTCAGATGTTCAAGGTGGATTTAGAAAAGGCAGAGGAACCAGAAAAGGCAGAGATCAAATTGCCAACATCCGTTGGATCATGGAAAAAGCAAGAGAGTTCCAGAAAACATCTACTTCTGCTTTATTGACTACACCAAAGACTTTGTGTGGATCACAACAAACTGGAAAATTCTTAAAGAGATGGGAATACCAGACCATCTGACCTGCCTCCTGAGAAATCTGTATGCAGCTCAAGAAGCAACAGTTAGAACCAGACATAGAACAACAGACTGGTTCCAAATCGGGAAAGGAGTACGTCAAGGCTGTATATTTCACCCTGCTTATTTAACTTATATGCAGAGTACATCATGCAAAATGCCAGACTGGATGAAGCACAAGCTGGAATCAAGATTCCCAAGAGAAATATCAATAAGCTCAGATATGCAGATGACACCACCCTTATGGCAGAAAGTGAAGAACTAAAGAGCCTCTTGATGAAAGTGAAAGAGGAGAGTAAAAAAGTTGGCTTACAACTCAACATTCAGAAAACGAAGATTATGGTATGAAGATCCATCACTTCATGGAAAATAGATGGGGAAACAGTGAAAATGGTGAGAGACTTCATTTTGGGGGGCTCCAAAATCACTGCAGATGGTTATTGCAGCCATGAAATTAAAAGATGCTTGCTCCTTGGAAGAAGAGTTATGACCAACCTAGACAGCATATTAAAAAGCAGAGACATTACTTTACCAACAAAGGTCCATATAGTCAAAGCTATGGTTTTTCCAGTGGTCATGTATGGATGTGAGAGTTGGACTATAAAGAAAGCTGAGCACCAAAGAATGATGCTTTTGAGCTGTGGTGTTGGAGAAGACTCTTGAGAGTCTCTTGGACTGCAAGGAGATCCAACCAGTCCATCCTAAAGGAGATCAGTTCTGGTTGTTCATTGGAAGGACTGATGCTGAAGCTGAAACTCCAGTACTTTGGCCACCTGATGCGAAGAACTGACTCCTTGGGAAAGACCCTGATGCTGGGAAAGATTGAAGGCAGGAGAAGATGGGGCTGACACAGGATGAGATGGTTGGATGGCATCACTGACTCAATGGACATGAGTTTGAGTAAACTCTGGGAGTTGGTGATGGACAGGGAGGCCTGGTGTGCTGCAGTCCATGGGGTCTCAGAGTTGGACACGACTGAGTGACTGAACTGAACTGAACGGAATCTGGAAATCAAGCCTAATGGGTTGTCAATGCCATGCTGTATACCACCCTACCAGTGCCACTACCTAAAGCAGTCCGAATTCTTCCATGGGATTACTGTGGATTTGCAAAGTTGTCCAGCTTGGTAAGACGTAGAATTAACCTTAGGTTAAAGTAGATGTTAGTTTTTTATATTGAATTTTCCTAAAATAGCCTTATTCCTCAAGATGGATTGTGATCTATGAGTGTGACACGCATACTCCTTGTTAGGGAGGATGGAGACTGTTGCTGCTTTAGAAGGGTGCTAGAAGAAAACTAACTGGCCAGGAGGATCTTCAGAGCAGGGGTGGAGGTGGGGGCGACAGTGATGCCCTCAGGTTAGTAGAGCTGCAAAGATGGTGTCACCAGGACAGAGAGAAACTCATCCAGAAGCACCCAGCCATCGAGTCTGAGGATCCTGGAGCAGCCTCCTCATACCCGCGGGGCTCCCAGCCAGGGCAGGCATCCTGCCGCAGAGAGGAAGTGTTGCTTTTCCAGGGACTAAGGAATGAAAGAGAAAGAGCTCAACCTACTCTGTTAAGAACAAACTCCCATAAAGTAATCAAGCAAGCAAGAATATTTCTCTATATAGTTAATCTGAGAGGAGAAACTAACCTGAAGGACAATTAAGAGAAATTCTGGAACATTCTTTGAGACTTTGCCAAATTAAATTCAAATTTGTGAACCTATATTCTGCGTATAATACACACACTGATTTTTAAATTTTGACTCTGAGGTGAAATTAACTGTCCTCTTCGAATACTGGGCAAGTGTCATCAACTGAAAGAGTGTGGGGAACCAGTACAACCAGAAAAAGGAAACATCAGAGATTCCAAGGTCTTGGTTTTGGAGGCACATTTTATTTGACCGTACTAGAGATTAACATCTAGTAACAGCATAATACAAAAATGCAACCCCAATCTACTTAAAACTCATATAATGGGAACATGTCTTTCAAGAAACGTGGAAAAAAAAGTTGGAGATTTCGAGACACGTTGATAAAAATGTTAACAAAAATCACAGCTCATTCCATCATCATCATTCACTTTACAGTCTCATGAAAAGATTGTCATTTTGTTTTCTCCACAATATGTCAAAAATATATATACTTATGCATAATATTCACATTCTGGAAGGCAAGAGAAATCTTCAAATTTAATTCCCTAAATTTAAACATTACATATATTTCAATTAAAATAAACTAAACATTAAAAATAGCAGCAACACCGGTCTTTAAATTACAGTAGATTATTCACATAATGTAGACATATTGGGTGGCTCTTTCATTATTATCTGATATAATTTACAAACTCCAAGGTAATGGTCTCATCGTCAAATAACATAGAATCTAGTGTCAATAAATACTATGCAAAGAATTATTATAAAACACAGATTGCCAAACATTCTCCAGACTAGAGAGAACCATACTAAAACATTTTAGGGGGGAATCAGGTTTGAAGGAGGTTTGAAGGCATGCAGGAATCTGTGGGATTCCCAAGGCAAGAGAGAATGATCTGACAAGCTCCCCCAAATGACAGGCAAACTGTCAGGAACTGAATCCTGAGAAATGTGTCCATGGGGACAAGGCACCGTCACATCTTCATGGCGCCACGTTTCACTTGAATATGGCATTAAAGTGACTAACATCTGGAAAATTTCCCACTAAGCAAAGGCTAGGATCATTTCTCACCAGGAGACAAGACATTGGACCAGGAGGTCGGTATTTCTCTCTCATCATTTACATTACTCTGATGACCAAAGGCATAAAAAATATCTCAGCAGGGCTTTGTGTTTTTAAGCCTGGGTGGTAGGAAAAGTATTTCTACCCCTAGTCCTGATTTAAGCCACTGGGCCAATTTCCTAATCCTACTGGCTTAAAAAGGACCCCAGGTGTCGGGACAGGGGTTTCTTCATAACTGGACTCAGTTACAGAAGTTGCCTTGAAGACTGTGCCTTCTTTGTATATTTGGAAGGTTTTTCAGAAAAGGTGCATGGTTAAGTATCACAATGGGGTTGGGATCTCCGTTTCCCTCACAGTAAGACTGCTTGCTGGTATTTCAATAATTTGTCCCCATCTTCAAGCCACTTCATACACGATTGCATTTGATACCCTCACACAGAAATCTGTGAGGCAGCCAGGACACACCCACGTGTTCCCTTTATAGACGAAGAAAACTGAGGCTCCTGGAGAGGAAGGCAACAAGCTTGTCACAGTCACACACATGGAGAAACTGGTAATTTGAAGGAGGCAGAAAAAAGAATATAAATGAATCCATGAGAAAAAGAAAGAGAGACAGAAGTGGTGCCACTTGGCAGACCACATCATAAACTTTAAAACAAGCAAAAGGCATCTCACATGTAGAACACAGACATTTAAAAACACATTTAAATACTTCAATCTTCCCAACTGTCTCATACTAGCCTGGATTACCATATCTTTATGTAGTTACTGAGGCTAACATTGAAACATAAGATCACCAAGAAATTCTGACATGAGTTTCATGATTTCCCAGTAGACATAAAAATATCATAACCTGTTCTGAGGACCCTCACTCCTGTCTCATTTCACCTCCAGCACAGTAATTACAGGAAAATACATGTATATTTTGACTCATTTTGGTAGTTTTCTAGGGTGTAGTTTTCACAAAATATTATTAGTGAATTTCCTTGCTATGTCCTTAGGAAAATTAGCTTTTTCTCTCTTGGATCAAAGCTGAGAACACTGCAATAAACTTAGAGCTTTGATAATTTTACGTTTGAACTCTACTTGATAGTTGTTGGAGAAGAACACGTTTTAAATGACTAATAGTTAATTTAGAAAGCTGTCTTATTTCCATACAATCTTTTGAAGAAAATTCAGTGATTTTTAGCTTGACAGTTTCACAAAACAAAATTGTACCTATTGCGGTGTAAAAAAAAAAAAAAAAAACAACAACTTACATATACTGATAATCTATGAGTTGAAAGACTTAGGTTCAATGTTCTGGAGAGTGACGCTGAACTGTTAAGCAGTTTTTAATTTTAATCAGTAAATATGTTTTAAAGAAACAGCTGAATTAAAATAGGAGGCCATTCCAGACACCGTTGGGAAATGTGATGGAAAAGTCATACAGATCCCTTCATTCCCCCTCAGCAGCACCGCCACTCCCCCAGGCACCCCACCACCTTCCTGACACTCACACGCTAGAAACGCCCGGCCGCCTTCCTGACACTCACACGCTAGAAACGCCCGGCCGCCTTCCTGACACTCACACGCTAGAAACGCCCGGCCGCCTTCCTGACACTCACACGCTAGAAACGCCCGGCCATCAATGTCCCGGGCCATGCACGCAACAGACAACGTGCCACAAGGTAAGTTAGGCTTTGGCAAGTAGGAAATCGAACAGTTCTTTGAGTTCTTCTGAGGTAGTACAGTCTTTCTAGAATTCCAATGGTTGAGAAGAGTCTAAGGAGCTGAACTAACAGGCAAGTGGAGTGCCGTCACTGTGCTTGAACACTGCTCTGAAACTGGTGGTTAACACGGCTATGTGATCACTCCACTACTTCTTCAGCGGCACCCTGATTGTCATGTGGAGAACCTAAGATAGTAAGATTGCTGTGTGACTGGGGTAACTGTAACTCATGACAACTGGGATTTAATTCCTGTATGTTTTTTAAAAAGTGCCCGGTATACAGCAGAAACTCAACACATATCAGATTACTGACTGTTTAAAATCTCCCACTTAGCTCAGTGAGATTACAAGTGAAAACAAACATAAGAACACCCAACCGATTGCAGACTAATTGTCACCAAAGGCCAGGTCTCTTTCCCTTGTTCATGGAACTGTAGACACCTTTCAAATGGTACTGGCCGTGGTATAGCATGCAATTCCATCTTAACCTTTTTTTCCATTACAATTTTATCATGAGGTGGTTATGGAAGGTTTAGTCATAAATAACTTTGCTGAAGACAGTGTGATCCACTTTCTCTGCTGTTCTTCAAGCTTTTCTGCCAAGCATTTAATCAAGACGGGGTCCACCTTAGAATCAAATTTATTAGCAAACCAATGTCCATATTTCATAAGCCACCTTAGTTCCGCTGCTCCATAGATACACACACTTCGGAGGTGAGAGCCAGTACAACTGGGATAGAAGAGGCCTTCTAGATAATTCCATTTGACCAGGCGGGTCTTACTCTGCAGGTCAGACACATCCTGGGCTGTCTTAGAAATCTCCCCAGGGATTCCTGGTACCCGAATTAAGGTAGCCCAAAAGTGCTCATCAGGTGAGTATGTATCTTTAGACCAGGCAAAAAAGTCTTTAACAAAGGAGTTGTTGAAAATATATTTAACAAATGCTCGACTCAACACAAAATAAGCACTGCCAACAAATATCTCGATGTTATGAGGGGGGGCTTCCTTGGAAATGTTTGTCCTCATTGGTAGTTTCACATATTCATAAGGTGCCTGTTTGAGCTCATGGTGATAAGTGAATCTTTCTGTCTTAGTGCTAGGGGGTTTCACTGTCTCTAACATATTTGATCCATTGAGTTTCTTCAACTCTGACACTAATTCAAAGTTTGACTTCAAAGGAAAATCCTGCCCACACAGGTTGATAACATATTTCCACTGAACTGAAGACTTGAGGAGGTCTGACAGGCAATTTAAATCAGCCTGGAGTCTGGAAATGTGTGCATACTGCACAGTCTCTAATTTGGAAGCAATGAAAATATTGGAGAAGCACTTAGCTAAGTTGTTCATGGCAACTTTGAAGGTATCCGATGATTTTTGGTCATAATGGATGCAATAAATATTGTGCTGGTTGTATATGGCAAGGATTAGCCTTTCAACCATAATTGCATCTTTGTGAACAACCAAAGAATAGGCTATTGGGAAGCTTTTCTCCTCCTCTGAAACAAGCTTTTCATCGTAGCTTCGGAGGGCCTGATAAATCTCACAATCACTGGTGATTGCCACAACATCATCATCATCCAAGTCGATGATGGTTCTTCTTCTTATTTCCAGACTCTTGCCAATTTCCAAAGGCTCCTGTTCATAGACACCCGAACAGTTAATCTCATATCCGATTTCATTCTTGACATGGGTGTATCTGTTCCTTACAAAAGGCGAGGTACTTAGAGAGTACTCAACCAAGTAAATGCCCCGTTCAGGGAAGAGGAATCGTTTAACATTTAGGAGCTTCAACAACGAGAGCAGCCATAGCGTTAGAAACAGGATGAAAACTTTCTGTTGTAGGTGATATTTAAAACAACATTTGAATGTCTTCATTCTGTAAGAGAACAAACGAACAATTCAGTTGAAATAGGAAGAGAAAATTAGTTCACTTCAACCAACATCCCCTAGGTGCCTACCACACACTAGGCAAAATGCTGGGCCCAGAGATGATTTAAATAAGTGTTTTTTCCCTTTAAAGAATCCAGAAATAAGGCAATGGAAATATGTACAACGGTTATATTTTGTTGTATTCTCTGTTAGAGATCTAATTTTGAGAGATAGTGGTTACCAAATATTAGAATGAAAAATAATGTTAACTCCTTAAATATAGGTACTGCTGCTGCTGCTGCTGCTAAGTTGCTTGAGTTGTGTCTGACTCTGTGTGACCCCGTGGATGGCAGCCCACCAGGCTCCTCTGTCCCTGGGATTCTCCAGGCAAGAATAGTGGAGCGGGTTGCCATTCCCTTCTCCAAATATAGGTACTAAGTATCTTAATTGTCTGATTTTCTGCTTAGTATATTTGCAGAAGGATTGCTGTGGTTTGGACAGAGGTCTAGAAGACTGGATTTTTTAGTAGTCATATACAGATGTGAGAGTTTGACCATAAAGAAATCTGAGCACCAAAGAATTGATGCTCTTGAGCTGTGGTGCTGGAGAAGACTCTCAAGAATCCCTTGGACAGCAAGGAGATCCAACCAGTCATCCTAAAGGAAATCAGTCCTGAATATTCGTTGGAAGGACTGATGCTGAAGCTGGAGCTCCAAAACTTTGGCCACCTGATGCAAAGAGCTGACTTATTGGAAAAGACCCTGATGCTGGGCAAGATTGAAGGCAGGAGGAGAAGGGGACGACAGAGGATGAGATGGTTGGATGGCATCACTGACTCAATGGAGGTAAGTTTGAGCAAACTCTGGGAGAGAGTGAAGAACAGGGAAGTCTGGAGTGCTGCACGCAGTTCACAAGGTCACAAAGAGTTGGACACAACTGAGCAACTGAATAACAACAACAAAGAGGTCACTGAAAATGTAAATGACCCATCTGAGGCTAAAAGGAATACCCATCTTGATTTTTACCTTCAGATTCTGATTAGATCTTGATCTGAAGTCAAATGGGGAAAGCCCAGTGAACTCCACTGCTATTAACTGAATGTCTGCATCTTCCCCAGAATTTTAAGTTGAAACCTAATCACCAATTTAAGTTGATTATATCAGGAGGTGGGGGTTTGGGGGAAGTTTTTAGGTCTTGAGGGTGAAGTCCAAATACATAGGATAGGTGCTCTTATAAAAGAGATCCCAGGCAGTTAGCTCCCTTGCCCCTTCCATCATGTGAGGAAAACCCGTGGGAAGACTGTTATCTGTGAGCTAAGAAGCAAGCTCTCATCAGGCATGGAATCTGCTGGAGTCTTGATCCTGGACATCCCAGCCACTAGAACTGTGAGAAATACATTTCTGTTGTTTATAAGCCATGCAGTCTGTGATATTTTATTATAGCTGCCTGTGTAGACTAAGACACTCACCTTCAGAAATAAGAGCAGTGGGCAGACCTTAAAGGAGGCTATAGTAAATATTAGACATTGTAAAATTTTATTCAGATTACACAAATGTGGTAAACTTGCACATTTCCCTTATTTTGTTAGCTCCCGTTTCCTCACAGGGATTAGCAGTTTAGCCCTTAAAATGAAAAGAATTTGACTCATTGAGAGTATGTGGTAGGGCGCCAGTTTGGCTGAATCTGTCCGTTTTATGTACTCATCCAGAAGAGTTCATGTGTGTGTGAAGGTTCCCTGCAGGTCAGGCTAAAACCTGAAAACCACTAAGATGTCCTACAGGGCAGTGGTGAATTACACCCAACCTGAGACGAATGTGCGCGTGCCTCTGTGGGACAGTCCACGCCAGACTGTGAAACAGAAATAGGACCACGCGAAAACAGTGTAGAACGAGCTCACATGTGTGTCCAACCCAGCAGCCTACACACAAAGAGCACATGTCAGTAAGCTTTTTCTTTCTCTGCCACAGCTGTTCAACTCTGCCACTATAGTGGGAAAGCAGCCATAGATAGTGTGTAAATGACTGGACGTGACTGATTTACTTTTGTAGATTTCTTTTATATAGATTAATTGAAAAAGCTCCTGTAGGAATGACATTCTCTGATCCACCTTCACTTGAATCACCCCCTTTAAAGAATGACACCTTGTTTATCAACACTGAAGTGCCCTGCAGAGTCTGTGTTCTCCTGCCACACCTCAGACTCTCCTCTGGTTTCCCCAGGGTCTTATTCTCAGCTTACTGCTCTTCTCACAAACACTGTCCCTTGCTTCCAGGATTTCACCTTCCATGTATACACTGCCAGCGTCTTTATCTTCAGCCTCCACCTCTTGACCAAGCTTCTGACATGAACATCCAATTGCTAGATAGACATCTCCACTGAGACAGCCCTTGGGCACCCCACTGAGACAGCCCATGGGCACCCCACTTTATTGAGTCCGTAAGTGAGCATGACACCTCTCCTGTGTTTTCCGTCTCAATTTATCCACTCAATGACTCAAGCTTGAAACACAAGAGCCGCTTGACTCTTCCATTTCCTGTACACCCATATGGTCATCTCACAAATACCCCTCAAATTCATCCTTTCTTCTCCTTCCCAGTTACCAGGTCCAGACAACATCTTTACTGACCATCATCCTCACACTTATTAAAAGCAAAGGCTTCAGCGCCCGGCGGGGATAACCTGCATCTCCCCAGAGCTGGGAAGAGACTGAAAGCCCCTTTCAGGATTTGATAAAAGCTCTTTCTGATCCAAGGGCTTGTACCTCCACCCCTTGTTCCTTCTAACTTGGGAAAGGAGTGCTTTCAAAGGCATTTTTGGCTGTAGTGAGCAGGTGAAGGGGCTTCACGTGGACTTAGGACAGGACAGAACTGGAAGGCTGCTTGTTTCCCTGATGTTAAAGGCTACCCTGGAGACAGGTAAGTTCTCCTTCTTAAAAATGCCTGGCATGTGGGGAGTCAGAAAGCAAGCTTCTGGGCCGCCCTGATTCCCTCCCTGTCTTCCTTTAGAATTAACTCTCCTCCCTGGTTGGCGAAGCTCAGACCCAGGGCCCAGAACACTCCCATAGGACTTCTCTTAGTGCGCTGCCACCTCTCCTGCCCCAGGCGCCCTGCGACCCTCCCCTGGGCAGCCACAGCCTCCTGGCTCAGCTCAGACTGTCGTAGGAACCAGCACAGCCATGCCCCCCCGACAAGCACCCCATCTGCTCTTTCCCTCCGAATGGCTCATGGGCAGAGAGCAGGCAGGTGTGTCTCTTCCTTCAAGTAGTCTTATAATTACATTACAAATAATTCCCTGCTCCTGGGAGAAGGGGTATTTCCTTCCTACCCAGCCAGGCAGGCGGGGAAGCTGACGTGCAGGGGAGTTATCACCACACGGGTGCAAGCGCCTCGTGATGAGACAGAAGGAAATGACAACAAAGGTTGACGGCTGCATCAAATGAGTTCTATCTGGATAATTCAATAAAACCCCAACAGGGACGAGGAATAAAGCATTCTTCCCAAACCATCTTCTTTCCCCTTGCCTTCCCAGGCATCTTTCACAGTCTTAAAGGAAACAGCAGGCACACCAAACACACCCCAGCTAAGTGGTTATAATTGCCTTCAGGGTTAAATGGCCACAGCCATTAGCAGCTCTTCAATGACCTCTCCTTCCTTCATCAGCAATTTAAAACCCAGGGCTGTCACTGCAAGACCTGCCTCCTCATGGGGACAGGAAGGGAAACGGGAAATAACCAGGGAAGGAAAATGGTGAATGCGGTCTAGCTTGGGCACCGAGAATGGGGGGCCCACCGTCCATATTGCAGGCGAGCTGGCCTCTGCCCCCCCACCTCCCTCCCCTGCCTGCTCCCTCCCTGCACACCCGCACACCTTCCCTGGAGTGCACAGGGAGGGGGTCAGGGGGAGAGAAAGCAGATGGGAGGGTTCAGGGCACCCAGACCCAGGCTGGAGTCCCCGGAGTGGCAGTGGCTTTAAGACTGAACAAGCGACCCTCTTGAGACACTCTTGAGTCTCAAACTGGGGACTGGAAAGGCTCCCCGTTCCCTGGGCTGTGAGGGTTCAGGAGCCTGGGTGAAAGGAGTCCCCACAGAGGCCCTCAGAACGCGTCCCATGTCTTTTCTTTCCCAGCGCCCAGCTTGCCTGGGAAGACTGAATCTTGGTTTTTTTCCCCAGTGTATTACACAGGATGTACTGATTTTTTTTTTTTTTTTAAGAAAAGAATCCACTAGGTAATTATAGGCAGACAACATGAAGGAAATGACCTGCACTTTTCTGACCACATGAGGAAAGGCAGAAGGAAGAATAGAGCGGCTGAGAGTTACGTTCCTGCTCCAGGCTGAGCGGGAGAAGAGGCGGTCACACGTGGTCCTGGCCGTACAGCCAGGCTTCAGCTCGTGGGAGGCCCCGTGTGGGTCCCTGGGCGAGCCCCTTACCCGCCACCCCTCTGCCCCACCAGTAAAAGGATGTAAATAACAGTAACTACCTAAAGGGATTTGAAGGCCAATGAGGTAATGCACGAGCTTGGGCACAACCTGGCTCCCTGGTTAACGCTGGTGTGGCTTCCCCCTCAGCCTCCTCACCTGCTCCTCAGCCCCCAGCCTCCTTCCTCCTCCCATTACCACCACTACTCACTGACTTCTTTAAAGATCCTGCCCAGACCTATGGCTTACTGGGCTATTTTTCAACCTGTCTCCCATTTTACCCTGAAGTGTTGACATAAATTCAATATTTTAGAATCAATGCCTGAATGCTTTCATGTAATGCTCTTTATTAATTTAACAATACCATGATTATTAATGCAGAACCACTCAGGAAAGAGTTGTTACATGGTTCTAGGTACTCCACATGTAGCAGTTTCCTCCACGGATCAAGCAGGTAGATGCTACCTCTATCCCTCTAACACGACAGGAAACGGAGGCACATGGAGATTAAGAAATTGCCCAGGGTTATAAAGAGCTAGTACTGAAGAAGTGATGCTTTTGAACTGTGGTGCTGGAGAAGACTCTTGAGAGTCCCTTGGACTGCAAGGACATCCAACCAGTCCATCCTAAAGGAGATCAGTCCTGAATATTCACTGGAAGGACTGATGCTGAAGCTGAAGCTCCAATACTTAGGCCACCTGAGGTGAAAAGCCAACTCACTGGAAAAGACCCTGATGCTGGGAAAGAGTGAAGGCAGGAGGAGAAAGGGGTGGCAGAGGATGAGATGGTTGGATGGCATCACTGACTCAATGGACATGAGTTTGGGTAAACTCAGGGAGTTGGTGATGGACAGGGAGGCCTGGCGTGCTGCAGTCCATGGGGTCTCAAAGAGTCGGACACAACTTAGTGACTGAACAACGACATAAAGAGTTAGAAAGTGCTTCAGCTGGAACTTGAACCCAAGACAGTTTTGCTGCAGGGACAAATCCTGTAGGCAATGCTGTTTTTTTGGAATATAAATAAAAAATATTTTCACAACAGTTTTAGTCCTCAGTTAAAATTTCTCATTACTATGTCTTATCTAACTGTCTTAAAGTTGGAACAGAAGTGAACATCGAACCATGTTTGAGGTCCGGAGACCTTCCACCCAGTAGTTTAAGGGCTTGTTTAAATGGAGAATTAGCCTGGAGGAATGCTGGCTGATGAACATGTTCTGTTCCTGCAGCCAGGGGCTGGAGTCAATCTACATGCTGATGAAGAGATTAGTCCACGGTTCAGTCAATGGAATCTAAGAAAGGAGAAGAAAGTGAGCTCACCCTAAGAAATTCTGCCATCAGTTACTCTTGTGTCCTGTCACTGACTACTCACTGATTCACTTGTTCTTGTAGCGACCACTGTCAAAAACTGGGTTCTCTGAGAATCCCTATTTTAGAAAATTTTCTGGGTGCAATTTCTCTCTACATAGTGAATATACCCTGTGTGTGTGTGTGTGTGTGTGCGCGCGCGCACTCAGTCACTCAGTCGTGTCTGACTCTTTGTGACCCCATGGCCTGTAGCGCACAAGGCTCCTCTGACCATGGAATTTTCCAGGCAAGCATACCAGAGCAAGTTGCCCAGGGCATCTTCCTGACCCAAGGATCAAACCTTTATCTCCTGCGCTGGCAGGTGGATTCTTTACCACTAGCGTCACTTGGGAAGGCCTCCTATAAATTTTTAAAGTTTGAATCACTATATGTCAGTGTAAAAAATAAGATTTGAAGAGTTTATTAATATAGAAATGTCAGAATTTTGTTTCTTTCTTACAGAGAGGAATTACTTAAAAACACTAATATAAAGATGAGCTCACTAAAAAAGAAATCCTGTCCTGCTACTGCAGAGCCTTTATTTCAACAAAGCCACTCATTCTCCCCTTGGTGACATGCTCATCATCAAACCCAAGGAAAGTTATGCAGTAAGACCACAAGTGGAGGGATGGCACAGCCTAGATGCATTTCTTCAGTGCCCCCAGAGCACCTGAAGTCAGCAAAGGAGCAGGAAGGCCAGTTTTTTGCTCTGATGACCTTACATCTTCATTGTTTTAGAGGGACGATCGCAGTCAGTTCAGTTCAGTCACTCAGTCATGTCTGACTCTTTGAGACCCCATGGACTGCAGCATGCCAGGCTTACCTGTCCGTCACCAACTCCCGGAGCTTGCTCAAACTCATGCCCATCCAGTCAGTGATGCCATCCAACCATCTCATCCTCTATCGTCCCCTTCTCCTCCTGCCTTCAATCTTTCCCAGCATCAGGGTCTTTTCCAGTGAGTCAGTTCTTCGCATCAGGTGGCCAAAGTATTGGAGTTTCAGCTTCAGTCCTTCCAATGAATATTCAGGACTGATTTCCTTTAGGACTGACTGGTTTGATCTCCTTGCAGTCAAAAGGACGATTGCAAAAGGCAAGTAATTACCAGGCTGTGAGCAAGTAAAGAGAAGCAAAAAGCAAAGGAGAAAAAGAAAGATATAAGCATCAGAATGCAGAGTTCCAAAGAAGAGCAAGGAGAGATAAGAAAGCCTTCCTCAGTGATCAATGCAAAGAAATAGAGGAAAACAACAGAATGGAAAAGACTAGAGATCTCTTCAAGAAAATTAGAGATACCAAGGGAACATTTCATGCATCGATGGTCTCAATAAAGGACAGAAATGGTATGGAAGCAGGAGCAGACGATATTAAGAAGAGGTGGCAAGAATACACAGAAGAACTGTCCAAAAAAGATCTTCACGACCAAGATAATCACGATGGTGTGATCACTCATCTAGAGCCAGACATCCTAGAATGTGAAGTCAAGTGGGCCTTAGAAAGCATCACTACGAACAAAGCTAGTGGAGGTGATGGAATTCCAATTGAGCTATTTCAAATCCTGAAAGATGATGCTGTGAAAGTGCTGCACTCAATATGCCAGCATATTGAAAACTCAGCAGTGGCCACAGCACTGGAAAAGGTCAGTTTTCATTCCAATCCCAAAGAAAGGCAATGCTAAAGAATGCTCAAACTACCACACAATTTACGCTAGTAAAGTAATGCTCAAAATTCTCCAAACAATACGTGAACTGTGAAGTTTCAGATGTTCAAGCTGGTTTTAGAAAAGGCAGAGGAACCAGAGATCAAATTGTCAACATCCGCTGGATCACTGAAAAAGGAAGAGAGTTCCAGAAAAACATCTATTTCTGCTTTATTGACTATGCCAAAGCCTTTGACTGTGTGGATCACAATAAACTGTGGAAAATTCTGAAAGATATGGGAATACCAGACCACCTGACCTGCCTCTTGAGAAACCTGTATGCAGATCGGAAAGCAACAGTTAGAACTGGACATGGAACAACAGACTGATTCCAAACAGGAAAAGGAGTACATCAAGGCTGTATACTGTCACCCTGCTTATTTAACTTATATGCAGAGTACATCATGAGAAACCCTGGGCTGGAAGAAGCATAAGCTGGAATCAAGACTGCCGGGAGAAATATCAATAACCTCAGATATGCAGATGACACCATCCTTATGGCAGAAAGTGAAGAGGAACTAAAAAGCCTCTTGATGAAAGTGAAAGTGGAGAGTGAACAAGTTGGCTTAAAGCTCAACATTCAGAAAACTAAGATCATGGCATCTTGTCCCATCTCTTCATGGCAAATAGATGAGGAAACAGTGGAAACAGTGTCAGGCTTTATTTTTCTGGGCTCCAAAATCACTACAGATGGTGATTGCAGCCATGAAATTAAAAGATGCTTACTCCTTGGAAGCAAAGTCGTGACCAACCTAGATAGCGTATTGAAAAGCAGAGACATTACTTTGCCAACAAAGGTCTGTCTAGTCAAGGCTATGGTTTTTCCAGTGGTCATATATGGATGTGAGTTGGACTGTGAAGAAAGCTGAGCACCGAAGAATTGATGCTTTTGAACTGTGGTGTTGGAGAAGACTCTTGAGAGTCCCTTGGACTGCAAGGAGATCCAACCACTCCATTCTGAAGGAGATCAGCCCTGGGATTTCTTTGGAAGGAATGATGCTAAAGCTGAAACTCCAGTACTTTGGCCACCTCATGCGAAGAGTTGACTCATTGGAAAAGACCCTGATGCTGGGAGGGATTGGGAGCAGGAGGAGAAGGGGACGACAGAGGATGAGATGGCTGGATGGCATCACCGACTCAATGGATGTGAGTTTGAGTGAACTCCGGGAGTTGGTGGTGGACAGGGAGGCCTGGGGTACTACAATTCATAGGGTTGCAAAGAGTCGGACACGACTGAGTGACTGAACTGAACTGAACTGAGCAGGTGAACAGTAAGCCCAGTGTGGCTGGGGCTTCCCTGGGTGCTCAGTGGTAAAGAATCACCTGCCAAGCCAGGAGACATAGGTTTGATCCCTGATCTGGGAGGATCCCACATGCCCGGGAGCAACTGAGGCCATGCACTACAACTACCGAGCCTGTGCTCTAGGGCCCGGGAGCCACGACTGCTGAGCCTGCGCTCTAGGGCCTGGGAGCCACGACTGCTGAGCCCACATACTGCAACTACTGAAGCCCATGTGCCCTAGAGCCCGTGCTCCACAAGAGAAGCCATCACAGTGCGAAGCCCGAGTACTCCAAGTGGAGAGCAGCCCCTGCTTGCTGCAACTAGAGAAAAGCCGGCACAGCAAGGAAGACCCAGCACAGGCGAAAAAGGAAAAGAACTGTGTGACTGCGTCAAGACAGCACAGTATAAAGTGAGAACAAACGGTCCTCAAATACGAGGTTGTAGTCTCAAAAAGGAGGGAAAAAAAGGTTTTCCAGTCACTGTAAAAGTTAACTTTCTTTTTTCCCTATTTTTTTAAATCAGAAAGTCAGAATAGTCCAAGGAAGAAAACGAAGCTGACCAGTAATCCACCACCTGGCCATAGTACTCTGTGGACAGTGTATCCATCCAGACTGCTTTTAGTAAACATGCCTGTTTTGGCTTGTTCTTTTTGTTGTTGCTGTAAAAACACACATTTTTTTTAGTTTTGTTTTTAAATTAATTCTTAATGGAGGATAGTTGATTTTCAGTGTTGTGTTAGCTTCTGCTGTGCAGCAAAGTGAATCCATTATATATATATGTAGAGTTATCCGCTCTTTTTTAGATTCTACATATAGGTCATTGCAGAGTACTGAGTGGAGTTCCCTGGGCTATACAGGAGGTCGTTACTAGTTATCTCTTTTCTATATAGTAGTGTATATATGTTGATCCCAATTTATCCCCTTGCCCGCACCCTTGGCTTCCTTTTAAATAAGAAATCTCACTCCATAGGCACTGTTGTAGCTATTTATTTCAAAATATAGTATGAATGAGTCCTATTTTCAACTGCGTCTGTGACTGTAAGAAAATAAAGGATTTCTAACTGAGGTCAGCATACTTTTCTACAGGAAGAACCATTGAAACAATAGAATTGACTTTTCGGGGCTTTTCCCACAAAAGCTGATTTAATTATCCCATAATTCCTGAAGAAGCTTAGAAGCAAAAGCTAAAGCTGCCAGGGACTTCAGTGGCGATCTGAGTCCAAACTCTTCCTTCTTTAAGTGACGAAGCAGAGGCCTAGTTATCAATAGATGCTGTCTCACTCCTCACCTTCCCCCACTACATGCGCCTTTGTATTTCCAGCCGCTTCTCTTCAAGGGACTGGGCAGAGGAGGCCGTCTGCTGCCCCCCACCCCCCACCAGGTCCCTCAGAAGGCCCTCGGTCCATCTGGCTCCACTGTCCCCTTAGCTGAGGCTGTTCTGCCAGCGTCTGCACACACAGGCCCATCTGTTTAATGGTCCATGCTGAGCGCCAGTACCATTTACAGTATCTTAAGAATTCCAGCCAGTAAACCTGTGGGGGAGGTACTATGGTTTCCATGTTTCAGATCAGGGAACTGAGTTTCAGAGGATAAAGAGCTAGGATGAGGAAGAGCCAGGATTTTCAACTGTGGCTAATTTCAGAGCCTACACTAGTAACTGAAAAGCAAGCCTGCCATTCAGTCTCCTGGCAGTAGAAGAACCCTGTTGGTTCTACAGCTAAAAGGTCGGGGAATCCACCCATCCCTTTCCACACTACAGGAGCCACCCTAATCCAGGCCAGCACCATCTTTTGCTTGTATATGAGGTAACCTCCTTACTCGCCCGCCTTGTTTCCCTCTAACCCACTCTCTGTACTGCAGACAAAGGTATCTTTTAAAACCATCAGTCAGATCACACCCCCGGCCTGGCCCCACTCTCCACACCTACACCACCTTCATTCGGAGAAGGCAATGGCACCCCACTCCAGTACTCTTGCCTAGAAAATCCCATGAATGGAGAAGCCTGGTAGGTAGGCTGCAGTCCATGGGGTCGCTGAGTCGGACATGACTGAGAGACTTCACTTTCACTTTTCACTTTCATGCATTGGAGAAGGAAATGGCAACCCACTCCAGTGTTCTTGCCTGGAGAATCCCACGGACCGCAGAGCCTGGTAGGCTGCCGTCTATGAGGTCGCACAGAGTCGGACATGACTGACGTGACTTAGCAGCAGCACACAAAACTAAAATCCTAAGTCCTTTCCATGGCCAGAAGGCCCAGCCAGTTCCTGCCCATGCCTTTCTCTCCAACTAACTTCATTTTATTCAGTCTTTTTTTTTTCTTTTTAATCACTCATTAAGCTCTAAGCAATTCTAGCCTTCCTACAAGTTCCTAGAACACCACCTCGGGACCTCTGCACTTGCTATTCTCAGGTTGGGATCATTTTTCCTGAATCCTAGCCTGACTGGCCCTTCCATATCCCTCAAGTTGTAAGAGAAATATTCTTCCCTCTGGTCCTCTCTAATCACCCTTCTCAAATCTCCTTCCTGAATGTCGTACTCCTGTTTGCTTCTCAACACTCATCCGCATAGGAGGCAGACTCTCTGCCCTCTGGGCCACCAGGGAATCCCACCCTCATCGCAGCAGCAGTTAACTTATTTACGTCTGTCTCTGGGACAAGCCTTATTTATACTCTACTGCCTGCCCCAAGTACACACCTACCTGGCCCAGAGTGCTGCTCAGCAGGACAAAGTCAGAAGACTCACGTTCCATCTGGGCTCTGCCACCAAAATGCCTCGAGTGACCCTGGTTAAGTCATTTAATCTTATCTGCACACGCATGCGTGCTCAGTTGTGTCTGACTCTTTCCGATCCCACGGATTGTAGCCCACCAGGCTCTTCTGTCCATGGAATTTTCCAGGCAAGAATGCTGGAGTGGGTTGCCATTTCCTTCTCTGAGGGCTCTTCCCGACCCAGGGATCGAACCTGCATCTCTTGCGTCTCCCGCACTGGCAGGCAGTGCCACCTGGGAAAGCCCTCATCTAGTCTTGGGTAAGTCTGTATTTCCCAAGTGTTGGGCAGGATGATGGTTTTTCACCGCAACAGTGCTGTTATGAATGTCTTCTACCACCATGCGTGTGAAATAACTGTGCAAAGAGAACTGGGGTATGCACAAGTCAGGTACTAGGACCTTTACAAATGGATGATTTCTTGGAAAACCAACATATTGACTCTTTCCCAGTTTTATAAAATAGTACATTCATTATATTTCTAAAATAGTACATTCATTATTCTCTTCATTCTAACATTCGATTATTATTTGTTTTTCACTTCCTGAAAACATTCTTTTTTTGTTAATGCCTGACGCATATTGTTCTTGAAGACATACACCTATCTTGGATTTTGAAAGGCAGAAAAATGTACTCTAGTTAAATTTAAAATTTTTAAATTTAGAATTTTTTCCCCACGTCTGCTCTATATCTTTTGAAAGATCAAGACCCAAAGAATTCCTTTAAAAGACACCCAAGGAGAGCCAACAGAACTACTTCTGTGTGGTTACAACCAGCCAAACTGTTTCTGTAACTCCATGCATTGCAGTAGCTATAAACTTTCCCCAAGTTCATTATCTTTAGGGCGATTCTCTAGATAGTACAAAATTGCAGTGACTCCCTCTAGGATCCCTGGCAAGCAAAGCCAGCTCCAGGAACCACTAACAAAGCAGTCCTGAGAAAGCTGCAGCAATTTGAGTACACAAAACATACCCTTGAACAGGGCCTCCCCTGGCTCAGTTGCTCGGATTGTCCGTTCAGTTAAAACTGTCTCACTGGGGCAATGAGATGCCCTTCATCCAAAGGGGAGCTGGTTATGGTCCCCGGGGAGCATGTCACAACTGATAGTTTCCTCTACAGGCAGCAGGCTTCTGCTGACAAGTACAAGGACTATGGTCACAACTTTTCTTAAACAAAGTAGTTTACTTAACCCACAAGATGTGAGAACAGAGGTCTGAATAAAAATGCTGAATGGGAATCTCAGTCTATCAAACACCTCTTTACATTATAATTCTTCCAAATAGCAACTTGGCTGGCTCCTCTCAAGCTTGGGAGAGATTTATAGGGTCATTTAAGGTCACATGGAAACGAGCAACCCGAATCAGGATGTATTTACTTCACGTCCAACCCTCAAGGTCATCAGAAATCTGGGCTTGCAGCAATGGAGCAAAAAAGTGCCGAACTCAGCCAGCTTTTTATAGTCACACCAATTAGGAGACAGCCAAGGATTCTGGGCTTTGTTTCATCTGGTCCACAGGGCAAACCTCAAAAGCTGATTGTGTATCCTGCTGGGCAAAGCTATATGACTTAAGAAGTCTTTGCTGAAGTCCATGGGGTCGCTAGGAGCTGGACACGACTGAGCAACTTCACTTTCACTTTTCACTTTCATGCATTGGAGAAGGAAATGGCAACCCACTCCAGTGTTGTTGCCTGGAGAATCCCAGGGACGGGAGAGCCTGGTGGGCTGCCGGCTATGGGGTCGCATGGAGTCGGACACGACTGAAGCGACTTAGCAGCAGCAGTAGGAAGTTGAAAGGACCAGAAATGATCCTACTGGGTGAAGTTTTTTATTTTGTAGCCATTTGTGCCCCTCATTATGTTGCAAAGCAAGATTGGGGCTGGGGACCAGGCTGAAGGTTGGTTCAAAAATACCTATGCTCTCATATTTTAGCTCTGATGGCAATAGCTTAAATCAAATATTTCCTTCTTTGTAGATATAAAGGTTACAAACAAGATGTTTATTGATGTACTTAATCTTTATCTCCCAAGTTTATAAACAGCAAAGTTACATTCCTTTCTCTAGTTCTTCTCATCTCTGCCTTCCATACTTAGCTGGCCCAATACAAACCAATACATAGTTTATGCTTTATGTTCTAACTGTAAAATGTGGCTTTATTTTGGCTTCTTTTTCTATAAAGAGGAAAACCTTAATTGGAAAGCATTTAACTCCTTTAAACAAACAAATGAACAAACAAATGCATGTTTAGTGTGCTAGAAAGAAAAAAGAACTTTCTCTGTCCAGCGTGCACCTGGGGTCCATCCCACTCCAGAAATTTCTGGAAGCACTTATTTGGTACTATATGGCTAATTCTCTATTTCACACTGGCCAAAATTAATTCCTCAAAGAGGTTATGCAGCAACTGAAGAGGTACAATAACTCTGATTTCCACATGTGCATTTAAAGTAGATTCTCCAATGCTCATAACTACATCACAGAGACAGCACAGAGACCCGCAGATGTGAATCAAGGTTATGGAGAGCAGAAATGGCTTAAGGCCAGGCCACACTCTTCTTGAATGGATTAGATACACACAGTTTTAAATCATCAGAAAGGCTCCTTTGTTTGTCTTCTGTGTTCCGCCAACGTGGTGGGGAGCCGAGCTGGAGATTTCAATATGCTTCTGCACTTACACTAAAAAATTCTAGGCTGGCAACACTGTCAGGCTGTCACGACCGAGTCAAGATCTGTATTGTCCTGAGAACTTGTGTGCACAGAGACACAATAAAGTTAAGATCCAGGAACTTAAAGGGATGGAACAAATAAAATCGGCAGGGCTCAGGAAAATTCTGCCAAAACAGTAATTTCAAAAGCAGAGGTTTTGTGTAAAATGTCTTACCCAAAGTCAAATCTAGAAATGACTTCAGAAAATTCTCCAGCTGGCATCTCCTAAAGGAGGCATTGTAGCAATGGTTTTTATTACTATTTTTATTTTTACTGAGGTATAGTTGATTTATAATGTTAAGTTTCAGATGTACAAAACAGTGATCCACAATTTCAAAGGTTATAGTCTATTTATACTTATTATAAAATATTGGCTATATTCCCTGTATTGTACAATATACCCATGTAGCTTATTTATTTTATACATAGTAGCTTGTACCTCTTAATCCTCTATCCATATCTGGCCCCTCCCCCTTCCCTCTCTCTATTGGTAATCCATTTATATCTGTGAATGTTTCATTTTGGTTATATTCTTTAGTAATGGTTTTAATTAAGATAACAGGTCTCAACATGGAGGTTTTATTTTTGGCTAATAAAAATTTTGAAGATTATTTAGTTAAAAACTAAGTATCTCAGCAAACTTATATGCCAACTCAATAGAATGCAAAAGTAGAAATCAGACTCTTCAGGTCTCCAAGTGGATTATAATGTTACAATCACTGAAGTAGTGTGGCCAGAATAGACAGAGTTCAGTGGGATGAAATTCAGAAACAGATCTGGTAGGGAAGGATTGTATTAATAGGTATGGCTCTGGTAAAGATGGCAATTGCCTCCCAACATCCACCCCCCCTTTACTAAGAGAATCTCTGTATTGTTGACAGCCGAACCATACCCCTCTCAAAGACTTTTCCCCCAGCCTCCCTTGTAGAGGAGCAGTTAATGAAATACGATGTGGGGTATCTGGGAAAGCTCTTCAGATGAACCTGATTCACTGGTATGCCAATGTAGCTTTCTTTCCCCGTTCATCCACTTTTCTGCTTGGAATTCTGACGATGGCTCGTATGGTAGCAACCACCTTGGGACCATGAACAGGCCAAGAGAATACTAGCAACCTCAGCCCCCAAATCCTCAAACCGTGCAACCAGCAGTGACCACCCACTCTACAGTTTTATTATGCTAGAAAAATAAGCCTTTATATGTGTAAGCAAATTTGCAAATGTGCAACTTTGAAAGAACATATGAAAATGGTAATGCTTCACACACACACGAATAAAGCTTAAACTGAAACCAGGTTAAAGTGTCCACTTGAACAATAGTATAATCCTATACACAGGCAAGCACAAATGTGTCTCACATGAGGCTGAAATTCTCATCTGTTTGGATTTAGAGGCAAATGGTGGCTTTAGATAAACCTCTGAAGAAAAGCAAACTCTCCGAGTTACCAATTTAACTCTGATACTAGCATGAACTGAGCAGTCTGCTCACCAGGCCTCAGGTAAGCTCTCTTCAGCTTACAGCATACCCCCTCTTGGGTCTCTGAAGGTCACCTTGCAGGTTGGCTGCCTTCGTGAGAGCATGTTTTGCAACAAGCTTGTTGTATGTCAAGAAACAGAGTATCAGCACCATGGAGGGTGAAGTGTGTCCAGCCGTTCTTCCCTCTTCCTCTTGCATGCTCCCCTTCCTCTCCTCCCTGCCATACCCTCAGCTGCCTCCATCTCCCCCTCCTGCTTTATCTGTGTATAGCATTAAGGTTTGGAGTTTAAAGCCAAGGTTTCTGAATTAAAGTCCTAAACTGCACTGACAAGAGGTCACTAATCTCGTTAGAACTCTGCCTCCTCATCTGTGAAAGAGGGTCAGGGTGCTCACTCCCATAATACAGTGATGACTAACTCAGCTCATGCAGTGGGTATATTCTGGCAGGAAAAGCCAATGGGTGCCATTTGAGAAAACCATTAAAAAATCAGTAGTGTTAAAAAGTCTTGTTCCTCAGCCTATCCTAGAAAAGCTGTCCCATAAATGTGGCGAGGTCATGGGTGGGTGAGTGTCTAGATAGATGGATGGAAAAATGGGTGGCTGGCTGGCTGGAGAGGTAGATGGACATGGATGGATTCGTAGTTAAAATTTCAGCCATTTTTTTTTCTCTGTAAAAATATTTTTTTTTTTAGTTGAAGGATAATTGTTTTACAGAATTTTGCTATTTTCTGTCAAACCTCAACATGAATCAGCCATAGGTATACATATGTACCCTCCCTCCTGAACCTCCCTCCTACCTCCCTCCCCACCCCACCCCTCTAGGTTGATGCAGAGCCCCCTGTTTGAGCTTCCTGAGCCATACAGTAAATTCCTGTGGACTGTCTATTTCACACATGGTAATGTGAGTTTCCATGTTACTCTCTCCATACATCTCACCCTCTCCTACCCTCTCCCCGTGTCCATAAGTCTGTTCTCTATCCTCATGTTTCTTTTTTCTTTTTTTAAAATTAATTAATTTTAATTGGAGGCTAATTACTTTACAATATTGTGGTGGTTTCTGCCATCCATTGACATGAATCCACCATGGGTGTACATGTGTCCCCATCCTGAACCCCCCTCCCACCTCCCTCCC
Organism: Bubalus kerabau; assembly: GCF_029407905.1. Taxonomy (NCBI): domain Eukaryota; kingdom Metazoa; phylum Chordata; class Mammalia; order Artiodactyla; family Bovidae; genus Bubalus; species Bubalus kerabau. The sequence continues at coordinate 10,882,883 of NC_073633.1, forward strand.
CATCCCATCCCTCAGGGTCATCCCAGTGCACCAGCCCTGAGCACTCTGTTCCATGCACTGAACTTGGACTGGTCATCTATTTCACATATGATAATATACATGTTTCAATGCCATTCTCTTAAATCATCCCACCCTCGCCTTCTCCCACAGAGTCTAAAAGACTGTTCTTTACATCTATGTCTCTTTTGCTGTCTCGCATATAGGATTGTCATTACCATCTTTCTAAATTCCATAGGCATGCATTAATATACTGAATTAGTGTTTCTCTTTCTGGCTTACTTCACTCTGTATAATAGGCTCCAGTTTCATCCACCTCATTAGAATTGATTCAAATGTGTTTTTTTTAATAGCTGAGTAATACTCCATTGTGTATATGTACCACAGCTTTCTTATCCATTCATCTGCTGATGGACATCTAGGTTGCTTCCATGTCCTGGCTATTATAAACAGTGCTGCGATGAACATTGGGGTACACGTGTCTCTTTCAATTCTGGTTTCCTCTGTGTGTATGCCCAGCAGTGGGATTGCTGGATCATAAGGCAGTTCTATTTCCAGTTTTTTAAGGAATCTCCACACTGTTCTCCATAGTGGCTGTATTAGTTTGCATTCCCACCAACAGTGTAAGAGGGTTCCCTTTTCTCCACACCCTCTCCAGCATTTATTACTTGTAGACTTTTGGATCGCAGCCATTCTGACCGGTGTGAGATGGTACCTCATTGTGGTTTTGATTTGCATTTCTCTGATAATGAGTGATGTTGAGCATCTTTTCATGTGTTTGTTAGCTATCTGTATGTCTTCTGGGAGAAATGTCTGTTTAGTTCTTTGGCCCATTTTTTGATTGGGTCATTTATTTTTCTGGTATTGAACTGCATGAGCTGCTTGTATATTTTTGCGATTAATTCTTTGTCAGTTGCTTCGTTTGCTATGGTTCAGTGGCATTAAGCACATTTACACTGTTGTACAACCATCACCAGTACTCATCTGCAGAACTTATCATCTTCCCCAAGTGAAACTCTGTGTCCATCAAACACTAAACACTCCCCTCTCCATGGCCCCTGGCAACCTCCATTCTAGCTCATCTTCCTATGAATTCGACTACTCTAAGAACCTTGTTTTAGAGGAATCATGCAATATGTCACTTCATAGCTGGTTTATCTCACTTAACATCATGAAGGACCATGAATGTGAGAGTGCAGGAGTCCAGGCATTTTTTCATGCTCTAGCAACCATGGCTCAAAAGCATTCTCGCCATAAAATTGTTCTGCTTTCTGACTTTTAAAACTTTTTGTGTGTGTGTGTGATTATATTATTTAAGTGTACTCCTTTAAGAATCATATATGAGCAAAATTTCACATTAACAAAAAAATTAAATAACCCTAATCTCCCAGCAAAATACAGACTTGACCACAAAATATCTGAATTCTAGAGCCTGGAGGGATAGGGTCCTGAAGCAGAGAGAAATGACAAGGCACATTTTTTTGCTTCCCATTAGTTGGAAATTTCTGAATTCACCTTAATCTGACCATTAACAAGCTGAAACTTACCTTGGATCACCTACGCAAAAAACCAAGACACTGATGGTATAAACATAATAGGGAGGGAAAAGCAATTGTCAGAGATCAACTGCTCCTGCCGAAAGTACTAGGGAGACTGAACCATGGGGGGCACTCAGGAAGGATCTGGGAAACATGCCTCACATGGAGAAACCACGCGAGGGGCACTTCCGAACAGCAGTAATTTAAATGCAAACACCAGTGGGGCTGATGACAAGCATTCTTCCAATTTTAGGCCCCCCAGGGTCCATGAAGATGCCAAGTTTTTAAGCCTCATTAACTGTGACAAAGGCCTCTAACCAAGATGCTCCTGTTGTTATTTACTTCCTCGGGCCAGGACACCAGCAGAGAGATCAGCAGAGGGCTCAAAGGTTCAAGTGAAAAAGGACAGAAGGACCCAAACAGATCTGGGCAGACTTGGGTCTAGTAAGATGAAACTGAACAGAGATAAATACAAAGGCTAACAGTCAGGTCCACGAAATTAACTGCATCGTACCAGAGGGAGAAACACGATTTCACAGGAGCATCTGGAGAGAATGGTTCAGGGTTTTGGCTGACTGTATATTCAGGAGGAGTCCCAGTTTGTTGGGTACAAGACTGCCAAAAGATTTTTAAAAGGCAGAAGAACCGAACCAGAAACCAAACCAGTACAATCCTGGGCAACATGAAAACCACAAGCTGTAGAACATTGGAGCCTGAAGGGATCTTAGCATTTTCCATCAGCGCAGACTGTGGGACAGAGGAACGGATGGGTCTGTGCCTGGGTACCACCCTCTACCAGGACACTGTCTGATGGAAAAGTAAGCAGCACAGTGAGCTAGTGACCACAGGAGGGAAACGGAAGGCTAAGACCAAAGAAGGGAAAAAACAAAAAGGCATGGCTCCAAATATTAATTCATAGGTTTACTGGGCCCCATTGGCAGAGGTTCTGATTCAGCCGGTCTGAGGGCTGCAGAATCTGCATTTCTAACAAGTTCCCAGGTGACGCTGGTGCAGCTTGTCCAGGGATCACACTTTGAGAACCAGTGCTCGAAGGAACAACATCATTGTTTTCACAATATATATATATATATTTCTAAGATTTTACTAAGACACAATGGCCTGTTTTCCACTAAGTCCAAATCAGGGAGAATTTACTGGTTTTGAAACACCACACATTTATATTTAAGAATATGCTCCTTTTAAAACCTCATTGTTTAGCAGAAGTTCCACCTTTGCTTTCTGACCCTTAGTGTTTCTTGTTAGTTCAGCTTCACAAAGCAGACTTCTGCTTCCATTTCTGGCATTTTTATATAATAGGCAGTTTCCCTCTGGCCTTCTACTTTTCCTGAATTTTCTATTGTGTTCAGCAAATCAAGCTTCATTACATATTAAGATGTGACCTGCTTTTACCAAATGGTATCTGGTTTCCCATATCTTCTAAAATAGTAAATATTGACCCAATCCTTTCCCTTAAAATCCACACTGAGCACACCATGCCTGGGGGCCCATTAGGTTTTGAAGCAGCTGCATTCAACTCCTGATTAATAATAATTTGATCTTATATATGTGAAGCTTCAGCCTGTAGATCCCAGTTGGTAAATAACCAGCATGTGAAAATGCATATAAAATAACATGCAAAGCAATGCAAATTAATACAAAACATATATCTCTAAATTGCTTGGGAAAAGTCTGTAAGCCTTGACATTGTTATTATCTGCTTTGCTTCTTGCATTCTGACAAGCAGTGACCAGATCCTTTTATGAATTTCATGCAGCATCCAGCATGTGGCACTTGTTGACTTGCTAAGGGGGAAGTGACCCTGCCTGTGAGTCAGGCAAATGGGATCCTGGCCTTAACTTCCACTGCTGTTGGGCTCTCTGGACTTGGACAGGATCTCAAAATTCTGAGTCTCCGATTCTACATCCGGAAAAGATGGGAATGAGATCATCATCATAAAACCACCCGCTGAAAGGCTTACCAAGCATTCATTATGCACCAGGTACAATGCACACAGGCACACACTGTACAGAGATGATGTACACACAAGTGTTGTGCACACACAATGCACACATGCCTACCTTGTGCACACCTCATGCACACATGCAATCCTCCCTACAGCCCCTGAGCAGGGACCAGAACACACACCCCTCCGACATGAGGCCATTTCAGAGACCAGGAAACCAGGGCAGAAAGGTAAGGAAACGTGTGCAAGGTCATAAGGTAGGCAGTGGAAGGGTCAGAGCCAGGGACTCTCAGCAGTCACATTCCAGGGGCCGCTCTGAGCTACAGTGCAGCTCTCTTTCATGGTTTCCATCTATGTTCCTCCTCATCATTAAATTTCCACGATCTACAAAGTAAAACTTCAAATTTCATGGTCATGTGGGTTTCAAAACATCGCTTCAGTAGATGGTGATGGTTTATGTTTTATGAGTTTGACAGTGGAATGGCAGCATAATCAGACTGTTTGTAACCTACTGCAGCTTAGTTGTGTGGCTTCTGCTTAGTTACGTGGCTGCTACTCATCCATCAGACCACAGTGATTGTGTGCTTAGTCACTCAACTGTATCCAACTCTTTGCGACCCCAGGGACTGTGGCCTGCCAGGCTCTGCCCATGGAATTTTCCACGCAAGAATACTGGAGTGGGTTACCATTTCCTCCTTCAGGGGATCTTCCCAACCCAGGGACTGAACCCAGGTCCCCTGCGTTGCCTGCCTTGGCAGGTGGGTTCTTTACCACTGAGCCACCTGGGAATCCCACTCATCCATCAGGTCCACCTTAAATCTCCCCAAGAAGGCTTCCTGCCTCCCCCAGACCAGTGAGCTACCTCTGTCCCATGCACCCCAATATGGGCCTGGCACACAGTAAGGGCTCACTGAATTTTGGACAGATTGGCTTTTCAACCTCACATCACACAACCTTACTATCTTATTGCTTTCTTCCTGCATCTAAACCAAAAAGGGAAATCACAGTTTTACTTCATAATCATAGTTTTAGCCATCACAGTTTTCTTCCAGCATGTGGGGCTATGATAAGGCCCAGGGCACCAAATCATACTGAGCAGTCACATTCCAGGGGCCGCTCTGAGCTACAGTGCAGCTCTCTTTCATGGTTTCCATCTATGTCCGTCCTTACCATTAAATTTCCATGATCTACAAAGTAAAACTTCAAATTTCACTGTCACGTGGGCTTCAAAACATTGTTTCAGTAGATGGTGAACGTGTTGGCTTCTGTGGCTTCTGTCGTCAGTCATTCTCAGGGGACCAGGAACTGGACGTCACTACAGCCCCACCTGCCCCCGCCCACCCAACTGAGCTCATTCAGTCAGTTTGATAACTATTGACTGCCCACCTATCCTGAGGGTACTTAGTGTGAGGCCAAGCGCCAACCTTGACTTACTGCCCAAAACCCGCCATTCACTCTTACCTCCCTCTGTGCAGACCTTGTGGCATTCAGTAAATGTGCCTCTCAAAGGAGACAAATTTACAGTTCTCCCCACTTCCCGCCCCCAAAGGAAATCCTCCTTTCACTTAGTGCCACACAACCTGATTCTTTGGATACTGTTTCTTTGCAAATACAAGCATGATACGATTCAACAGCAGCTTAATTGATCATTTCTCACAGAGAATTGATTCTTAGAAAGTGCAATAGAGGAACTGCTCTCTGAAGTAACCTCCTGACTTTTAAAGATTTTACTTCCTCAAGACGCCATCAACAAAAGCTGTCAAAACTGACAGCTAGGTTCTAGATTGTCTTAAACTGATAGCTGGTTCAACAAGGGCATGCTTCTGTAAAACCAGAAGTGACTTCTATCTACCGAACCACATGAACATTTAATTTAATATCACTGAATGTCATTCCCAACTCCCTTAATCTGGTTTGCCTCTTTTCAGTTTAAAGGACGAGAAGAGGGAACGACAAGTGCCTAAGGGCGAAGGTCACCTCTCCCTTATCCAGCGAGAGGAAAACACGGTTCCCACTACAACCACAAGGAAAACCTCGCCGAGCAGGACAGCTCAGTTCTGAAATACACATACAGTATCCATCCGCTCGCACTGTTAGCCTACATGAAGATGGTAAACTGGTTCGAGAGCCTAGATCTCTTGGCTCGGATCCTCGGAGGCTCCCAGCTCGATGGAGGAGGTGCCGCCACCTCACAAGGGGACGATCCGGGCCAGCTCTGCGGTACGAAAACTTGACCGTAAAAAGCGCAGAAGCTCGTCCCAGCGGCAGGCGCGGCGGGGAGGACCGCTCCGCAGCTTCTAATCCGCGACCTACTGAGAGACGTGCACGCCCACCTGGTCCTAAAGGAGAAGCCACGCCAGCAGCCCATTCCCGCGCGCCGCGTCCCGCACCGCCCCCTCGCCTCCCCCGCCCCCGGGCAGCGCGGCGCGGCGCCGCGGGTCCAGGGCTGCCGAGAGGCTGGCGACGGCGCGGCACAGCGTGCGTCCGACCCCCGGCTCCGCAGGTCCCTCGCGGGCCCGCCCCTCGCCCCTCACCCGGGCGGCTCTCAGTGGCCGGGAGGAGCGAGACCGCAGGACCCCCAGCCCCGGAAGGGGCGCGTCGGGGAGCCGCGTCCTCACCGCTCGGAGAGAGCCCGGGACGAAACCTAGGTGCGGGTGCGCCCGGCTGCTCCCGGCCTCCCAGACCGGCCCTGCCCGGCCCCGGGAGCCCGGGATGCGGGCACCACGGCCGCGTCTCTGCAGGGCAGCCTCAGGCAGACGCGCGCTGACCGCCCCGCAGCCGGGCAGCCTCGGAGAACTTTCCAGGGTCCGGCCACCGGCAGGGGCCCGAGTCAACGAGGGCGCGCAGCCGGGCCAGGGCTCAGCTAGGCTCGCGCGGCGGCTGCCCCGGGCCGACCCCTTCCTTCCTACCTCTCCCTCCCCCACCGAGCGAGGGACGCGGCGCCCAAGTTCTCCCCGGCGGGGAAGTGAAAGTCGTGAGGAAGGGGTCCCGGGCATCCGCGGCTGGGCCAGGAGCCCCGCACGCTGGCCCCGAGCGTTCCTCGCCGGCCTGCGTGGCCGAGTGGACTTACGAAAAGGGAACGGGGGAGCCCCGGGCGCGGAGTCCCCGCGGATGGACGAGTCGCTCCGGCCCGGCCGCGAGCTGCGCTTCGGGATCCCGGCCCCTCGGCGGCGGCGGCAGCCTTTGGCTCCGGGCTCTCGCCTCCTCCTCGTCCTCCGCCGCCACCTCCTCGGCGCGCCCGGCTAGGGAGTCGCTCTCCCCCGGCCGGGGGCTGGGAGCGCGCTGAGCGGCCCCCGTGACGTGGAGGGAAAGGAGGAGCGTCGCCGCCGCGCTCCCGCAGAGGGAGCTCCGGCCCGTGCTTCGGGGCCCCGGCGCCGCGCCCAGGACTAAGTTCCCAGGTGCGCGGTGCGCTGCGCTCTCCGCCGCCGCTCGGAGCGTCAGCCAGCTTCGGTTCCCTCCCCGCGTTCAACAGCAAGAAAGCGGAGGTCTGGAGAGCTAAGGGACTTGCCCAGAGATGATCAGAGGGCGGTGACAGAGCAAAAACATCTGCGACTCGTTGCTTTTTCCTTTGCGAGGCTCCGGTCCTGCAGGAATCGCCTCGCTCTCACTGGTTAAGACCCACAGGTCAGTGTCCCAGGCAGCCTGGAGAAATATCTAGGAGCGGCGTGGGAAGGTGGAGTTTTATGCCCCATAAATAGACTACAAAGTTGTTTTCCCGTCTGTACCTGCAGGTCAAATAGACACTCTAAGGCTTCCTCTTTACTGTCAAGCGGGGGTGAGGGTGGCGGGCCGTGCCGGCATGGTATCCGGTCCCATTTCTGTTCACCCAATTGCCGGAAACACGCCTACTTAACCAACTGGGCAATATCTACACCTCAGCCTTGGTGGCGGGTTCTTGTGAATAGACCAACTCTGGGAAGTGGATGCCCTACCTTCCAGACCTTCTAATTCCCGACCTTCCAGACTTCTCTCGCTGAGCTCCGAGTCCTTGGTGGCCAGCGAGGCTCCTGGGGGGCCACCTTACAGGCCAGGGATGCACCAGGGAAGTCAGTCCCAGCCGGTTTCTTCCTTCCGTCCTCAGTTAACCTACGTTGACTGAGCGCCTGCTGTATGCCAGGTGTGTTGGTGAGGAGCCAGATCGAACCAAGTAAAACCGGTGAGGCCTTGCAACCCAGGAATCCTAAGAGGGAGCTGCATAAGACCCCATATCCTTTACTCCTAGGCTCTGAAATCTGCCCACAGTAGTAGCGACTCTGAGACCACCCTGCTTTAAAAAAAAAAAAAAATCCCAGTGTTTGGAAAAAGAAGTATTTTAATAAATACTCTAATACTTTGCACTTATTTTCAAGCAAATGGCCAACTTTGCATTTATCTCTCCAGTGGGGCCCCCTGTTTCTGGAAGAGTCATTAAAGGTCACATTATTCACCCTTCTGGTCTCCCTCATGATAACGATAAGAACAACTAAGCCTTCTGTTACCTGCTTTGAGCACTGTTCTAAGCAATTTGTGCAGATTAATCTTTCAACCCTCACAACTTTATGAGGGAGATGCTATTTTTTCTATTCTGATTTTCCAGAGGAGAGGGAGGCAAGTGAGGGGAAATAACTTGCCAGTAAATGGCAGAACCGGAACTCAGACCAACGTGGTCTGCCCCAGTGTCCATGTGGTAACAGCTGAGGAAAGAGACTTCCAGGGCTCAGTGGTCCACCAGCCACCCTCAGCCTGGCTCCCACCATAGGCCCCAGTTATCTAAGCAAGGGCTGCTATGAAATCCATACACACATAGTTTCTCCCAAATTGGTCAGTTTAAAAATCTGGATATATCATATCATAAAGTAGTTGTCCATTCACTTACTTGCACCCCTGTTTCCAACGCCAGGATCAACCTTTTGTCATAAAGTAAACTGTTTCTATGATAAGACCTTAAAAAATACCTGTATGGACTTCCCTGTTGGTCCAGTAGTTAAGAATCAGCCTGCCAGTGCAGAGGACACCCATTAGATCCCTGGCTCAGGAACTAAAGATCCCACGTGCTGTGGGACAACTGAGCCCGAGAGCTGAAGATCCCAAGTGCTGCCAGTAAGACCCAACACAGCCAAACAGAATTAAATAAATAAATATTAAAAAGTACCTTTACCGTAATGCTTGTAAACACTTTCTTTTCTACCCAGACTATATTCAGTTCATTCCCTGTCCTCTTCAGTTACCCTCTTCCCTTAAAGCCTTGCTCTGATCAGCATCCCAGGTCTTCAGGAAGGATGCCTCTCAGCTGCATATGTATGTGTTTATGCTTAGTCCCTCAGTCATGTCCAATTCTTGTGACCCCATGGACTGTAGCCCACCAAGCTCCTCTGTCCATGCGATTTCCCTGGCAAGAATACTAGAGTGGGTTGCCATTTCCTTCTCCAGGGGATCTTCCCAACTCAGGAATCAAACCTGTGTCTTCTGTGTTGGCAGGTGGATTCCTTACTGCTGAGCCACTAGGCTGGGTGGTGGCCCCCTAAGGCCTCCACTACACCCTACAGTGTGCTTAGCACCCCTAGGGTATTAGTCTCCCAGGACTGCTGTAACAAGTCACTACACACTGGGTGACTTCAGACAGTATAAACTTATTCTGTCACAATTTAGAGTCTAGAAGTGTGACATCAAGGCATTGGCCAGACTGTGCTCTCTCTGAAGGATCTTAAGTCCAGTATGGGCTTCCCTGGTGGCTCAGTGGTAAAGAATCTGCCTGCCAATGCAGGAGACTAGGGTTCGATCCTTGGATCAAGAAAGATCCCCTGGAGGGGGAAATGGTAACCCACTCCAGTATTCTTGCCCAGGAAATCCCATGGACGGAGAGGAGCCTGGTGGGCTACAGTCCATGGGGTTGCAAAGGAGTTAGACATGACTTAGAGGTAAAACAACAACAAAGAAATCCAGTATGACCTATTCATAACTTGATTACATATGCAAAGACATGAACTTTGAGGGGACACTTGTCAACCTAGTACAACCCCCAAAAGTCACTGTTAATGAAAACACATTGTTTGAGCTAAGAATACAAATGCATTCTTATCACATAAGAATGCATAAATCACAGACCTTGCCCTCAAAGAAAGACACTGTAGTTACAGAGGTAGTAACTACACATGTCCTGTACTCAGAACATGCATCACCAACAAGACAGGAGATGCTTAGAATCAGCTGCCTGGGGCCAAATGGCAGCCATGCCAGGGGAATTCAGAGGAATTGGACATAGTCACTGAGGATACCACTAAAGGACTTCACTCAGAGTACAGGGAGTTCCAAGCAGGTCCTTGAAGGAAAAGTAGGAAACACGAAGCTAAGTAAGGAGGGCTTGTCAAAAGCACAGCTCCAAAGGGGAAGGTATGCCTGAAAGAGTCTTACTTATGAAGTTTTGCTATAGAAATGGGAGGCTGAAAAGGATGTAGGTAAGTGCCATACAGAGTGGAAGAACTCAGTGAATTACTCTGACTATGATAATACTATGCTGTAATACTGCAGCAGTGAGCATGCTGTGGAGTGGTCTCTAATTCATTCATGTTATTTGGTCTTTATGGCAATCCTGAGTGCTGTTATACAACCAAGGATCCTGGGGCTCAAAGGAAGAGTAACGTGTCCAGGTAAATCAGCAAATCAGTTGTAGAACTGGTAGGAAACATTGGTCTTGCTATTCTTCATTCAGGAATTCCACCACAAAATAATGTGCCTCCTGGGTTACCCTTCCAGTCCTGATTGTGTTGTTCTTGGCCCAAGGAAACCATTTGAAGAAGACAGTAATCCTGGAAGAAATGGAAATGTTTTCTAAGAAAAGTCATGTAAATCCCAAATTGGAATTGTGGTAAACCCTTCCCAGCCATCTGAATTGCTTTCACGAAACCCTATGAGCAATTTCTAATGTATTTAAAAAGTCTTTTTAGGCCTTCAGAGACATCATAGGATCCAGTGTCTTTCTGCAGAACTAACTTAGCTGGTTATCTTAAGGAAATAGGGGCTGAATGGAACTTGAAGGCATGCAGAGACGCTGGTAAGAAGTTGAGGGGAAGTTGAATACAAAAGACAAGAAATTACACCACAGGTCAGCAGAAACTGATCATTCAAGCTCTAGGTCTGGGCTCACCAGCGTGGAGGCAAGCACAGATGACCAGATCTTGGCATGTTTGGGAGGCTTTCTAATAAGAATTTGTCACAGGCTACCAACGGGAAGCAAGAAGAAGTCTAGCCTTGGGTTGGCTATCTGATACTTAATGTGTTTCCCTGGATTTTCCTTTACTTAGCAAGCACGTAGCTTGCCAGATTCTCTGCTGGCTGAGTGTTTAAAGGTATATTTAAGGATGAAATGCTTTTGAGACTAATGTGATTCACTGAACTCTTGCTTGTGCAAAATGCTGCACTGGTTGCTATGGAAGAATACAAAAATACAACAGCCCTTGACCTTGGAGAAAATCCCATTTAATTTAGGAGACATGAGACGTATAAAATATGCATGATATAAGTGAGACTAAATGAAATTTGTAAGCAGTTTCTCATGTTTAGATACAACTTCTCACAACGAGGCCCTCCCGGCTCCCCTTTTTAAAGCCATGTCCTGCTTTGGAGAAAGGACCAGGAGGGGTGCGGCGAGTGGGACAGAGAGATGTGGGGGTGCTGGGGGCAGTAGTGGCTGAGAGCACCGTCCAGGCCCCGAGCTGGCCGGCCGGCTGATGGAGTTTCACAGAAAAGCGCTACCAGGGAAGAGCTTGCTCTCGGGAAAATAGAGAAATAGGGGCCCCTAAGGCTGGGGAGGCAGTAGACTTTTCCCTGTATGTCGACTGAGGGACTCCTGTCATTTGGCTTGGCTTCTAAAGGAAAAGGAGACCCACCAGTACAGAGACTTAGGGCCCTAGGGCTCACATTACTATACATAAAGTCATTTGTGGCACAGAGCTAAGCTCTTCCAAATTTAAGTGTTCACTCCTTTTTTTTTAATCTTGGTTTTTTATTTGGGTCAAAATCACCATTTTCTTTTTTTCCCCCTTTTAAAAAAAAATTGAAGTATAGTTGATTTATAAGGTATTGGTTTCATGTGTACAGCAAAGTGATTCAGTTATACACACATATATGTTCTTTTTCAGATTCTTTTCCATTACAGGTTATTACAAGATATTGCAAACCAACATTTTTTAAAACCTCTTCATTTCCATCACCAGCATTTCTTTTGGGGACATTTTTACACAAAGAGACATAGTTTCTGTTTTGTTTAATCATTTCACGACAGCTAGTGAGTAGGCAATAATGAACAGAACCAAAAGAGCTGTGCTGAACTGAAGATGCTGGGGGATTGGCAAGGCTCACCCACCAGCTGGGTAACTTGCCTCACCATTTCCTTGCCTCCAGCTTTGAAGGACATGAACCAACTTCGTACCTCAGCCACAAGGCCAGACATCATTGAACTTTAAGGTGTCTCGTGAACAGCTAAAAACAGAAATGGTAACTGCTTTTACCTTTAGAAGTATCACTACTTACATTATAGCTTCAAATGTTCGCACCTACTGTTCCTACTTTAAAGGAAATGAAAGAATACTAAATTTCATTCCTACTAAATGAAAGAATATGAATACAAATATGGCCAAGGAATTTAGAAGTTAACTATGCAGCCTATATGAGGGACTTTAAGATACAGGCGGCTTGATCTATTGTTGTTCAGTCATTAAGTCGTGCCCAACTTTCTGCAACCCCATGGACTGCAGCACACAGGTTTCCCCGTCCTTCACTATCTCCTAGGGTTTGCGTGAATTCATATCCATTGAGTCAGTGATGCTATCTAACCATCTCATCCTTGATCTGGCATGGCTTCAAATTACATTCTTCTTATTTAACTGGTAAGAGAATTCAGGACATGAAAACATTACAATTAACATTTAAGCAGAAACTTTCCACATTTCTTGGCTTTTATGTGTTTGAGAGAGATGTATCCCTGGTTTCCTTTTGCAAAGCAGGCTTCAACAAAAATGAAATGAGAAGAAATAGAAAATGAGAGAGTCCAAAGAAAACACATGTGGAGGTTATGTGCTCTTATCCCTCACAGTCTTGAGAACCCAATGAGACTTAAAATCCAAGTCTTATGGGCACATGCAGTCAATTAACAGGGTAGTTTTCCATGAAAACTGAGTTTGGACAGTATCTCAGCTGAATCAACTTTACTTTCTTTATGCCTGGGGCTCCTAGACTGAAAAAGAGAAAGCCCAAGAGCAGGGATCAACGCATTCGTACTGAAGCTCTTCCAGCAGGGCTTCTGCATTCCATTTTCTACCAGTGAGCATCCCTGTCTGCCCTGCCTGTCATTCACCAAAGTGAGTCAACAGTGGCTCCTCAGAATGTGTAGGTGGCAGGAGTCAGTAGGGCCACTGTCGCTCAGAAAGACGTCAACACTTTTAATCATCGTGTCTATTTTTGGGGCAGATACCTTTGATTGAGAGAGAAAACATACAATACCTAACAGCGTGAGTTCTGAAACCAGATGGCCAGGCTTGAATCCCAGCTCTACCACCTGGTGCTACATGGGTGACTCTGGGCCAGTTTACTTCATCCTATACCTTGATTTCCTCATCTGTAAAATGAGGACAATAGTTCTACCTCATAGGGTGTGGTTAAGATTAAATAATACATTGGAGGTGCTTATAACAATGACCGGTATATGTTAAGTGCAGTAAATACTAGCTCTTACCCCACCCCAGCCTTACTCACATGCTTTTTGTTACTAGCAGAGCCTGGAGTGTGTACACCCGACTACTCTTCTGTACGTGGGCACGTACTTACTTTTCTCAGCCAATCAAGGGTAGCCCGCTTCCCTGGCTAGTGACTGATGTGGGAACAAGCAGAAGGTAAAATTTTGGCTAATGAAAACTTTCCTGGGGTGGTGGTGGTGGCGCTCAAGGAAGGTTTCTTCCCAAATGATGTGCGTTGGAGGGAATGTTTCTTTCTTCTTCTAATGGTGCTGTTTCTGCATCTACATCTGCCTGAAACAGCAGAGTCATCTTGGCACCCTGAAGGGAGCTGGAAGAAAGATGGAAACAATCTTAACACTGTTGAGTTAAAGAGCTAACCAACCCCCAGATTCCTACCTCTGGACTTGTTATATCAAAGAATAAAATTTCCATTTTGAATATGGTTTTCTGTTACGACTTGAATATACTCTGTTAGTTCTTGAGTATCTAGTGTGTCTGAGATATTTTATTGGAAACATGAAGTATAAAACTATAAAGCTGACCTCGACAAGTTTTCCAGCTACTTGAAGACAAGTTTTTCCAGCTACTTGAGGGAAATAAGCCATGAAGAGAACACTAATAATACCAAGCAGCAAATATTCAGTGCTTGGCCTGAGAAAGCAACCCAGGAGGATATGTGTGAGGAGAGGGCTCAAAGAATAGGGAAAACATAAATGGCCAGATGAGAGAGGGAACATTCTTGATAGTAAACAAAATATTGGGTAGAGTTAGGGATTGTGTTAGTTTGCCAGGGCTGCCAAACTGGATGGCTTAAACAACAGAAGATTATTTCTCTGGAGGGGAGAAGTCTAAGATCGAAGGGTCCTCGGGGTTGATTTCATTCAGAGGCCTCTCTCCTTTGTTTGCATTTGGCTGCCTCTTTTCTCTGTCCTTATAGGGTCTTTTACCTGTTCATGTGCACCCCAGTATCCCTTAGTACGGCCAAAAATTTTTCATAAAGGACACCAGTCAGACTGTATGAGGACCTACTTCAACTGCCTTATTTTAAACATTTCTTTTAAAGATCCTATCTCCAAATACAGTCACATTCTGAGCGACTGAAAGCTAGGAATTCAACGGATGAATTCAACATATGAAATTGAGAGGACACAATTTCAGCCCATAAAAGGGATGAAAAAGGAGTTTAAGAGTGAGTCAAAGGTTACAGATGATTGGGAGATTAAGCTGGAAAGTTATGTCGGGACCAGAGAGCAGGAGCCTCAAACCTTGGGCTGAGATTTTACTCCTGCAGCAGCAGCAAGGAAGTAAAAATAGACCTTTAGGGAGAATAATTTGGCACAGTGTGCTGCAGGTTTTTATAAGGGAAAGAACTCGGGTGAGAGAAATGGGATGAGGTTGCACGTAGTCTAGTCCTGATAAAGGACTGGACTCAGGAAGGGAACTTGAAGGGACTGAATGAAAGAGAAGTGGAAGAGAAAAGGACAAGATGTATTCTTGGACACTGCCAGCTATCAGGCCAGTGGAAGCTAATCTGTAATTCAAGTCTTAAAAGGAGTGTTATTTTGTCATAACAGGATTCTGAGTGAGTCCCAGGTGATTGGGGTTCCAGCTCTCTAATATTTAGGAGTACCTGTCTGAAACAGAACAGGCTTCCTTGTTGGGTATGGAGTATCCTGGAGATGTTCAGCAAGTTAATTTTATCGAAAAGATACAAATATCAGGGATTGAGTAATTGGATATTCTTGGAGGTCTCTTATATAGCTCAAGGTCTAGAAGATAAGCTAATGCTTTAGGGTCTAAAAGCCTTTCATTTAGAACCCAGAATAGACAAAATGTCTTCCCATCACACCAAATCGCCCAGTCATCTCAGAGGGACGATCTGGGGTAAGTAGCTCTCTGGACCCCAGTCTGGCTTGAAGTAGACCCTTGTGCTTAGTTTGGGCAATACTCACATGCCTCCCCCAGGTGTTATGTCAGTTACCAGTTGGTATATTTAATGTTAAATGGGCTTGGAAAATTAAGTTTAAGAATTTGATTACTAAAATGAAAACTCAGAATTGCAAGATTGGAAGAATTGATGCTTTTGAACTGTGGTGTTGGAGAAGACTCTTGAGAGTCCCTTGGACTGCAAGGAGATCCAACCAGTCCATCCTAAAGGAGATCAGTCCTGGGTGTTCATTGAAGGGACTGATGTTGAAGCTGAAACTCCAACCTCCACCTGATGAGGAGAGCTGACTCATTGGAAAAGACCCTGATGCTGGGAAAGATTGAAGGCAGGAGGAGAAGGGGACGACAGAGGATGAAATGGTTGGATGGCATCACCAACTCAATGGATATAAGTTTGAGTAGGTTCCGGGAGTTGATGACGGACAGGGAAGCCTGCTGGGCTGCAGTCCATGGGGTCACAGAGAGTCGGACATGACTGAGCGACTGAACTGAACTGAACTGAGAACGTATGACTTTTATAAACTGTAATCACTAATAAACAAAAGACCTGCTTTTAAGTTATTTTTTAAAATTATTTTTAAATTACAAAAGAAATGTTTGGCTTTTTAAATTTTCTTTTTTGGCTTTTTTAAAATGTTGAATATAAACTGCAAAACATCTTTTTACCTTCCCCAGTCCAGCTCCCTTAGGGATAGGCACTGCAGTTTTATTTGTAACATTCCAGGCCTTTTACTGGACATTCCCAACACCACACAAATACTTCTGCATACAAATACACATTTAATAGCTTATAAAGTACATATACCATATATAAAATATGTACAATATAAATATATGGCTATACATATTATACATGGACTCAAGGCATATAATTTTTATTTAACATAACCAGGAGTTATACTAAATACTGTCTAACAATCTGCATTTTTTTTAGTTACTTATATATACAATTTCCCATGTTAGTACATATATTCCCAAATGGCCCATGTTTTAAATATCTCCTTAAGGAATGAAAGCCAAACAGATCACCAAATAAGGTAGGCTATTCAAAAATTAGAAAAATAGAGTAGTCTAAGAAAATGATAATGGAATAAAATTCTTGTCAGGTCTCACACATTACATGTAGGGTCACTTTATCCTGAACATTTTCAATTGACTCTCAAAGGAAGAAAAATAAAATGATCTGTCTTTACACTTTTATTAATAGGCAGAACTTTTCAGCTGCTTTCTTTTCAGATATTTCAAATTTTTATCTGAATAGAAAGAATAAACACAGTACCAATTTCAAAGTTGCCAAAGGGTGCATGTAGTTAGAATTCCTTCTTTCCTGTAGCTCTCCAATTCCATAATTCTCTCCACAGGCAATTGCCGACAAGGTTCTTGTGTATTCTAAAGACAGTTAAGATTCTGTACGTTTAAAACAAGAAAATACCAAGAGGCAACACATTATGGCTCCTCTGCATCCCCACCAAATTCTAGCACTTGCTAGAGTAATCTTTATTGCAGTCTGACATCTCTACCCAAAAAATGACAGAGACAGGCCACAGAGTTAAAAAGCATATTTGGGAATCTGGGGTAATTACAGATAAGAATAAGATGGCTATCAAAGACAGCTAAGACACTTTTTTTTTTTAAAGCTTATGAAAAGTTATAAAACTCTTGAATATAACTCTTTAAAAATATCTTCATGACAATGTAGCAAACTTTACAGGTAAAATATACACCCTACTTAAAATAATCAGCCCCAAATCAACCCTTGATTCCTTGTTTGGTGTAAGACTTAGCACAGCTGCAATTCTATCTACACTAAATTTTATGAAACTTATGATAAACCTCTTTCATAATTCTACATTTTGATTTCAATATAAATTCCAAAGTAAATGGGGGTAGGTAGTAAGGTTTTAAGTTCTTTTTTGAAGTAGATTCACTTTACCAGGGACTTTTTAAGACCAATTATCACTCCTAGTTGTATCCTTACTTCCCATAGAGAACAACTGTTATTTATGCAAAAGTGAGGTGTTGATTTAAAGATTAAAAGTCTATGATAGTAAAAAGAAAGCCAGAGAATCAATAGTTTATGTCAAAAATGTCTTTAATTGCAAAAAGTATTAATCTTACTATAATAGTTGAAGAGTTACATTTTTTCTTATTATAGACATTATACTTACATATCTTAAGCAGCAACTCATAAAGTGTGTGTTAAATAGGTTCGCCAGTCCAAACAAGACGAAATATGAACACTGGCTAATAACATGAACAAATATCAAATAAATTATTTAAAAGCAAGGCTTTAGAATGTTAGCTCCTCACATTCCACATAGAACTTCCAATGCTCATCCATTATATGGCATGGGAGGAATTCTTGATCGCTGCTTAACAGTATTTCTTTTATTTGAAGATAATGTGGGATGCTTTGCATTGATTCTTTGGAAGTTCCTGTTTAAAGAAGTGTCAACAAATTAGAAACTGCCTTTTGAAAAAATAAGATTTAAATTTACTTATTACAAACCTTAGACCCTAGTTAAGGGTATTAGCACACATAACAGGTTTTCTTGCCAGGTCATTCTTCACTCACTCCATTTTCTATACCCAAGAGAAAGCTGTAAATCAGCACTAACCCATCTGGGAAGAAAGAAACCTGTTTGCAGTCTAAAGCACCAAGGCAAAAAAAGGATAACTGGAGGTTCTGAAGGTAGTTAAACGAAGTCCCTCTGTGCCTCCATTTCCAATAAACTGAGGGTAAAACAGTTGTGAAGATTAAATGAGACATTGCATGTGGAAAACTGCAAGAGGCTCTGTGGTAACGGGCGGTGCCACTTCCTTGGTAAACCCATGGACAGAAGTCCTGGGAACACACAAATCACACCACAAAATGCATATTAAGAACATCTCCTACTTTCTCACAGTACAGCCTCTTTTCCATAATAACCAGCCTGGAAAAATCAGAGATCACTCTACAAAACCCCTGCTCTCATCTCCTTTGCCTCTCTCGCCCTCTGCTGCCTCTCCCTTCTCCCCTGCCACCTCTTCTGCACCAGCCATCTCTGAACTCTGTCCACCACTCATTCCCACCCATTTCATTCCAGCTGGTGCTGCCAGAAGCCGGCGCCTTTGGCTGACCACAACTTCTAACATTTCCAAGTTTCTTTGTTGTTATCTAATTCTCGATACATTGGGACCGGGCGGGCAACAAAACAAACAAAAAAAACCACACATATATACAGAAAACTGAGCTAAACAGGGTAATCCCTATGTAAGAATGCAGCAAATTAATTTCAAATGTATGATCCTGGTTTGAATTGTGTTAAGTAACTATACAATTGCTACATTATCCTAGTACATAATAGTACAAGCTTCAAAATCATTTGACTCATTCCAGACAAGTAACATTAAGCAAAGTTAAAGACAAAGAGCTTCACTAACTTTCCTTCCTTTTTTGAAGCTGAACAAACCTTTTCTCCATATCCACATATGAAAGCTTATCTGAAAGCATCAATGCCAGTATATAATGTTTTAAAAACTCTTCACTTTTTCTTTTCATAAAAAAAATATATGCAGTATACTATATGTACATAAAATGAGTAAAAATATATCGTGAGATGTATTATCAGTCTTCTGAGAAGTAATAATAACCTGTTACTAACAGCAGCTGAGGACACAGTTACAGAACCAAGAGTCTCTTCCATGGGTCCGTGTCTGGGCTCACTCTGCAAGTCTCCTGGCTTCAGGGCTTTTACAGCTGAGCTCTTAGTGTTTTACTGTTGTCTCTACTTTAAATTTGGCCTGTAGGCATGGTTTTCCTGAAACCTCCCCCTGTTCCACCTCCCCTCCTACCCAGGTAACTAAGGATAACAACCCAAGGTGTATTACAGCCTTCTGTAGCTTGCTTCTGTGTTGACAGTAGAGTGCACATTTGTCCATCGATTTTCAATACTCTACTCTTTGCACAACCATGTGAGACAAGAAAGGGAAAGAATCCAAGTAGTTGGGAAACTGGGATTGAGATTTTTAAAATTTAATAACTCATTTATAGTATTCAATGTATTTATTGTACTTGCTGCTGCTGCTACTGCTGCTAAGTCGCTTCAGTCGTGTCTGACTCTGTGCGACCCCATAGACGGCAGCCCACCAGGCTCCCCCGTCCCTGGGATTCTCCAGGCAAGAACACTGGAGCGGGTTGCCATTTCCTTCTTCAACGCATTAAATTGAAAAGTGAAAGTGAAGTCACTCAGTCGTGTCTGACTCTTAGCAACCCCATGGACTGCAGCCTACCAGGCTCCTCCGTCCATGGGATTCTCCAGGCAAGAGTACTGGAGTAGGGTGCCACTGCCCTCTCCCGAAGCAACTAAGCTAGTGAGTCACAACTACTGAAGCCCACCCGCTCCAGAGCCTGCCAGTTATTAATACAACGACTGAACCGGTGCCTTAGAGCCAGAGCACCACAACAAGATAATAGCTTCTCCAAATGACAACAGAGAAAGCCCAAGTGCATTAGCAAAATCCCAGTACTTGGGCTTTCTCTGTTGTCATTTGGAGAAGCTATAAACACTAAAACTAAAAGAAAAAAAAAAAATTTGGCAGGCTTTGGTCCCCAGGTTGTGCAAGTTTGTTAAGTACTCTTGGAATTTATTTATTTATTTACTTATTTATTTCCTCTTGGAAATTCCTTAGTGACTGAAATGGCTTTATTACTCTCCATGGGCCCTGATAATTTATGCTAACAACATGACCTATGGTTGACCCCTAGTTTAATAATGGGATGACTCAGGTTGTGAGGCTGGACATTTCACAAAGACCAAGGAAGTGACTAGAAGTTTGGGGCTTAGAGCCAGGTGGGCTTATTAGCTTCCCTGGTGGCTCAGAGGAGAAAGCATCTGCCTGCAATGCAGGAGGCCCCGGGTCCGATCCCTGGGTTGGGAAGATAACCTGGAGAAGGCTATGGCAACCCACTCCAGTATTCCTGCCTAGAGAATCCCATGGACAGAGGAGCCTGGCGGGCTATAGTCCACGGGGTCGCAAAGAGTCGGACACGATGGAGCGGCTTCACTTTTCTAAGGAGAGGAGAATGCTGGAGATGTTACTTAGTAGGTACTTAATAGGTTGCACAAAATACAGGCACTTAAATAGAAAAGAAAAGAAAACAAGTCTGGCCTCACCAGTGCAGTCTATACTCTTACTACAAGCCTTACTATTCCCATCAAGCTGTGGGCCAGTTTGGAAGGATGGGAACAAATAAAGCACGAAGGACATACTTAAAAGACCTGCTTCCAAACTGGAAGCTCCCAGACACTGGAGTTTTGCTTCCACTCTAACCCAGACAGTCATGTTGGAGGTGGTAGCGAAGAGGGAATGAAGCAGCAAGACTCAGATATTGCATGTAAAATGCTTAAATATAATATACTTTATAGGAAATGATTTTACTTTGGGTCCATTAGCAATTGTTCCTGTGCCGTGGCTGCTGTGATCTGCAGTGATGTGAACTCACAGGCAGGATGCTGTAACACCAGGAGCAAACACACACATGGAGTCTAAGCAGTGTGACGTGATCTACTATTCATTTTTCCCAGTCTTCACTGCGGGGAGGATTAATGTGTGGACTAGTGCTCAGAAGTTCTGTTCTGCTTAAGGGGCCAGACACCTCCTGGTCCTGAAGCCCCCAAGAAACAAAGAGGAATACGAGGATTTAAAAAGTTCTATGACTAAAAGAATTCTTGTGAGTGAGGAAAGGAGAAATTAGAACCCCGAGAAACACTAACTTATTCCATTATTTGGTCAAGAAATTATCTTCTTTGCAATGATAACCAAGGACATCTATTTGTAGCTTTGTGACAAAAAATTTATTCCATCAGCACTGTGAAAACTACCAAATCACGCCACTGGCAGGTAGGCGCCCTTCTCTCTTTAATTTTCACTTTTACTTGAGGTAGATTCCCTAGACAAAGTCAGTGCCCTCTGAGATCAGTAAATAAAATTTCTGAACAGTAGCACATTTAGCCACCCAGATCAGCCAGGAAGAAAGCCATTTAATTGGGTCTTTGGCTCATCTTGACCCTAATCTCCAACAGGAAAGGCACAGCTAAGGAGACATTCTGCTCATGGACAGGGTAGGGAGAAATAAATCTCCTTCAAGTAGTATCACTCCATGTTAGCTACTCTGCACAAGTCTGCTTAAAGTGGATTGCCAGATTCACTAGCAGGCAAAGCAATGGGCTCATGCAACGAGTCATGTTATCTAGTTGCCGAAACTGGCACTTCAAAAATGACAAATTAGTTTAAAAATAATTTTAACTTTTACTGTTCTTTTTCCTGTTTTTTTAATTCTCTTGACATGTCAAAACCAAAAAATAATCAGATTCATTATTTTAACTGATAGTTCACTTCAGACACACCCCTAACCCATTTTACTTCTCTTGCTCTCAAGTTTCATTATCTGTAAAACAGGTGCAAGACCTGTTGATGTATTAAAAGTTCACTTCTAACTTAAAAATTATTGAACTGAGACTTCAAGAACTTGTGCTTACAAATGAAGCATTCTACACTTCATTAAGATTATGGGATGAAACATCACTTACTGTAGTTAAAAATGAAAATGAAAATACTGATG
Organism: Bubalus kerabau; assembly: GCF_029407905.1. Taxonomy (NCBI): domain Eukaryota; kingdom Metazoa; phylum Chordata; class Mammalia; order Artiodactyla; family Bovidae; genus Bubalus; species Bubalus kerabau. The sequence continues at coordinate 10,904,642 of NC_073633.1, forward strand.
TATACATTCTCATTCTGAATCAGAAATATAATTCCAATCAAAGGGAAATGATTAAGAATAATTTTAACAGACTGTAAAAATACATCTGCTCTAGTTATGATGGGGAAAAATTCTATTATGGCTATTCAAATGCAAAGTTCAATGTCTTCTGATAAAGGAAGGATCCTAACTCAAAAGCAGAGACATTACTTTGCAAACAAAGGTCCGTCTAGTCAAGGCTATGGTTTTTCCTGTGGTCATGTATGGATGTGAGAGTTGGACTGTGAAGAAAGCTGAGCGCCAAAGAATTGATGCTTTTGAACTGTGGTGTTGGAGAAGACTCTTGAGAGTCCCTTGGACTGCAAGGAGATCCAACCAGTCCATCCTAAAGGAGATCAGTCCTGGGTGTTCTTTGGAAGGAATGATGCTAAAGCTGAAACTCCAGGACTTTGGCCACCTCATGCAAAGAGCTGACTCATTGGAAAAGACTCTGACGCTGGGAGGGATTGGGGGCAAGAGAAGAAGGGGACAACAAAGGATGAGATGGCTGGATGGCATCACCGACTCAATGGATGTGAGTTTGAGTGAACTCCGGGAGATGGTGATGGACAGGGAGGCCTGGCGTGCTGTGATTCATGGGGTCGCAAAGATTCAGACATGACTGAGCGACTGAAGTGAAGTCAAAGGATACATATGGTGATAAGAGTATTATATGATTGGATATCTAAAACTAAATTAATAATTTGGCATATATTTACAGGGAAGGGCTTCCCTGGTGGCTCAGCTGGTAAAGAATCCTCCTGTAATACAGGAAACCTGGGTTAGGACAACCTCCTGGAAAAGGGACTGGCTACCCACTCCAGTATTCTGGCCTGGAGAATACTATGGGCTGTATAGTCCATGGGGTCGCAAAGAGTCAGACATGACTGAGCGACTTTCACTACACTGATAAAATCAAAAGCCATCTGTGAAAACTGGACTGGAGTCAAGAAACAGACTTGATCATAATATTTAGAAGTTTAAAACTATTTAGGCCTTCATTATTCAAGGGAAAACTGAAATTAACAGGCAGTTCCTTAAGCTGAACTGGGTTTGAGGGACTTGATCGTACATGTAAGGTGTTCGGGTTTTCTGTGTATCTGTCGTACAGATGTGAACCCTGGAGTTCACATCCTGAAAAGAAGCTCCTGTCTACCCTAATGTATGTAGCATAATCCAGCAGGGGGATGGCGCATGGCACGTGCTCAACGGATCATTTGTTTTCTTCTCTTTCTTCCTCTATCAGTAGATGTAAACTACCAGGGTGAAAAAAAAAATGACCTGTTAAAATAGTGAAAAAGAATCAAAAGAGTTTAAATAGGAGCTGAAAGAAACACCCGCTGCTCTGTTATCAGGCAACCGGCTTCCTTGGGTGTTTAACTTTAACCACATCAAACAGAAGCACCTGTGAATGTTTGTCTTCTATTACATATTCTTTTACAGAGAAATGAAGCACAATAACAGCACTAAAATGAATAAAACTGTTTCTTTAAAGTCATGTATTTACAACAGATTACACATACGTCAAAGACTTTTCAAAACAAAAAAGTCTACTTTTTAGAACGGAAAAATTGTGTTCTATTTCCGAATGAACAAGTGATGTTAGATCCTCATGAAAGAAAATTATAAATTATATAATCAGTATGCATTAAATGATAGCTTGGGAAAAGAAAAGACCTCAGGAGACACCTTTTTGTTCTGTTTTGCTTAGATAAATACACTCAGCTTCAGGTGTTTTGAGTGTCTTGGTACTATGGTGACAGGGGACATAAACATATAAAATTGACTTTCCAGGTAAATGATGAAATGTGATCTATATTAACATAATTTCTTTTTAGAGAACTTTATGAAAAGTATATCAGTATGTTTATACACAGTGTTCACAAATGATATAGAAGTTTTGGGATTGTTCATTTTTTCCTATTCCAATATATACTGAAATATCAATGAAGAGTTCCTCAATAACACAAAAGGGAACTATAACCAAGTACACAGTGGAGAGAGAGGCTTGGGAGGAAGCTGTGAAATTTTAAGGGATATGCACCACAGACTCACTCCATTTTAAAGCTTAAAAGGATGTTAGAGATAAATACTTCAGGGATTCAATCAACATTTCATCAACAGAATTTCATTTTTAAAGGTTAGCTTTGGTATGTTTAAAATCTTTTATTAGACTTAACATATACCCTCAAGTGTGTTAATATACCACATTTTAACACCCTGAAGTCTATCAATATGTTGCCTCGTGTTGCCAAGTTAACTAGTTTTTGTATAGAACTCAAAAAAATAAAAAGCTCTTCCATTATCTCTGACTTATTGAAGAAAGTCATATTATCTGTTATCTTCAAGACTCAGGATTTTCTTGATACCATGAATCCAAAATGATATGTATTAACAGAAGTAAACTGGATGACGGGTAAAGAGAAACAGTTCTTTTAAATTTCTGGATGAGAAAATGTGAAGGGCCATCACTTCTTTCTTTTTTCTTAAAGTATAGTTGATTTATAATGTATTAGTTTCTAATGTACAGCAAAGTGATTCAGTTACACATTATATGTTTTTCATAAGATACTGAATATAGTTCTCTGTGCTATGTAGTAGGACCTTGCTGTTTATCTATTTTACATTTAGCAGTTTGTTTCTGCTAATCCCAAACTCCTCATTTATCCCTCTCCCACCACCCCTTTCCCCCTTTGGTAATCATAAGTTTGTTTCCTATGTCTGTTAATCTGTGTCTGTTTCATAAATAAGTTCATTTGTGCCATATTTTAGATTCAACATACAAGTGGTATCACGTGGTATATGTCTTTCTCTGTTTAACTTACTTCAGTTAGTATGATAATCTCTAGGTCCATTCACGTTGCTGCAAATGGCATTATTTCATTCTTTTTTATGGCTGAGTAGTATTTCATTGTGCATATATACCATACCTTCTTTATTAGAAAAAAAAATATTTATTTAACTGCATCAGGTCTTGGTTGTGGCATGAGGGTTTAGGTGCCCTGCGCCATGTGGGATCTTAGTTCCCCAACTAAGATCAAGTCCACATCCCATGGATTGCAGGATGGATTCTTAACCACTGGACCACCAGGGAAGTCCCCTACTACATCTTCTTTATCCATTCAGCTGTCAGTAGACATTTAGGCTGCTTCCATGTCTTGGCTATTGTAAACAGTGCTGCTATGAACATAGGGGAGCCTGTATCTTTTTGAATTATAGTTTTGTCCAGATGTATGCCTAGGAGTACCCACTCCAGTGTTCTTGCCTGGAGAATCCCAGGGACAGGGGAGCCTGGCGGGCTGCTGTCTATGGGGTCGCACAGAGTCAGACACGACTGAAGCGACTTAGCAGCAGCAGCAAGCCTAGGAGTAGGATTGCTGGGTCATGCGGCAGCTCTACTTTTGATTTTTAAAGGAACCTCCACACTGTTTTCCACAGTGGCTGCACCAATTTACATTTCCACCAACAGTGTAGGAGGGTTCCCTTTTCTCCACACCCTCCCCAGCATTTATTTGTAAACCTGTTAATGATGGCCACCTCTAACAATGAGGTGGTACCTCACTGTAGTTTTGACTTGCATTTCTCTAACAATAAGCAATGATGAGTATCTTTTCATGTTCCTATTGGTCATCTGTATATCTCTGGAGAAATAAGACAGCAACCTTGCTGGTAATAAGGTTAGAGGCTTTACATTTTTCTGACTTGCCAGGTCTTTTGATTTCTTTTAGGTACCACAAAACCAGGTACAAAAGAATCCTAAATCAAGGCATGTTTAAATAAAACTTCAACAGCAGCCTACAGACCCGTTTTATAGATTCCTAGGTCCAGATCAAGGTAGCAAGATGCTAGTTGGCATACTGGTGCCTCCACAGTTCTCAAATTAGTGCTAACATCTGAAATTTCTAAAGGAAAGAAAATTCAGGATTTCTGGAGAGACATTAGTAACAGGAAACTGTTTATACTGCCAGCAACAGAAGCAGAATCCATTTTTCAAATTTCATGCTCCCTTAGCAGGTGATCTATGAGCACTCTGAGAAAGGAGATGTATGGCTGGGCAATATTTTTCTGGGCTCCAAAATCACTACAGATGGTGACTGCAGCCATGAAATTAAAAGACGCTTACTCCTTGGAAGGAAGATTATGACCAACCTAGATAGCATATTCAAAAGCAGAGACATTACTTTGCCAACAAAGGTTTGTCTAGTCAAGGCTATGGTTTTTCCTGTGGTCATGTATGGATATGAGAGTTGGACTGTGAAGAAGGCTGAGCGCCGAAGAATTGATGCTTTTGAACTGTGGTGTTGGAGAAGACTCTTGAGTGTCCCTTGGACTGCAAGGAGATCCAACCAGTCCATTCTGAAGGAGATGAGCCCTGGGATTTCTTTGGAAGGAATGATGCTAAAGCTGAAACTCCAGGACTTTGGCCACCTCATGGGAAGAGTTGACTCATTGGAAAAGACTCTGATGCTGGGAGGGATTGGGGGCAGGAGGAGAAGGGGACGACAGAGGATGAGATGGCTGGATGGCATCACTGACGCGATGGACATGAGTCTGAGTGAACTCCGGGAGTTGGTGATGGACAGGGAGGCCTGGCGTGCTGTGATTCATGGGGTCGCAAAGAGTCGGACACAACTGAGCGACTGATCTGATCTGATCTGACATGCCTGGAACTAGAAACTCTGAGGAGCAGACAACCTTTCTAATATGAGGAAGAACCTATATTTCTGCTTTGACTCTTAAGGATAAAACTAGGAGAAAGGTTTGTTTGATCTTCCTTCAAGAAGTGTGTGTTGTGTGTGTGTGTGTGTGTGTGTGTGTGTGTGAGAGAGAGAGAGAGAGAGAGAGAGAGACAGAGACAGAGCGAGACAGAAAAAGGAAGAGGGGAAGGGACAGAGAATGTGAGTATGCAAGCCCTGGGGTGGGTATGCTTTGGAATCAAAGTGAAGGGCTGAATATAAAGAATTTTCAAATTATTACCTGCATAAGAAATCAGACACTACTAGTCATTCAGAGTCAGCTGTCAGGCTGGCTGCCTAAGAATCACTTCTAAAAACTCTGGGTCCTGGGCTCATCTCCAAGATTAGGTAGAACTGCAGTCAGGGTTAGGAACCAAAGGCCATGAATCACAACTCCTTCCAGTTCCTTAAACCCTTTAACTTCTTCACAACTGTTTTATTTTATGAGTTTCCCCAAAATGATGAGAAACATTTTTGAGGCTATCCTTAGAAAACTGGGGAAAATGCATCTTATTCTGAAGCCAGTTTTTGAGACAAAGGGCTCTGTGTAAAGTTAGGGACGTGCTGAATTATTGGATTTGTTGTAAGGGAGCGAGTGACCCTGGAAAGCCCTGGTTAGGGGCCTGGTGACAGTAATCCTGTTTGATTTTTGACTGGTTATTACAGAATTATCATTTCTGTTTTGTACCTCTTTTCCTCATATATTGTCCCCAGCCGGTCTAAGACAGGGACACTGGGGGAGAAAGCGGGAACGCTGCAGTACAGGAGGATAACAGCATTAGTTACGTCCACTTTTCATAAAGCTACTGGCCTTTCCAACAACTCTGCAATCAACTGCTGACTGAAGACTGCATTCTCCTCAGTTTTCTGAAAGTTTATTCCATCAAATGAAGTGTATCAGTCTACATTAATAAGCAAAGCTTTATTCTAGCATCTAGTATTTATTTTTAGAAAATATGGGAAACTAACCAAATCATGCCTGAAAAGAAAGGAAAAATATCATTTTCCCTTTTGTGCTAAGTTGCTTCGGTCATGTCCGACTCTTTGTGACCCTACGGACCACAGTCTGCCAGGCTTCTCTGTCCAGGGCGTTTCCCGGGCAAGAATATTTGAGTAGGTTACCATTTCCTCTTCCAGGGGATCTTCCCAACCCAGGGATGGAACCGGCGATTCTTACATCCCCTGCGGTGGCAGGCAAGTCTTTTACCACTAGCGCTACTTGGGAAGCCATTTTCCTTTTATGACACTTAAAAAAATCTACCTTACCAATTTTTATTTGCAGCTTGAGTTTTTACATGAAGTCGCATTATTGAAGACTTGGCTGTCTTGTGATGAATTTTTCATATGTATTCTCTGCCATACTATTGTTAAAATAAACTGCTGCTACTATGAGATAGGTTTTAATTGACCTATTATAGGTTTCTTTCAGATGGCACTACTTTAGGGACATTCAAGCATTCGCTGCTATTGTTTGGGCCTGTGGATAATGTACAGATTTAAAAATAAATTTTATTGCTGATACGTCCATTTCTTTCCCTGCACTTTGTTATATCTGGGATGTAGTCAAACTTATCTGATTTAATATGCATTTTTTTAAAAATACCATGACTATTAAATACCTTGTTTACATACAGGTGAAATACATTTATTCCAACCAAAAAAAAATCTACCGAAAATAAGTACATCATAGATTCACAGAGAAAGGAGCTGTGAGGAAAGGGTCATTCTTCTAGAAATTAAGTTAAATGGAGTTTAAATGGAGTGCTGTGAACATACAGAAAATAATTTTTGGTGGGAATGTAGGAAAACTGGAACCCTCGTACACTGCTGGTAGAAATGTAAAATGATTCAGTTGTTGTGGAAAACATATGGCTGTTCCTCAAAAAAAGTAAATATATAATATATATATTAGTAATATAGCAATTCACTCCTTGGTATATACACAAAAGAACTGAAAACAGGTACATACAAATATATGTATATACCTGTTAATAGTAGCACTATGTCCAATAGCCAGAAAGTGGAACCTCAAATGTCAATCAAAGAATGAATAAACAAATAAATAAATAAATTCCATTATATATATAATGGAAGCATAAAAAGGAATGAAGTGCTGATAGATGTTACAGTGCAGACAGTCCCTGAAAACACTACGCCAAGTGAAAGATGTCAGACACAAAAGGTTATATATACTAGGATTCCATTTATGTAATATATTCAGAATAGGCAAATCCACACAGACAGGAAGCAGACTGGGAGTTCCCATGGATTGGAGGGGTGGAGAATGGGAAGTGCTGATTGGGTATGGGTTTCTTTTTGGGGTGATGAAACTGTTTTGGAACTCTTTTGTAACAGAGGTGGTGGTTGTACAACATTATGAACACACTAAACGCCACTGAATTGTTCACTTTAAAATGGTTCTCTGAACATTAGGTGAATTTAACCTGAATGAAAAAAAAACAAAAAGACAAGTGAAATGCCTTCTCAGTGGATTAGGGTGTCGTTTTCCACAACTAAGAAATAGGTTTTGGTCTGCACATACCTGGAAGACAAGGTTGATGTTGAGGTTCCAAGTTTGGGCCTGGAGGCATGGGTAATTCCTCAGAAACATACTTTAAAAGTTCCTTCCCCTGGTATGTTATCTGCACATAAGTAAACACAGAATTTCAAAATCATACAAAATCACGAGAAGCAAATGCACCTATTTCTTGCAAACTGTAACTCCAGTAGAGTACTGACTGTTGTATATTATGTATTGGCAAACTGTAACTCACAGTCAAATGTGGGCTGCCATCTTTTCTGTAACTAAAGTTTTATTAGAACACAGTGATACCATTCATTTACTTAACATCTATGGCTGTTTTTATGCTACAAAAGGATCAAGTAGTTTTGACAGAGATCATATGCTCACAAAGCCTGGAATATTTATTATCTGTCTCTTTATGGAGAAAATTGTTGATCTCTGATATATATCATTAATTCTCTCATACATTCACTTACTCAACAAATGTTAATTCAGTACCTGCTACTTTACAACATAAAAAAAGTAGTGTTGCATTAATAAAATTAAGCCATAAAAGTAAATGGTACTTTTCAAGAAATCAGACATGCAACTGATTAGATAAACAGCATTTCAGGTCTAAACATCAAAGCTTCCCCGCCTCCCCTGCCCTTGGTTTGCTTGTGAACTTAGCTATTGTTTATCAGCCCCAAAGTTCAGAGCTTAGAAATACATACATAAAAATGGGCTGGACTGAGGCAGACTGGCAAACACCTGCCAGAAATGTATCAGCCCAAGAGTCTTTGCTTTCTCCAGACTGAGTTCTAAAGCGGTCTGATAACATAATCCCAGAAGCTAGGTTCACTATGGTTAACCCAGCAAATCTTGACTTGAACACCCCTTCCTCCAGGATGCTCACCCAGAGATGCTCAAGTAGTGATCTTCCTACAGGACCCCATAAACTCTGTGCTTATATTTCTGTCAAGCACTAAACCCACTTAAATGAAACTATGTATTAATATGTCTGTTTTCACTAAAGATCTGTATCATACTAAGTTTTATTTTCTAGCACTTCACATAGTGCCTGACAATACAGGGAGAAAGCTCTGAAGTCCCAGATCTTAATCAGGATTCTTAAATTCTTTGAGTACCTCCAGATTTTTAAGTTGTGGGGAGTAAAAGGGAAATACTTATGAGAAATATACCTTTGGCATACTGTCGAGCACACCCTCGGTACTCAGTAAGTGCTTGTTATTGAAGGGAGCAAGGGCGGCCTAAGGAATATGGAATGGTTAAGCAGACTTATAGCTCAATCCTATGACCAAACAGAGCCTCACATGTTAATGGAACAGGCCTGGCCTACTCAGCATGCTAAACTCTCCTTACCTGCAACGGAAGAAGCGGTGAGGCCACTAAATGCCTTCTGTCACTTCTCCAATAATAAACAGGTGAAAACAATGGATTTTGACCATTTATCCAAAAAAAGAAGAATATACCTTCAAAGTGCACATGAAATCATATCAAGCATCTTTTCTAACCACAATATTAAGTGACTAGAAATCAACTACTAAAAAAAAAAAAAAAGAACAACTGCAAAACACACAAACACGTGGAAGCTAAACAACATGCTACTAACCAACCAATGGTTCGCTGAAGAAATGAAAGAAGAAATAAAAAATACCTAGAGACAAAAGAAAAGAAAATCACAATGATCCAAAATCTATGGGATACAACAAAAGCATTTCTAGGAGGGAAGGTTATAGTGATACAAGCTTACCTCGGGAAAAAGAAAAAACTCAAACAACCTAGCCTTACACCTAAAGGAACCAGAGAATGAAGAACAAAAAAAAAACCTATCAAAAAGATTAGAGCAGAAATAAATAGAGACTAAAAAAAAAAAAAAAAAAAACAGGAAAGATCAACGAAACTAAAACCTGGTTCTTTGAAAAGATAAACAAAACTGATAAACCTTTAGTCAGACTCAAAGAAAACCAGGGAGAGAGCCCATGTCAATCAAATTAGAAACGAACGAGAAGTTATCACCAACACCACAGAAATGCCAAGGATCTTAAGAGACTACTACAAACAATAAACTACATGCCAATAAAATGTACAATCTAGAAGAAATGGACAAATTCTTACAAATGTACAATCTCCCCAAACTGAACTGGGAATAAATAGAAAACCTGAATAGGCCAATTACCAGTGATGAGATAGAAACAGTAATTTAAAAATTCCCAACAGGGGGACTTTCCTGGTTCAGTGGCTAGGACTCCATGCTCCCAATGCAGTGGGCCCGGGTGTGATCCCAGGCCAGGGAACTAGATTCCACATGCCACGAGTAAGGTGCTGTGTGCCACAATTAAGACCCGACGTGGGCAAAAAAATAAACAAAGATTAAAAAAACCCACAAAACTCCCAACAAGGATTTCCCTGGTGGTAAATCCATGGAAAGTGGGTAAAGCTCCATGCTCCCAATGTAGGGGGCTCATGTTAATATCGCTAGCCTGGGAACTAGATCCCACATGCCACAACTAAGAATTCACAGGCCACAACTAAAGACCCCACAGGCAGCAGCTAAAGGGCAAAGATCCTGCGAGTCATAACTAAGTCCCGGTGCAGCCACATATGTAAATGTTAAAACAACAAACAAACAAACTCCCAACAAACAGAAGTACAGAACCAGAGAGCTTCACAGGTGAATCTTACCAAACCCAAACATTTAGAGAAGAGTGAACACCTATCCTTCTCTAACTATTCCAAAAAACTGCAGAGGAAGGAACATTTTCGAACTCATTCTAGAAGGCCAGCATTACCCATACCAAAACCAGACAGGATATCACAAAAAAAGGCCCATAAATTACAGGCCAGTATCACTGATGAACACAGTTACACAGATCCTGAACAAAACATTAGCAAACAGAATCCAGCAACATAGTAAGAGGATCATAAATCATGATCAAGTGGGATTTATCCTAGAGTTGCAAGGATACTTCAATGTCTGCAAACTGATCAGTGTGATACACCACATTAACAAACTGAAGAATAAAAATCATAGTCATCTCAATAGATGAGACAAAGATTTTGACAAAATTCAATATCCATTTATGATAAAAAAAAAAAAACCTCCAGAAAGGGGGCAAAGAGAGAATATGCCTCAACATAACAAAGGCCATATATGACAAACCCATAGCTAACATCATAATCATGGTGAAAAGCTGAAAGCATTTCCTCTAAGATCACAAACAAGACAAGGGTGACCACTCTTGCCACTTTTTTTCATGTAGTACTGGAATTTCTAGCCACAATAATCAGGCAAGAAAAAGAAATAAAGGGCATCCCAATTGTAAAGATATAAGTCACTGTTTGCAGAAAACATGATACTATATATAGAAAACACTAAAAACACCACCAGAAAACTACCAGAGCTCATCAGTGAATTCAGAAAAGTTGCTGGATACAAAATTAATATACAGAAACCTGTTGTATTTTTGTATGTTAACAATGAACTATCAGAGAGAGCTAAGGAAATAATCCTGTTTACCACTGCATCAAAAAGAATAAAATACCTAGGAATAAATCTACCTAAGGAGGCAAAAGTCCTGTACCTGGGAAACTGTAAGACACTGATTGAAAAGAAACTGAAAATGACACAAATAAACAGAAAGATATACTATGTTTTTGGGCTGGGAGAATTAATATTGTTAAAATACCACACTAGCCAAGGCAATCTACAGATTCAATGCAATCCCTATCAAAATACCACTGGCACTGAACTAGAATAAATAGTTTTAAAATGTGTATGGAAACACAAAAAACCCTGAATAGTTACAACAATCTTGAGAAAGAATAAAGCTCAAGGAATCATACTCTCTGACTTCAGGTTGTACTACAAAGCTGCTGTAATCAAAACAGTCTTGAACAGGCACAGAAACAGACACACACATCAACAGAACAGAATACAGAGCCCAGAAGTAAACCCATGCACTTATAGTCAATTAATCTCTGACACAGGAGGCAAGAATATACAATGAAGAAAAGACAGTCTCTTTACTAAGTGGTGCTGGGAAAACTGGTCTACTGCTGCTAAGTCGCTTCAGTCGTGTCCGACTCTGTGCAACCCCATAGACGGCAGCCCACCAGGCTCCCCTGTCCCTGGGATTCTCCAGGCAAGAACACTGGAGTGGGTTGACATTTCCTTCTCCAATGGGAAAACTGGAAGCAACATGTTAAAAAAATGAAATTAGAGCATTTCTCACACCATATACAAAAAGTATACTTTAAATGAATTAAAGACCTAATGTACGACTGGAAATCATAAAATTCCCAGAAGAAAACACAGGCAGAACACTCTCTGACATAAATTAGAGCAACATTGTTTTGGATCCGTTTCCTAAGGCAAAGGAAACAAAATAAAAAATAAACAGAACCTAATTAAACTTAAAAGCTTTTATACAGCAAAGGAAACCACTGACAAAATGAAAACACTGAAGGGGAGAAAATGATATGACCATAAGGGGTTAATATACAAAATGTATAAACAGCTCATACAACCCAGTATCAAAAAACAGCTTGTCAAAAAATGGGCAGAAGACCTGAATAGAAAATTTCCCAAAAAAGAGACATACAGATGGCCAACAGTGACATGAAAAGATGTTCAGCACTGCTAATCATAAGAAAAATGCAAATCAAAGCCACACTGAGGTATCACCTCACACCTGTCAGAATGGCCATCATCAAAAAGAACACAAATAACAAATGTTGCCAAGGCTGTGGAGAAAGGGGAACTTTTCTACACTGTTGGTGGGAACGAAAACTGGTGTAACCTCAATGGAAAACAGTACGGATGTTTCTCAAAAACTTACAACTACCATATGATCCAGCAATTCTGCTCCTGGGTATACCTCCAAAAACAAAAACACTAATTCAAAAAAGGTGAATGTGCACTTCAATGATCAAAGAAGCACTGTTTACAGTTGCCAAGATATAGAAACAACCTAAGTGTTCACTGGGGCTTCCCTGGTGGCTCAGTTGGTAAAGAATCCACCTGCAATGCAGGAGACCCCAGTTCGATTCCTGGGTCAGGAAGATCCCCTGGAGAAGGGATAGGCTACCCACTCCAGTATTCTTGGGCTTCCTTTGTGGCTCAGCTGGTAAAGAATCCACCTGCAATGCAGGAGACCTGGGTTCGATCCCTGGGTTGGGAAGATCCCCTGGAAAAGGGAAAGGCTATCCACTCCAGTACTCTGCCTCAAGAATTCCATGGACTGTATAGTCCATGGGGTCGTAAAGAGTCAGACACGACTGAGCAACATTCACTTTCACTTTAAATGTCCATCAACAAATGAGTAGATAAAGAAGATGTGGTGTAAATGTACAATGGAATACTACTCAGCCATAAAAAAGTATGAAATCTTGCCATTTGCAACAACATGGATGGACCTGGAGGGTTTATGGTATGTGAAATTAAAAAACACAGAAAAAGACAAATATTCTGTTATTACTTACATGGGGAATCAAAAAATAAAAATAAATGAATGTAACAAAATAGAAACATAGATAAAGAGAACAGACTAGTGGCAACCAGCGTGGAGAGGGAAGAACGGAGGGGCAAGATAGGGGCAGGAGACTAAGAGGTACAGGCGACCACATATGAGATAAATAAGCTCTGGGGATACATTTTGCAGCACAGGGAATAGAGCGAAATGTCACAATAAATTTACATTCAGTTCAGTTCAGTTCAGTTGCTCAGTCGTGTCCGACTCTTTGCGACCCCATGAATCGCAGCACGCCAGGCCTCCCTGTCCATTACCAACTCCCGGAGTTCACTCAGACTCACGTCCATCGAGTCAGTGATGCCATCCAATCATCTCATCCTCTGTCGTCCCCTTCTCCTCCTGCCCCCAATCCCTCCCAGCATCAGAGTCTTTTCCAATGAGTCAACTCTTCCCATGAGGTGGCCAAAGTCCTGGAGTTTCAGCTTTAGCATCATTCCTTCCAAAGAAATCCCAGGGCTCATCTCCTTCAGAATGGACTGGTTGGATCTCCCTGCAGTCCAAGGGACTCTCAAGAGTCTTCTCCAACACCACAGTTCAAAAGCATCAGTTCTTCAGCGCTCAGCCTTCTTCACAGTCCAACTCTCGCATCCATACATTAAATATAACATAAAAACAGTGAACCACTATGTTGTACCGCTGCAACTGACTATACCTCAAAAATAGTAATGTTTATCTGCAAGTATATAAAAAGAAGAAAGACTGGGTTTTGTTCACATTATTGCCCTGATGATATCCAACACATGCTATGCCCTCATCAACGTGTAGGCTCAGTATGTTTTCACCTGTATCTCAAAATTTAAAGTATATTTTTAATCAGTTAGTGGTGCGTAAAATTTTACCTTAGTAGACTTAGGGGTCCTGAGTCCCCCATAAGCCGCAGACATATCACTAGGGATAATTCACACATTCAAAGAACACAGCTTTAAGAAAATCCATTGAGTTAAAAAATCTACTTTCCATAAGGCAGGAATGCTTTAATGGACAGTGGTAACAGTGACTAGGCCTCAGACGGAACCGGCACCAGGTCCCTCAGGAGACTGCAGCAGCGGGAGGAGCGTGTGCCGCCTGGCGGGTGAGCATGAGGACTCCCCTGGCAAGGCCACGCTGGCTCGGCTGCCTGGGTAGATCTGAGTCCGTTCTGGGGCTCATCGCTCTGTCAGCCTGTCGACGTGGATGTAGATGTAGGACGAGACCCAGTTTTCTGGCATTTCTCGCCTGACAACCTGGCTCTACATCCCCACACCACATAGTCAGTGAAAAAGTCCACATTTACCAAGACAGCAGAAACCTGTTCTCATCAAGAAGTGACTGTAAATTCAGGAGTCACCCCAAGACAAGAAGAGGTAAAGGTTACTGTGGTAAATTTTAAAGGAGGCTTTAAAAAAAATTGTAAACAAACTCAGTTTCTCAGCCTGTGTTATTTATGAGAAGTACATGAGTGTCCTATAGTAATTTTTGAAACTATTTCTATTTCTAGGATAATTTAAAAAATCTAAGCTGGCTTAGATAATCTGTATGAGTATCTCATATCCAAGAATTGCCCTAATTTTAGTGCCCACATTTGTATTTGGCTTCACCATCATCATCACTGTGAAAACAGTATGACTCGAACTGACATGGCTAATGAGAGAAGACCAGAGGCAATGTGATATGTAACTGAGGCATATAAGTACAGCTGCTAAGCTGCTAAGTCGCTTCAGTCGTGTCCGACTCTGTGTGACCCCATAGACGGCAGCCCACCAGGCTCCCCCACCCCTGGGATTCTCTAGGCAAGAATACTGGAGTGGGTTGCCATTTCCTTCTCCAATGCATGAAAGTGAAAACTCAAAGTGAAGTCGCTCAGTCGTGTCCGACTTTTAGCGACCCCATGGACTGCAGCCTACCAGGCTCCTCCGTCCATGGGATTTTCCAGGCAAGAGTACTGGAGTGGGGTGCCATTGCCTTCTCCAATATACGTACTGAGTGAGGGCCAAATGATATCACAGCCAGATATGCAAAACCAGAAAATGCAGTAACTCCAACAGAGATAAAGAGTGGGAAGACTGAGTCATCGCTAGGCACAGGCATGTCAGACTCCAAAGAACCTCGCTACAGCAACTACCCGTTCACTCTGTGAGCAGAGATTCAGTTTCACCAAAATAGTATCATCTATCATAACTCTAAGAAGCTTTGTAATAAAAAGGGATTTCCATGGGTAAAATGTTAATTACTAACATGCAAATATAATTTATGAAACCATGGAAAGGATTAAGCAGGTTGAATTGAAAGCAGGTGACTCAAGTGGTCAGAAGAAAAAAATTACAGGAAAAGAGGAAGACAGAGAGACTATAGAGAAAATTTAAAATGTGCTCATGTAAGTGAAGGAACTGAAAACTGTTCTGGAAACACCTGTAACAGAGGTCCGGGAGACCAGAGTTCACAGTTTAGGGACAAAAACTGAGACAGAAGCCAGCAAAGAGGGTGCACAGAGCTGAGCTGGACAAAAAAGGGGAGAGGAAAGCGCCTTCTACTACCGGTGCATTAAGGCTCACTATGATGGCTAGAGGAGGCTGAAGGCATCTGCAACTCTATAAAACAGTAATGCTGACTGTCTGATGATTCACACTTTTCTGGGTAAAACATTGCAACACTGTTCCCTGAAATGGTGCCGTGGACATCTGGAGGTGGCTGATCATCGGACCTCAAGGGCGTTAGCCATCAATACTCTTCATATAGGTCGTTAAACTGGGCTTATAAATCAGAAGACAGAGCCGAAGGAGGAGACTACTAAGTCTGGGGAGTCTGAATAAAAATTCAGAAATTTTTCCTCCTGGAAGGCTAGCAATTCGTGGGTAAGACTATGTTCAAACATGTGGGTCTCAGGCTCCTTGATCATAACTTTCACCTTTAGGGGAAGATTCTGCTGTATCATATCAGAATACTAGTAACATATTATTAACTAAATTATCCATACATCAGTGGCCCTGCATCTTCCACGTGGAATCACAAGGACCTGATATCTCTGTGGGGTGGCAGGAACTCTCAAGAGAGGAAGATCGGGGCATTCGGTTTTCTGAGACGAGGTAAGGCACGAGGAAGGAGAGGCTCGGTCAGCTGTGCGACCCTGCTGAGGGGCATTCTGGCAAACGCGGACTCTGGGAGAGCTCGTGGCGTGCTGCAGGAGGGATGCATGGGCACAGAACTAGTCTGGAGAACTTTCAGCATCCTTCTTAATAAAGGAAACAGTTTTATCAGCAAAAAATATGATGTTATCTCCAACTGAATATGAAGTTAAAGATTAATTTAGGAACGACCCACCTTACTCCAAGCATAATTCCAGGTCACGTAACTGTCACCTCCTAGAAGATCCTTGAGCCAGGTGACTGGGTTTTGATAAATCTGACCATTTTCTACCTTAATTTTGCCACTCAATAAAACACTGGCTTTGTGGGTAGTCTCCTGAAGTGAAAAATAAAACAAAAATTAGGATTTAAAAAATACCTGAACTTCTGCTTCTGTCCATGATAAAGTAAACGGGGACCAGAATTATGTTAACACCTGACACAACCAAAAAAACAGACAAACTAAATATATGAAACAATGGTTTCCAAGATACCAAACATCAGGGGGAAATGTATAGTGATACTGAGAACTGAAGAACTACTGAGGTGAGCCCTACAATCGTCCCAGCTCACTGCCTTGAGAGAGCTTCCAGGTCTTCATACATGGATAGGAAATCCGGACAAAACCTGTCGATTCTCTCAATTGAGTAGACAGAGGAGGGTCCAGGGAGGCATGATGGCTAGAGTTTGCAGTACAGAGTACTGAAGAAGAGAGAAATACACAGAGACAGAGAACTCTACAGAGCTTCAGAGGGTCCTCTTTAAGTATTCTGCTGAGTTGTGATTGGCCATGTGCCAAGCCTGGGAAAAGAACCATCTGAAAGAATTAGATGTAATGGCATTCTCTGGCATTCTCAAAGGGCAGAAACAGCACCTGTTCCCAATAGTAAGACTAGAAAAACAAACTGATGGGGCATTGGTAGATACACAGAAGTCTTGCCTTTGTGGTGGGATATAATTAGCCTTAGACTGAACACTGCTCCAATCCTGCCTAACAAACTATAAAAGGAAGACCCAAAAGGACTGGAAAAGGTCAGTTTTTATTCCAATCCCAAAGAAGGGCAGGGCCTAAGAATGTTCAAACTGTCATACAATTGTGCTCATTTCACAAGCTAGTAAGGTTATGCACAAAATCCTTCAAGTTAAGCTTCAGCAGTATGTAAACCAAGAACTTCCAGATGTACAAGCTGAGTTTAGAAAAGGCAGAGGAACACAGAGATCAATGGCCAACATTTTCTGGGGGCTTTCCTGGTAGCTCAGCTGGTAAAGAATCCTCCCGCAATTCAGGAGATCCAGTTTGATTCCTGGGTTGGGAAGATCCACTGGAGAAGGGATAGGCTACCCACTCCAGTATTCTGGCCTGGAGAACTCCATGGACTGTATAGTCCATGGGGTCACAAAGAGTTTGATGCGACTGAGCAGTGACTTTCACTTGCAATTTCTGGATCACAGAGAAAGCAAGGGAATTCCAGAAAAACATCTGCTTCATTGATTATGCTAAAGCCTTTGACTATGTGGATCACAACAAACTGTGGAAAATTCTTAAAGAGATGGAATACCAGACCATCTTACTTGTCTCCTGAGAAACCTGTATGCAGGTCAAGAAGCAACAGTTAGAACCTTACACTGAACAACTGACTGGTTCAAAATTGGGAAAGAAGTAGAAGTCTATATACTGTCATCCTGCTTATTTAACTTATATGCAGAGTACATCATGTGAAATGCTGGGCTGGACGAAGCACAAGCTGAAATCAAGACTGCTGAGAGAAATGTCAACAACCTCAGATATGCAGATGATACCACCCTTACGGCAGAAAGCGAACAGTAACTACAGCCTCTTGATGAGGGTAAAAGAGGAGAGTGAAAAAGCTGGCTTAAAACTCAACACTCAAAAAACTAAGATCATGGCATCCAGCCCCATCACTTCATGGCAAACAGAAGGGGAAAAAGTGGAAGCAGTGACAGATTTTATTTTCTTGGACTCCAAAATCACTGTGGACAATGACTGCAGCCATGAAAGTAAAAAACGCTTGCTCCTTACAAGGAAAGCTATGACAAACCTAGACAGCATATTAAAAAGCAAAGACATCACTTCACTGACAAAGATCTGTATACTCAAAGCTATGGTTTTTCTAGTCATCTATGGATGTGAGACTTGAACCATAAGGAAGGAAAGTGGAAAGGAAAGTGAAGTCGCTCAGTCGTGTCCGACTCTTTGCGACCCCATGGACTGCAGCCTCCCAGGCTCCTCCGTCCATGGGATTTTCCAGGCAAGGGTACTGGAGTGGGTAGCCTATCCCTTCTCCAGGGGATCTTCCTGACTCAGGGATTGAACCCGGGTCTCCCGCATTGCAGGTGGACACTTTTGTGAGAGCTGGACCATAAGGAAGGCTGAGCGCCAAAGAACTGACGGTTTTGAATCATGGTGCTAGAGAAGACTTGAGAATTCCTTGCACTACAAGGAGATCAAACCAGTCAATCCTAAAGGAAATCAACCCTAAATATTCATTGGAAGGACTGATGCTGAAGCTGAAGCTCCAATATTTTGGCCACCTGATGCGAAGAGTCAACTTACTGGAAAAGACTGATGCTGGGAAAGACTGAAGGCAAAAGGAGAAGGAAATGGCAGAGGATGAGATGGTTAGAAGCATCACCAACTCAATGGACATGAATCTAAGCAAACTCCAGGAGACAGTGGAGGACAGAGGAGCCTGGCGTGCTGCAGTCCATGGGGTTGCAAAGAGCTGGACACAACTGAGTGACTTAGCACACACAAAACCCTTCCTGCTGAGTATAACTAATTCTGGTCTGAGAGCCCAAAGGTGCTTGTGACTAAAAGGAATAGGGCAATTTTAGGCTTCCCTGGTAGCTCAGCTGGTAAAGAATCTTCCTGCAATGCAGGAGACCCCAGTTTGATTCCTGGGTTGGGAAGATCCGCTGGAGAAGGAATAGGCTACCCACTGCAGTATTCTTGGGCTTTCCTCTAAGCTCAGCTGGTAAAGAATCCACCTGAGATGTAGGAGACCTGGGTTCTATCCCTGGGTTGGGAAGATACCCTGGAGAAGGGAAAGGCAACCCACTCCAGTATTCTGGCCTGGAGAATTCTGTGGACTGTATAGTCCATGGGGTCGCAAAGAGTTGGACATGACTGAGTGACTTTCACTTTCACTTGCTAAGAATATAATGGTCAAGTTTCTCCATTTAAACAGCCCAACCAAACCCTTTCCCCTAATATGAGCTATACACCGACACTATGTGGCAGCAACATTTTAGTCACTTATTTATAAAATTTACATAATTTTAGAGGGAAAAAAAAAACAATAGGATACCTGTGTTTTGAATTCCAGAATGTTATTTCCTGGATTAAGTCTTCCTAGCAATATCAGATCCTTTATCTGCATACATTTCGTTTTGGGAGTTGTGTTGTAGTTCGAAGGTTTTTTCACAGTATGTTGGTAGCCAGGCCCAGAGAAGGAGGAGCTCTGAATATCATTTGCATGAGGAACAGTGAGAGCTGATTTTTTAAAGTAAGGTTTCGGCTGTTGCCCCATGTCACTGCCAAAGGCACCAACCCCTTGCTGTGCAAGGGATTCTGGTGTCCCCTCGGGGGCTTGGTGGGGAGCTGTTTTCCTGTTTCCTTCTTTTGGATCACAATCAGAAGGAGCCTGATCACAAATAACACTTGATGGATGGGCATCATGGTGGGCAAACACACTGGGGGTTGCTGAAGTCTTTGATGTGCCAGTCACTGCTGAAGGGCCAAAGGACACGTGCCCCTCGGCTGTACTACCTGGAAGATCGTTCTCTTTTTGTGAACGCTCTGCTTCAGCAATAAAAGTAACAGATTGGGACTGCACTTTAATCTGCTTAGTGCCATCTGAATGTCTGGATTTTGATAATCTATCTAAGGTACAGTCATTGAGGTTTTGCTTAGAATTCAGTTCACTTCCAGAAAATTCTTCCCTTCTCACTGTCTCTGAATTTGGACAAGTGTGGGTACTTTGGCTGTCGTGCCAGACCTCCTGAGACAACTGTGTTTCCTGCATGCCTCTGCACGCAAGGCTGACAGGAGAAAGTGGACCTGACTGGGGCTGCATGGAATTTTCCAGACTGATACACTCTTGCCTGTCCTTTTCATTAGAGGTTTCTGAGCTTGATGGCAGCTTCCTAAAACTAAGACCAGACAAAGATGTAGCATTCTTATAGGTGTGAAATTTCTGGCTTATTTTTTTCTGTTTTTTGGCTACGAGTAGGAGGCTCTTCTGTCTTGCCGCCAAGTTAGCCAGTTGCTCCCTCAGGACTCCATGCTTAAATGATTCTATGGACACCCTGTAGAAAGAAACAGAAAAGGGAAAAATACAAAAACAGTGGAAAACTTTTTTTTTTAAGCAGTCATTTAGATTTTATAGATACTCTGTGTCAATTTAAATTTAATCAGCTCAAAGTACACAAGAGTCTATCTTTGCCCTGTGTATTCTTTGAGAGCAAACTGTTGCTCTACAGGAGGCAAATAAGTATGGCTTCTTTAGGAGGTGACAGTGTGCTTATCCACATTCATATTTACATTGTTTATCAGTTGTGAGTCAGCCCTGAGACAGAAACACAACTTGCGTTGTCTATCTAGATATCTACTAGTCCTTTAGTTGGAAGGTACCAACTGATGACCAAGGAGCAATACCACCTTCTTTAAGTTTGGAATTGGCTTAACTGGTTTACAGCTAAATGGTATATCAGGAAGTCAAATTCGAGAGTAAGTTCCACCCAAATTCACTTAGCTATGGAGGACTGGGGTTGTTTTGTGAATAATCATAAGTAAGCTAGACACAGAAATGTCAATTCATCAAGCAATCACTGTAGCTGTGCTTTCTGAACCTGCAGTGAGGTGCCTGGAGGCCAGACGGCGGCCCAGAGAAGCACTGTCCTGCGTGTCCCCCCAGACCACGCCTCTCGGGGCTGGAGGACTGAACGGGAGGCACTGACTCACCCACAGCTCTGACTTCTGGTTATCCTCACCTATGACACAGTGACCTTCAGGATACCAGACACTTTTGTTTCCAGTGGCTCTCAAACTTTTTGGTCTCAGGACTTTTTTATACTCTTAAAAGTTACGGAGCAACCCAAAGAGCTTTTGTTTATATGGGTTATATCTATCAATATTTACTGTTTCAGAAAATAAAACTGAGAAAATTTTAAAACACAGAAACACACAAGTGTACATTCCATTAGATATTAGGATGATGATATTATTATATACCATGTAGCCTCTAGAAAATTTCATTGTACACTTATGAGAAAATGAGAGTAAAAAAGAACAAATAACATCTTAATATTATTATAAAAATGGCTTTTGACTTCTTGGACCCCTTGAAATGGTCTCAGTGACCATCTTTTAAGAGCAGCTGTTTTAAAGGGAAGCAACAGTATAGACAATTGTCTCTCCTAACACAGGTTAGAGTTGTTGGTACTAAACTCCAAACTGCCTGGATATTAAAGTAAGTAGCAGATGCAAGGGGAAGAAGTGTCAAGAAGAAATTATAATTAGCAAATAACTAGCAGTATTAAATGTAAGAAGCTAGCAGTATTAAATGTAAGAGAAGAAAAAAGAAATTAATATCACATTTAAAACTATGTGAAACAGAGTCCAGATAGAAAATGAAAATGCTCTTTAGATTACAAAATTTCAAGACTAATAACAACATTAGTAAGAAGACACACATATATAATGGAATATTTTTCAGCCATAAAAAGAAACAAATCCTGCTGTTTGTCACAACATGGACACATCTTGACGGCATCATGCTAAGTGAAACAAGTCAAAGACAAATACTGTATGATCTCACTTATATTTGGAAGCTAAAATAAAAACCAAAAGTCACAGGTTCAGAGAACAGACTGGTGGTTGACAGAGGTGGAGGAAGCATTCGGGTGAAAAGGGTGAAGAAATCAAAAGGTATAAACACCCATGGTGACTACAGTTGATAATACTGTATTGTATATTTGAAAGTTGCTGAGAGTAGGCCTTAAAAGTTCTCATCTTAAGAAAAAAGAAAAGAATAAAAAAAAAAGAAAATAATACCCAAACAAGAAAAATATATATAACAAGTTTCTCAAAAAAAAAAAAAAAAAAAAGAAAAGAGATATATAATCAATATAATTAGGATAAAACTCTTTAAGGACCCTGAGAACTTAGAAGTACACAAGACTACAAAATACACATGATTACACTGCTTAGAAGAACATTTGTAATAGCATAGAAGAACCAATTTTAATGTAAAAAAATGTGAGTTTACTAAGGAAACAAATTTACTTATGAAATTCATGGCCAGAAAGGCTTTCATTAAATTCATGGCTGTGGACATTTTAATATCCTTTTCTGAACATTTCAAGTAATAAAGTAGAAAAACATCTCTCAAGGAAGTATATATAATTCCTCATGGACATAATAGGTTAGATGACCTCATAAAGTCCTTTTCCAGTTCCACAAAACATCTGTAATCACAAGCAATTCTAGGCCAGGGTTTCCCTGGTGGTCCAGGGGTTTAGAGTCTGCTGGCCAGTGCAGGGTCACAGATTTGATCCCTGGCCTGGGAAGATTCCACATGCCACGGGGACAACTGAACTCGTGCACCGCAGCTACTGAAGCCCATGCTCTAGCGTCTGTGCTCCGTAACAAGAAACATGCTCTGCCACTCCAATGAGGGCTCATGCATTGCAACTAGAGAGTAGCCCCTGCTCGCTGCTGCTAGAGAGAGCTGATGTGCAGAGAGAGCCGGTGTGCAGAAACAAAGACCCAGCACAGCCAAAAATAAATAGATAAAGTTAAAAAAGAAATTCTAGACCTATTATAGATTAAAAATAGATAAATTCTGAAAACTCCAAAGCATTCTTACCTTTAACTCACCTGTATTTTTTAGCTAGATCATCCCTTTCTGCCTTCTGTTTAGCAAGCACGTTGTCCATAACTTCCTTTATCTCTAACATCTCAGCAGTGTATTGTTCTAGAAGCAAGGTAATAAAATAAAAAGTTGGTTAACTGAGAGACAGCAAATGTTAAATTTGATCACAAAGGACTTAGCCTTATTGTTAATTTAAAAAGCCATTATTTTCCTACCCTCTTCCACCATATCAATGGTCCAGATATCAAAGCTTATGGACGTATGTCACTCTAGAGAAGTACCCTGAGGTGTGTGAGACCACACCAAGAAGGAGTGGGCAAGCCTGAGTTCTAACCCTGTTATCCCGCTGACTAAGCTTGGTGATCCTGGACAAGTCATTAACCTCTCTGGTCTCTGCCTTAACTGTGAAATGAGGGTACTAAAAGAAGATAAACAGTAAGATAATTTTGTCTGTTAAAATTATTTACTTTTTAAAATACAAAAGGAAAACACTATCAATGTAAAGGAAATTTTGAAATAATATGAATGTTTACAGAGAAGAATGCTAGGAAAGATCAAAGGCAGAAGGAGAAGAGGGTGATAGAGGATAAGATGCTTGGATGGCATCATCAATCAATGGAAATGAACCTGAGCAAACTCAGGGAGGTTGTGAGGGTCAAGGAAGCCTGGCGTGCTGCAGTCCATGGGGTTGCAAAGAACTGGACACGACTTGAACCCAACGACAGAGAAGAGAAGTCAGGGTATTCCCACTCACCCACTCCTTCTCCTCAGTATTTCACTCCATGAAAGAGACTGCTTTTAATACTTTGGTAGGTGTGTGTGTTTAAAATATGTTTATTTTATATATATAGTCTATATATTTAGACTATATATAACTATTTATTATATGTACTTAAAAATAAGAATCATGCTATCAGTTCTTGTTCTTTACACTTAACACTTAGGGCTATATGATATCTAGTCACTTATGAAGTGAAGTGAAGGTCTCTCAGTCATATCTGACTCTTTGCAACCCCATGGACTGTATAGCCTGCCAGGCTCCTCTGTTCATGGAATTCTCTAGGCCAGAATACTGAAGTGGGTAGCTTTTCCCTTCTCCAAGGGATCTTCCCAACTCAGGGATCGAACCCAGGTCTCCCCCACTGCAGGTGGATTCTTTACCAGCTGAGTCACCAGGGAAGCCCAAGAATACTGGAGTGGGTAGCCTATCCCTTCTTCAGAGGAACTTCCCAACCCAGGAATCAAACCAGGGTCTCCTGCATGGCAGGTGGATTCTTTACCAGCTGAGCTACCAGGAAAGCCATAGATCTATATAAAATTATTCTTATGATTACTTAAATTATTTTCCTACTTTCTTCCATTGCTTCCCAAGTAAAGACATCATGATCTCCCCCAGTACAAATTCACAGGATTTACATGTAAATTATGTCCAAACCCAGATTCCCAAATAGGAAATCATTTCTTCTAAGCTACTTGCTATTCATTTAATTTTTGGCTTTGCTTCTTAAGTTTTTTCTTAACTTTTTTAGACCAAGGTGTATTTTTCTAGATAATTTAACTAGAGAAAATCAGTGGTGGAAAGTGACATAAAGTTCATAGTTGGAATTTGCTCCAGAACCTCCTTTTGCAAGTCAGACAATGATCTGACAAGTACAGAGTCAGTGTTCCCAGAGTAGTTTCTATCTCCCTAATCTCCTTAAATGATAATTAAGAATTTAGACATAGATTTGTTGGGAAGATTTGACACTTTAACAAAAGACATTTACATTATCTATATACCCTGCCATGTTTGGCTTTTCTAACTGAATTTTAAACTACAGGTAAAAATCGCATTATCACAGTAACCGAAGTTTCTATAAATAAAGATATTTTATGTCTAACTTGATACTATATACTTATCAAAGAGACAAAATTAATCAATGGCATCTTTGAGAAAACCTAGAAATTACCCAAATATGTATAAGATTTTAATATGTGATAATAAGGCATTATAAAATAATGAAGATGAGAGGAATTATTCAACAAATAAGAGTAGGCAAAGGGGTAGTAATATGGGGGAAAGCCCTATTCTATCTTTCTACCATACGTGGCAAAGAAATTTCAGATGAATTATAGAGTTACAATGCTTAGGAAAAATAACATATAAAATGTTTAAAATGAACATTTTTTTCTGCTTCAATTCAGTTGAGGTGCTAAAAATATTTGATATAAAAATAAATATAAAACATCTATAAAAAATTTACAAAGAAATAAAATTCTTTACTCTTGGATACCTCAACCAGATCAAAGATGAAAAGGTGTCAAAATATGGAAGTGGTGAATTTGCAAAGCTATTTCTTTAGAGAGTTGAAGCTTAACTGGGTGGGATTCTCTGTTCTGAGAAGCAAATGTGAGCAGTGAGGGCATCTCTCCTCTTCTGTTGTTGGTGTTCAGTCGCCTAGTCGTGTCCAACTCTTGGGGACCCCATGGACTGTAGCACGCCAGGCTGCCCTGTCCCTCACCATCTCCCGGAGTTTGCGCAAGTTCATGTTCATTGCATTGGTTATGCTATCCAGCCATCTCATCCTCTGACGCCCTCTTCTACTTCTGCCCTCGATCTTTCCCAGCATCAGGGACTTTTCCAATGAGTCATCTGTTCACATCAGATGAGTAAAATACCAGAGCTTCAGCTTCAGCATCAGTCCTTCCAGTGAATATTCAGGGTTGCGCTCCCTTAAGAGTGATTGGTTTGATCTCCTTGCTGTCCAAGAGACTCTCAGGAGTCTTCTCCAGCACCACAGTTCAAAGGCATCGATTCTTCGGCATTCTGCCTTCTTTATGGTCCAGCTCTCACAACACTACGCGACCACTGGGAAGACCACTGCCTTGACTACATGGACCTTTGTCAGCAGAGTAATCTCTCTGCTCTTCAACCCACTTCTCTTTACCTCAGCCTGAAGGGGTAGTTTCTCAAAGGAGTGTTAAGAGTGTAACAACTTTCTATTGAGGTACAATAGACTGATAATCTGACTTGCTCTTTGATCTTGAACATCTAGAGGTTCAGAAGAACAGGGAGCTTCCACAGCAGTGCAAAGAGAAAGCTGCTGTTGTGCTAGGAATTAATTATCCTTCCTTCTGATAGTGGGTTCAAGATCTTCAGGATCATGAAGACAGTATGGAGACTGCCCTGTGGTCCTCCTTATGAGGGCTTATACTTGAGGGTGACAGTCTGTGTAAGGTAGAAGAAAATGGTGAGAGGAGACTGAGAAGGGCCAGGGAAAGAAACGTGCACTGTCACATCACAGGAGCTATGTAGAAGCTTCAGAAGAGCCTCCGAAATTTTGCTTTGATGAACCTTAGTTTTCAACAACTGTTAAAAAGCAATGGGACCAACAGCAGTCAGGACCTGATCATGAGCCAAGACTCTAGTGTTCTACTGCTGTACCTCTCCTTCCCTAAAGGGGCAAAGAGACTCAAAAAAGGGATCATGATTAGAATAATCCCAGTGATAACATGATCACAACAGAATAAAATTAAGTTACAAAGCCTGGGGGTGAGGAGGGGAGAAAAGTTTCTAATCTTAGAAGCATTAAAAGCAACAGAAAAGAGGCTGATACATTCTACTATACAGAATTTGAGAATCTCTGTATTTAACACACACTAATATGTTATAAATAAAAACACCGTTAAGGGACAAAAAACGTATTTACAGCAGTTATGGCAGAAAAGGGGTTAATAACTTGATTATATAAAATGGCTTCAATTTCTTAACAAACAGGAACAGTCAATTTAAGAAATAGAAGATAAAATTAGTGAAAAAATACCATTAATAATCAATAAATAAAAATAATATACATATTTTTTACTAAAATAGTAAAAAATTTTTTCAGTAAAATTATTTTAAATGAAAATACTGACGCTATTAGCAGTGTAAAAGCAAACACAAATATGTGTTGGTGGAAGTACAAATTATTATGTAACACTATAGGAAATCAACTTATCAATATGAACCAATAGATTTTACAATGTTTATATATTTTGACCCAATAATTTCAATTATGTTAATTTTTCCTAAGAGGATAATCCTAAATCCAGAAAAAACTATGTATGGTGGTGTAATAGCAAAAAATTGGAAAAATCTACATGCTCAACAAAAAAGGAAAAATTAAGTAAATCATGGGACATTTATTGAACAGGATACTATGTAACCACTAAGAATGATGACCATGACAAAAAGAAAATACAGCATATCTAACAGGATCCAATCTATGCTTTTTAACAATTTTACTGAGGTATAATTGCATAAGCATTCTCTTAGGAAAAAAAAGAAAACTAAACACCAAAATATTACAGAAGAGCAGTAGGTGATTTTTAGCATATTTTTCCTCATTATTGTTTTTGAAGTGTATCTATGTACCTTTTATAATGAAAAAAGTATATTCTTGTAAAATTCATCTTAGATGTATAAGATACTATAAATACTAAATAAAATATATGAACTATACATACTGTTTGAGGATATAAATTAATTTGTATTATTTTCCTCAAAATATAACCTGTATCATGTGTTAGGCCAGGATAAAAAGTAGAATGGGTATAGTTTAAAAATAAATAATTTTTTTAAAAGGTATACAACATGAATTAGGGCTTCCCTCATAGCTAAGTTGGTAAAGAACCTGCCTGCAATGCAGGAGACCTGGGTTCAATTACTGGGTCGGGAAGATTCCCTGGAGAAGGAAATGGCAACCCACTCCAGTGTTCTTGCCTGGAGAATCCCATGGACAGAGGACAGAGGAGCCTGGCCTCCATGGGGTTGCAAAAGTCAGACACAACTTAGTGTCTAAACCACCACCACCACAACATGAAATTAAGCTCACAGACTAATTAACAGTTATATCCTGCTACAAAAAAGACTGATGAGGTACTATTTTGTTTTTTTTAATTAATTTTTATTAGAGTATAGTTGATTTACAATGTTGTATTAGTTTCCATTTTACAGCAAAGTGAATCAGTTATACATATACAAATACCCACTTTTTTTAGATTATTTTCCCATATAGGTCATTATAGAGTACTGAGTAGAGTCCCCTGTACTATGCAGTAGGTCCTTATTAGTTGTCTATTTTATAAATAGCAGCATGTATGTGTCAATCCCAATCTCCCAATTTATCCCTCCTACACCCCCTCTCCCTTGGTAACTATACGTTTATTGTCTACATCTATGACTCTATTTTTGTTTTGTAAATAAGTTCATTTGTACCATTTTTTTAGATTCCACATATAAGTGATATCACATGATACTTGTCTTTCTCTGATTTACTTCACGCAGTATGAAATCTCTAGGTCCATCCATGTTGCTGCAAATGACATTATTTCGTTCTTTTCGATGGCTGAGTAATATTCTACTGTATGTACGGACCACATCTTTATCATTCATCAGGGCTTATAATGTGGACATTTTTGGGGGGAGGACAACTTCAACCTCACAGCACTCCTATTTTGAATTCTATCAAAAGTTTAGTTTTGCCTATTCTTTAACTTTTAAAAAATGGAACCATACTATACCCACCCCATCCCCAAAAGAAAATGAGGCAGCAATGCCTTGGATGACTGAAATAATCAAATATGAGTGCATATTTACCTGCATCTTCAGGGGTTCTTATTTCAAACTTTAATAAATTTTCTTGTTTTTCTTCTATATTTTGTAGAATGGCACTGATGGTCTGATGCTATCAGATAAAATATTTAAAAACTCATTACAAGAAGGTAGATGTTTTTCTCTAACAGGCAACTGAAAAATGCACAGTAAAAGTGCTAAATCAGATCAGATCAGTCGCTCAGTCGTGTCCGACTCTTTGCAACCCCATGAATCGCAGCACGCCAGGCCTCCCTGTCCATCACCAACTCCGGAGTTCACTCAGACTCACATCCATCAAGTCAGTGATGCCATCCAGCCATCTCATCCTCTGTCGTCCCCTTCTCCTCTTGCCCCCAATCCCTCCCAGCATCAGAGTCTTTTCCAATGAGTCAACTCTTCGCATGAAGTGCTAAATAAAGTACCACAAAAAAAGCTGATTTCCCTTTATGTTCCAAATATATTCAGGCCTCATTTAAAAACTATATATATATATATATATATATATATTTGGGAAAAAATTAAACTTAAATACATCTTGATTTATGTAGCAGATCTGCTCCTGGAAAACAGAATGTTAACAGTGGCAACCATAAAAACAATCACAATTTCTCAATGACTCCTTTTATAGGTGTAGGAGGAAAAAAAAATAACTCAGCAAATAATATTTAAAGATTACATATATGCAAGAAGTTTAAGGCTTTATGATTATCATTGTACACTATTAAGATTTCACATACAGTCTTAGAAATACAAAACACTCTCAAAAACCCACCAAGAGGATTTAAAACCACCTCTTTATATACTTGTCAGTATTAATTAAACTATTAATATTAATAGTTTAATATTAACATTAAACTATTCAATGCAGAAAGTTTCTTGGTTCATTGTTAGGGAAATTAAAATAGAGGAATATTCATACTGAAATGCCTTCAACATATTGGGTTGGCCAACAAGTTCGTTTGGGTTTTTCCATAACGTCTTAGGATCATTTTTCCTTTGACACGTTTTTCACAAATTTGTATATTAAAGCATACTGGTTGACAGCACAGGCTCTGGAGTCAGATTACCTGGATTTCAATTCTGCCGCTGCTATGTAATAGAAATGTAATTTTGGATTGTTACCTACCCTCTCTTACTTCAGCTTCCTTAGCTGTAATGAAGAAGGTAATGATATTAATAGAAACTACTTTCATTATTATGAAGGCTAAATGGATTAACATAAAGCACTTAGAGGAGAGCTCACCATGTCATAAATACTCTGTGAACGCCAACTATTATCATTATGATAATCATTTTGTACTCACTCTATATGGAGGGAGAGAAGAAGGCTGCCTAGATGCTGTGATCTGAAGGTGTTAGAAGGTAGCATCAAACTAAAATCATCGCATTTCCTTTGCATCTGGCCACAGAGTCACCCCTCATCCTCAATTTGGTTTGAAATTTTCAGCACTCAAAAACAAATTTATATTTACAAAGGACAAACCTTTAATGACTTTAAAGTCTGCATATTTTAAGTTTTTTCTTAAAGCTGGTTTTCATTAAAATCTTATATTTTCATTATATTTCCCTGAGGCTTGGCATCTAAAGTGATACACATTATTCCTGAAACAAATACTCATACTGTTAGGGTGATTTTTCCATAATGTTTTAATCTTTACATGAAATATACCTTAAAGATACTAATGGTCAATAGTGTGAGCTGAGCTGATACAGAAGGACCCCTGTCTACTCCAAACACCTGGAAAAATACATTAGACAAAATACAATAAATTTTAACCACCCACGCCCAGCTAAAATTTGAAAAATAAAGGGAAAGGAAATCAAGCTGGTAGCAGCCCATGAGGGATGTGGAACAAACATAAGTATTAGGAATTAGGGCCCATGTCCAAGGTACTAGAAACCCAAGTAAGACGGTAGGTGTTGTGAGAGGGCATCAGAAGGCAGACACACTGAAACCATAATCACGGAAAACTAGCCAATCTGATCACACGGACCACAGCCTTGTCTAACTCAATGAAACTAAGACATACCGTGTGGGGCCACCCAGGATGGGCGGGTCATGATGGAGAGGTCTGACAGAATGTGGTCCACTGGAGAAGGGAATGGCAAACCACTTCAGTATTCTTGCCTTGAGAACCCCATGAACAGTATGAAAAGGCAAAATGACAGGATACTGAAAGAGGAACTCTCTGGGTCAGTAAGTTCCCAATATGCTACTGGAGATCAGTGGAGAAATAACTCCAGAAAGAATGAAGGGATGGAGCCAAAGCAAAAACAATACCCAGTTGTGTATGTGACTGGTGATAGAAGCAAGGTCCAATGCTGTAAAGAGCAATATTGCATAGGAACCTGGAATGTCAGGTCCATGAATCAAGGCAAATTGGAAGTGGTCAAACAGGAGATGGCAAGAGTGAACGTTGACATTCTAGGAATCAGCGAACTAAAATGGACTGGAATGGGTGAATTTAACTCAGATGACCATTATACCTACTACTGCAGGCAGGAATCCCTTAGAAGAAATGGAGTAGCCATCATGGTCAACAAAAGAGTCCAAAATGCAGTACTTGGATGCAATCTCAAAAAGGACAGAATGATCTCTGTTCGTTTCCAAGGCAAACCATTCAATATCACGGTAATCCAAGCCTATGCCCCAACCAGTAACACTGAAGAAGCTGAAGTTGAATGGTTCTATGAAGACTTACAAGACCCTTTAGAACTCACCCAAAAAAAGATGTCCTTTTCATTACAGGGGACTGGAATGCAAAAGTAGGAAGTCAAGAGGCACCTGGAGTAACCAGCAAATTTGGCCTTGGAGTATGGAATGAAGCAGGGCAAAGGCTAATAGAGTTTTGCCAAGAGAACGCACTGGTCATAGCAAACACCCTCTTCCAACAACACAAGAGAAGACTCTACACATGGACATCACCAGATGGTCAACATGGAAATCAGATTGATTATATTCTTTGCAGCCAAAGATGGAGAAGCTCTATACAGTCAGCAAAAACACCACTAGGAGCTGACTGTGGCTCAGATCATGAACTCATTACTGCTAAATTCAGACTTAAATTAAAGAAAGTAGGGAAAATCACTAGACCATTCAGGTATGACCTAAATCAAATCCCTTATGATTAGATTATACAGTGGAAGTGAGAAATAGATTTAAGAAACTACATCTGATAGACAGAGGGCCTGATGAACTATGAACGGAGGTTCAGACATTGTACAGGAGACAGGTATCAAGACCATCCCCATGGAAAAGAAATGCAAAAAAGCAAAATGGCTGTCTGAGGAGGCCTTACAATTAGCTGTGAAAAAAAAAGAAGCAGAAAGCAAAGGAGAAAATGAAAGATATAAGCATCTGAATGCAGAGTTCCAAAGAATAGCAAAGAGAGATAAGAAAGCCTTCCTCAGTGATCAATACAAAGAAATAGAGGAAAACAACAGAATGGGAAATACTAGAGATTTCTTCAAGAAAATTAGAGATACCAAGGTAACATCTCATGCAAAGATGGGTACAATAAAGGACAGAAATGGTATGGACCTAACAGAAGCAGGTGTGGCAAGAATACACAGAAGAACTGTACAAAAAAGAGCTTCACGACCCAGATAATCACGATGGTGTGGTCACTCACCTAGAGCCAGACATCCTGGAATGTGAAGTCAAGTGGCCTTAGAAAGCATCACTACGAACAAAGCTAGTGGAGGTGATGGAATTCCAGTTGAGCTATTTCAAATCTTGAAAGATGATGCTATGAAAGTGCTGCACTCAATTTGCCAGCAAACTTGGAAAACTCAGCAGTGGCCACAGGACTGGAAAAGGTCATTTTTCATTCCAATGCCAAAGAATACTCAAACTACCACACAATTCCACTCATTTCACACACTAGTAAAGTAATGCTCAAAATTCTCCAAGCCAGACTTCAGCAATATGTGAACCGTGAACTTCCAGATGTTCAAGCTGGTTTTAAAAAAGGCAGAGGAACCAGAGATCAAATTGCCAACATCCACTGGATCATTGAAAAAGCAAGAGAGTTCCAGAAATACATCTATTGCTGCTTTATTGACTATGCCAAAGCCTTGACTGTGTGGATCACAATAAACTATGGAAAATTCTTCAGGAAATGGGAATACCAGACCACCTGACGTGCCTCTTGAGAAACCTATATGCAGTTCAGGAAGCAACAGTTAGAACTGGACAACAGACTGGTTCCAAATAGGAAAAGGAGTACGTCAAGGCTGTATATTGTCACCCTGCTTATTTAACTTATATGCAGAGTACATCATGAGAAACGCTGGGCTGGAAGAAGCACAAGCTGGAATCAAGATTGCCAGGAGAAATATCAATAACCTCATATATGCAGATGACACCACCCTTATGGCAGTAAGTGAAGAGGAACTCAAAAGCCTCTTGATGAAGGTGAAAGAGGAGAGTGAAAAAGTTGGCTTAAAGCTCAACATTCAGAAAATGAAGATCATGGCATCTGATCCCATCACTTCATGGCAAATGGATGGGGAAACAGTGGAAACAGTGTCAGACTTTATTTTTGGGGGCTCCCAAATCACTGCAGATGGTGACTGCAGCCATGAAATTAAAAGACGCTTACTCCTTGGAAGGAAAGTTTTGACCAACCTAGATAGCATATTCAAAAGCAGAGACATTACTTTGCCAACAAAGGTCTGTCTAGTCAAGGCTCTGGTTTTTCCAGTGGTCACGTATGGATGTGAGAGTTGGCCTGTGAAGAAAGCTAAGTGCCGAAGAATTGATGCTTTTGAACTGTGGTGTTGGAGAAGACTCTTGAGAGTCCCTTGGACTACAAGGAGGTCCAACCAGTCCATCCTAAAGGAGATCAGTCCTGGGTATTCATTGGAAGGACTGATGCTAAAGCTGAAACTCCAGTATTTTGGCCACCTCATGAGGAGAGTTGACTCATTGGAAAAGACTCTGATGCTGGGAGGGATTGGGGGCAGGAAGAGAAGGGGATGACAGAAGATGAGGTGGCTGGATGGCAGTACCGACTCGATGGACATGAGTTTGAGTGAACTCTGGGAGTTGGTGATAGACAGGGAGGTCTGGTGTGCTGCGATTCATGGGGTTACAAAGAGTCGGACACGACTGAGCCACTGAACTGACTGACTGACTGACTGACTGACTAAGGAGCAGGAGATAAGGCCTCAGGGCCACATAAGGAAGAGGCTAGAATCAGTCGGTTCAGTTCAGTTGTATCTGACTCTTTGCGACTCCATGGACTACAGGATGCCAGGCCTCCCTGTCCATCACCAACTCCCAGAGTTTACTCAAACTCATGTCCATTGAGTCGGAGTTAGAATGGAGCCCCACATAAAATTAGTGACCATGAGTGGGTATCCTTTAGCTTAAATAAGGATTAGTAAAAACTCTACTTGTCACCCACTCAATTAGAGGTCAAAGGGTATCACACAGAATATAGTGCAGAGAATTAAAGAAACAGAAAATTCAAAAAACATATAGGGAGACTAGTCTAAAAACAACCATCTCAAAAAATATGAGTTCCATAAAAGGAGAATACTGCTAATGGGAGAGGGGTAATAGTCAACAATCTAAGGGCTAAAAGTTTCCAGAATACAAAGAGAAATCTGTCTTCAGACTAAATGAACATGTTTAGTCCTTTTAGAGTAAAATTAATTAAAAACACACCCACATTTAGACATAACCTAGTGAAACAGCAGAATATGAAAAAAAAAAATCTTTAAAACTGTAAGCCTCAAAGATATATTATCTACAAGGGAGTGACATTTAGATTGACAATTAACTTTTCATTCATTACAAGAGATACCAGAAACAACGTAAAATATTTTTGAAATGTTGAGGCAAACACAATTCATTTTAAACAGCATTTAAAATATTTTAGGTATAAAACAGTTGATTAATCATAGTTTATGTTCAATGAATTGTATTTTCCTCTCTATAGTATACAGAAAAAAGTCTAATCCACACACAAAGTCTTATTCAAAATATTTCTTTGAGGAGTCTACTTTGCTTTAAGAAGTTAGTGTCTAGGATGCTATGTGTTTAATCAAACTAAGCATGTCCATCTCATAAATTAATATATGTGCAACTAAGTTATTTTCTTTAAAATACACCTTCACATGAGGGATTTCACATATAGCAAACTATCACTATAAACCATGCGGGGTCCAGCTTGGTTAAACCAGGCTGCTTTCCTCTTCTTCGTCTAGGCTCCAAGGTCTTTTCCTCCTACTATGTATCCAAGATACTTTTTGGAAGTTGGATGGATGAAGACACACTAGAACACTGCAAGAGTGACACTGTTCGTGGGATAGGTAAGTGCCAAAGAATCCAATCTAGGAGTAAAGGACAGCAGCTGAACTATACTTCTGTTCAATGCAGACAGTTGCTTGGTTCCTTTTTAGGGAAATTAAAATAGAAGTCTTATTCTGGCTTCAGAAGCAGGACAGCAGACCTCTCTGACCACCTGTCTGGGCACAGCCTAGATTCTGAACTCAGTGCCTGCCCTCAAGCACAGCAAATCAGGAATCACTTTACATAAGAAAGGGAGTGGGTCTTGGAATTCTTGAGCCCCTGGAGGTCTGGTCAACCCTAGGATCTAAGGAAATTCTGACTGACTCACAGGTGAAACAGCACTGGAAAAAGGTATAAAGTAAAACCAGTGCTGCATTTTTGCATGCAAACTGATGTTGACATCAGTTTGTGGCCTGGGATTATAAACAGGAGTCTCTGAAACTGCAATCTGAAGTCTCACCCACAGAGCAGATGCACTGGCCAGAACCTGTCCCGACTGTAACTCCAAATCGCTATTAATGAGGGACTTCCCAGTGCTGTTCAAGGCTGGATGTAGGCTGGCCCAATTGGTGATGTATACACACGCTGTTATTTCTCTCTATTGTTTCTATTTCTTTTCTTTTAATGCCTGCATGCTGAAATTAAGTCAAATAATCTATAAAAAACTGAAACCGTTCATGTGTGTAATGAGTCGTTTCTTTGGCTAATGAGTCCTTCAAACCTAAAACAAAAGTAAAACTTTTGGCAAAACATTCAGTCTGCTCAATTATGCTGTATTATTATCTTATGACAAAAAACCATTTTTAACCTGTATGTCCTTAAAATGGAAAGAATGCTGCCAATAGCCAATGCAAAGAATGGCATTTTCTAGGCTAAAGAACAAAAGCATTTCAACTTCACTCACCATGGAAAGGTTTTCTTCTGTTTTTTCTTGGTGTGAAATAGAAGGTGTATCAACAGTTTTGGAATCATCACAAATGCACTGTTTATGTCTTCTTGCCCGGACGTCAGGAATTTTTACTTTAAAACATAAAATCAGAAAATATATTAAGAATGTGCAAAAATTTTGCCTAATTTTATGAATTGTAATGGTGACAGGAATAGGAAGGATAAATTAAGTCTATAATTACCATGATACCTTAATGTTGATTAGCACCTCATTATTTATCATCAATTGACTCATTTTAGCAAATCTACTGAATACTTATCACCTGCTGGATATCCAACTCTTCCCATGAATCATCTTATTTAATCTTCATATGAGCCCTGAGGGGTAGGTAGTTAATTACATCTATTTTACAGAAGAGGAACATGAAGCTTAGAGGGATTCAAGAAGTTGCCTGATGCGTCACACAGCTAGTACTGAAACCAGATCTGACTTCAAGTCCATGGTCTACTATGACCGTAATTCACTGTCTCTATAAAGTTCTCTCCAAACCTCTTCCCATTCTGGATTCCCTTTCTCCACATATGGGTACCCTATATCCCTCATTCTGTTGGGTTACCTGTCCAAGGAAAGGTATATACAAGGAACAACAGAAAAGTGGGAACAGATCTAGTACTTTATAACAGAGTGCTCAATAGCTCCACATATGGCTGTGAAGAGAGAAAAAGACATGCCTGGGGCTATAGGAAAAGTCTCACAGCCTGTGGGCTTAGCACATGGGAGTAGACAGAGAACTGAGGGTCTGTGTGTCAGTCTCCTGACTTTGACCTACATGTGACCTAGCGCACCAGTGAAATAGGACACGATGACTATCCTTGCCCTCACCAATCCTATCAGTTGGCAAGGAGAGTGGCAGGCCAGGGGAAAAGCACATCACAGGGGTTCTCTTTCCAATAATCTCCCTCACAGACAGCACGGATAAGCTCCTGGCTTTCTTCTTCCATGAGTCAAGGTTCATGCATGAAGGAAAAGGAAGATCAATTCCCTCTCCTCAATGCTTCCAAAATTGTTTTTAACTGCCTGTTTTCTGGTTTATCTCTCCACAAGCCTGGAAGCTCCTCCTGGGCTGATCTGTATAGCATGTGCTCAACAATGTATGTTTTCTAAGCCAGTGCTCACTAAATGCTTCTTTAAAAAAACACAAACACACCCGTCACCTCACATTGTTAAAACACATGTGTGTTTGTGTGTGTGTGTTGGTGAGAACATTTAAAAGTTACTTTCTTGGCAAACTAAGTATACAATTTATTATTAAAAACTGTAATCACCGTTTTATACATAAGACCCACAGAACCAATTCATCTTTTAAGCGAAAGTTTGTACTCTTTGATCTATATTTCTCCATCTCCTCCACCACTTCCTCCCCCAAGCCCTTGGCAACCACCACTCAACCATCTATCTGGTTCTTTAAGCTTGACTTTTTAAGGTTCCACACATAAGTGACACCACGAAGAGTTTGCCTTTCTGTATCTTTCTATGCTTATTTCATTTAACATGACATTCTCCAGGTTCACCTATGTTGCTACAAATGGCAGGACTAAATGCTTATTTCTTATAGATAACTCATTATATTATTTAAGTGCAAAATACTGCTAAAAATGGTTCATAAAAATTTCCCTGACTATATATTTCCTTGAAATATTCTTTCCACTATAATATATATTACACATACACTCACACACATATATAAGTATAGTATTTTTGCTTAACAAATTCATTTTCTAGCATTATAATATTAGTCTTGAAAAGTTGGCATGGGTCCAACTTTTGCATGAATCATTATAAATTTTGAAGTAATGGAATCTTAGTCACAAAGACTTTAGTATAATGTCATCCTTTTCCAGCCCCACTATAAAGTAAACCAATTTGCATAGTTTCAGTAACAGCTCTATCTCAGACCCAGTGTTATGAGAGATGAATGTTTGTTTAATGAATGTGTTTTGTTTCAACATATAATTCTAATACAATAGAACCATAAAATCCATAAATTAAACCAAGTTTTGAAATGCTGTTTCTAAAAATAAATTATGCTTTTCAAGAGTTTAATAAACAGACAAAAAATTATCCCTAGTTATGAAACAATTTCCACAAATCTGAAGAATCTGTTTTTCTAAGCAGAGGTATACACCTGTATAAAATAGCGAGAAACACTGCTATGCATACCAGTGACCACAGCGTCACTCCCATCTCTACTGTCAGTCTCAGTAGCGCCATAAGACTTCAGCAGCTCTTTCATATTTTCATCATCTGCTTCATCCAAAGCAGTCTTCTGCTTTTCATCCTTGTGATTAGGGTTTGCTCCATGTTGTAGTAGAATCTCAGCTGCCTAGAAGGCATTTTTCCAAAGTTATCTCTACAGACACCTAAAATCAATCATTTCTGCTTTCATTATAGGATAACACTATCAAATATTAATAGTTATCAAAAAGTTTCTCAAACTCTGACCAAGAAAATTTCGATTAAACTTGATATGACACTTGTAAACTGATTCACTGTTTGGCCTGATCTGTCTTCACAGGAGAATCAAATACAGTGACACGAAAGTACCAGACACGCTGCTCTCATTGTCTAAGAGCACTTAGACGACTGATGTGCAAAAGGATTTACTCTGTTTCTTTTACACAGCCTTTTGCCCTCCCCTAAGCTGCTGAAAGATAGGGTACAGAAGGGAGCAAGGATCATTTCAGGACTATATTATATTGTATTATATTATACTATACTATACACTGTATTATAAACTGCCATTAGACAAAGTTGAATAAATTTTACTTGAACTATAACACTTCAGATATGTTACTTGTTTAGGAGTTTTTATAAGTTACCTTGGGAACCTAATGTCCATTCTAATACTCTCTATGCAAATATGTTTCCTAAATAGATGACTTGTATTCACAGAATCTTAACAAGATAAAAAGAAAAAGAAATAATCTACTCCAACCCCATCTTTTACAGAGGAGAAAACTGAGATCAAAGATAAATGTTGTGACATTTTGGGGGTAAAACTTTCTGATATAAATAATGCTTTCCTGAATAACTCAAACTTGTGTATTAGAATTAAATTTATAATTCAGCAAAGTTAAAGACTGTCACGTATTACTTGATAGTAAAAGTCAATTTAGTAAAAAAACAGTCAATGATTCCATCTGCATAATACAAGCAACTCAAATCATTGAAAAACCTTTTGATCAGGAAAAGATGGTCAGTATTTTGTTAAAAATATGTTATGTTCTAGTAGCTTTTCTCTTTCCACTTGTGTTCAGGTATGGAGAAGCATAAAAATTTAGAAGTAAATGCACCAGTAGAAATTATGACAGTTCCTTATTTGTTCTATCAGCCTAGAATTAGCCCAGCATGAAGGAAAATATATTTGTTTTAAGGTCAAGCATAAAAAACTCACTCCTGCTACTTACTATGTCCTTGGGCAAGTTACTTACCATTTGAATCTCATCACCCATGAGGCTTAAATGTATAAAGTATTTGGCACATGGTGGGGCTTAAGGGAAACCAGTCCCCTAATCAGCTGTGTGTAAGCCCCAGCAACCGTTCTGCCAGTCCTCCCTGCAGCATTTTGCCTAACTTTACGTAGTTTCCTTACACGCATTTGTAGATCAGCCAAAGAATTGAGGAAGTGCCCCCTTTAAATCGCTGGAGAGGTCTCTTTATGCAGATACATTCTGTCTGGTATCTTGTCCTCAGAATTTTAGCTGTTGGAGCCTTTTAAACTCCGAATTCTGTCTTTTCAGCTCTCTGAGATCATAAGGCTATTTGTTTTCCTCCTCCCTACACTACTGCCTGGAAACTCCCTCTAGCCCATAAGGAGGGGCAATCCACAGGGCTCATCTCATTTGCTTCTGTTCTTTCCTGCATGTTGTCTAATATCTCAAAACTTTTATTTTACATATTTTGCTCACTCTTCTAGCTTTTAAGGTGGGAGAGGATATCTTATCCCTGCTATTCTATCTTGTACAAAAGTGAGTGTCCATATATATGCGTTAGTATACTGTATTGGTGTTTTTCTTTCTGGCTTACTTCACTCTGTATAATAGGCTCCAGTTTCATCCACCTCATTAGAACTGATGGAATTTAGAAAGATGGTAACAATAACCCTGTGTACGAGACAGCAAAAGAGACACTGATGTATAGAACAGTCTTATGGACTCTGTGGGAGAGGGAGAGGGTGGGAAGATTTGGGAGAATGGCATTGAAACATGTAAAATATCATGTATGAAATGAGTTGCCAGTCCAGGTTCGATGCACGATACTGGATGCTTGGGGCTGGTGCACTGGGACGACCCAGAGGGATGGAATGGGGAGGGAGGAGGGAGGAGGGTTCAGGATGGGGAACACATGTGTACCTGTGGCAGATTCATTTTGATATTTGGCAAATCTAATACAGTTATGTTAAGTTTAAAAATAAAATTAAAAAAAAAAAGAAGAAATTAAAAAAAAAAAATGAATATTTGAAAAAAAAAAAAAAAAAAAAGTGAGTGTCCATTCCCATTCATATTTTAGCTTTAAAAAAAAAATCTTTTCCTCTCGTTCTCCCTTTCCTTATCTTTTAATACTCCACAGTTTATAAGGTAGAATACAAAACCACCTTGGAAGATAACTTAAAACAGAAACTAAGATTTTTTTTTATAGAATACAAAACCACCTTGGAAGATAACTTAAAACAGAAACTAAGATTTTTTTTTAAATATGCAAGTTGAAAAAGAAAAGATGATGATGAACTCAATTTTGTATCTAGTCATGCAAGAGAGAAAAATCACAGGATATTATAAAATTGATACTTATTAGTTCTACAACTGGAGAAGGCAATGGCACCCCACTCCAGTACTCTTGCCTGGAAAATCCCATGGACAGAGGAGCCTGGTAGGCTGTAGTCCATGGGGTTGCTAGGAGTCGGACACAACTGAGTGACTTCACTTTCACTTTTCACTTTCACTTTTCACTTTCATGCATTGGAGAAGGAAATGGCAACCCACTCCCATGTTCTTGCCTGGAGAATCCCAGGGACGGGGGAGCCTGGTGGGCTGCTGTCTCTGGGGTCGCACAG
This sequence comes from Bubalus kerabau, assembly GCF_029407905.1. Taxonomy (NCBI): domain Eukaryota; kingdom Metazoa; phylum Chordata; class Mammalia; order Artiodactyla; family Bovidae; genus Bubalus; species Bubalus kerabau. Next base: position 10,945,371 of record NC_073633.1, read on the forward strand.
AGTCGGACACAACTGAAGCGACTTAGCAGCAGCAGCAGCAGCAGTTCTACAATTGGGCTTCCCAGGTGGCACAAGTGGTAAAGAATTTGCCTGCAATGTAGGAGACCTGGGATGGGAAGATCCCCTGGAGAAGGAAATGGCAACCCACTCCAGTACTCTTGTCTGGAGAATCCCATGGACAGAGGATTAGGACAGGCTACAGTCCATAGGGTCACAAAGAGTTGGACACGACTGAAATGACTTAGCACACACAGGTCTACAATACCATAGATTTATATATCTTGCTCCCTTACTTATCTTTCTAGATTATCTATCAATATCCTACCTCAACAACAACAACAAAAATAGGGACAAAAGGGAGAAAGTGAATCAGAAATAAAAAGAACAAATGACAAACTGTTACATGGAGGGAAAGTTAATGAAGATATAAGGAAAGATGCTGGCCAATATGTGTGTCAAAGTAATTAAAATATCGTTAAAAACACTGCCTCCTTCATTTTAAATAGAATATTTCGCTTTAAAGTGAAGGCAATGGAGATATGGAAGGTTAATCCAAAAGCAAACTTTATCTGTATCACCACCTAGGTATCAAGAACATCAGTGATTCTCTAGAACAAGCAATAATAGCACACTATGGTCCGTGGGCCAAATGCTGTCTGCTGCCTGATTTTGTAAATGAAGTTTTAGCGGCGCACAGTCAAAACCCACTCATTTACAAACTGTCTAGGGTTGCTTTTACAACAGAACAGCAGGTGAGTGGTTGCAATAGAGGCTGTGTGGCCCAGAAAACCCAAACTACTGATTATCTAGCCCTTTGCAGGAAATATTTACCAATCCTTGCTCTAGAGCAGAGCTGTCCAACAGAGGTCTCTGTGATGATGGAAATGTTCTAATCTTCATTGTCTAATACGGGAGCCACTTGCCGCATGTAGCTACTGAGCACTTCAAATGTGGCTAATGCAACTGAAGAACTGAATTTTTAAATTTAATTGATTTTAGGTAATTTAAATTTAAATAGTCATTATGTGGTTAGTGACTATAGTACAGGGTAGTGCAGCTCTAGATCAAACTCCTTATTTCAAGGGTAAAGTTATCTTTATCTTTTTCAAGCAGCAGAACAAGGCCTAGAATTCAAGTTCTCCAATATCCAGTTCTGTGTCTTGTCTGTTAAACCAAGTTCCCTTTCTGCTATTTCCTGTGGTTAATTTTCAGTTCTTGACATTTATCTTTACAGAAGACCCTCCACGACTGAGTAATCATCTTCTCTACCCCTTAAAGTTACCAAATTTCTATGAGAGAAGCTAGAGTCTTCAAAATAGGAAAATTCTCACTTATGAAGTGAAAGTCACTCAGTCGTGTCCGAATCTTTGCAACCACAAGGAATGTAGCCTGGCAGGCTCCTCTGTCCATGGAATTCTCTAGGCCAGAATACTGGCCAGAAAAATATACTACAAATTGATAACAAAGTCAAAATGTAAAGATGTAGGATTGCCTGAAAAGAAAGTGAAAGTTACTCAGTCATCCCCAATTCTTTGTGACCCCATAGAATATACAGTCCATGGAATTCTCCAGGCCAGAATACTGGAGTGGGTAGCTGTTCCCTTCTCCAGGGGATCTTTCCAACCCAGGGATCGAAACCAGGTCTCCTGCATTGCAAGTGGATTCTTTACCAGCTGAGCCACAAGGGAAGCCCAAGAATACTGGAGTGGGGAGCCTATACTTTCTCCAGGGGATCTTCCTGACCTAGGAATTGAACCAGGGTCTCCTGCATTGCAGGCGGATTCCTTACCAACTGAGCTATCAGGGAAGCCCAGGATTTCCTGAAGTTATATATTAAAATAATATTGTAGAAATGCTTAAAGCACCTGAGAAGCAAAACTGATAAGGGATAAACTAAAAAGTAAAACTGTTAACCTAAAAAAAGAAAAATCAGGATTTTAATATGGTGGTGGTGGTGATTTAGTTGCTAAGTCATGTCTGACCCTTGCTACCCCATGGACTGTAGCCCGCCAGACTTCTCTGTCCACAGGATTCTCCAGGCAAGAATGCTGGAGTGGGTTGCCATTTCCTTCTCCAGGGGATCTTCCCAACCCAGGAATTGAACCTGGGCCTCCTGCATTGTGGGCAGATTCTCTACTGACTGAGCTACAATTAGAAAGAGTTAAATTTATTATATAAAAATTTAAAGTGTGATCTTGACTCTTTTGAAGATTTAATGTAGATTATAATGAACTAGCAATATTAAAAATACAAGACTTGTCTTTAAATTAGCTTATCTAAATTACTTTGGAATATGGTGTTTTTAGCTGGATACTGTAAAGCTAAAGCCAAGAAGAACTACATGATCACTATATTCTTATTTAGATATTGCCAAACTTTTTCTGGAAAGAGCCAGATAGTAATTATTTTGTGTGTGTGCCGTGGTGTCTCCAGCATAACTACTCAGCTCTACCGATAGAGCACAAAAGCAGTCACAGACAACACGTCAACAAATGAGCATGACTGTGTTCCAGTAAAGCTTTATCCATGGGCACTAAAATGTGAATTCCATGAAATTGTCATGAAATATTCTGTCTTCCCCCACCTAGTCATTTAAAAATATAAAAATTACTCTTAGCTATCAGCTATTCCAAAACAGGCAAAGGGCCACAATTGCCCTGGGAGCTGTTTGCCAGCCCTTGCTCTAGACGAGAAATGTGTTTTACACAGTGATGTGGATTAACAATTCTGAAAATGCATTACATTTATATGAGAGTTGGACAAATAAGTAAATAAATCGTGGATAAAATAACCAGGTTTATCATTGTCAGAAAAAGAAGTTGTAAAGAAACAAGATGGATAAAAGCTAGAACGAACTCTGTGAAGCTGAATTAGAGTATTTAATATATACAGATAGATTAATTCAGAGATATAGATATGAGTATATATGTATTAGTATACTCACATATTTTCCTGTCTTTACCCTCTGAAAGGGCCGAGAAAGAATGACAAACTGATAGCAATAAGCATAAAAAAAGAAAAATCAGGATTTTAATATAAGTGTATTAATACAGGACCTAGGGCCAAAACTTGTGGCACCTTTCAAAATTTTTGAAAAAAAGAACTTCCCTGAGACCATGATGCAAAAAGTTAACTGTGAGATAAAGGATGTGCTGCCATACTATTTTGCCAGAAAAGCTAGGCCAAGAAAACATACTTTATTATAGTGTCTCTGCTGAAGCAGAAATCAATCAGTATGTACTTCACTTAGAAACTAAATACAATACTACTTAGAGGAGTTAACACAGCAGGCCTAAGACTGCTCTCTAGAGAGGCCGCTTATGTGGCTGGCCTGTAGCTGGCATGTGAGAACCAGGCTGGCAGTCAGTGTCCAGCGCTGATATAAACCTGTCCCTAATTGCTGTGACTCTCTGTGCTTAAACTGTCTACACACACAATGTGGTGTATGCTTTTGGGAGTCTGGAATCTTGGTAAGTGCTAGGTAGAGGGTGTCCACAGGACCAGCCCTCAATATAAATCATGAGCATTAAGTTTCTAATCAGCTTTCCCGGGCAAAAACTTTGTACTTATGTCACTACACTTTCACTGCTGAGGGAAAAGCAAACCGTACGTGGCCTCTCGTGAAGAAGAGTACATAGTACAGCCCGCACACAGATATCTCCAGACTCTACCTTTTTCTCTGATAATCCAACTATGTATCCTTACTATATTGCTGGAATAAATCTTACCCATGAATACCATATGCTGAGCTCTGTAACACCTTCTAACAAATATCCAGGTATAGGGGTGATGTTGGGGGGGGGGGGTCCTTATATTCTATATTGCATATATGCAATATTCTATATTGCATTTTTCAGGATAGTCTAAAATCCTAATTTTCCTACTATGAATTTTTTGCCCTTATTTAAGTGCTTTCACTTTAAATGACCTTTTCCCTGTACAAATAACCAGCAGGTTCATCACTTCAGTGACTCTCCCTGTTTGTTTTCTTCCACTGCACAATCACATAACCTCAAGATTTTGTCAATTCCTTTTTAATTTAAACATCTTTAAGGTCAAAGAGCTTATTTGATCAAAAGAAGTCTCCCTGGACATTAGCCTACCCATCTGGTATTATTCTTAATTATTAGTTTATACCTTTTATCTCTGCAAATCACAAACTCAATTTTTCTTTCACATGACTATATTCAGGCTGAAAACAGTGGAGATATATTTTCACAAAATTAAATAAAAACTACCAGACTATTAAAAAATACCTAGAGACATATAAAGTGGTATTAGTGAGAGAGCCAAAATATTTTTTTACATGAATCTTGGTTTTATACTGTTGTTGTTGCTGGTAATTTCCTTAACGACTTTTCAAAGCAAAAAATTATTCCTGAAATCTACACTATCTACAGATAAATTTTCTCCTAAGGTTTGTCAAAAAAAAAAAAAAGGTAAGTTTAAAAATCTGAAGAATTTTAACATCTAGATTTGAAATTTAGTGTTACTCTAATAATTAACCTAGTAATTTTCCCGTTATTTTCACCATAGTTGTTTATAAAACAATGAGAAAAAAATACAACAACCCCCAAAGAAACAAGCAACTTAAGCTTTTACCCATTTCTCTGAAACTTCAAACTCACTAAGAAATTTCTGAGTTTGAAAATTGTCTGGTTATCACATATATCATCACTATATATATTCTTTTATGTACAACAGCAAATCATTTCAGACAATTAAAATTAGAACGTATTACATTGATAGGCTGTGTTTACTCTTAGCCATTTCATTTTATTCTGATTTACATGAATTACACAATGAAGAGACAATGGAAACAGGATTCATTAGGAAATATATTGCTTTTCTAAACTATATGTAATATCATATACACTTGTACCTCTAAGCAGTTTTAAAAATTCTTTGTCTTAAGGAATCACTTTAATTAGCAATTTAAAATACCTTCACTGTCTTCATTCACTTTTTAAAGAAAAAGAAATAGGAACCTAATATGATGAACTATACCTTTAAATGGTTGTTTGCAACAGCATCATGTAAGGGTAGAATTCCATCTACATTTTCACAATTAACATTAGCACTAGCTTTTAACAACTCTACAATTACATCACTCCATCCATTACTAGCTGCCTTATGAAGTGGTGTCCAACCTGAAAAAGGAAAAAAGAGAAACAAAAGAAGCTACTTACAAATCAATACTCAAGTAGTATCCTCATTATTAAGTTTATTTTCACTAATGGAATGAATATATATATTGATTCAAATGTATATACTAAGTACTGGACAGGAAATAATATTGAAAACAGGCCACGTTAACATCCTCTGAGCCCACAGCTGCCCTTGGACATGGCCCTGTCCACCAGAAGGCCCAGGACCCAGATCCTCCCACCGTGCACACACACTAGACCCAGGACACCCAGGGCCCTGCAGCCAGAGTCCCTGGAGCCCAGTTCTACCCACCAATGGGTGGGGACCAGCCCCAGAAACCCCTGGGCCTAAGCCCTGTCCATCAGCAGGCCTGCTCTAGCCTTGGGAATAGCCTCAGCCACTAGCAGGTGGACGCCAGCCCCTGGACAATTACAGCTCCACAGCCTGCTGTGACAGAAGTCAGTCTACCAACAAGCAGGCCAGCACCAGCCCTCGGACCAGCTGGGCCCAAGTTCTGCTCAGCAGTAGGCCAACATAAACTTTAGGTCCACTGAACCCCACAGCCACCTGTAATAAGAACTGGGCCCACTCATCAGCAGTCCAGCACGAGCTCTAGAACCTGTGGGCCCTGCATCCAGTCCCCAAGACCTGGCTGTGCTCACCAGTGGGCTGGCAGTAGTCCCAAGAACTAGCTTCTTCCACTGGAAGGCAGGAAACAGCCCTGGGGTCTCCTATAGCCAGACTCTGCCCATCAGTCAACAAGCACTAGTCCTGGGGTCTCCTGGGGTACAACAGCCAACTGCCTTGTGACAGCCCCACCCACCAGGCCAGCAGCCTCCACACAAAGTAGGGCAACCAACCCAACTGCGGACAAGCCAGGCCTACCAGACCACCCACAGCAGTCAGACTGACGCAAACGAAGGACGCATGTAGCCCACTTCGTGGGGACCCCTAGAACATACAGCTCTGCTAATCAGAGGGACGTGAGCTCCTAGAAGCATAAGACATTTCCTATAAGAGGCTACTTCTCCAAGGTTGGGAAATGTAACAAACCTATCAGATACATAGAAATAAAACTAGTTAGTTAGGCAAAATGAGGCAACAGAGTTTAAAAGAAAGAAACAAGATAAAACCCCAGGAGAAGAACTAAGTGAAGTGGAGATAGGAAATCTATCTAAGAAAGAGTTCAAGGTAATGACTATAAGGATAGTCAAAGAACTTGGGAGAAGAATGGATAAACAGAGAAATTAGAAGTTTTTTAACAAAGAGTTAGAAAACAAAGACCAACCAACCAGAGACGAAGAATACAATAACTGAAATGACAAATACACTAACAGGAATTAACAATACACTAAACGATATATAAGAACGTATCAGCAAGCTGAATGACACAGCAGTGGAATTCAAAAAGTAAGGACAGTTTAAGAGCTCTCTGGAACAATATCAAGTGTGCCAATATTTTCATTACAGGAGTCCCAGATGAAGAGAGAGAAAGGGACTGAAAACATATTTGAAAACATAATAGCTGAAAGGTTCCCTAACCTGGGAAAAGAAAGAGACATCCAGGCCCAGGAAACAAGATCAAGACAGTCCCAAACAGGATCAACTTAAAGAGGACCACATTAAGACACATTGTGATTTAAATGGAAAAATTTAAAGACAGGGAATATAAAAAGCAGCAAGAGAAAAGCAACAAATAACATACTAGGGAACTTCCATAAGACTTTTGGCTAACTTGACAACAGAACTCTGCAGGTCAGAAGGCAGTGGTACCATATATTTAAAGTGATGAAAGGGAAAATGTACAACCAAAAATATTGTACCCAGCAAGGCTTTTATCAAATATGATGACGATATCAAAAGCTGTATAGACAAGGAAGAGCTAAAAGAGCTCAGCACCACCAAACCAGCTTTATGAGAAATGTGAAAGGGACTACTCTAAGCAAAAAAGAAAAGGCCACAACTAGAAACATGAATATTATTATGAAAGGAAAAAGTTAATTGGTAAAGGCAAATATACAGTAAAGATAGTAAGTCAACTGGGTACAAAATTAATAGGAGTTTAAAAGACAAAAGAAATAAAATCATCTATAACCATAATAAGTAGTTAAGGAATATACAAAACAGATGAAAAATATGATACTAAAAACAGATACTGAAAACTCCTTACACTACTGGAGGAGTGGAGAGTAAATATGCAGGGTTGTTAAAATGCATTTGAAACTAAGAGATCAGAAGCAAGTTAAAATAATCATATTATATATATATATATATACACACACACACACACACACACACACTCATGGTAACCATGAATGAAAAATCTATAATAGATATGCAAAAAAGAAAATGGAAACTAAACATAACATTAAAGATAATCATAAAATAACAAGAAAACAAAAGAAAAAAATGAATAAAAAAAGAATTACAAAAACAACTCCCAAACCATGAACACAATGGAAATAAGAACATACATATCAACAATTACTTTAAAAATAAATGGACTAAACGCTCCAATCAAAAGACAAAGAGTGATTGAATGGATACAAGAACAAGACCCATATATATATACTGCCTACAAGAAACTCACTTCAGATCTAAAGACACACACAGATTGAAAGGTAGGGGATGGAAAAAGGTATTCCACGCAAATGGAAACAAAAAGAAACCTGGAGTAGCAATATCTGTATCAGATAAAATACTTTAAAACAAAAATTGTTATAAGAAACAAATAAGCACATTACATAATGACCAAGGAATCAATCCAAGAAGAAGGTATAACAATTTTAAATATATCCAATACAGGATCACCTAAATATATAAAGCAAATATTAACAGACATACAGGGAAAAATCAACAGTAACACAATAATAGTAGGGGATTTTGACACCCCAGTTTCATCAATGGACAGATCATCCAGAAAGAAAACCAGTAAGGAAAAACTCATAAATGAGACATTATACTAGATGGACTTAAACTGATATATATAGAACATTCCATCCCAAAGCAGCAGAATACACATTGATTTCAAGTACACATGGGACATTCTCCAGGATAGGTCACATGCTAGGCAACAAAACAAGTATCGGTAAATATAAGAACATTGAAATCATATTGAGTATCTTTTCATTCATACTGAAATCACTATGAGACTAGAAATCAACTACAAGAATAAAACTGAAAAAACACAAACATATGGAGGCTAAACAATATACTGCTCAACAACCAATGGATCACTGAAGAAATCAAAGAAAAAAACAACAAACACCTAGAGACAAATGAAAATGAGGACATAATGATCCAAAATCTATGGGATACAGCAATAGCAAGTTCTAAACTTCTACAGAAGAAAAATCTCAAATAACAACCTAAACTTATCCCTAAAGGAACAAGAGGAAGAAGAACAAAAAAATGTGAAAGGAGAAGGAAAGAAATCATAAAGTTCAAAGCAAAAATAAATTAAATAGAGGCTAAATAAATAGAAAAATAAAATCAGTGAAACTAAGAGCTAATTCTTGGAAAAGATAAATTTGAAAACACTGTGGCCAGATATACCAAGAAAAAAAGAGAAAAGGCCCAAATAAAATAAAATATAAATTAAAATGTTACAATTAACAGCACAGAAATGCAAAGGATAATAACAGATTACTACAAACAACTACATGCCAATAAAAAGGACAACCTACAAGAAAAGGAAAAATTCCTAGAAATATACAATCTCCTAAGAGCTAACCAGGAAGAAATACAAAATATAAACAGATCAATTACCAGTAATTAAATTGAATCAGTAATTAAAACTCCCAACAAAGTCCAGATGGCTTCAGAGATGAATTCTACCATTAGGGAAGAATTAACACCTGTCCTTCTCAAATTATTCCCAAAAATTGCAGAGGAAGAAACACTTCTGAATTTATTGTACATGCCCAGCATCTCCTCGACACCAAAATCAGAAAAAGATATAACACACACAAAAGAAAATTACAGGTCAATATCACTGATGAACATAGGTGCAAAAACCAACAAAATTTTAGCAAATCGAAGCCAACAATACATTAGAAGTATCGTACACCATGATCAAGTGGGATTATCCTAGGAATGCAAGGATTTTTCAATGTCTGCAAATCAATTAATGTGACATACCACATTAACAAAATGAAGAATAAAAATTGTATGATCACACAGATGCAGAAAAAGCTTGTGATAAAATTCAACATCCATTTATGATCAACTCTCCAAAAAGTGGGCATAAGGGTAACATATCTTAACAAAATAATAAATGCCATATATGACAAACTACAGTTAACATCATACTCAACAGTGAAAAGCTAAAAGCATTTCCTCTAAGATTAGGAACAAGACAAGGATGCCCAATCTCACATTTATTTAACCTATTATTAGAAGGCCTAGCCACAGCAATGAGAGAAGAAAAAGAAATAAAAGGAATCCAAAGGAAGGAATCCAAACTGCAAAGGAAGAAGTAAAGCTGGCACTCTTTGCAGATGACATGATACTATACATAGAAAGATCCTAAAGATACCACCGAAAAACTACTAGGGCTTACCAATAAATTCAGTTAAGCTGCAGGATACAAGATTAATATCAGAAATCTGTTGCATTTCTACACACTAACAACAAATGATCAGAAAGCAAAATTAAGGAACTTTCTCATCTTCAATTGCATCAAAAAAATAAATACCTTGCAATAAACCTACCTAAGGAGGTAAAGGAAATGGCAATCCACTCCAGTACGATTGCCTGGAGAATCCCATGGACAGACGAGCCTGGTAGGCTACAGTCCATGGGGTCGCAAAGAGTCGGACATGACTGAGCGACTTCACTTCACTTCACTTCAATGAGGTAAAAAAGCTATACTCAGGAAATTATAAAATAGTGATGAAAAAAACTTTAGATGATACAAACAGTTGAAAAGATAAGATATACTGTATTAGAAAAATTAATAGTTAAATGACCATACTACACATTGGTGATTTAAGATTCAATGTAAGTCCTATCAAAATACCAATGGAATTTTTCACAGGGATAAAATAATTTTAAAATTTGTATGATAGCATGAAAGATTTTAACTAGGCAAAATAAACTTGAGAAAAAAGAACAGACTGGAGGAATCACATTCCCTGACTTCAGATTATACTACAAAGCTACAGTAATCAAAACAGTCTCCTATGGGCAGAAAAAGAGACACACAGATCAATGAAACCAAACAGACAGCCCAGAAATAAATCCACACACTTACGTCAGTTAATCTATGACAAAGGAGGCAAGAATAAATAATGGAGAGAAGACAGTTTCTTCAATAGTGGTACTGGGAAAAACTGAACAGCTATATGTTTAAAAAAATGAAATCAGAACAGTTCTCACACTATATATAAACATAAACTCAAAATTAACCAAAGAATCAAATGTATGACTGGAAGCCATAAAACTCATAGAAGGAAACACAGAGAAAATGCTTTTTGAGTAAATTATAGCAACATTGTTTTGGATCTGTCTCCTAAGACAAAGGAAACAAAATAAAAAAATAAACAAATGGAATCTAGTTGAACTTTAAAGCTTTTTCACAGCAAAGGAAACCATTAACAAAAAGAAAAGAAAATCTACTGAAAGGCAGAAAATATCTGCAAATGATATGACTGGTAAGGGGTTAATATCCAAAATAGATAAATAGTTTATACAGCTCAACACCAAAAAACAAACAGGCCAATCAAAAAGTGGGCAAAAGACCTGCACAGACATTTTTCCAAAGAAGATATGCAGATGGACAACAGGCACATGAAAAGATGCTCAACACTGATAATCATCAAAACAATGCAAATCAAAGCCACAATGAGATATTATCCCACTTTGGTCAGAATGATTATCATCAAAAAGAACACAAACAGTGTTCACAAAAAGAATACCCACAAATAACAAATGTTGGTGAGGATACGTAAAAAAGAGAGCCTTTACACACTGTTGATGGGCGTGTGAATTGGTGTAGCCACTGCAGAAAAACAGTATGGAGGTTTCTTAAAAAACAAAACTCCACATGATTCAGCAATTCCACTGTTGGGTATATATCTGAAGAAAACAAAAACACTAATTCAAAAAGATACATGCACCCCAATGTTCACAGCAACATTATCTACAATAAGCAAACGAGTACTGCTGCTGCTACTGCTGCTAAGTCGCTTCAGTCATGTCCGACTCTGTGCAACGCCATAGACGGCAGCCCACCAGGCTCCCCCGTCCCTGGGGTTCTCCAGGCAAGAACACTGGAGTGGGTACTCAGCCATAAAAAGAATGAAATTTTGCCTTCTGCAAAAACATGGATGAACCTGGAGGGTATCATGTTTAGTGAAATAAGTCAGACAGAGAAAGATAAATACCCTATGTTATCATTTATACATAGAATCTAAAAAATAAAATAAACAAGTAAATACAACAAAACAAAAACAAATTCATGGATATAGACTATAAACTAGTGGTTACCAGTGGGGAAAGGGATGAAGAGAGGGGCAAGATAGGGTAAGGAATTAAAAGGTATAAACTACTATATATAAAATAAATAAGCTCAAGGATATATTGTACAGTACAGGGAATACAGTCAATATTTTATAATAACTAAGTGGAATATAGTCTATCAATTTTGAATCACTATGTTGTACACTTGAAACTAATACATTATAAATCAAGTATATCTCAATAAAAACATAATCTTCATTTTTTAAAACAAATTAATCTCATCAAAAATATTTATTGATACAAGTGACAAAAGACTAACAGAACACAAGCTATCATGGGACCAAGTAAGTACTAATCAAGTCAAGTGGTTTCAAGTCAGATATTAAATTAGAGTAAGATCATCTGACCTTGCTATTTATATCTTGTATTGTCACATTTCTCTTTAAAAAAACATGTGAACAATCAGTCTGAGTTTTTTCCCTCTGGAATTTCTTACACAAGTTTTTTTGTGTGTGTGTGCTTGAGAAAAATGTTAGAAGATCAATTTAAAAATGGAGCTTTAAGATAAAAATAAGACCTGGAAGAAAAAAAGGAATATTATCAAGAAATAAGAAGGGACAAGGAAAGAATAAAATTTGGCATTCCCTATAAAATTAGGTAATGATATTAAAGTCTCCAAGGAAAATGCCTAAATAAAGCTTCTTTATTGAAAAATGAATGAAAATAAATGAATGCTCCCAAAGATATATTAAAAGCTGTTTCAATGGATATTTTGGCAATTGGTGGGAACTGGGATAAACCATAAAATATTATAAAAAGAATTTTCAAAGTGATCTTCTATATAACAGTCAGGATCAAAATGGGGGAGGGTGCGTGAAATGTATATATCAGTGAGTTCAAATTATAAAGACATTTACAATTTAAAAATCCAAACCTGCATTATCTTTTAGATTCACGTCTGCTCCAGATTCTATCAGAGCTTTCACCAGAGACAAATGTCCTCTTCTGGCAGCCAAATGAAGCCGGCTTTCCCCTGTGGCATGCCTCTTATCGATCCCAGATGTTTTCATTTCTGTAAATTTGCCAAGCAAAACTGAGTTTTCTGCCAAGTGCTGATTTTAATGAAGGATCTTAGAAAACACAAAGCAACTTCCTAAAAACATCCTAAAAAGGATGCTCTACACAGAAAGTAAAAGTCGTTCCGTCATGTCCGACTGTTTGCAACCCATGGACTATAATCCACCAGGTTCCTCTGTCCATAGAATTCTCCGGGCCAGAATACTGGAGTAGGGTGCCATTCCCTTCTCCAGGGGATCTTCCCAACCAAGGCATCGAATCCAGGTCTCCTGCACTGCATGCAGATTCTTTACCATTTGAACCACCAGGGAAGTCCCACACAGAAACATACGTCAATTAATATTATAATTGCTGTTGCTATTTTAAAACACAATTTGTAAAGAAATGGTAGAGCATCTGAGCACATTAATTCATTCTAGCTGTTGTTCACTCTATCCTAAGCTTGACTGAAGCAAATAAGACTTGCTTCATTTCTATACTCGTTTCACTCAGTAGTCCATAATCCACTTTCCACATTTATTCTCATATCTCAATGAGTGTGTTTCTGATGACAAAAGATGTCAAGAACCAAACTATGGCCTATTGAGCATTTCATTTTTCTTTCACAGAAAACTCAGTACAATATTATTATCTAAATATTTTTATTTCTTTTCCTTACATCACAAGTTAGAAATACTAAAAATAATGAATTTTTTCCCTAAACTATGCTAAAATGATATACTAGAAGATATTTTTGTAATATTATATAAAGAAAATAGAAGACACTATCTCTTCTTTTGAGTGGCCTGCAGCCTAGAGGAATGAAAGACATGGAAAAAATTACATTAAAATCTGATTAAGTGCTACCAGAGAAACATACTAATTTCTTGTGGTTCTGGAGACCAGAAATCCAACACCAAGGTAGCAGGGCTGCACTTTCTCTGGAAGCTGTAAGGAAGAATCCTTCCTTGCTTCCTCCAACTTAGCTTCTTTGGCTTTTGGACACATTGTTCTTTTGTCTGGCTCTTCACATTATCTTCTCTTTCCTTGCGTGTCTCCAAGCTGACTCCATTTTTCTTTTATAAGGATACTTGTTAGATTTGGGTCCCATTTGGAAAATCCAGTACAATTTCCTCATCTCAAGGTCCTTAACTATATCTGCAAAGATTCTTCTTCTAAATAAGGTAATATTCACTCTTTATATATATATATATTAAATGCAACAGTATCACAGATTCCAGGGATTAGGATATGGACATAGGTTTTTTGGGGGGCCACTATTCAACCCACTATAGGAGGTGTATGCTGCTACCACTGCTGCTAAGTCACTTCAGTTGTGTCCGACTCTATGCGACCCCATAGACGGCAGCCCACCAGGCTCTCCCGTCCCTGGGATTCTCCAGGCAAGAACACTGGAGTGGGTTGCCATTTCCTTCTCCAATGCGTGAAACTGAAAAGTGAAAGTGAAGTCGCTCAGTCGTGTCCGACTCTTAGCGACCCCATAGACTGCAGCCTACCAGGCTCCTCCATCCATGGGATTTCCCAGGCAAGAGTACTGGAGTGGGGTGCCACTGCCTTCTCCAGAAATATGTATAAGAAGTGCTTTAGTTTACATGAGAGGGAGACAATGGGGAAAAGTTCAAAAAGGATGCATAGTATTCTTACCTCTAACTCTATCAACTTTTTCTTACTAATCAACTTCACAGGGCTTAACATTTGACCTGAAGTAGTCCAGCCTATGGTTCACCACAGAACCAGCTCCAAGAACTACCAAAGAATAGTCATTTATCCACATTGTCAAACACTGACAAAAAGAAACTAGTGGCTATGCTTCTTTAATTTCCCTTATGTTAAAAGGGCTCAGTGAAAGTTCTAAGGGATCGGACACAATCCAGATCTGCTGCCCCGACTCAATCTCCTTGCTGTCTCTACTGTTTACCTTATCTCCTCTAACATAATAAATAGACAAAAATATGACAATATATTGGAAGACTAAGAGATTCTCAAGTGGTGTATTATAGTAAAACCACCTAACAAATAGAGCCGAAATAATCTTATAATTTAGTGAATGACTAAAAAATAAACAGTAAATATGAAAGTGTATATAATTCTTTGAAGGAGAGTGGATTGCTAGGAGTGGTCATGCAAAAACCTTGTCCCTATATAGTACAGGAATACAAACCTTGGCTGCAGGTAGCTTTGGAGACATTTTTTCTTTTTCTGAAATTCTGAATTTTTTTGTGTGATTGGATGTGAGTAGGCATATGAATTTCTGAATCTGGTTTTTCTTTTTTCTCTTTACAGTTTCTTATAGTGTTTTCATCTCCATTGACAAATTCCTCACCTGAAAAAAAAAAAAAAAACATTTTGAAGTATCAGTGTTGTATTTCTCCTTACTGGTTATAGGACTAAGAAAGAGTCTATAATTGCTCCACGTTTCCGTTCCTTTCTAGACTGCTTTTTTATTTAAAGGAATGGAAGCCTTTAAAAATGTTTTCATACAACAAACGTAAATTAGTTTCCTGGATGCAATTTCAACAGTGAATCACTAAAATCAATGGAGCTAACATTTTCCTGCTATGAAAATGTTGTTAGGTTTCTTGACATCAAGTAGGTGCTATATTAAAAAGAAAGCTAAAAACTCATAGCATACTGTTTTTTTAACTTCTGTCAATATTAATTTAGCACCTTCTTTCAAAGAAAATACCATTACTTAACTAATTAATAGTATCTCCAAATTGTGATCCACATGTCCTCATTCTGATCAGTTTGGGCAGAGGTTAAGTGAAATTCAGTTGGAAATTTCTATGAAATAACTAAATCTATAGGAAATGTGTACAACTTGAACACTACTGCTAATACCTGGTTTGTGAGAAATCTCCTTCTCTTCTCTTTGACTAAGTTGTGAGATGTTGGTCAATTCTTCACTGTCAGTAGAATGAAAACCTATATTTTGTACAGCTTTGCCCTCTTGTCTTTTTTCAACTTCAGTTGCTTCCATTACTTGAAAAGGAACACCTCTGGATGAAGGCCTATTTGAAGGACTTGTTTCTTGGCCTGTGTCAGTATAATTCCTTTTAGTGTCTCCTTCCTTATTCACCTTTTCCACAACATGTAGATCTGTTTGATTCATTAAAGGAGTTAGTATGCTAGGGCTATAATCCTGAGGATTCTTGATTAGCTTCTCATGACTGGTCAACTCTGAAACTTCATGTGTCGAGACTGTTCCTATACAAGCCAGAGGAGTATGTTCAGGACTGCCATGTGAGTGATCAAAAGAAGTTCCACATGAACATTGTTCATAATTTGAAACATGTTCAGAAACTATTATATTATCTGAATTAGAAAAACTAACAGCTTCCTGTTGTGGAAGTATGGTTAGGCTGTCTGCTTTTAACTCATTTTCCTGTGGAAAATGGTCTTGAGAAGGTAAAAATTGTTGAAAATCCATTTCTTCTCTATTTGTTTTATTCTCTTTATAAGTATCATGGTTTTTGCAACCTGAAGAACTTATCACCTTTTTAGATATTACAGTCTCCTCAGAAGCACAGGAATCACCATGATCATCATTATTAAAGTTTTCCTTTATAAAAGATGGGGAAATTTTTTCCCACTTGAGGCTCTCATCTTTTTGACTTGAGTTACTGTTTTCATGAGATTTATAAGGGCTAATGTGCTCCTGGTCTTCGAGAGTATGAGGCTGCTGATCTGTAGTAACAAGTAGTAACTTGGTTTTTTCATGTAGAGAAAGTCCTAAGAGAGAAACAGCTTCAGCTTGGTCAATGGATTCTACTTCCATACATTTTATTTCTTGACTGTCTGATAAATCCAGGCTTTGAGCATGTGTCTCTCTGGGAATTGAACAAGTTTCAACATCATTACGCAAACCATTGTTCAGGCCTGATAGAGCTTGGCTGAAAGGTTTACATGACTTTTCTGGCAGGTCATCAAGGATTTGGAGAGCTTGTTGCTGATGAGTAACTGATCTGCTTATTCTTCTAGAAGAGACAACCACTGTCTTTCTTGGACTGCTTTCTTGGCTTGTATCATCCACTTGAGTCCTTTTATGTTGTGTATTTCTTCTTCCTTTATCTTTAGACACACTTGTGCTAGGATCCTCAGCACTATGGAGATTGTCCTTTCTGAATCCTGTAGAGTGTATCTGGTTAAGAATTGATTGTTTCTGCTTGGATTTACCAATTCTCATGTTTGGGGAATCTTTTTGATAATGTTCATATATATCTGTATTTATAAATAAACTCTTCTTGCTTCCTTTATTGACTTCTACATGTTCTGGCTTCTGTCTGTTGGAATTTTCATCATAAACAAACCCACTGTGATTTTTAGAACTGAATTTTGGTTTCTATAGAAACAAAATACATAGTTTTAACTGTCAGCTGTAATTCTGCATTCAACTCATTCTGGATTGGAGAAAAAGAAAACTATTATTCCACTCAACCTTATAATTTGATCTAACCACAGGGCCTGCTGGGATATATACAACCTGATATATATTTCAGAAAAAATAGACTAAAAGCAGGAAGACAAATGTAATAGATTCAAACTCCATGTATGTGCTAATTGTTATCTTTTCCATTACATTTTAATTTGTACTTGCCAGTATTTTAGTACTATCAATCTTATTACTAAACATAATAAAAAATTTTAATCAAGCTAATCAATATAGGCTTTTAAAACAATCAGATAATTCCTTCACAAGGAATCTTTGTAACTATGCTTTAAAACCACTCTCCTCTCCCATTTGTTATAGAGATAGAATTAAGAGTTTCTTCCTCTGGTATCTGTTAGCATCATAGGTAGGGTAGTGGAAGAAGGGATTTAAAAACAAAAAGACAGATATGCAACCAAGTAGGCATGTACGGAAAGATTACTGTGGGCTGACAAGACTGAGACAGGGCCAGGGCTTCCTCTCACACATCACAACCTAAAGCATCAGATGGGAAATAACTGCCCACCCCATAAAGTTTAACGGGCTGGATTAGCACCTTTGACTCTCATACTGTGCTCAGGCCAGAGGGAAGTCAACATGGCTGATAAACCTCATGGCTTTATAAAGAGGAGAAAGGAAGTAGGAATGGTTACCAATACATTAGTGTGCCCACATACACTACATTTACTCAACTGCTTCCCAAACTAACAGCCCAGAACCTTCTGAGTCTCATGTAATTATTCCAAAGTGTCTAAAAAGCAAAGGCCAAGTCACTGTTCCTGATGAATGCTTCAGTGGTCTTTCTTTCCCCTCCGATGATCAATAAAATAACCCGCAGGCGTGCTCTATAAACACGTTCACTGCTGAACAGAGAGCTACCTTGTGAGGGTGTGCATCCTCTGCATCTGAGGGGTCAAGGCTATTCTTCTGAGCTGGAAACAAAAAGAGAAAATCAAAGAAAACAGCCTCCAGAGGTCAGACTCTACACTTCTAAAACCACAAGGCCTTTGCCATGAGCAAACCAAGTGGAAAAAATAAAATTATGGAAACACATTTTATTAAAATTGGCACATATAAAATTACATAATTTATGATTTCCATACTTATTATAAACCAAATACTATCTTGAGAGAGCTGAAAACACTTCTGTAGGAAAAGCAAAACAGACCCAACAACATAATGCTGATAATGGGCACTGAACTTGGTATTTTTATATTCCCCACAGTTATACTCAGATATGCAAGTATACAAGCTTTTATAAGGCAAAAATTCTTTCATAATGAATTGTATCATTATCACTTCCTAATACATCTGCTTACTAAAGTTGAAGGATACATGATTAACATACAGAAATCCACTGCTTTTCTATACACTAATAGGGAACTATCAGAAAGAGAAAGCAAGGGAAAAAAAAAAAACTTACTTACATTTACAATCTCACCAAAAAGAATAAAATACCAAGGAATAATCTTAACCAAGGAGGTGAAAGACTTATACTTTGAAAACTGTAAACATCAGTGAAGGAAATTGAAGATGATACATGGAAAAGAGAAGATATACTGTGTTCTTGGACTGAAAGAATACTGTTAAAACTTCCATACTACCCAAAGTAATCCACAGATCTAATGCAATCCCTATCAAAACAGTCACAGCATTTTTCGCAGAACTACAACAAGTAATCCTATAATTTATGCAAGACCACAAAAGACCCTGAACTGCCAAAGCAATCTAGAGAAAGATGAACAGAGCTGGAGGAATCATGCTCCTTGACTTCGGACTACACAAAACTACAGTAATCAAAACAGCATGGTGACGGCACAAACACAGACACAGATTGATGGGACAGACTAGAAAGCTCAGAAATAAACCAATGCGGCTATTTTCAACTCCCCTGTGACAAAGGAGGCAAAAATACACAATGGATAAAAGAAAGTCTCTTCAATAAGCGGTACCTAGGGTAAGTAGTGAAACTGGACAGCTAGGTGTAAAAGAATGAAATTAGAACATTTTCTCACACCACATACAAAAATAAACTCAAAACGGATTAAAGACATAATTGTAAGAACAGAAACCACAAAACTTCCAACAGAGAACATGGGCAGGATGTTCTTTGCAATAAATCATTGTAATATTTAATATTATTTTGGATCTGTTTCCTAAGGAAACAAAGGAAATGAAATAAAAGATAAACAAATGGGACCTAATAAAACTGAAAAGCTTTGCACAGCAAAGGAAATCACTGACAAGACAAAAAGATGACCTACTGAATGGAAGAAAATATTTGCAAATGATATGACCAATAGAGGTTAATGCCCAAAATGTATAAACAATTCATAAAATGCAATATAAAACAAAAAACTAAAAAAATGGACAGAAGACGTGAATAGACATTTTTCCAAAGAAGATATACAGATAGCTAACAGGCACATGAAAAAATGTTCAACAGTAATAATCATCAGAGAAATACAAATCAAAACCGCATTGAGATGTTACCTCACACCTGTCAAAATATCATCAAAAAGTCTATAAACAACAAAAGTTGTTAAGGATTTGTAGAAAAGGGATCCCTTGTACACTGTTGGTGGGAATGTAAATTGCAGCCACTATGCACCGACTCAATGGACATGAGTTTGAGCTGGGAGACTGTGAAGGACAGAGAAGCCTGGTGTGCTGTAGTTCATGGGGTCACAAAGAGTTGGACATGACTTAATGACTGAACAACAACAACAACAATGGAAAACAGTATGGAGATATGGAGACTTCTCCAAAAACGAAAAGTAGAGCTAAGATATGACTGGACTTCCTTGGTGGCACAGTGGATAAGAATCCACCTGCCAATGCAGGGGACACAGTTCGATCCCTGGTCTGGGACGATTCCACATGCTGTGGAACAACTAAGCCTGAGGGCCACAACTACTGCGTCCATGCTCTGGGGCCTGTGAGCGGCAACTACTGAGCCTGTGCACCGCAACGAGTGAAGCCCACACGCCCAAGAGCCCACACGCTACAGCTACGGAGCCGGCGCACTGCAACTGCTGAAGCCCAAGCACCTACAGCCAGTGGGTGCTCTGCAACCAGAGACACCCCCGCAGTGAGAAGCTCCTGCACCACAAGGAAGAGCAGCCCCTGCTCTCCACAACTAGAGAAAGCCCACACAGAAAGCAAATGAAGACCCACTGCAGCCAAAAATAAAATTAATTAATTTTAAAAAAAAGAAACCATGATATGACCCAGCAATTAAACTGCTGGATATATCTCCAAAGAAAATGAAAACATGAATTCAAAAAGATACTAGCACCCCCATGTTCATAGTAGCATTATATATAATACCAAAGATACGGAAACAACCTAACTGTCCATAGCAGATGAATGGATAAAGAAGATGGAGTATATATTCATGCAATGGGATACTGCTCAACCATAAAAAAGAATGAAATTCTGCCATTTGCAACAACCCAGAAGGTATTATTCTTGGTGAAATAAGAGAAGGACAAATACTCTATATTACCACTTATATTTGGAATGTAAAAAAATAAAACAAATCAATGTATAAACAGAAACAGACTCACAGATACAGAGAACAAAGTAACAGTTACCAGTGGGGAAAGGCAAGAGGGGCAAAAAAAAGGTTTGGGAATTAAGAGATACAAAATACTACGTATAAAATAAATAAGCACAGGGATATAGCCATTACTTTGCAATAACTTTAAATGGAGTATAACATATAAAAATACTGAATCACTACATTGTATACCTGAAACTAACATAATATTGTAAATCAATTATACTTCAATAAAATATAAACGATTCTTACATAATCTTTTTGAAACTGAAGTTTAACTTAACTGCTCCTTTGCTGTTTAACTTACCAGTGTAATGATGAATGACAACGCAAAAGTATAGCCATAAGAAAATATTCTTAAGGAATGAAAGTTAACAATCCTGGCCATATTCATTGAAAAAGATACAGCCAAGCATAAGTCACAACTTGTAACTCATGTTATTCAGTCAATGGATTATGGGGGAAAAACCCAGAACTGTATAAAAGTTCTCTGTTTGCAATGCATACCCTGGGGAGAAGTACATTTAGTATTGTCTTTCTAGTTCCTTCAGAGTTCCTCCATTTGGTGCATTTGCAAACAAGTCAGTGTGCTCTACTAATGGAATGAAGCGAAATTTCCTCAAAACTTTTGAGGAAAATCAATTTAATTTCTATAATTCTAAGCTTGATTTCTATAACTCTCTACTAAGGATGACATGGTTGGATGACATCACTGATTCAATGGACCTGAGTCTGAGCAAATTCCAGGAGACAGCGACAGACAGGTTAGCCTGGCGTGCTGCAGTTCATGGGGTCACAAGGAGTCGCACACGACTCTACCCTTGAGCGCCTACCCTTGAGCGCCTCAACAGCAACCGCTGACATGATGAACAGATGTAATAGAGCAGTTTAAGTTTACCTGATGCAAGATGGTTTTGATGTTTAGGAACAAATCTCTCAAGGAGACGCATCATACGTGAGTCTTTGGCTTCATCTAAAGCACACTTTCCATTGTCATTTCTAAATAAAGGATCTGCTCCATTCAAAAGAAGTAACTCAGCCACCTAGAGGAAGATTGTTTTATGTGAGGAGCCCAGACAAAAAGTATATTATTATTATAAATGTATGCTAGCATACAACTCTAAGCAACATCAAATATTTCTTTCCAAATATTTGAAATTTACCAACCATACAGAGTTTGGGTTTACCTGTAGCATCGTTGCCCAACAACAAAAATCAATGTAACCGCTACTGAATCATAATTTGTTGATGTACATATGACTTCTCTTACCAGGAAGAGAGGAAGCAAGGAAGAGGGAAGAAAGCAGGGAGGGTGGGAGGGCAGAATGTCTATGGTTTGGCTGATGATGAAATGGAGCTAGCATATATACTGGGAACTTGAATTACATTAACAGGTTCCAGGGATAGTATGTCTTCTACACATACCTTTGCTGCTGCTCCTCCTCCTCAGCATCAGAGAGAAACCGGTAAACTCTTAATCTGTTACTACTGCTCAAGTAGCCTCCTCTATGAAGCGCTCCCTGACCTCCTCACCCACTGATGCCCTAGAGAAAAATGACCTCTTCCTTCTTTTATGTACATATTTTATGTCCAATATATGCTATATTATATTATACTCACCTCTTATACCTCTCTCCTATATTTCAAGGTTTTTAGGGTGGGACTCTGTTTTTCTTTTAAAATTAATATTTTGGGGTAGAAAATTAATAAATATGGTTCAAAATACAGAAGACTCAGAGAAACAATGAAAACTAAGTTTCCCTTCTCTACCCTTGTACGTCAGTCATCTAATTATTTCTTCTAAGTTAGCTCTAGTTACAGTTTCCCCTGAATTTCCCAGAGTGTCTAGTCCAACAGGTATATATGTGTATATCATAAATGTGTATATATGTTGTTTCTTACACAAGTGGGCCTATAATACATACATTTTTCTGTGCTTTAGCTTCTTTCCTGCCTACCCTACCCTGCATCAGACTCTGAAAACTGTTTCAAATCAGATAGATTGAACTTCCTCATTCTTTTTAGCTGCTGCGTAATAATTTACTTTTTAATATACCTATATGAATGTATTAATGCTTCAATTTAGAAGACTCTTGAGAGTCCCTTGGACAGCAAGGATCTCAAACCAGTAAATCCTAAAGGAAATCAATCCTCAATATTCATTGGAAGGACTGATGCTGAAGCTGAAGCTCCAAAGCTTTGGCCACCTGACACGAAGAGCTGACTCACTGGAAAAGATCCTGATGCTGGGAAAGACTGAATGCAGGAGGAGAAGTGGATGACAGAGGATGAGATGGTTGGATGGCATCACTGACTCTCAATGGACATGAGTTTGAGCAAAGTCTGAGAGATGGTGGAGGACAGGGGAGCCTGGCATGCTACAGTTCATGGTGTCAAAAAGAGTCAGACATGACTGAGCAACTGAAAAACAACAACCCTACTAATGGATATTTAAGTTGCTTCCAAGTTTTCACAACAGATATATGTCTTAATAATCTTTATATTCCCAGTGTCTATTTCAGTATCTGGCAAAGACTGTATGTTTAATAAATGCTGTTTAATAAAAGAATGAATGTTGGTCTAGGAGGATGTGTGGAACAAGCTTTAAAGAACATTATACTAAAAGAAGCCTAGATTTCCATGTAAATGTCTAGAATGAGAGATAGGGTCAGAATTTCTATAAATTTTAAGCATCTAAAAATTATATACATATATATTTATATCTATATATATTTAATATATATTTCCTTTTACATATATATATTTCCTTTTACAAAAAAAGCATTCTACAAGAGAAAAGTGCCCCATCACACACAGGGATAATATAAGCCAAATCCTTTAAAAATTAAGATTCAGAAACTTGATGATTCTGCTTTTCAAATGACTTTATTATGGGAGTTTAAAGCTAGGTAAGAGGATTGAAAGTAATAGTAGGTATAATTAAATCTATAATTCATATACCTAGATCTGCACATACTGTTCAGCAATACAAATGGAAAGCATATTGCTTTCTTTCAGGAAAAGTAATTCCATAAGTTTGTTTATCTCTCGAGGTTTTATGTCAAATAATAAAGCATGCAGTATGAGAGTATCTGAGGGTCAAGGAACATGAAAAAGAAGACAGGAGGAAGGGGAAGAGAGCCTCACTTCTCTGGAAATCCAGATGGTTACCCTAAGCGAGGGAATACATTACTCTGGCAGTCTCTGTTTTATCCACTGCCTAGCGGATACTCTCTATCCATATACTCTATGGACACCAACTATCCACATTTACCAATTTCCTCCATAGCCTGCTATCAGGACTTCTGAAGCCTACTTATATTACACACTCTTTAACTTAAAAAACTTTCTCTCTTCTCATCAAATGGCAGTAAATAAGTTATTTCCATGGAGTTTTTAACCCTGTATTTTAAACCTGCATTTGATTCTGTATTAGTTATCTGTTGCTACCTGACAAGTTACCCCCAAAACTCAGTAGCTTAATAATAAATATTTATAATCTCATGGTCCTGTGGGTCAGGAATTTGGGAGTGGTGGAGGTGGTTAGTTCTGCCTAGGGGCCTCTCAGGAGGTTGTAGTCAAGAGGCTGGCTGGAGATACAATCATCTAGAAGCTTGACAGCACCTGGAGGATCTGTTTCTAAGACGGCTCACTCACATGGCTGTGGGCAGGAAAAGGCTCAGCGCGCTGCCAGAGCACCTCGCCATGGAGCTGCCTGAGTGGCTGCTTGATATGACATCTGGCTTCCTTCAGCTGTTGAACGAGTGGCTGACAGAACAAGGAAGACGCCACGATAGCTTTCAACCGGGTCTCAGAAGTCATATGATGTGTTACTTCTGCCACATCCTATTTGTTAGAAGCAACCCACTGAAACTGCAGCCCACACTCCTGAGGAGAAGACTCAGGTTCCACCTTTCAGACAGAAGAGTGTTAAAGAACTTGTGGCTATTTTAAGGCCACTACATATTCTTAACTGGAACAAGCAGAGCCATTTCAGTAAATGGCTGGCCTCACAATCTCCACTTATTTAGTTCATCAAACAGTAGACCCCTGAAGGAAATACTTCTACTGAGAGCTTGCCCGTGGCTTTTCACCTTCAACAATATTATTGAATCGAGTGCTTCTCCTCCTTCTAGAATCAGCTGACTTCTGTATTGCTGAACCACTCTGACTCCATCTTGTCAGCTCTACTTTAGTCCTTCCCCTCTCCTTTCTGCATGACTGCACTTTAGCCTACTCATAAGGAATGTGCTCAAGCCAGATAAATTCACTAACAACTTTGCCTTCATCAGATGTGGAAGCTGAAAGAACACCTTTTGCTGACGCAGATGGTTAATGGTCATGAGACCCAGGAGGAGGAAAACTCCCCATTCCAGTCAGTGCAGATGTGCTTCTCACTTGGTGGTCAGATTCTAATTTTAGCTCTGGCCCCTTGAAATCCCCCTGGACTCCTTTCTGTGGTGTAGAGCACAGCTGTGCATGCCTCCGGATTGCTCTCTGCCCAATTTTGCCAGTATATAAGTTATCCACAATAAACTTCATGATTGCACTGTATGGAACTGCTTTGTTAATAAAGCTTTGTTTTACAGACTCAAAGTTCCTCTCAGTTTGGAGGATATTATTTCATATCTCTTCCTTCCAATAAATCCCTTGTGTAAGAAGCCAATAAGACAGAGAATAAAATTCTTTCAAGTACTTGAAAAGCCAGTATTTTGACTATACATTCCCAATGGGGTATAAACAAAACAAAAAGCACTTCATTAGTAGTTCCATTGTTATTACTATTGTTAATAACAGAAATATCACTAATAGTAATATTGTAAATAAAATGTACAATAAAGAAATGTTAATATATTAAGAAACAAATGCTTAGCATAAAAGAAAAAGAGATACAAGTAAAAAATAAAGTTATTATTAATCTATAATATTAAGTTTGAAATGGAAATATCAGTAAGAACTCATGATTTTTCTTTCTAAAAGTATGATTTCATGGAAAATGCCTAAAAACAATAACATCCAATAGCAATGAGCACACCTCGCACCCAAACTATGGTCTCTAAATAGATTTTCCATTAAAACAGCCATTTACAGAAAATACGGGAAGAAACCATAAAAATCAGTCAAATCCAGAATTTTGGAAACCCCAACCGACAAATTACCCAGGCTCCAGAAGAGACAAAACACAGGAAGAAATGTTATAGATTAAAACATACTTGAGACATAAAAAACACATGTAGTACATAGACCCTGACAGATCCTCATTCAAACAAAACTTTTAATAAAAATCACTTTTAGATAATTTGGGAAAATTTGAATATGGACTGGGTATTATTAAATGGTATTAACAAATAAGTTTTATTAGGTAAGATGATTTAAAAAATGTGGGTGTGAGAAAAAAGTCCTTATCTGTTAGAGATGCAGGTACAAGTATTTATTGGTAAAATGGTACGATGTCTGGAATTCAAAAAAAATACTCCCACCAATGACAAAACACTATCCATGGTCCCGCCTACTATGTGGTATGACTTTTTATAGTGCAATAGAATAAACAATCAAACTTTATAAGATAGCTCACTCCAGACACAAATGGAATGGATAACCAACATGTCTGGGGATATCTTTTTAATATCTGTGAATCCTAATAACACAGTCAATGAACCTCTAATTCAACATCTCAAATACATATCACAAGCATGCTCCATCAAATAAAAGCTTGCTGCTGCTGTTGCTGCTAAGTCGCGTCAGTCGTGTCCGATTCTGTGAGACCCCATACACAGCAGCCCACCTGGGATTCCTCTGTCCCTGGGATTCTCCAGGCAAGAACACTGGAGAAAAGCTTGCTAAAACTGCGATACCTTATATCAACTTGTCATGCCATTTCCTTCACAAATTAAGCCTAATAAAGGAGGATCAAGGTCAGTCTGACATGATGTGTTCTTAGTGATGTCTGCTTATGCTCAAAGATCATTATGCCTGCCTAAATGTCTCCTGCTGTATGTTTAATAATTTGTCCCAGATTTTTCTAAGTAACCACAGTAAGCTGATCATCTGAAATTCACAAATTCTACTTTTTCCAAACTTAAAAGAATGTATTTAAGTGTTGTTGCTGTTGTTGTTTAGTTAGTAAGTCATGCCCAATTCTTTGCAACCTCATGGACTGCAGCATGCCAGGCTCCTCTATCCTCCACTATATTCTGAAGTTTGCTCAGATTCATGCCCACTGAGTTGGTGATGCAATCTAACCATCTCATCTTCTGCTGTCCCCTTCCTTTGCCTTCACTCCTTCCCAGCATCAGGATCTTTTCCAACGGGTTGGCTCTTCGAATCAGGTGCCAAAGTATTGGAGCTTCAGCATCAGTCCTTCCAATGAATAATCAGGTTGATTTCCTTTAGGATTGACTGGTTTAATCTCCTTGCAGTCCAAGGGACTCTCAAGAGTCTTCTCCAGCATCACAATTCAAAAGCATCAATTCTTTGACGCTCAGCCTTTTTTATGGTACTTGACTACTGGAAAAACCATAGCTTTGACTCTATGGACCTTTGTCAGCAAAGGGATCTTTCTGCTTTTTAATATGCTATGTAGGTTTGTCATAGCTTTCCTTCCAAGGAACAGGCATTTAACTTCATGGCTGTAGTCACAGTCCACAGTGATTTTGGAGCCCAAGAAAAAAAAAATCTGTCACTGATTCTACTTTTCCCCCCATCTATTTGCCATGAACTGATGGGACTGGATGCCATGATCTTAGTTTTTTGAATGTTGAGTTTTAAGCCAGCTTTTTCACTCTCCTCTTTCACCCTCATTAAGAGGCTCTTTAGTTCCTCTTCATTTTCTGGCATTAGAGTGGTATCATCTGCATATCTGAAATTGTTGACATTTCTCCCAGCAATCGTGACTCTAGCTTGTGATTTATCCAGCTCAGTATTTCACATGATGTACTCTGCATAGAAGTTGAATAAACAGGGTAACAATATACAGCCTTGATGTATTCCTTTCCCAATTTTGAACCAGTCAGTTGTTCCATGTCTGGTTTTAACTGTTGCTTCTTGACCTGCATACAGTTTTCTCAGTAGACGGTAAGGTGGTCTGGTATTTCCATCTCTTTAAGAATTTTCCAGTTTGTTGTGATCCACACAGTCAAAGGCTTCAGTGTAGTCAATGAAGCAGATGTTTTCCTGGAATTCCCTTGCTTTCCCCATGACCTAACGACTGTTGACAATTTGATCTCTCGTTCCTCTGTCTCTTCGAAAACACAGCTTATACGCTCAGAAGTTCTCAGTTCAAATACTATTGAAGCCTAGCTTGTAGGATTTTGAGTATAACCTTCCTAGCACATGAAATGAGCTCAACTTCATCTCTTCTAAGAGATTCTTGCCTACAGCCTTCCCCAGCTCTACCTGTGGCAGGTATTTCTTCTGGAGAAACACAGAACAGATCTTCCTTAGCCCTCTTCCCTACTGTAGAGGTTTTAAACCCAGAAGCAACTTCCACCACTTTAAGTAAACAATAAACTATTTTCAGGAAATGCCTCAGCCCGATGCAGTCCCTGGACCAGAAAAAAATGTCTAGGAAGCTCAGAGTACATATGATAAAGCATTTGTGCCAATCTTAATTAACAGTTTCATAATTGCGGGCTTCCCAGGTGGCACTAGTGGTAAAGAACCCAGCTGTGAATGCAGGGGACATAAGAGACCTGGGTTCGATCCCTGGGTGGGGAATATCCCTAGAGGAGGGCATGGCAACCCACTCCTGTTTTCTTGCCTAGAGAATCCTACGGGCAGAGGAGCCTGGTGGACTACAGTCCATAGGGTTGCACAGTCAGACATGACTGAAGCGACTTAGCATTCACGTACCATTACTCTAGTTACTATTAACCAACATATATGGAATTATAGCATTTTGATATTAAAACCATTGGTACCTCTGTGCTGGTGTGTACTGGTTGGTCATTAAACCTGAGAGGTTCTCATGTCTTAGTCTGATTCTGAAAGTAACACTAGACTACAAAAAGCTGTGAGCCTGCTGCGACCCTATCATTGCATAACATACTAAGAAGGAAATGTTCTTCTAGAGCCTGTAAGGGTGTCCCTGGTGACTCAAGCGGTAAACAATCTGCCTGCAGTGAAGGAGACCTGGGTTTGATCCCTGGGTGGGGAAGATCCTCTGGAGGAGGAAATGGCAACCCACTCCAGTGTTCTTGCCTGGAGAATCCCATGAACAAAGGAGCCTGACGGGCTACAGTCCACCGGGTTGCAAAGAGCTGGACGTGACTGAAGTACTCAGCATGTGCACACAGAGCCTATCAAGTACTATACAAAAAGAGTCCTAAGGAAGTTGAAAAAATACTATGTACAACCAAAATACACATCATATAGTTATTAAAAGTAACATGTAAAACTGGATCTGCCATATTAGGCACAACCAATCCATCACAGTAATATTTTATTATAAATTCTGAGTACTGATTAGCAGAATGAACTGAAACTGAATCCCTATCTGTTTTTCTATTGCTTGCCCAGAGGTTTTTAATAGTTGCAGAGTGTAGTGTTTTCTCTGCAAATGAAAGAATTACAGTACCTGATAATGTCCATTAATCACAGCATCATGTAGGGGAGTGATCTGGTACATTCCTCTGATATTCACATCTGCTCCACCTTTTAACAGTTCACTTACTGTCTGATAAAACCCTCCTAAACTAGCTTCATGAAGTGCTGTCCAACCTATGACACAAAAAAGTAATGGTGTTTGTTATATTTGGCATCTTAATAATGTCTGTGCTTGCCCTTAAAATAAGAACTCTAAGTTGTTGCTTTAAAAATATTTTGGCTATATGAAACAAGATAATCTCACCATGAAGCAATCTGTATTATTTGCAGATTCAATTCAAATTTTTATTAAAACTCCTACCCTTAACACTGTTGGTATTAATATGGAAAAATATGAAAACAGTAAAAAATTTGAAAACACTCCTGCCCCCCTCAAATAAAAAGGCTGTAAGGAGGGGGGGTCATTATTAGCTCATAGAGAATGCTGGTTGCAGGTTACTTTTCTGCAGAGAAAAGGGAAAAAAGCCTTATTCGTAGCTCAAGGTACTTTCGTTAAAGTAACCCAGCCAGCAGGACCTCACGGAAGTCAGTTTAAAAGTTGACTCTTGAACTTTGCAGGTCTATCTTATACACAGATTTCTTTCCAACAGTAAATACTACACTATCACACAATCTGAGGTCATTGAAGAAGAAACCATGGATAGGGAGAGCTAACTATAATTTATACTCAGATTTTTGACCACAATGAGAGTCAGGACCCTAACTCCCACACTATTCAAGGGTCAACTGTATAATTTTTTCTCCCAATTTGCAAAAAGTTAGTTACAGTAAATCAACTAACATACTACAAAGTGCTCCAAGAATACCAGTCATCCAGATAAATCTTTCTGTTAGTCAGACACAATGATATAAGTCAAAGATATCTATTAAACTCCAAAATAACAAATCTTTTATTATCTCCCCAAACTGCAAGTTGGGAGATCCTCAAGCAAACTCTTTTTTTCTTTTTAAAAATGTAACTATCTTGGAGGAAATTTCCTCAAAGCTTTCTGAGAGGAAAGATTTCCTATAAAGACAATACAATTGAACACATTTGTTTAAAAAAATTCCACGTCATAATGGTATTAGTTGTATGATCTAATGCAGCAACTGTTAACGCCCACAGAGATATGCAGTGTACCTTCTTCTGCATTACAGTCCTCAACAATTTTGCTCCTCATTTTTAATGTTTTTATGTGTCTCTTGCCTTGTTGTTGGCTTAAACTTCTTGCTATTATCAATATCCTAGCCTGAGTCAATCTTTCTTTTCAGTTCTAATCTGTCATAAGCTTAGGAATCTGTGTAAAATAATCCTTAATTCATTGATCTGACAAGCTTTTAGCAAAGAAGCTTTATTAGATCTATTTTGGGTATTCAGAGTTTATTTTCAGGCTATTTCATGGTTGTCACCATTGGTTTTGATAGGTAAAGAATTATTGAAGTAGGTTTTCTTTTTTAAATCAAAGACAAAAATATCACAAAATATAAATGAGGACTTATGAAATGCAAGTGTTACCTATGAAAAGATAATTGGGTATACTACATTTTATGTGCACTTAAGTCTTTATCGGATTGTATCAAAAAATAAATATATTTTAACCTTTCTAGTAGATATTGTGTATTTTTTTGTTTCCACAGTATTTGGTGCAGAGGAGGCATATGGTAAAAGCTCACTACATTGAACCAATATGTTATAAGGAGGCCATACATCTCTTGTCAGTAGTTCTTGAACTTTTTTTTTTTTTTTTTTTTTTTTTAGTAGTTCTTGAACTTTAATGAGAATATAAATCACCTAGGGAGGGACTTCCCTGGTGGTGCAGTGGCTAAGACGCTGCACTCCCAGCACAGGGGTCCTGGGTTTGAGCCTGGTCAGGGAACTGGATCCCGCACATTGCAACCAAAGATGCTGCGTGTGCAACCAAAGATCCCTCAGGCCGCAATGAAGATCAAAGACCCCACGGGCCACGACAAAGACCCTGTGCAGCCAATAAATGAGTGGATATTGAAAAAACCATCTAGGGAAGCTAGAGCTCTAGATTTTAACCTAAAGATTTTGACTGTGATTTTCAGTGATTTTGTGTGTGTGCTTCAGTAAAGGTTACATTTTAAACAAATATTGTAGGTGACTGATAGGAAAATGGCTTATGGACAACGTTTTGCAAACACTGCTCTCTGCAATTCTGTGAGACATGGTAGTCAGAAGTAGTAAGGTCAGAGTAAGATGCCAACTGAGAAGAAAAAGTAGAAAACAGGGGAGTTCAAAAGTCTGGAAAATATGGACAGGTAAGGAATTCATGAAAGTCACAGAAGTACATGGGGCAGTGACGAGAAGGTGTATACTGCCAAGCAAAAGACAAGTAGGGAATAGCAACCAAGGATGCTAATAATGGCACAGGAAAGAAAAAAAAAAAAAAGGTTAATGAACAGAAACCTGTCAAGATTGATGTTTGGGAAATCCATAAATTCCAGTTAGAGGCACGCAGAACTACTGCTGAACTTAAGAAGCACACGGAGACTTAACAGGAAGAACCATGTGTTTCTCAAAATCAAAGAAGCAAGTGCTCTGGCTAGCAAGTAAGGATCCATGGTTTAGGGTTATAAGACCATGATAGATGAACTGGTTACGAGACTTTGAATAACAGTCTTTAAAGCTCTGATTGATTATAGTACAAACCCAGGTCCTGCTAAAGTAAGTTCTGGGGAGCCCTTGTATCACCACTTATCTGTGGATTGTGCCGCTGATCTCTGTCTATCAAAAGACTTTATGCACTGTTTCATACGCCAAGAAAGGCTAGAAACAACAGTAAAAGCAAGGACACATAAAAGGTGCTGGCCCAGTGCTGCTCACTGCTTTAAGTACGTAAGCGCCACTGAGGAATCATTCCTCTCCAAGAGAATATGCCAGGTTCTCCCCACAGGAAGACTGTACCAGAGATCCAACCTGGCAGAAAGATTGCTCTTTCTGAACTTCCTGCTCTGCCCTCTCCAACTCATCTAGTCTGTTCTCTTCATTTCCCTGGCAACTGTTTTGCTGTCCCTCTACCATTAATTTTCCCAGGAGCTCAATGTATCACCAGCTTCTTTCAGCTCTGAACCTCATTCCTCTTCCATTAAAAGCTGAGTCTCACAGTAACAATGCTCACACAAAGCCAGCAAGCTGGCCCCAGGAGCCCCATCCCTCTGTGGCAGCTGCTGCACGTGGCCCACCAGGTGGGCCCAGGGAGGCACAACCTTTGAAGGGGAAATGCCCCTCCCCTTATCTTACCACTTCCTGGAGAGGATGGTGAAGCATCACCTAAGAAGAAAAATTACTTGGAAGCTTTCTGTTTGAGGCTTGCCTTAAGCCTACTTTGCCATAATTTCATAGCAGTAATTCAGCTGAAACAAAAAACACTCTCAAGATAACTGTAGGTGGTAACCACAACCTACCGGCATAACTTGGCTGATTAACATTTCCACCTTTTTTGATATAATGATGAACAAGACCAGTATCATTGTGCACAGCAGCTTTATACAGTAAGTTCTCTCCAAAAATGTTTCTCCGGTTAATGTTAGCAAGAGTTACTTTATCCATCTTCATTTTTTCTGAAATAAAGACATGAACAAAAGAAAACCAAAAATATAAATAGTTCTTACTTGAAAATCAAGAGGAACATCAGTAACAGAATGATTTCAGTTAACATTCTAGAATAGAGATATATCATATTATGAAGGAGTATTTCATTCATTAACCCAACTATAACGGTATCTACATGTAAAAAGGTGAAAGAGGTGAATGTCATTAGTTTGAAATATTTGTGTAAACTATAGATCATGTAAGCATTTATGTTGATTGAAACTCTAGGAAAGCTGCATATGTAAGGAGACTAACAGATTATTTTCTTAGAAGTTCTCATAATGAAAGGGACTATTTAGATGTTATTACACCTAACAAAATGTTACAGTACCGAAATGTCTTATAAAACCATGAAGAGAAAATCTCAGAACTGTATCAGAAAGATACAAAAATTACCTCCAGGAAAACCAGAAAAAAGAATGCTACTAAATTTTCTTTCTTTGCTAAAAATAATTGTCATGAAATTAAATAAAGGACTATGATCTTCAGCTGTATAGTAGTTTTGACTTCCTAAGCCAGGAAATACACCATTAAAATAGTTCTCCAGGTTCTGCATCAGTTCAGTTTAGTTCAGTTGCTCAGTCGTGTCCAACTCTTTGCGACACCAAGTATCATTTCTCCACCGTGCCTCCTAAAATACTGAAACTCTTCACTTAGATAACCCAAATCCTGTCCACTTATACAGATAATACTCATTTGGTTTTCCCAAATTTCAGAAAAGCTTTGATGATAGCTTTTCTAGTTTTCATGTAAATACCCTGCTCCATCCTAAAAGGTAACTGAGTACTGCAGCAGATTTTCTCAATGGATCACAATTTAACTGCTTTGTTTTTATGTGATTCTCTCCATTCGGTCCCACTGTAAACTAAAACCAACCAACTGCTGAACACTTGAGCCTACCTTCCCCTACCCCAGACTACAAAGCATTCTGCTCCCACCAGACAAACTATATGTAAAGACCAATAGTCTTTATTCCATATCTGTCTTTGCCAGTTGTACTTTCTATTATAAATATGCAATTTATTAAAAACAAATTAAGAATATAAAAATTTTCAATGAAAACTAAGTTGTGAAAGACATTCACTTCCAATTAGGACTAAATAACTGCTACGACTTACTGTCCCGTTGTAAACAACTAGAAAACTAAATAAAATATACGGGGTGGGGGGGGAACCCTTTATCCAGAAATTAGAAAAACAGATAGTTCAGATCTATGACTCCCTGAGTGAAGGCAGACAATGCAGTGAGACCTAAGGTCACTCTAGCTTCCTGTCTGGGGTTTTCCGAGGATAACACCAGCATACGAGGTGCTCCTGCTGGGCAGAGGAGACAGATCAGCGTCTGGGGAGGCCGGGGTAAAAAAATTTACAGGGCAGGGCACCAGAGATGAGGGTGTAGAGAAAAGGCACCAGAAATCTAGAAAAAGGGCTCTTTGAGTCATTATCTGAATACTAAACCATTCATGGCTAAATAGTCATGAGACTGGGCAAGAAGTACCCAGGAACTATAAATTATTAATAACAACCATCGGAGATCATACAGGCTGGGGAGCATTTACATTCCTGCCCATCTGGGGAGAGAGACTTTGTTGAACAACTGGGGCATTTAGAGAGACCTTTAGTGGGTCATATCTTAGGGGCAGAGCTAAACTAGTCCTAGAGTAAGGCCTACACTAGACCTACCTAACCAGGATTTTCTAAATGTATTGAAAGGACCAAGCTGATCTTTAAGTAACTTGTTGGCCAAAACAAAAATAAACACTCTTAAAATACAGAGAATAACACTCAATAATATAAGCTGCATACAGATTTTCAATTGTTCTCACTGTAAAGGCCTGTGCCTTTGTCAAAACTCAGGGTTTGCTTCTGAACTCCCTTCTCTTCCACTCATCTACTAATATTTCCCTATATTGATGACAGTACCATGCTGTTTTGATCACCACAGCCATAAAATAATAATAATTCTTGAAATAAGGTAGTGTTAGCTCTCAAAACTTTGTTATCAGAGTTGTCTATTTAGATCCTTTGCATTCCATATGAATTTTAGAACCAGCTTTTGAATTTCTACCAAAAAAAAAAAAAATCCTATAGGGATTTTGACTAAGATTGTGTAGATTCCATAAATATATCTCAGCAGAAAAAAATCTTAATCATATTGAGTCTTCTGACTCAATGAACAAGGTATGTTTCCATTTCTCTCCATCAAATTTTGTTCTCTACGTGTAACATCTTCTAGGTTTCAGCATACCTGTCTTTTACATCATTTGTTAAATTTTATCTGTATTTCACATTTTTTGAAATTTCAGCATAAATTTCACTTCCTAATTGTTTGGCTTTCAAATTTAACTTTCTAATTGTTTGTTGCTAGAATACAGAAGTGTAATTAATATTAGTATATTGATCTTTTATGTTGCAACTTTGCTAAACTCACTTATAGTTGCTTTTATTGTAGTTTCCATCAGATTTTCTACAGACGATCATGTGACTTGTGACTAAAGACGGTTTTCTTTCAATGATCAAAGGAAGTAGTGAGAAAAGACTTTCCTATCTTATTTCTGATCTTGGGGGAAAAGCACTAAGTCTTTCACCATTAAGTATGAGAGCTGTGTATCTTCTTGTAGATGCCCTTTATCCTCAGGTTGACCCAGTTCCCCTCTGTTATAAATTTGCTGAGTTTTTATCAGTAATGGATATTCAGTTCAGTTCAGTCACTCAGTCATGTCCGACTCTTTGGACCCCATGAATTGCAGCACGCCAGGCCTCCCTGTCCATCACCAACTCCCGGAGTTCACTCAGACTCATGTCCATCGAGTCAGTGATGCCATCCAGCCATCTCATCCTCTGTCGTCCCCTTCTCCTCCTGCCCCCAGTCCCTCCAAGCATCAGAGTCTTTTCCAATGAGTCAACTCTTCACATGAGGTGGCCAAAGTACTGGAGTTTCAGCCTGAGCATCATTCCTTCCAAAGAAATCCCAGGGCTGATCTCCTTGCAGTCCAAGAGACTCTCAAGAGTCTTCTCCAACACCACACTTCAAAAGCATCAATTCTTCGGCGCTCAGCCTTCTTATTAGGTGTTACCAAAATCTTTCTCTGCATCATGTACTGAGGTGATCATATGGTTCTTCTCTTTTAGCTTATTAATATAACAAATTACAGTGTTTGAATTTCAAATGTAAAGTCAACCCAACATTCCTGTGATAAATCTCACTTGGTTACAATGCACATATGCACATATGTTGCATATGATTTGCTAAAATTGTTTAGATTTTTGCATCTCTGCTTATGAAGGATACTGAACTGCAGTTTTCTGTTCTTATAATGTCTTTGATTTTTTTTATCAGTTTAATGGTGACCTCATAAGATAAGCTGGAAACAGTTCCTCATCATCAGGTTTTTGGAAGAGTTTGTGAAGAACTCTGTCCTGGCTTCCCTGGTGGCTCAGAGGGTAAAGCATCTGCCTGCAATGCGGGAGACCCGGGTTTGAACCCTGAGTTGGGTAGACCCCGTGGAGAAGAAAATGGCAACCCACTCCAGTATTCTTGCCTAGAGAATCCCAAGGACGGAGGAGCCTGGTAGGCTACAGTTCATGGGGTCGCAAAGAGTCAGACACGACTGAGCAATTTCACTTCACTCACTTTGTGAAGAACTGGTATTATTTCTTCCTAGCTGTTCAGCAGAATTCACTATTAAAGGTATAATGGACTGAAGTATATCTTCACAAAATTCATGTGTTGAAGCCCTAATATAATAGGGTTGGCATCCTTATAAAAAAGGAAGAAACACTGAAGCTCTCTGCACACACAAAAAAGTCACTGCAGGAAGGCACTGTCTGAAAGCCAGGAAGAGAGGTCTCAGCAGAAACAGAATTTTGTAGCACCTCAGTTGTGGACTATCATGGCATCTGGTCCCATAACTTCATGGGAAATAGATGGGGAAACAGTGGAAATAGTGGCAGACTTTTTTTTTCTGGGCTCCAAAATCACTGCAGATGGTGACTGCAGCCATGAAATTAAAAGACACTCCTTGGAAGGAAAGTTATGACCAACCTAGATAGCATATTCAAAAGCAGAGACATTACTTTGCCAACAAAGGTCCGTCTAGTCAAGGCTATGGTTTTTCCAGTGGTCATGTATGGATGTGAGAGTTGGACTGTGAGGAAAGCTGAGCACCAAAGAATTGATGCTTTTGAACTGTGGTGTTGGAGAAGACTCTTGAGAGTCCCTTGGACTGCAAGGAGATCCACCCAGTCCATTCTGAAGGAGATCAGCCCTGGGATTTCTTTGGAAGGAATGATGCTGAAACTGAAACTCCAGGACTTTGGCCACCTCATGCGAAGAGTTGACTCTTTGGAAAAGACTCTGATGCTGGGAGGGATTGGGGGCAGGAGGAGAAGGGGATGACAGAGGATGAGATGGCTGGATGGCATCACTGACTCGATGGACATGAGTCTGAGTGAACTCCAGGAGTTGGTGATGGACGGGAGGCCTGGCGTGCTGCGATTCATGGGGTCGCAGAGTCGGACACGACTGAGCGACTGAACTGAACTGAACTGTGGACTTTCAGCCTCTAGAACTATGAGAAAATAAGTTTCTGTTGTTTAGGCCACCCAGTTTGTAGTACTCAGTTATGTTAGCCTTAGTCAACTAATAAGGAAGCATCTTGGCCTAGAAGTTTTTTTGGTTTGTTGTTGTTTGTTGATTTGCTTTTTGGTGGGGAAGTTTTGAAATAAAGATGAAATTTACTTAGTAGATTTGTTATTACTCAGGTTGCCCATTGCTTTATAATACTTATGTCTGTCAAGGCATTTGTCCATTTCATCTAATGCATCAGCAAAAAGTTGTTCATAATATTCCCTTATTATCCTTTTGCATATCTGTAGACTAGGTCATGATGTCACCTCTCTTACTTCTGACGTTGGTAATCTGTGCTTCTCTTTTTTTTCCTGGTCAGTTTGAGAAAGGTTTATCAATTTTACTGATCTCCAAGATTACTTTTATTGATTTTCCTTATTATTTTTCTGTTTTAAATTTCATTGATTTTTGCTTTACCATTGTTTTCTCCTTTACCATTTCCTCTGTTTACTCTGGATTTCATTCACTCTTTTTTTTCTTGTTCCTTAAGTTAGAAGCTGGTATCACTGATTTGAGAGGGTTCTTTATTTCTAACATAGGCATTTAGTACTACAATTTCCCCCATCACTCTTTTCATGACATCTTCATGAAATTAGCTATTATTGACTATTAGTATTAGTTGACTAAGGCTAACATAACTGAGTACTACAAACTGGGTGACTTAAACAACAGAAACTTATTTTCTCATAGGTCTAGAGGCTGAAAGTCCACAATTAAGGTGCTACATAATTCTGTTTCTGCTGAGACCTCTCTTTCTGGCTTTGAGACGGTGCCTTCCTACAGTGACTTTTTTGTGTGTGCTATGTTGTATTTTCACTCTATTTTAGCTAAACATATTCTCAAATTTCCTTTAAATTTCTTTGACCCATGGGTTATTTTAAAGTGTGTTACTTACTTTCCAAATATCTCAAGATTTTATAGAGATCTGTTACTGATCTTCTGTTAATTCTATTTGGAATCATAAAAAACACTTTATGATATTAATCCTTTTATGTGTATTGATACTTCTTTTATGGTTCAGCATATAAACTATCTTGATAAATATTCTGAGTCCATTTGAAAAAAATATGTTATCTTCTGACCTTGAGTGGAAAGTTACACAGATGTTAAACAGACCGAGCTGTCTGATAGCATTGTTTGAATCCCCTCTATCCTTACTGTCCACTTCAGTCACTATAATGAGTTAACGATCAGTGAAGACTGGCATTAAAATCACTGACTATAATTGTGGGTTTGTCTATTTCTTCTTGCACTTTTATCAATTTTCGCTTCATGTATTTTGAAACTCTGTTATTAACAGAATAATTGTTTACTTCAGAGAGATACCCAGGAGTGGAACTGCTGGATGATACTGTAGCTCCCACTTTTTGAGGAATCCCCACACTGTTTTCCATAGTGACTGTACCAATTTACATTTCTCACCAACAGGGCACAGCGTTTCCTTTTCTCAACATCCTCCCTAACACTTGTCATTTACTGTCTTTTTGATAACAGCCATTTTAACAGGGGTGAGATGATATCTCATTGCGGTTTTGACTTGCACTTCCCTGATGATTTGTGACGTGGAGCACCTTTTCATGTGTCTGTGGCCATCTATTTGTCTTCTTTGGAATAACATCTATTCAGATCCTCTGTGAAAACACTAACTAGAAAAGATGCATGCACCCTTACGTTCACTGCAGCATTTTTAGAGATATAGAAGCAACCTAACTGTCCATTAATAGATGAATGGATAAAGATGTGACATATGTATACGATGAAATATTACTGTTGTTTGCTGCTCAGTCATGTCCTACTTTTTGCGACCCCATGGATTACAACATACCAGGCTTCCCTGTCCTTCTCTATCTCCCACAGTTTGCTCAAACTCATGTCCATTGAGTCAATAATGCCATCCAACTATCTCATCCTCTGTCACCTCCTTCTCCTCCTGCCCTCAATCTTTCCCAGGCTCAGGGTCTTTTCCAATGAGACGGTTCTTCGTGTCAGGTGGCCAAAGTATTGGAGCTTCAGTTTCAGCATCAGTCCCTCTGATGAATATTCAGGGTTGATTTCCTTTAGGACTGACTGGTTCGATCTCCTTGCTGTCCAAGGGACTCTCAAGAGTCTTCTCCAACACCACAGTTCAAAAGCATCAATTCTTCAGCACTCAGTCTTCTTTATGATCCAACTCTCATATGCATGTATTACTGGAAAAACCGTAGCTTTGACCATACGGACCTTTGTCGGCAAAGTGATGTCTCTGTTTTTTATGATCACATGGATCACAGTCTTGTGTGCCTCAATGAAACTATGAGCTATGTCATGTAGGGCCATCCAAGATGGACAGGTCATGGGGGAGAGTTCTGACAAAACATGGTCCATTGGAGAAGGGAATTACAAACCACGTCAGCATTCTTGCCTTGAGAACCCCATGAACAATATGAAAAGGTAAAAATGGAGTATTACACAGCCATAAAAAGAGTGAAATCTTCCCCTATGCAACAACATGGGTGGACATAAAGGG
The DNA here is from genome assembly GCF_029407905.1 of Bubalus kerabau. Lineage (NCBI taxonomy): Eukaryota > Metazoa > Chordata > Mammalia > Artiodactyla > Bovidae > Bubalus > Bubalus kerabau. The sequence continues at coordinate 10,985,383 of NC_073633.1, forward strand.
TATTAAGTGAAACAAGTCAGACAGAGAAAGACAAACACTGTACAATTTCCCTTATATATGGAATCTAAAAAACAAAACAAATGAACAAACGTAACAAAACAGAAACAGAGTCACAGGTTCAGAAAACCAACAGGTGGCTGCCAGAGTGGAGGGAGTGAGGGGACAAGAGAAACAGGTAAGAGATCCTAAGAGGTACAAAACTCCAGTTGCAAAATAAATGAGGCCCAGGTATAAGTGTACAGTGTGAGAATACAGTAATATGTAATATCTTTGTATGGTAAAAGATGGTATCTAGACTTATCATAATGATCAATTTAAAATGTACAGAAACACTGAATCACTATAAAGCCAATGCAAAGTTGAGGTCATTACACTTCAAAAATAAACAAGCAAATAAACAAACTCATTGGAAAAGAGACAACATTTGTGGTTATTGGGAGTAAGGGGAAGGGGTTGGGGGGATTGCATCAAGGCAGTCAAAAGGCATAAACTCCCTGTTATAAATAAGTACTAGGGATATAATGTACAATATGATAAATATAATTAACACTGCTGTATATTATGTGTGAAAGTGGTTAAGAGTCAATCCTAAGACTTCTTAACACAAGGAAAAAAATTTTTTTCTATTTCTTTAATTTTGTATCTATATAAGATGATGGATGTCCACTAAACTTACTGGGTAATCATTTCATGATATATAATGTCAAATCATTATGTTGTACACCTTAAATTTATACCAAGCTGTATGTCAATTATATCTCAACAAAACTGGAAGAAAAAAGAGAGAAAAATTATTTAGAATTATTATGTACTCTTGGGGAAGAGATCTCCCTGTAGCTCAAATGGTAAAGACTCTACCTGTGATGCAAGAGATCAGGGTTCGATCCCTGGGTCAGGAAGATCCCCTGGAAAAGGGACTGGCAACCCACTCCAGTATTCTTGCCTGGAGAATCCCATGGACAGAGGAGCCAGGTGGGTTACAGTCCGTGGGGTCACAAAGAGTTGGACACAACTGAGTGACTCACACACACACACACACACACACACACACTTGGGGAAGTAACCCCTGCATCATTATGGAATAACTTTATCCCTGCTAAGATTCTTTGTTATAAAATTTACTCTGTCTGGTACTAATGATGTATTATATAATGTATTATAGTTCATAATATATGCTGTTCTATATAACAGTATATAGTGACTTCAGCCGTCTTCTAATTTGTGTGGTAAGATAAATAATGGTCCTCCAAAGATGTTCATATCTTTTTTTTGAGAGTTGCAATATTTTATATAAACACGTATCTCTTCTTTTTCAAATTCTTTTCCCATTTAGGTTGGTATATTATGTTCAGCAAAGTTCCCTGTGCTATACAGTAAGTCCTTGTTGGTTATCCATTTTAAATATAGCAGTGTGTACAGTTCCATCCCAAACTCCCTAACTATCCCTCCCCTATCACTCTTTCCCCTGGTAACCTTAAGTGTGTTCTCTAAGTCTGTGAGTCTGTCTCTGTTTTGTAAATGAATTCATTTCTATCATTTCTTTTTTAGATTCCATATACGGGATATCATACAATATTTCTCTTTCTCTGACTTCCTTCACTCAGGATGACAATTTCTAGGTCTATCCATGTTGCTGCTGCTGCTGCTGCTAAGTCGCTTCAGTCGTGTCCGACTCTGTGTGACCCCACAGACAGCAGCCCACCAGGCTCTCCCGTCCCTGGGATTCTCCAGGCAAGAAAACTGGAGTGGGTTGCCATTTCCTTCTCCAATGCATGAAAGTGAAAAGTGAAAGGGAAGTCGCTCAGTCGTGTCCAACTCTTTGTGACCCCATGGACTGTAGCCTACCAGGCTCTTCCGTCCATGGGATTTCCCAGGCAAGAGTACTGGAGTGGGGTGCCATTGCCTTCTCCATTGCAAATGGCATTATTTCATTTGTTTTAATGGTTAAGTAATATTCCATTGTACATATGTACCACATCATCCTTATCCATTCCCTTGTTGATGAGTATTAAGTTGTTTCCATGCCTTAGCTATTGTAAACAATGCTGCAATGAACACTGGCGTGCATGAATCCTTTCAGACCATGTTTTTCTCCCAATATGTGTCCAGGAGTAGGATTGCAGGATCATATGGTAGCTCTATTTTTAGTTTTGAAAGCAACCTCCATACTGTTCTCCATTGTTCAGTTCAGTTTGGTCACTCAGTCGTGTCCAGCTCTTTGCAACCTCATGGACTGCAGAACGCCAGGCTTCCCTGTCCATCACCAACTCCTGGAGGTTGCTCAAACTCATGTCCATCGAGTCAGTGATGCCATCCAACCATCTCATCCTCTGTCATCCTCTTCTCCTCCCACCTTAAATCTTTCGCAACATCAGGGTCTTTTCCAGTGAGTCAGTTCTTCGCATCAGGTGGCCAAAGTATTGGAGTTTCAGCTTCAGCCTTCCAATGAATACTCAGGACTGATTTCCTTTAGGATGAACTGGTTGGATCTCCTTGCAGTCCAAGGGACTCTCAAGAGTCTTCTCCAACATCACAGTTCAAAAGCATCAATTCTTTGGTGCTCAGCTTTCTTTACAGTCCAACTCTTACATCATTATATAATCACTGGAAAAACCATCGGCAAAGTAATGTCTCTGCTTTTTAATATGCTGTCTAGGTTAGTCATAGCTTTTCTTCCAAGGAGTGAGCATCTTTTAATTCCATGCCTGCAGTGATTTTGGAGGCCCCCAAAATAAAGTCTGTCACTGTTTCAACTGTTTCCCTATCTATTTGCCATGAAGTGATGGGACTGGATGCCATGATCTTAGTTTTCTGAATGTTGTGTTTTAAGTCAACTTTTTCACTCTTCTCGTTCACTTTCATCAAGAGGCACTTTAGTTCTTCTTCGCTTTCTGCCATAGTGGCTATACCAATTTGCATTCCCACCAATGGTGTTGGAGGGTTCCCTTCTCTCCACACTCCCTCTAGCATTTATTGTTTGTAGATTTTTTGAAGATAGCCATTTTGACTGGTGTGAAATGATATCTCACTGTAGTTTTGATTTGCATTTCTCTTAGTAATTAGTGATGTTGAACATTTTTTCATGTGCCTCTTGGCCATCTGTATGCCTTCTTTTGAGAAATGTCTATTTAGCTCTTCAGCCCATTTTTTGATTGATTTGTTTGTTTTGATATTATGCCACATGAGCTATTTATAAATTCTGAAGACTAATCCCTTGTTGGTCACATCATTTGCAACTATTTCCTTCCAATCTGTTGTTTTGTTTACAGCTTCCTTCATATCTTAATCCTCCAAACCCTGAGAATGTTCTCTTATAGACAGGAAAAGAGATTTTGCAGATGTGATTAAGGATCTAGAGAAGAGAATCTTACCATGGATTATCTGGGTATCTATATAATCACAAGAATTCTTTAAAGATGAAAGGGTTGGTGGGAATGTAAATTGGTGTGGCCACTTTGCAAAAGAGTATGGAGGTTTCTCAAAAAAATAAAAATAGAACTACCACATGACCCAGTAACTCCTATCCTGGGTATACATATGAAAAAAACAACAATATTAATTTAAAAAGATACATGTACCCCAATGGTCATAGTAGCATTATTTATAATTGCCAAGATATGGGAGCCACCCAAGTGTCCATCAACAGATGAATGGATAAAGGACATGTGCTATGCATATACAATGGAATATTACTCAGCCATTGTTGTTTAGTTGCTCAGTTGTATGAGACTCTTCGCAACCCCATGGAGTGCAGCCCACCAGGCTGCTCTGTCCATGGGATTTCCCAGGCAAGAATACTGAAGTAGGTTACCACTTCCTTCTCCAGGAGATCTTCTGGACCCAGGGATCAAACCCACTTCTCCTACATTTCAGGTGGATTCTTTACCACTGAGCCACCAGGAACTCAGCCATTAAAAGGAACTAAATTTTACCATTTGCAGGAATATGGATGGATTTGGAGGCTATTATGCTAAGTGAAATAAGTCAGAAAGATAAATACTACATGGTATCCTTCATATGTGAAATCTAAAAAATACAACAAACTAATGATTATAACAAAAAGACTCACAAAGAACAAACTAGTTATCAGTGGGGTGGGGAGGGGCAATATAGGAGTGGGGGAGTGAGAAGTACAAACTGTTGGGTGTGTGACAGGTTACAAGGATATGCTGTACAATATGGGGGATATAGCCAGTATTTTGTAATAACTGCAAGTGGAGTACAACCTTTAAATTTTGTATTAAAAATAAACACAGAGGAAAGGAAAAAGATTAAAGAAGGGAAGGCTAAGTGACAAGAGAAGCACAGATTGGACAGGTGTAGCCAGCAGCAACAGCAGCAGCAGTCAGCAGCAAAGGAATGCCATAGCCTTCAGAAGCTGGAAGGGAAAGGAACACATTTTTCCCTGAGCATAGAGAAGGAGCCAGCCCTGCTGAGACCTTGGTTTTAACTCCCAGCACTCATTTGGACTTCTGACTTCAGGACTGTAAGAGAATGAATTTGTGTTAAGTCACTAACTTTGTTGTAAATTGTTATCACCATAGGAAACGAATACAATTGATGCTAGCAAAGTATATTTTCCCTCTATTCTTTTCATTTTAACTCATTTATGCATTTATATTTCAAATATGTTTCTGAAAGTAAGCATATAGTTTCAGTTCAGTTCAGTTCAGTCGCTCAGTCGTGTCCGACTCTTTGAGACCCCATGAATCGCAGCACGCCAGGCCTCCCTGTCCATCACCAACTCCCGGAGTTCACTCAGACTCACGTCCATCAAGTCAGTGATGCCATCCAGCCATCTCATCCTCTGTTGTCCCCTTCTCCTCCTGCCCCCAGTCCCTCCCAGCATCAGAGTCTTTTCCAATGAGTCAACTCTTCGCATGAGGTGGCCAAAGTACTGGAGTTTCAGCCTTAGCATCATTCCTTACAAAGAAATCCCAGGACTGGTCTCCTTCAGAATGGACTGGTTGGATCTCCTTGCAGTCCAAGGGACTCTCAAGAGTCTTCTCCAGCACCACACTGCAAAAGCATCAATTCTTTGGTGGTCAGCTTTCTTCACAGTCCAACTCTCACATCCATACATGACCACTGGAAAAACCATAGCCTTGACTAGACGAATCTTTGTTGGCAAAGTAATGTCTCTGCTTTTGAACATGCTATCTAGGTTGGTCATAACTTTCCTTCCAAGGAGTAAGCGTCTTTTAATTTCATGGCTGCAGTCACCATCTGCAGTGATTTTGGAGCCCCAAAAAATAAAGTCTGCCACTGTTTCCACTATTTCCCCATCTATTTCCCATGAAGTGATGGGACCGGATGCCATGATCTTTGTTTTCTGAATGTTGAGTTTTAAGCCAACTTTTTCACTCTCCTCTTTCATTTTCATCAAGAGGCTTTTTAGTTCCTCTTCACTTTCTGCCATAAGAGTGGTGTCATCTGCATATCTGAGGTGATTGATATTTCTCCCGGCAATCTTGATTTCAGCTTGTGCTTCTTCCAGCCCAGCATTTCTCAAGATGTACTCTGCATATAAATTAAATAAGCAGGGTGACAATATACAGCCTTGATGGACTGACTCCTTTTCCTATTTGGAACCAGTCTGTTGTTCCATGTCCAGTTCTAACTGTTGCTTCCTGACCTGCATACAAATTTCTCAAGAGGCAGGTCAGGTGGTCTGGTATTCCCATCTCTTTCAGAATTTTCCACAGTTTATTGTAATCCACACAGTCAAAGGCTTTGGCATAGTCAATAAAGCAGAAATAGATGTTTTTCTGGAACTCTCTTGCTTTTTCGATGATCCAGCAAAAACTCTGCTTTTTAACTGACAGTGTCTTAATCATTTATATTCAGTGTGATTGTTAACGTATGGTTGGGTTTGAGCGTATCATCTTATTTTTTTTTTCAATTTTTCTCATCTGTTCTTTATTTTCTTTTCCCTCTTCTACCTCCTTTTGGATTAAAAATGAATATTTTTGTTAATCCATTATATCATCTGTGTTTACTTCTTAATTGTGATTATTTATTTGTTAAAATGTTTTTTTCGGAGTTTATAGTGTATCTTCAATTTATCATGAGTGAGTGAGTAAGTGAAAGTCACTTAGTCGTGTCCGACTCTCTGCGACCCCATGGACTGTAACCCACCAGGCTCTCCTCTGTCCATGGGATTCTCCAGGCAAGAATACTGGAGTGGGTTGCCATTTCCTTCTTCATCAACTTATCACAGTACCTCCAAATGATATCTCCTTACATAAATTTTACAGTGGTATACTTCCATTTCTCCCCTAAAAGTCTTTTTATGTTATATTGCCAGGCATTTTACTTTTATGTACATTTAAAATCTCATAATCAATTGTTATTTTTGTTTAAATAGTCAACTATTCTTTAAAATTGATCAATAAGAAAAAATCTGTATTTTTATCCATCAGTTTAGTCACTCAGTCATGTCCGACTCTTTGCAACCCCATGAACTGCAGCACACCAGGCTTCCCTGTTCATCACCAACTCCTGGAGCTTGCTCAAACTCATGTCCATTGAGTCAGTGATGCCATGCAACCATCTCACCCTCTGTCGTCCCCTTCTCCTCCCGCCTTCAATCTTTCCCAGCATCACGGTCTTTTCCAGTGAGTCAGTTGTTCACATCAGGTGGCCAAACTATTGGAGTATACTCAGGACTCACTTCCTTTAGGATGGACTGGTTGGATCTCCTTGCAGTCCAAGGGACTCTCAAGAGTCTTCACAAACAGTACAGTTAAAAAGCATCAATTCTTCGGCGCTCAGCTTTCTTTATAGCCCAACTCTCATATCCATACATGCCTCCTGGAAAAAAAATTTCCTTGACTAGACAGACCTTTGTCAGCAAAGTAATATCTCTGCTTTTTAACATGCTGTCTAGATTGGTCACAGCTTTTCTTCCAAGGAGCAAGCGTCTTTTAGTTTCATGGCTGCAGTCACCATCTGCAGTGATTTTGGAGCTCAAAAAAAGAAAGTCTGTCACTGTTTCCATTGTTTCCCCATATCTGCCATGAATTGATGGGACCGGATACCATGATCTTACTTTTCTGAACGTTGAGTTTTATCCCGGCCTTTTCACTCTCCTGTTTCACTTTCATCAAGAGGCTCTTTAGTATGTCTTTACTTTCTGCCATAAGGGTGGTTTCATCTGCATATCTAAGGTTATTGATATTTCTCCTGGCAATCTTGATTCCAGCTTGAGCTTCTTCCAGCCCAGCATTTCTCATGATGTACTCTGCAAAGAAGTTAAATAAGCAGGGTGACAATATACAGCTTTGATGCACTCCTTTCCCAATTTTGAAAGAGTTTGTTGTTCCAGTTCTCACTACTGCCTCTTGACCTGCACACAGGTTTCTCAGGAGACAGGTAAGGTGGTCTGGTATTCCCATCTCTTTAAGAATTTTCCACAGTTTGATGGAATAATTTTTATACATATAGTTAACAAGTCCAATGATCTTCAAGGTGCAAATGCAGATTTCCATTGAGTGTCATCTTTCTACTGCCTGAAGAATGTCCTTTAAAATTTCCTATTAATACGGGTCTGCTGCTGATACGTCCTTTCAGCTTTTGTGTGTCTAAAACTATTTCACCTTCACTTCTGAAAGATATTATATTGGGTATGGAATTCTAGGTTCTAGTTATAGAATTCTAGGTATAGAATTTTTTTTAGTACTTTAAAACTGCTGCTTGCATTGTTTCCAACAAGAAATTTGAATCACTCTTATTACATGAAAAAAAAAATAGCTTTTTTTTCCTTATCCACATATTTATAGTCTTCTGATTTCATAAATGACTGAATATTATTTAATTGGTTATATTGTAATTTGTTAACTATTCAATTTAGGTTGTTTCTAAGTCATTTTATTATAGTAAACAATGCCATGATGAACATCCTTATGAAATATATCTACATATTTGAGAAAACATAGCCATAGAATAAATCCCTGTAAGTAGAATTGCTGATTCAAAAGAATTGTGATTTAAAATTCTGAAGAATATAAGTAAACCACCCTGTAAAAAGACTGAACATACACCATTATCAAAAACATATTTTGTTACATTCCTGTCTCTGAGAATTCTCAAATGTTTACTGGCATTCTCTTAGGTGAAAATTACACCTCTTAATTTGCATTTTGTTAAATGTGAATGAGATGTTAATCTTTTCAAGTATTTATGTATTTTTTTCTGTGAATTCCTTGTTCATATCCCTTACCTATGTTCTTTATAGTTAACTGTTTTGTAAGAGGTTTTTGCATACAATTATAATTAACTCCTTGTCATTGTTACTAATATTTCTTCTGTGTTTGATGACTGATTTTCTTTAGGATATTTTTCCATACAATTTTTTTAAAATGAATGTAGTCAATTTTATCATTCTTTTCCCTCTTGGCTTCTGGGTTTGAGCTGTTCTACACAAAGGTTTCTCCAAGATTGCAAAAGATTCACTTGTCTTTTCTTCTAGGGCATTTGTTTTAAACATTTTGGCCAAACAGGAATTAAGTTTGGTATAAGGAATGATACAGGGATGATCCAGTTTTGTGTTTTTCACTACTTATTGCTTAGTTCTCTCTGCCACCAATTTTAGATGCCGTATTTATCACAGACCTGACCCCATATTCCCATTGTATCTGGCTTCTACATCTAAACACTTTATTCTGCTTCATTGACTTATCTGTTGATTCTTGTGCCAGTATCAAATTATTTTAATTTTTATTGCTTTTCTAATTGCTTTCATATTATGTAGAACTGGTTTGTTCCTCTCTATTCTCCCTTGGCTTTTATTTTTTTTTCAGAATTTTCTTGGCTAGTTTTTATATTTACTTTTCCAATTGAAATTTTATATTATTCTCAAGCTAGCCTCCAGACCTATAAAGCAAAAAAAAAAAAAAAAACAATTAACAAATACATGAAATCTGTTTCTGATTGCACTGCCATGCATTTTCAGAATAATTTAGGGAGAAGTTTCTTATAATACTGGATCTTTATTGTCAAGAATACGGTTCTTCTTTCCATTTATTCATCTATTTTATATTCTTCAGCATAATTTTTACACTCTCTTCATGCAGGCATGGCACAATGGCAACCCACTCCAGTCCTCTTGCCTGGAAAATCCCTTGGACAGAGGAGCCTGGTGGGCTGCAGTCCATGGGCACTGAGGGTCATACATGACTGAGCAACTTCACTGTCACTTTTCACTTTCATATACTGGAGAAGGAAATGGCAACCCACTCCAGTGTGCTTGCCTGGAGAATCCCAGGGACGGGGGAGCCTGGTGGGCTGCCATCTATGCAGTCGCACAGAGTCGGACACCACTGAAGTGACTTAGCAGCAGCAGCATATAAGTAGGTATTTTCTCGCTTTTGTAACTATTGTAAATGGGATCTTCTTTATATTTTGAAAATGTGTAATATATATATGTGGAGAAGGCAATGGCACTCCACTCCAGTACTCTTGCCTGGAAAATCCCATGGATGGAGGAGCCTGGTAGGCTGCAGTCCATGGGGTCGCTAAGAGTTGGACATGACTGAGCAACTTCACTTTGACTTTTCACTTTCATGCACTGGAGAAGGAAATGGCCACCCACTCCAGTATTCTTGCCTAGAGAATCCCAGGGATGGAGGAGCCTGGTGGGCTGCCGTCTATGGGGGTGCACAGAGTTGGACACGACTGAAGCGACTTAGCAGCAATGTATATATGAAAGATATTTATTTGTCATCTTTTGTTTTATTACATTTTTTAAAGCATTTTAGCTGGAAATAATTTCAGATTTATAAAACAGTTGTAAAAATAAAACAAAGGATCCACCCATTGTTAACATTTTGCCACCACTTAAATCATTCTCTCTCTCTCTTTATATATACATGCACACAGACATATATACACACAGAAATAACAATTTGTATATACCATGCTCCTTTACTCAGTAATACTTAAGGATATATTCTCTAAAAACAAGGATACTACCTTACATAATGATTAAATTAAGAAAATTCAACACTGATAAAATATTAATCTTTAATCTACAATCCATATCTCAATTCTACCAACTGTCTCACTATCTGTTTTTTGTAACCAGTCTTTTTGCCACTGCTGCTAAGTCGCTTTCTAGGTTCCTATTATTTCTGACAGTTTTAAGTTCATTCTTTCAGGTTTTACATATAGGAACAAAGAAATAACATCTACAAACATAATACGTTTGCCTTCTTTCCTCTATTTATTCTTCTGGGTTTAATTTCCCAAAGCCTATGTTGGCTAGTTACACCACAAAGAGGTCAGACATCTGAATCCAAAAAGGATTCTGAAATTACTGTCTTAAAAGTACCAGTTTAGAAAATACATGACCCTATGAGGTAGAAGTTAAGGATACTGACTGAGCCACCAGGGAAGCTTATAAGGTAGAAGTTAAGGATCAAGTCCTAGTTATACTGCTGATGAGCTGCACAGTGCTGGGGAAAATCCTTTCTGAACTTCCTCATCAGTAAAATGAGAAAGTTGAGATATAATAATCTCTAAATCCTTTTTAGTACCAGAATTCTGTTTCTGTAAGTTACTTATTAAAGAAATAAAGAAAACAGGCCTCACCTGCAAATTTTCTGTTTTTCTTGATCTGTTCTCCATTCTTGAGCCTGGATGAAGGAACAGTCTTCCCTTTACCTTCAATCTTTAAAGCAGGATTCTGCATTCTTGAAAATCAAACGTGTTTTTAAAATTACTATCATGTTGTCCACAAACATTCACAGAGAATCATACCAAATTTTTGACTAATATTTTTTAAAACTCAAAGGTATTTTACTAGGCTGTTGTCATGCATGATGGCAGTTTTATACATGAAGATTGCTCCTGACTAAGCTGCAGATAATTCAGTGACATATATGCCAGTTATTATGGTTTCTAGGCTTATCTTTTTGTCATCTATGGTATCTCTCCTTTAGGGAAAGTCAATCACAAGTGTGAGTATTCTGAGTCTCTTGTCCTTCACTCCCCACCTAGGCATGCCACTATCTACTCTATTGCCAACTTCTAGGGAAAAAGAGGCAGGCTCTCTGCAAGAAAGAAAGGACTTGCCATGTAGTATGGCACTGATCAAAAACTGTAAAAAACTGAGATAAGAACAGACATATAGATCAATGAAACAGAAAAGAGAATTCCAAAATAAACCTACTCATATATGGTCAATTAATCTATGACAAAGGAGCCAAGAATATACCGTGGGGAAAGGATAGTCTCTTCAATAAATGGTGTTACGAAAACTGGACAGACAACGATCTTAGACCACATACAAAAATCAACTCTAAATGGAGTAAAGACTTAAACACAAGACATGAAACCATAAAACTCCTAGGAAGAAATGTAAGTAAGCACCTTGACATCAGTCATGGAAATGATTTTTTGTATTTCACACCAAAAGCAAAAATAAACATCTGAAACTACATCAAAGTTTCCGTATAGACAATGAAACTATCAAAAAAAAAAAAAAAAAAAACTACCAAAGGGAGAAAATATTTGCAAATCATATATCTGAAAAGGAGTTAATATCCAAAACATATAAAGAACTCATACAACTCAACAACAAAACAGAAAATGAATCCGATTAAAAAATGTGAGAGGAGCTAAAGAGACATTTCCAAAGAAAGCATCCAAATGGCCCACCATCCAAATGGTACATGAAAAGCTGCTCAGCATCACTAGTCATCAGGGAAATGTAGATTAAAACCACAATAAGATATCACCCCATACCAGTCAGAATGGTCATTATCAAACAGTCTACAAATAATAAATGCTGGAGAGGGTGCAGAGAAAAGGGAGCCTTCATGCACTGTTGCTGGGAATGTAAATTAGTGTAACCGCTATAGAAAACAGTATGGCGATTCCTCAAAAAATTAAAAATAGGACTACCATATGATCCAGCAATTCCACTACTGGGTATCTATTCAAAGGAAACAAAATCACTATCTCAAAATAATATCTGCAGTCCCATTTTCACTACAGCTTTATTTATACCAGTCAAGACATGGAAGTAACCTAAGTATCCATCGATTGATGAATGGATAAAGAAAATGTCACACACACACACACAATGGAAAAGTATTTAACCACAGAAAAGAAGAAAATCCTGCCATCTGTGACAACACAAATGGGCCTTGAGGGCATTACGCTAAAAGAAGTAAGCCAGACAGAGAAAGACAAACAATGTATGACCTCACTTACATGTGGAATCTAAAAAGACAAACAAACTAGTAGATACAGAGAACAGACTGGCTCTGTAGGTTAGAGACAGGGTGGGTAAGTGAAATGAGTAAAGGTGGTCAAAAGGTAATAATGTATAGCATGGTGGCTATAGTGAATAATACCACATTACATGTTTGAAAAGTTGCTAAGAGAGTAAACCTTAGAAGTTCTCAACCCCCCAAAAAAAAGAATTTGTAACTATGTATGGTGATGGATTTTAAACAAAGAAAGAAAATTAGCATTAAGCTAAAATGCAATTTCCCATTACTTTATCCTAAAAAAAGAAAGTAAAGGTGTTTTCTGGGTTTTTTTTAATTGAAAAATAAATGTAACAACACTGAAAAATAAAGTTCTTTACTTAAACATAACTGTGAAAAAGCAGAGACATTACTTTGCCAACAAAGGTCCGTCTAGTCAAAGCTATGGTTTTTCCAGTAGTCATGTATGGATGTGAGAGTTGGACTATAAAGAAAGCTGAGCACCTAAGAATTGATGCTTTTAAACTGTGGTGTTGGAGAAGACTCTTGAGAGTCTCTTGAACTGCAAGGAGATCCAACCAGTCCATCCTAAAGGAGATCAGTCCTGGGTGTTCATTGGAAGGACTGATGTTGAAGCTGAAACTCCAATACTTTGGCCACCTGATATGAAGAGCTGACTCACTGGAAAAGACCCTGATGCTGGGAAAGACTGAAGGCAAGAGAAGAAGGGGACGACAGAGGATGAGATGGTTGGACGGCATCACCGACTCAATGGACATGAATTTGAGTAAACTCTGGGAGTTGGTGATGGACAGGGAGGCCTGGCATGCTGCAGTCCATGGGGTCACAAAGAGTCAGACATGACTGAGCAACTGAACTGAACTGAATTGTAAACTTACTCTAATGTCCCAAGCATAAGTCTATAGCATACCTGAAATTCTCAGTTGAAGAGCTATTATTTGTTTGATCCTCACAGCCAAGTATTTTGGGTAAAATTTCCTCTGGCATCTTATACATGTCATCTGTGGGCTTTACCTCTCTGACTACTTTTAGTCTGGACGATCTTCTTAACACATGTGGAGGGTCCTGGTCAGAGTTATTTTCCAGATATGAGTTTCTCTTATTATTTATTGGATCACAAGAGGTGACATTTTGATGAGCCAAAATTTGCAATTCAAATGGATTTGGGTCTTCTAGACTCTGTAATAAGATGTAAATACATATACAAATGATTACAACAATTCAAAAAAATAAAATAAAATTAGAAGAAATTAAGTTTTATCTTGTCCTTTGATTACACAAAAATGCCTCATAAGATTAAAACATAAAAATCCATGACATATGTGAACAGAATGAAAATTTCGTATTAATATAATAAATGACAATATGGATTTAAAAGCTTAATACAAAAATATATTACTTGTATTACATAAGTAATATTCATCCTTAAAACTCAAAGGTAGGGAACTCCCTGGCAGTCCAGTAGTTAAAACTACCTTCAGGGGGTGTGTGTTTGATCCCTGGTCGGGGAGCTAAGATTTCACATGTCTCAAGGTCAAAAAAAAACAAAACATAAAACAGAAACAATATTGTAGCAAATTCAATAAAGACTTTTAAAAAATGATCCACATCAAAAAAACAAAAATCTCCAAAAAAAAAAGCTCAAGATCAAACCTAAGGTCACTCTGGGTGCTTTCATTTTATAGGAAATGAGTAGTACAAAATGATGACTGGCACATAAAAACAGCAGAAATATCATGCCACGCCAGATCAATGTTCTATTCAGTCTAGAATTTTGCTATCTGACAGCAACAGTAAGTGGTATTTGTGAAACAAGACAGTATTAGTATATAACTTCCATTACACTGATTTAAAAAGGTTAGCCAGTATTTCATGAATGGCTCTAATGTCCCCTTAATAATCCATTATGGATTTAACTTTCACGGGGATACATGTTTTCACACATATCATGTAAACCTTTCTTGAGCTTATTTATATATCCAGCATCTGAAGCTTCACAAGGTAACAAATTTCATATTTTCATTACAGCTAAGTAAAAGAGTATTTAATTTGATCTGTTCTAAATCAATCTCCTTTCTACTTTTATGTAGACTTTTTTTTAAGCCTGCCTAAGTCAAAGCTTACTCTGTCAATATCAGTCATAATTTCCTACACTTTACTAATACCACCTCTTTTTAGATGAGAATATTGGAATGTTTAATTTAATCCTCATGTCCTATCCCCATGATTAGTTTCTCTTTTTCTGGATTTTTAAAAATATTAAAAAATATCTATATTGAAATTTTTTGATCAGAATTGCATGCAGTATTATTCTAGGTATGTATGTTATGTGAATAACATGAGCTTAGTATCATGTTTGGAGAAGGCAATGGCACCCCACTCCAGTACTTTTGCCTAGAAAATCCCATGGACGGAGGAGCCTAGTAGGCTGCAGTCCATGGGGTCGCTAGAGTAGGACACAACTGAGCGACGTCACTTTCACTTTTCACTTTCATGCATTGGAGAAGGAAATGGCAACCCACTCCAGTGTTCTTGCCTGGAAAATCCCAGGGACGGGGGAGCCTGGTGGGTTGTCATCTATGGGGTCGCACAGAGTCGGACACGACTGAAGCGACTTAGCAGCAGCAGCAGCAGTATCATGTTATTTAAACCTTTCAAGAAATGTTCAGAAGAGCATTTTGGTAAGACCCAGAAGGAAAAAAGAAAAAAATCCAAATGACCTAGTGAATTGGTTAAATAAATTATATGTATTATTTTATACACACAATATATATATGCCCACACAGTGGAATACCACTCAACAAATAATAAGACTTAAGTAGTGCTACCTGGAGAAGGAAATGGCAACCCACTCCAGTATTCTTGCTTGGAAAACCCCTTGGACAGAGGAGCCTGGCGGGCTACAGTCCATGGGGTCACAAAGAGTCAGACACGACTTAGTGACTAAACAACAACAAGTAGTGCTACATTCATGGATATAGAAAGATAACCAAGATATATCATTAAAATTTAAAAATAAGTTACAAAGCACTATGTATAACAGAATCCCATTTATATAAAATAAACTTACAGAGACTGTACATAGAAAAAATGGAGACATACAGTAAATGGTTAACAATTATCTCTGGTAAGTGGAATTGTCGGAGACTTCCTCTTACTGTAATGTTTGATTTTTTTATATATATAATGAGGATGTATTACTATTATAATCAAGAAAAAATTGCCAACACAAAGAGTTGGTAAGTTGGTTAAGTGATAGGCACTGGAGGGTCTCCCAGCACAAAAGTCCAGGTACTCTAAACCAAACTGTGTCACCAGACAGTATCCTCAGCCACGAAAAGCAAAGCCATACTGAGGCCAGGCAAACCAACTACATTTCCCTCTCCTGGAAGACCAACTGCATTTATGTCCAACTAGAAATTAACATGGGGTATCTTACCTCTACTTTGCACTCAGGTAGACACAGTGATTTTCTGAGCTAACAGGGAAAAAGTCTGAGAAAGAATTTTTTCTTTCAACTATATAAGCAATGTGATAAAGATATATCTTCTCAGGTTTTCAGAGGATAAACTTGACTATTTTAACTTTCAACTCCTTGAAAACTCTACCCTGGGAACTTTTCAAAAGATCACTATAAGCTTCAAAGTCAAAAAGTTGTTGTTTAGGTAGAAGGTTTGAATTTAAAATAAAGTGTATGGGCAATGAAGACTCGTTAAACATCACTATAAAAGGTAAAATTGTCGGTTCATACTTACACTTACTTGCTGCACTGGAAGATGCTTGTCCTGCTGCTCAGCTAACTTGGAATCTTGTTCAAATGGTGGAGTAGAACAAAGAGTCTCAAAATTCACCTCTGCTATCTGTGTACAGTCTTCATCAGTCTGAGACATACCGGGCTCCACTCCTGAACATTCATTTCCAGCACCAAGACTGATGCCTCCCTCTTTCCTGTGACAGATGGGTTCCACCTTGGCATCTGACAACGTGTTTAAGGCTGTTGATACCTCAACTGGCAATGCATCATCCTTTGGGTCTTCTAGAAAATCTCTGTGACATGTCAAAGGTATTGATATGGAGCTCGAAGAGTTGCTCAATGGGTTCACCAGCTCTCTAGGTTCAACATCATTCATTATTCTAAACAGTCTTTCCTCCTGGCTGATTTCTGGTGATGTGAGTATCCTTTCTAAGGCAGATACAAAAGTTTCAAGAGAGCTTTCTTCATCTTTGTTTCCTTCCGAAGTCATGGTCAATGCGCCTTCCTCACTAGGCTCCTTCTCTGGCTCTAATAATGACTTCTCCTTTACAGCAAATGTATCAGATTCTTTAATAGAAGTATTTGAGAGAAGGCTTATTTCAGCAGAGTCTCTGTTTCTACTAAGTTCCTATATATTCCAAATAGAAGTTATATTATTAGTACATATACCAAAAAGTGTTTAAAATGAAAATGTTATAGTTTTCTAGTTCACCATGTTGCTAAGTTCCACTAAAAAGCTTTATCAACTTTCCTCCTTTCCATAAATATAAATATTCTTTATTACTTCCTCCAAATAGGAAAAGGATTATGTCAAGGCTGTATATTATCACCCTGCTTATTTAACTTATATGCAGAGAACATCATGAGAAACGCTGGGCTGGAAGAAGCACAAGCTGGAATCAAGATTGTCGGGAGAAATATCAATCACCTCAGATATGCAGATGACACCACCCTTATGGCAGAAAGTGAAGAGGAACTCAAAAGCCTCTTGATGAAAGTGAAAGAGCAGAGTGAAACAGTTGGCTTAAAGCTCAACATTCAGAAAACTAAGATCATGGCATCTGATCCCATCACTTCATGGGAAATAGATGGGGAAACAGTGAAAACAGTGTAAGACTTAATTTTTTTGTGCTCCAAAATCACTGCAGATGGTGACTGCAGCCATGAAATTAAAAGACGCTTACTCCTTAGAAGGAAAGTTATGACCAACCTATATAGTATATTGAAAAGCAGAGATATTACTTTGCCAACAAAGTTCCGTCTAGACAAGGCTACGGTTTTTCCAGTGGTCATGTATGGATGTGAGAATTGGACTGCGAAGAAAGCTGAGTGCCGAAGAATTGATGCTTTTGAACTGTGGTGTTGGAGAAGACTCTTGAGAGTCCCTTGGACTGCAAGGAGACCCAACCAGTCCATTCTAAAGGAGATCAGTCCTGTGTGTCCATTAGAAGGACTGATGCTGAAGCTGAAACTCCAATACTTTGGCCACCTCATGCGAAGAGTTGACTCATTGGAAAAGACCCTGATGCTGGGGGGAATTGGGGGCAGGAGGAGAAGGGGACGACAGAGGATGAGATGGCTGGATGGCATCACTGACTCGATGAACTTGAGTTTGAGTGAACTCCAGGAGTTGGTGATGGACAGGGAGGCCTGGCATGCTGCTATTCATGGGGTTGCAAAGAGTCAGACATGACTGAGTGACTGAACTGAACTGAACTGATACCAAATTACTAATGACAGTGAACCCATGGTTAAACATTTAATAGTGAATCAAGGGTAAAACTGGCTGGACCATAATTACAGATGACAAATTATCTATTCATTTAAGTTTAAATTATCTGGGCTACGGGAAGAGGCAGAGATAACATAACATGGATAGTTAAACTAACAGATAACCTAAAAACTTCACTGCACTTAATGGTTGAAAAATTCTCCCTTGCTAAAAATCCCTATTAAATTTTATTAAAACTATTAACCAGGAACAAAATTGGTGTAGTTTCACCTTCTTTTTGTTCCCCACCTCTGTATGAATATGTAAATGTGAAGTAAAAAGGCCAAAAGACAGGAGGTCATTGGGGAGAAAAGGAGAAATGAAAACACAGATCTATGAAAATATTATCAGCTCTGCTATAAATCAATGGTTCTGACCTGTGGTTATTTTAAACAAAAAGCACAAAACTACAAAACTATTTTGAGAACAGATTTGTTCTCAAAATATTTCCAGTGATCAAAATATTATTAGACTTCTTCTTTGAAAGTGCTTTTAAAATCATTTATAAGCCATTCAAGAATATCAGTTTCAATAGCTTAAAGGCACTAAGCTATTTTTCAACATTTCAGATTGTTAATTTGCATAACCTTAAATAACAGAATGGGTTTCAGTGACTTTTGCCTGTTTCTAAAAATCAAGTCCACCTTCACTGACACACCACTGCACTGTAATTTGTAAGCCCTCTAATACTCTGATTTGAATAAGAGAAGTGAAGAACATTTTATTCTCCCTCTCCTCCTTTTCCACCTGCTACCATTTATATTCTCTGTACATAGCATGCAGAGCTTAAGAAGATATATTTACTTGTTAGCAACGCAACCTATAAGTTGCTCTGAAAGATAAAAGAAATTTAGAAGAAACTGAAGAACTGGACCCTACCCGTTCTTTAAACATGTTCAAGCTTTCCTTCCTATCTGAAATCCTTATATCTACTAAACTCAAGGTCCTAAATCAAATAAAACTTACATATATATTGAATTGAACTCTGCCCTAAAGGAACTTAACTCCTAAATTAAAATTGAAGGCATTAACTAACACATGACATTAAATAAACTATAGACAACATCAAAAACACTGCACTAACTCAAATTAATAGCGTAAACCATAGCCCTAGTGTTACAAGAATAAGTTTTCTGGAGCAGAAAAAGAGGAGGCAGTAAAGAGTTTTCAAGATAGCCTAAAATTGGTTAAATAGGTTTCTTTACCTCAAGACTTTTCAGAACATGCGTTATCAATCTCTGAGGAGACTCTGGCATACAGTGCTCTCTAAACTTCTTTGCTCCAAAAATCCTTTCTCTCAAATATATTAATGTCATAGGAGGCAAGTGATAGGTAAATACTGACAGAGTAAATAATGAACGCTAGATAGAGAGGGAGCAGTTACTTTGGTCAAGATCACTAAAGTCATCTGAGACAGATCCAACGAGATGGTACTTAAGCCAGAAATTAATGATTTGTGAAGGAATAAAAGAAGAGAAAAACACACATTTCTTAAGCACCAACTAGTACCAAACACCATGAGCTATCATTGCTCACAGCCCTCATTGTAAGTCTATGAAGTGAGTATCATTTTCCATATATCACACATGTAAATGACATACTTCCCTTAGAATGCAACCTATGTAATTCCAAATGTTATGCTTTCTCTTGCTTTCTGGCTCCTGACTTGAACAAAGGCATAGAGGTGGGACTGCTAAGGTATACCTGAGATGAAGTAAGGTACAGCTATGACAGGGTTGGCCTGGGGAGGTCCTTTGCTGTTGGAGTCTGTTATGGACGGAGCCAGTCTTATCGTCCTCTGATTTCCCATAGCACCAAGCAGAAAGCAAAGCCAAAACAAGCACTCAGTACATGTTTATCAAGTAGCAACTGGAAGATGAGAAAGCACTATCCAATAGGAAATATCAAAAGAAAGAGGGTAATAGATGTAAGAAAAGTGTCCTCATGCTTTCTGTCTGTCTTTGGCAGCCCAGATTGAATGGGGGAATACAGGGGGAAAAAATATTTCCAACTCACAAAAAATCTTGTGAACAGTAAAAGCCTGCTTTATTCCAAAGAAGGATTTATAAGAGTTTATAAGGAAAGCATTGGAAAATTAGTCCCCTTTAAAAAAAAAACACTGAAATGGGTTTATAGACACATTCTTTTCCGGGTAATAAACAAGGCAACAGAATGCATTTTTGCTATATTACCTCAGCAATTAATCTGATATTATATTCTCCTCCTCTAGATAATGAATAAAAGACTGACAATGCCAGAAAAGAAGCACAGATCAATAAAATTCTATTTCATTAGAGACCAGAATAAATACTGAAATGGGTTTCCACTACAGATGTAAGAAAAGTGTCCTCATGCTTTCTGTCTGAGGCAGCCCAGATTGAATAGGGGAATGTAGGGGATAAAAACTTTTGCAATTCACAAATTACCTTGTGAACAGTAAAAGCCTGCTTTATTCCAAAGAAGGATTTATATGAGTTTTCATGAAAAATATTGGAAAATGATTCCCCTTAAAAAACAACAACAACAACAACAACAACAACACTGAAATGGGCTGTTACACAATTCTATTGAAATGGTCTAGTCACATTTCTGCTTAGGGGAAAACTTAAATGGGCTTGATACTTATTAATATAATTTTAAAAAATCTAAACCCAAGATCTGAATAGCTAATTTCCATTATACAGACAAACCTTTTCTGGGTGTGTTAACACTTCAGGATTTTCAGCCTCAGGTCCTAGAAGATAACATTATATGTCTTCATTCCAGTTTTATTAAAACAATAAAACATATTGTCTCACTCAGCATTTCTTAATCACATAACTTGAAATGATTTCCTCAGACATGCATGAGATATATCAAATATTTTATACATGTTATACAAATTTATTAAAAGTATCATGTTAGCAATAAAGTTGTGAAATTCTTCCATTCCTTAAGAAATATTTCACATGAAGCAAGGTAAAATGATAATTATTTGGGATTAGTCGAATTAAAAACCGATCCCTCTGGCTTCCCTGGTGGCTCAGTGATAAAGACTCTGCCTGCCCATACAGGAGATAGGGGTTTGATCCCTGGTTCGGGAAGAGCCCATGGGCAGTGGAGCAACTAAGCCCCTGTGCCACAACTACTGAGCCCGTATGCCACAGCTACTGAAGCCTGCAAGCCCTAGAGACCACGTTCCTCAATAAAAGAGAAGCCACTGCAATGAGAAGCCCAAGTACCACAACAGATAGCCCCCAAGCAACCACAAAAAGCCCACGTACAGCACCAAAGACCTAGGGCAGCCAGAAACAGAAATAAATAAAATTATTAAAAACAACAAAAAAACAAAAACCTCTCTACTCTGGCTGAGTCCTTCTAAGTATCTGCAGCTACATGAGGAAAAATCATATCTGCTTTCTCAGTGTCATCATCTTCTCCATTATATGTAATAGAATTTAAATGAATGAATGTGGTTGAGTTAAGCATAAAAGGAACATTCATGTAAGGGCCAAAAGGAATCAGGAAATGTCCTAAATGTACATGTATTCACATGTATACCTGTGGCGGATTCATTTTGATATTTGGCAAAACTAATACAATTATGTAAAGTTTAAAAATAAAATAAAATTTAAAAAAAATAAAAAAAATTTTTTTTTAATTAAAAAAAAATAAAAGTTGATGTATGGCAAAACCAATACAATATTTTAAAGTAAAAAAAAATAATAATAATAAAAAAAGGAAAAAAAAATCTTTACTTCTTAAAGTCAAAATTTTTTACACATTTTGCTACAGTTTATATATATAGAGAGAGAGAGAGAGAGAGAAAGACTACATTGCTAACATTTTTTGAGTACATGAACTCATGGTTTTTTTCACAAACTTATTTCCATAAACCAAAAGCATTGTTCGTTTTTTTCCTCAACTAATTTGCCACAGGTTGGACAGTGGGAGCACAACTGATCTAGCTCTTTATCCTTTTAGCATTGCCCCCAGACACCCTTGAAAACATTTTTGTTTTCCGCCAATGGTAAGATGGTTCAGATCCATCCTACCTTCAAGCTCCAGATCAGCTATCCTTTTAGGATCCCTGGTTTACTTGGCATTTGTACACCCATAGCATCCATATGCCTGGCACTCAGCAGGCTCAATACATATTTGTTAAAATAATGAATAAATAATATTACAGACCAAACTCCAGGCACAAGGAATACCTAGTTGAGAGTTGGTGCTGGGCATAAGTGGTAATTCTATTGTTCTAGTGGCAACATAACAGGAGAGGGCAGAACTTTTAAAACTTAACTTTTCAATTTCAACTATCATGTCCTTGTACCTTTTCTTATAATACAAGGTTTTAATGACCACTAAGAATATTTTCTACACTGTCATACAACATACTTAGGAGACACTTCAAAGAGAAAGACAGCCATCCTCTAATACAGCTAAAATCAAGCAAATGGCCTGCTATGAACAGAGAAAACAAACACTGTTTTTAAACTTGAGCCCCTGAGTTGCAAGTAAAAGAGCAGACATATGGAGGAGCAAGTATTGACTGCACCTGAGCTGCTTCTCACATGAGCAGCTTCAAGCAGCACGATCCAAGGTCAACAGCAACACTGATTTCATATGTAAACGTGTATGGCAGCAATTACAATAGACCAGCCTAGTTGTAAAAAAAATCCATACCTAACTAAGGCTTCTATTTTTAGGCAAAGACAAATTCATTTTATATGACTCTACCATAAAAGCATACCTAGACTACTTCGGTGGTTCAGTGAAAGTTCAGCCTGGGGAAATGATACTGTGAACACTGGATGACTTTTTCTAAACCTCAGGAAAAAAAAAAAAAAGTCAATCAATTAATAAATAAATACAAAATTTTAAGTAGAAAAAAAACTACTATTTCTCATTCAGATAAATTTAAATTTCTTTTTAATTTAAAGGAATTTCAAATAGGCTTTGTCTTTGCTCCATCATTCTAGTTACCTTTACAATTACTACCAATTTATTAACATGTAAATTTCAAATGGCTTCAAAACTGGAGAGAGCCAGAATATTAAGGAATGAACTTCAGGAGTGTAAACAAGCTAAAGTACACTTAGATCTGAAAGTAACTTTGGAGATGATTGTCTACCAAATACAGGGGTGGGGTGAGAGAGAAAAATTTGCCCTAATTCATGTAGCATGGCTATTTAAATCCTCAAATACACTTAAAGTTTGTCATTATAGTTTAAGATGTAAGTGAAAGTCAGTAATGAGAAAATTCTCAGACAGTATTCACCTTAGTAGTATTTCACAGCAAGGGAAAAAGGGTAGGAAATGCTAAAGGGAAGAGATTACAAGCAAAATAAAGGTCATGCTTAATCTACAATTTTGATCACCTACCCTGGGATAATTAAAAGCTGATTGAAGAAAAGCAATCAGTAAACTATTTTTTTCTCAATCTAATTTACTATACAAATGCAATCAAGATATCTTCCTTAAAAAAAAAAAAAACTGCTCGTTCCAGTTGTTTTAAGAACAGTTTTCATGCACCAGGCATAGCTACTTGAATCCTAAACAAGAATAATAAATTGAACATTCTCTCTTGCCTAAAAAATAGAAGCAATCAATATAAGCTATCTTGAAAATGAAACTGATCATACAGAATAATTTCCATGAGGCAAACAGAAAAAATGCCAATTTTTTTCCTAAAGTATGATTATGAGTACAAGCTGATCTAAAATAAAACAAAATCATAGTCTGAATCAGCAACAGGATTTTTTTTTCCTTAATTATAAAAGAGAATTTTGAAATTAGAGCAAACTTTCACCTAAGTTATTAAAAAACTTATTTATATTAGGCATAGATATTTAGATAAGACTGCAAACAACAGTGACTAGTGTAACAATGGTAACTAGTCCATTTTGTGGTCTTTTGACACTGTTTTTATAATTTGCATCATTGGCTAATTAGTTGATATTTAAAATTCTTTGACGATTTCTCTGTGGTTTCATGCTTGATTTCTTTCCAAGTATTTGTAAAAGAACAGTTCTGTATGTTTTCCTTGCTGTTGGAGTTCTCTGACAGTGTGTCTGCTTTCATCATTGGTTTTGATTTCCTGTCTCATCCTGTGTCTGCTTAGTCGTCGTCAATCCAGAACCCCCCCAGCCCCTGAGGCTGTAGTTTACCCATCCACCTCCCCTCCCCCATTCCCCCACTTGCTCTACTCATAGCTGTGCTGTGGTCCACAGCGTGTGTCCCCTTAGTCGGGTTTGTGCTTTGTCTTCATGTCTCATTAAACGGTGTTTTTCCCCACAGCATAAGTTGAATTGGTGTATCACTATGCAGTTAAAGGACAAGGCAACGGCAACCCACTCCAGTACTCTTGCCTGGAAAAGCCCATGGACGGAGGAACCTGGTAGGCTGCAGTCCATGGGGTCGCACAGCGTCGGACACGACTGAAGCGACTTAGCAGCAGCAGCAGCAAACAACATACACGTCCAATAAGAGAAAAATGATTATATGAATTATAGTATAAT
This sequence comes from Bubalus kerabau, assembly GCF_029407905.1. Lineage (NCBI taxonomy): Eukaryota > Metazoa > Chordata > Mammalia > Artiodactyla > Bovidae > Bubalus > Bubalus kerabau. The sequence continues at coordinate 11,009,644 of NC_073633.1, forward strand.
AAGTTATACAATGAAAAAATATGAGGTCATTAATGCATGTTTTTAAAAAATATTCATGATGTGAAATAGTAATTATGGTAAACTACTACTCAAAAATTTAAAAACAAGAGGAATTCCCTGGTGGCCCAGTGGTCAGGAATCCAGGCTTCCACTGCAGGGGGCAGGGGCTCGATATCTGGTCTGAGAACTAAGACTCCGCAAGCTACATGGTGAGGCCAAAGAAAGAAAGAAAAACAAACAAACAAACAAACAAACAGGAAACAAAACTATCTGCAGACGAATCTCAACTTGGTTGAAAATACGAACAAAACAAAAATATATAGAAAGCCTGAAATAAAATGTTCCAAAATGTTAACAATGGTTCTCTCCAGGCAGTGAGATTATAAATGTTGTATTAGTCTTTTCTTTTTCCAATTCTGAAGATGAACTTATATTGCTGATATATTCAGTAAAAGGGTGATTCTCAAACTTTTGGCCCTTGGACTCCTTTATAATCTTAAAAATTAGTGATGAACTCAAGGAGTTTTTATTTATGTGGCTTATATTTACTTGTATTTACATGTTAAAAATTAAGATGGAGAAAAAAATGTTAATCATTAACAAAAATAACTAGTAATCTAATAAATTAATATATTTTATTAAAATTATTGTATTTTCCAAAATGAAAAAAAGTTAGTGAGAAAGTTTCACATTTTTAAAAATCTCTAATATTCAGCTTAATGGAAGACAGCTGCCATCTGAACTGCTAGAACACATTCAATCTTTTGCCATGTATTTTTTTATTTGAAGTATATTACAAAAGTCTGGCCTCACACAGACATGCAGTTAGTACTTTAGTAGCCTTTTTGGATAATTGTGCGTATTCTTTTTAGATGACATACCAAGACTCCAGAAGCAATCATTTCCTTAAAGGTTACTGGAAATGTGAAAACTGAAACAAAACCAGTCAACTTCTGTATTGGTCTGTCTTGCCCTGTGACCGGATCTTTCCCTTGTCTGTGGATGCTGCTGTGATATCACGCATTGGTGTTTCAGAAAATACTCATGTGTTAAGTTATGCAGATCTTCCCTATATTGATACATTTTATTACAAAAATTTCAAAAAGGTCACCTTCATAAATATTTCCACCAATCTTACCAGAAAGTTCAAGAAAATATCTGCCATTTACTTGCGTAAATATCCAGTTTGTCATTCTTTCAAGTTAAAAAAAGTACACCATGTTTTTTGGGTTTTTTTTACAAATCTTGTAACTCAAACAAGTGCTCTTAACTATCACACTTTAAACAGAAGTATAAAAAGATATATATTCAAGGTAGAAATTTAATAAAACTAACAACTTTTCTGCTTCATCAAATGCACTAAGTAAAACTGGCCTTTTTTTTTTTTTTTTTTTTCTTTTTTAACTGCAAGTACACGGCCGGGAAAAACACAGGACTATTAGTACTATTTGGTGTCCCGCCCTGATTCCTACTAAGGCTCCATCATTTTATCCACCATTTGCTTTAACACTATAAATGCAAATGTCAAAGCATGACATAAGCAAATAATGTGTTGGCATTATTATGAAAATAGTTTTGACCTCACAGACCCTCTGGAAAGTCTCAGGGATGCCCGGAGGTCCACATGCCATGCTTGTTTTTTTAAAAAAAATTTAAAGGACAAGGTCTCTTTAAATATAACAGTTCTATGAAGTCTAATTTCAATAAGCTCTACAAATTCTTCCTTCATGCTATGCTACAAATTTGCCTTTTAAATAATCTTAAGTCAGAGAATCAACTTAACCTGATTCAATTTTGCTCATGAAATAAAACTTACCTAGAATGTTCGTAAAATAACATATTTATGCTGCTACAGGGACAATTATTCAAGAACATACAATAACCCTAAAATTCTAAAGAAAAAGACTTATTTTAAAATGATTTTTAAAAATCTACAATAATCCAAAAATCATTATACTTACTGTAACAAAGCTCCATTTTGTTCCATTTCATCCTGAGGTTGCTAGAAAGAAAAAACGTTTATTTTCAACTGAGGAATGCTAAGCTAATGCAACAACTAAAAAACTGAACATTTAATATAATTCTTATGTCATTATTTGTTAGATTCTTTTTTATTGTGGCAAAATATACATAAGATTTACCATTTTGACCATTTAAAAAGGCACAGTCCTTTGACATTATATACAGCCCCACTGATGCATAATCATCACCTCCATTTCAAGAACTTTTTGATCTTCCCTAACTGGAACTCCATACCTAAATAATTTTCCATTTACCCTTCTCCCAACCCCTGGCATCCATGCTTCTACTTTCTGTCTCTATGAATGTGACTAAGTGCCTCATATGAAAGGAATCATGTAATACTTGTCCTCTTGTGACTGGCTCATAATAAGTAATATTAGTAGTCTTCAAGGTTTATCTATGTATCAGCAACTATCAGTATTTTGTTCCTTTCTCAGGCTGAATATTCCATTGTTTGTATGTACCACATTTTATTTATCTACTCATCTATCAATGGACACTTGGGTTGCTTCCATGTTTTGGCTACTGTGAACAATGCTTCTATGAGTGTGGGTGGACAAACATATTTTCATGTCCCTGCTTTCACTTATTGTGGGTATATCCCCAGAAGAGGAGTTTTTAAGTCATATGGTAATTCCATGTTTAATTTTTTGAGGAATCACCATACCATATTTCACAGCTGCTGCACCATTCTACATTTCCCACCAGCAGTGGGCAAGAATTCCAATTTTTCCACATTCTCATCAATATTTGTTATTTTATTTTGCTAATAGCCATCCTAATGCATGAGAAACGCTGGACTGGAAGAAACACAAGCTGGAATCAAGATTGCCAGGAGAAATATCAATAACCTCAGATATGCAGATGACACCACCCTTACGGCAGAAAGTGAAGAGGAACTAAAAAGCCTCTTGATGAAAGTGAAAGTGGAGAGTGAAAAAGTTGGCTTAAAGCTCAACATTTAGAAAACGAAGACCATGGCATCCAGTCCCACCACTTCATGGGAAATAGATGGGGAAACAGTGGAAACAGTGTCAGACTTTATTTTTCTGGGCTCCAAAATCACTACAGATGGTGACTGCAGCCATGAAATTAAAAGACGCTTACTCCTTGGAAGGAAAGTTATGACCAACCTAGATAGCATATTGAAAAGCAGAGATATTACTTTGCCAACAAAGGTTCGTCTAGTCAAGGCTATGGTTTTTCCTGTGGTCATGTATGGATGTGAGAGTTGGACTGTGAAGAAGGCTGAGTGCCAAAGAATTGATGCTTTTGAACTGTGGTGTTGGAGAAGACTCTTTCGAGTCCCTTGGACTGCAAGGAGATCCACCCAGTCCATTCTGAAGGAGATCAGCCCTGGGATTTCTTTGGAAGGAATGATGCTAAAGCTGAAACTCCAATACTTTGGCCACCTCATTCGAAGAGTTGACTCATTGGAAAAGACTCTGATGCTGGGAGGGATTGGGGGCAGGAGGAGAAAGGGACGATAGAGGATGAGATGCCTGGATGGCATCACTGACTCGATGAACGTGAGTCTGAGTGAACTCCGGGAGTTGGTGATGGACAGGGAGGCCTGGCGTGCTGCGATTCATGGGGTCGCAAAGAGTCGGACACGACTGAGCGACTGATCTGATCTGATCTAATGCATGAGAGATGGAATCTCATCATGGTTTTGATGTGCATTTCCCTAATGGTTAAAGATATTTAATATCTTCTCATGTGTTTATAAGCCATTTGTACATCTCTCTCTCTCTCTCTTTTTAAGCTGCACTACACAGCTTGTGGAACCTTAGTTCCCGGACCAAGGGTAGAATCCAAGCCCAGCGATGAAAGCCCCAAGTTGTAACCATTGGACCACCAGGGAATTCTCTATATCTTCTTTACTGAAATGTCTATTTATGTCCATTTCCCATTTTTTAGTCAAGTAGTTAGTTGCTGCTATGAGTTTCCATATATTCTGTGCATCAATCTCTAATCAGATATATGATTTACATATATCAACATGTTCTCCCTTTCTTCAAGTTACTTTTTCACTCGGTTCACAGTGCCATTTGGGTTTCCCTGGTGGCTCAGAGGTTAAAGCATCTGCCTGGAATGCGGGAGACCCCGGTTCGATCCCTGGGTCGGGAAGATCCCCTGAAGAAGGAAATGGCAACCCACTCCAGTAGTCTTGCCTGGAGAATCCCATTGAGGAAGGAGCCTGGTGGGCTACAGTCCATGGGGTCGCAAAGAGTCGGACACGACTGAGCGACTTCACTTTCACTTTCACATGTTCTCCCTCTCTTCAAGTTACTTTTTCACTCTGTTCACAGTGCCATTTGATGCAGATAGGTTTTTAATTTTCATGAAGTCTAGCTTATCTATTTTTTATTTGATTGCTTATGCTTTCATATGCATGAAATCACTGCCGAAGAGAATGTCATGATACTTTCTCCCTGTATTTTCTTCTAAGAGTTTTACGGGTTTGGCCCTTATGTTTAGTTTTTGTCTTAATTTCTTTTCACAAAAGAATTTGTGGAACTTAGGTAAAGAGAAAGGGAGTGTTCCTTCTTTTTAATTCCTAATTTTTCTCCTTTTCTTAGTTAATTAATCCATAATGGTTCTGATGAGACATTCTTGTCAGGTTCTGAGTTCTATATTTCTCCTGAGGGCCAAAAATCATACAATCTCTGTGTCACGGTGTTAAATGCTTAATGGATTCTACTCAATCCTCAGGTCATGCCCAAAAAGCTGAAGTTGTTGTGTCCCTTTCACAAAAGCTAAAATGCTCTGATAAAATGCTTACATTTTAAGATTTCACAACACACTGGCTTTCATCACTTTAAAAGAAATCCTTACCTTAAATATCTTATTAGAATCAAAGAAAATCTTTAGAAAAAGATCTCTCTTTGGGGGCCCTCTACATTTGTTTCTATGATCAATAATAAAGCTTTCTGAAAATAAAACCATTAGTCTGAACTTCCAAACTATTTCTGATCACTGACAGTCATAATAACAAGAAAACACAAAGTAATGTGAGAACTTCAATGTTCTCCAATTAGTCAAAGTGAAAGTCGCTCAGTCGTGTCTGACTCTTTGCAACCCCATAGACCATACAGTCCATGGAATTCTCCAGGCCAGAATACTGGCGTAGGTGGCCTTTCCCTGCTCCAGGGGATCTTCCCAACCCAGGGATCAAACCGGGGTCTCCTGCATTGCAGGCGGATTCTTTACCAGCTGAGTTACCAGGGAAACCTTCTCCAATTCACCGTTCACTGTTATTTATTGATAGTGCATCTTTACACTGCTCAAGGTTACTACATTGGTTCCACACATACATACTTCCTAAGAAGACTTTACAAAAAGCTCAGAGACACACAGCGAAGAAGGAATTTTAAGAAGTAAACTTAGAAAGTCCCAAGGATTAATTAAACAGTTCACTTCAGTCGCTCAGTCATGTCCAGCTCTCTGTGACCCCGTGGACTGCAGCACGCCAGGCTTCCCTGTCCATCACAAAATCCCAGTTTACTCAAACTCATGCTCATTGAGTTGGTGATGCCATCAAACCATCTCATCCTCTGTCGGCCCCCTTCTCCTGCCTTCAATCTTTCCCAGCACCAGGGTATAATTAAACAGGGTATACTTATATACTTGGCTTCCTAGGTGGCTCGCTGGTAAAGAAACCACCTACCAATGCAGGAGACGTGGGTTTGATCCCTCGTTTGGGAAGATTCCCTGGAGAAGGAAATGGCAACTCATTCCAGTATTCTTGCCTAAAGAATCCCATGAACAGAGGAGCCTGGTGGGCTACAGTCCATGAGGTCACAAAGAGTTGGACAAGACTGAGCAGGCACATGTGAACACACACACACACATATTTATATATTCACTAGGTAATTTCTGAGTCTTCACAAAGCAATTCAATCAAGTATCTATAACACCCACTTATCTTACTAGAGGACCAGTGAATTTTCCTGTTGAGGGCTAATTATTCCTTTGCTCCTACCCACATAAGGAAAATGCAAAAGATAAGAGAGCAAGTAAGAAGGAAGTTTGCTCCTGACTGCTGATTTTTTCCCTCTTCCACAGGCAGAAATACTCCTCAAGAGATAATGCCTCAGAATATAATGGGTGCTGGAGCTGTTCATTTGTTGATTATCAAAATATAAGGATACACTCAATCCATTCTTTCTTAAGGGGTACAAATTGCTATCTGTGCTGTTGATACATGCGACATCTTCCCCCTGCCCCTTCCAGGTAATTCAAGTGCAGACATTAAAAAAAAAAACAAAAACCTGTTGGGGGTAGGGTGTGAGAGGTGAAAGAAGGTTTAATTTGTATTAACCTTAATTTTAATAGTACTTGAAAAAGAAACAAGTCTGCTTATAAATCCTTAACCAAAACACAATATTCTAGTATCTGAGATCTTCTTCAACTGAATAATAGATTGCTGGGAGAGAAATGGGAGCCTGGCCAGCTGGATCAACCCTGGCTATAAGGCATGAGATGTCTATCCTCAAACTATCCTCACATTCCACAGAACGGAATACACATTCCTGCAGTGCTTCAGTGATCTTGATGAATTATTGATAACATGTGCTTAAAATCCCTTTCTCTCACACTGAGATAGTGAGATTTGGTTATCTATAAGATTTTTTTTTATTATTTTAAAATACCCACATGATTGTCTTTTAAACTGTTTAATCTGGATATATAGTACCATCTTTACATTGCTTCTGAGTTATAAAATGATAAAAAGGTCATTTTAAACTGCACTAAGTGTGCATGCTAAGTCACTTCAGTTGTATCAGACTCTTTGCGACCCTATGGATTATAGTCCTCCAGGCTCCCCTGTTCATGAGATTCTCCAGGCAAGAATACTGGAGTGGGTTGCCATGCCCTCCTCCAGGGGATCTTCCCAACCCAGGGATCAGACCCACATCTCTAATAGCTCCTGCACAGGCAGGTTCTTTACCACTAGCGCCACCTGGGAAGCCCTAAACTCCACTGCTGCTGCTGCTGCTGCTGCTGCTGCTGCTAAGTCACTTCAGTGGTGTCCGACTCTGTGCGACCCCATAGACGGCAGCCCACCAGGCTCCTCTGTCCCTGGGATTCTCTAGGCAAGAACACTGGAGTGGGTTGCCATTTCCTGCTCCAATTCATGAAAGTGAAAAGTGAAAGTGTAAAGTGAAAGTGAAGTCACTCAGTCGTGTCCGACTCTTCACGACCCCATGGACTGTAGCCTACCAGGCCCCTCCGTCTGAGTAGTATCTAAATACAACTTAAACACAAAGTAATTTAAACACTGAATGAGAATTGTCTTTACTCTGGCTGAGTTAGGAGCCAAGGCCCCAGTTTCATCCTATTTCTTTCCAAAATAATCCTAAGCAATGGCAACTCTGGGCAGAGACAGCAATTCTAGGACCCTAAGAATTAAAGAAGGTCAGGATGGGTTAGAGTCAGGAAAAAGATACCAAAGACACTAATAATCAGCACAGTAGAGTCAAGGAATTCCCTAAGTTTTGCTCACTCACCCTGAATTTGACTGGTCCAGCTATTCATGCCTCAAGAGAGGTAGCTAGTAAGAGAGAATGCTACCTTCTCCTGGGGCTTAAAAAGACCCTGCAGGATGCAACCTACTATATACACAATAGATAAAACAACAAAGTCTTACTATACAGCACAGGGAACTATATTCAATATCCTGTGATAAACCATGAATATGAAAGAGAAAATACATATATGTATATATGTATAACTGAATCACTTTGTTGTACAGAAGAAATTAACAACATTGTAAATCACTACACTTCAATAAAAATTTTTAAAAGCCCCTACAGTACATATTAATATACACATAGTCTCTGTAACCTCTGGCTTTACAAACAATGATCCTTCTTCCATTACACAACAAGCCTGTCAAACAAGCCTGTGGTTGTTCATTTCTCTTTAAAGGGTCTCTCTAACGTTCGTTTTAACTGATTTCACCTTTACATATGGATAAGGGTGGAAAGTGGAAACTGCATAATGGAAAGGAAAAGTGAAATTCAACCTGATTCAGAACTCTTAGACAGCATTTCAGAGAGCAGAAGATGGAAGAGGCAGCCTGATAGTAATAATCACAGGACTAATCATTATTCCCTGTCAAATAAGCATCTTCCAGATGATTAAACGGAGAAGGCAATGGCACCCCACTCCAGTACTCTTGCCTGGAAAATCCCATAGTTGGAGGAGCCTGGTAGGCTGCAGTCCATGGGGTCGCTAAGAGTTGGATACGACTGAGCGACTTCACTTTCACTTTTCACTTTCATGCATTGGAGAAGGAAATGGCAACCCATTCCGGTGTGCTTGCCTGGAGAATCCCAGGGACGGGGGAGCCTAGCAGGCTGCCATCTATGGGGTCACGCAGAGTCGGACACGACTGAAGTGACTTAGCATTAGATGATTAAAAGCTAATTATATTAATAGTAAGATCAATGGTGCCTACTGTATTAGTCAGGGTTCTCCAGAGAAACAGAACTAACAGGATATGTATATACAGAGTAAGAGATGTGTCCTAACTGGCTCATGTAATTATGGAAACTGGCAAGTCCAGATCTGCAATGTGGGCTGTCAGGCTCAAGACCCAAGAAAGCTGACAGTAGAGATAAAGCCCAAAGGCTCCCTGCTGGAGAATTCTCTCTTGCTCAGGGAGGCTGGTCTTTTTCTTCTATACAGGCCTTCAACTGGATGGATAAAGCACACCCTCATCCATAATTGGCCCATTCGATTACGGACAGCAATCTGATTTACCCAAATCCACTGACTTAAATGTTAATCTCATTCAAAAACATCCTCAAAGAAACTCCCAGAATGTCTGACTAACTATTTGGGTACCCAATGGCCCAGTCAACATGTAAAATTAACTATTATATCTTCTAATTTTGATAGTAATGTCTCCAATTATCTCTCCAAACATACTACTAAGCTAAACAAAATTTTAAATTTCTATGTAAAATTTAAAAACTGCTTGCCATATCACCTATAAAGAACAAAACTGCTTGCCATATAGCACCTATAAAGAACTGCTTGCCTATAGCACCTGCAAGACCCAACAAAAATGATATTTTAAAACACTTATGTTTTTAAAAACTAGCATGGTACTTGTCAAACCAAAGATTCTCATTATCATCTTCATAGTTCGCCCTTACTTAAAATGTTCCACCATTTTTCTTTTAAAAATCTTTATTGGAGTATAGTTTCTTTACTATATGTTTACTGTAACTTTAATGCTGTGTTAATCTCTGGTGTACAGTAAAATGAATCACTTATATGCATACATATATCCCCTCTTTTTTAGATTTGCTTTCCTTTTAGGTCACCACAGATCACTGAGTAAAGTTCCCTGTGCTAGACAGTAAGTTCTCATTAGTTATCTATTTTATACATAGTGGTGTATATATGTCATTCCCAATCTCATCATTTCTAAAATTATTTTGAAGTTGAAATGTCAGTATTATATCTGAGTTTTAATGAAAATTTTGTTTAGAAATCTGTTTAGTAACTGATTTAGAATTTACTTAACATCAGATTTTGAAGCAATACATATTCAAGTTGCAAAACAATACATTATTTTTTTCTTCAAATTAACTTTGGGAAGTTATTTAAAGAGACCAGTGCCTTTCCTGGTCTATTTATTTGATAAAATCAGTATCTCTCACATAGTTAAATTTCTAAAGGTTTACTTTCAAAGAATAAAATTAAAAACTGTGAAAGTAGCAGTATCTTGTCAATTAAAAAAAACACTAATTAAAATTTGCTACAGATGTTTAACACTTTGATAACATGGCCTAACTTACTGTTAAAAAAAAATGGGGGAGAGGCAGGGGAAAGTTAAAGGAGGTATCTATTTTACTACCAATGAAATTCTATGAAGGCAAAAAAAGAAGGACAAATATCAAATACTTCATTTAACCTTCTTATCTTAAGAAGCCCATGATCAGCAGATAGCTGATTCACAATCTGATGAAAGAACCTTTGAAAGATAGTCAGGCCTCTAAGGCAATTGTTTCAATCTAGCTGATCATTAGAAATTTCTTGGGAGGCTTTTGAAAAATGGAGAGTCCTAGGTTCTACTCAAATATGAGTCTGAGAGTCTATATTTTTAAATAGATTTGATTACCAAAAAGGTTTGGTAATCAAGCTTTAAAAATTACCATTCTGAAGTACAATCTAGAGCCAAGTACAATATTCACATAATAAACATTTCTGAGATAAAGAGGAAAAATTTAATTTTTATTTCCCATTTCACAGTTACTAAAGCTGAAGGGGAAAATTTTTTTTCTTCTTAATTCAGAAGTTATAACACTTATATTTAAACAAACTGTTAGAAACTAAATACAGGCATCTCCAGCTTTTAAAAAAATATTTGGTGTTGTATTTTTCTCTTTTGACTAGTTATACAAGTTATACACCTTTCTAGATACAATATCAAAGAAACCCTCACGGTCACTCTTTGAAACTTCTGTCAATTTCTGCTATTAAAATACATCTATTCTCTCTTCCATTCCTTAAACTCTGTAGTTATCTCTGGTTAGCTAACTTATTTATGGCAAGGTGCTAAATGAATCATCCCTTAATTTTTTCCATGGTGACTGCATTAAAAATAAACAAGTGAAAATTTGTGTATATAATGTATGCCTGCACACATGTACTCTCTCTCTCACACACACACACATACACGTGCACACACACACATACACACACACACACACAGGACAATAGAGGGGGTCTTTCAGGGGCCTGTATCTCAAATTATACCACACAGATTAGTATCTTATTCACAAATTTAAGGTGACCTCTAACATACAATGGAAATGAAAACTGTTAATTATTATATCTTATTTTAGCCTATTTTAACCGTCTCAATCCCACATTTCTATGAGAAAGAGAAATAAATAAAAAAAAAAGAGCCTAAAACATTTGACTTTTACTTAAGAAACAGAGTGACTGGCTAAGAAATGGGAAAAAAAGTAAGAAAGAAAGAAAAGCAAAACAATAGCAAAAAGAATTAATCATGAGTAATTTTCCCTTATTTCAAATAGCATTAGTAATTTTTAAAAAGCATGCATTTAATCAGTATGCTACATACCTGTAAGACTGTATCCTCAATAAGAATAAGCATCGTTTGATTTATTCTCATTTGCTCCTGTGGATCCTCTCTGAATCTGAATCTAACCTGAATCTCTGGAGAAGATGCACCTAAATGAAATACAATCACAGGTGATTTGCAATAGTGTTATTGCTCTGCTTTAACAATGACCCAAGGCTTCACTCACACACGCACGTGCGCGCGCACACACACACACACACACAAAACTGTAAATGATTAATATTAAAGTATGCCTAACCTTGGGACTCTTCAAAAATGCAAATTAAAATAAACAGATACATTTTACTTACCAGTTTGGCAAAGGTTGCGTATGTCCTGTGTTGGACCTAGAGAGAAAAAGTCATCTTTTATAGGAGGCAATATATGTCAAAATCTGACATGTGTTCATCCTTTAAAATCAAATTAATTTTAGCTGCTTATTCTAAGGAAATAATCAGAAAAGTAGGCAAACATACTGAGAAACATCAAACATTATCAAGTCATTATGTAAAGGTACATTCATATAATGGAATAAAGGCAGCAATTTAACAGGCTGAGATAGATCAATATAACAAAGAAAAAATATGTGTAGGACAATACTAATTATTAAAAAACATATTTATATTGGTACACAAATGTCTAGGAAAAAACACAATACTAAACGCTGGCAATTGTTAGGTGCTAAATTAACAGAGAAAAGTAGGCGATGGGATCTTTCACTTTTTACATTATATAATATTACACTTTAAAAATGTTATACTTTTAATAATTAGCAAAATAATTAAGGTCTATCCACCATTTGGAAAAGGGAAGGGAAGCAAAGAGAAAAAACTTTGTTGGAATATTGAAACAGAAATCCAACTTCTTCCTAGTGGCATTTTATACATCATAAGAATACATTTTGGAGACCAATATTACACAATATCCCTTCCAATTACATGTAGGAAAAACTGTTCCAAGATCAAACTGTAATTTGCCGTTGGGGTATCAGGTGAGATGATGTACAGCAAGGACTTTGTGAACTACAGTTGACCCTTGAATAACAGGGGGTCCACTTAAACAAGGATGTTTTTTAATGGACATACATTTGGCCCTCCACAACCATGAGTTTGACATGCACAGATTCCACCAACCACACATGAAATCATGTACTGTGTTTACAATTCACAGCTGGTGGAGGCTATGAACGTGCAGTACACAGATGTGGAGGGCCAACTACGGGACTTGGGGATTTGGATGTATACAGAAGCTCCTGCAAACAGTCCCCCACGGATACCTAGGCACAAGTGCATACACACAAGAGTTCCATGATGGTTAGGATATTTTCCTTCTGTCCTACACCTATTTCCAGATATTCTCCAATAAAAAATGGCTCACAGGAAGAATCATAAAAGGAAATAACCCACTGTTTGAATGGCTTTCTGCAAAATTGATCTTTCTGAACTGCAACAATCAGTGATAGATTTTTCTGGAAGTGTAAATATTGATCTAGAAGTGGACTCAGGAGGTTTGGAAAATTTGTAAGTGAAAGGCTCTTTTTAAAAAATATATACCAAGGATACTTGTACCTCAATTTTAGTCTGACAGAATCAGACTGATTATTAAAAAGTATTATTCACTTTGCAAATAGGAAAGTGCGAGGGTTAAGTGGGAGATCTCTGGGGGGAGAACTGCTATCCCAGCGCTACTTCCACATTATCAGTAGCCCTCTTTTGGAGTCATAAACATCTTCTAGAAGTTACAAACCCCATCGCTATCCTTATAACAACAGATCTTAAGATCTGTTACAGATGCCTGTAAGAAATTTATTCTGTGTAAAGTTAAAGAAAAAGACTAAATATAAAAGAAGTTAATAGAGTAATAATACTTGGAAAATTAAAGGGACTGCTGCTGCTGCTAAGTCACTTCAGTCGTGTCTGACTCTGTGTGACCCCATAGACGGCAGCCCACCAGGCTCCCCCATCCCTGGGATTCTCCAAGCAAGACCACTGGAGTGGGCTGCCATTTCCTTCTCCAATGCATGAAAGTGAAAAGTGAAAGTGAAGTCGCTTAGTCGTGTCTGACTCTTAGCGACCCCATGGACTGCAGCCTACCAGGCTCCTCTGCCCATGGGATTTTCCAGGCCAGAGTACTGGAGTGGGGTGCCATCGCCTTCTCCGTAAAGGGACTACTTAGTGAAAAGAATTATTTCTCACCTTTACTGGGATGGAGACTGAACTCAGATCTAAGAGACGTGTCTTGATTAAAAAGCAACCTTTCAGAAACAAAAAAGAAGGTATAGATGTTATGATGTTTCTTAAACAAAGACTAACAATTCAACTGTCATTTAAGTTTTTTTTCCAGTTTTACTGAGATGTAACTGACATATAATATTGTATAAGTTTAAGTTATACAATGGGATGATACACAGCATGCATTGCAAAATGATTAAGTGAATAAACTTTTAACATAGTTCAATGTAAACCACTCAAAAAAATTATAACTAAATTTGCTAAAATTCCTAGTTATACCACTATTAATATTCTATATCAATGCATTTTTTCAGAAATATAGTCTTTAAATTAAAACTTATCCAAGATGACTCACGCACCTATGGGTACCTTATTTTTGACAAAGGAGGCCTAAGTACACATTGGGGCAGACAGCCTCTTCAGTAAGTGGTGCTGGGAAAACCGGCAGCTATGTGTGAAAGAGTAAAATCAGACCACTTCCTAACGCCATGTGCTCAGTCGCTCAGTCATGTCCGACTCTGGGACCCCCTGGACTGTAGCCCACCAGGCTGCTTTGTCCATGGGATTCTCCAGGCAAGAATACTGCAGTGGGTTGCCATTTCTTCCTCCAGGGGATCTTCCCAACCCAGGGATCAAACCCAGGTCTTCCACACTGCAGGCGGATTCTTTACCATCTGAGCCACCATGCAAGCCCTCCACACAAAGATAAACTCAAAATGAATTAAAGACCTAAATGTAAGACCAGAAACTATAAAACTCTTAGAGAAAAATACAGGCAGAACACTTGATGACATAAATCAAAGCAAGATTCTCTATGACTCACCTCCTAGAGTAATGGAAATAAAAGCAAAAATAAATAAGTGGGACCTAATGAAACTTAAAAGCTTTTTGCACAGCAAAGGAAACTACAAACAAGGTGAAAAGACAACCCTCAGAATGGGAGAAAATAATAGCAAAGGAAACAACTGACAAATAATTAATTTCCAAAATATACAAGCAGCTCATACAACTCAATACCAGAAAAACTAAAAGCCCAATCATAAACTGGGAAAAAGACCTAAACAGACATTTCTCCAAAGAAGACATACAGATGACTAACAAAACACATGAAAAGAGGCTCAACATTGCTCATTATTAGAGAAATGTAAATCAAAACTACAACGAGATACCATTTCACACCAGTCAGAATGGCCATCATCAAAAATTCTACAAATAAATGCTGAAGAGGGTGTGGTTAGAAAAGGGAACCATCTTGCCAGTCGGAATGTATATTGATAGAGCCACTATGGAAGACAGTATGGAGATTCCTTAAAAAAAAACTAGGAATAAAACCACCATATGACCCAGCAATCCCACTCCTAGGCATACACCCTGAGGAAACCAAAACTGAAAGAGACACATGTATCCCATTGTTCACTGCAGCACTATTACAATAGCCAGGACATGGAAGCAACCGAGATGCCCACAACAGATGAATGGATAAAGCAGCTGTGGTACATATATACAATGCAGTATTACTCAGCCATAAAAAAGGAATGCATTTGAGTCAGTTTCTAATGAGGCTATTATATAGAGTGAAATCAATCAGAAAGAGAAATACAAATATCTATACTAATGCATATATATGGAATCTAGAAAGATGGTACTGATGAATTTATTTGCAGGGCAGCAATGGAGAAATAGACATAGAGAACAGATGGACATGGGGGATGTGAGGAGGGAGAGAGTGAGATGCATGGAGAGAGTAACATGGAAACTTACATTACCATATGTAAAATAGACAGCCAACAAGAATTTGCTGTTTGACTCAGGGAACTCAAACACGGGTTCTGTGACAGTCTAGACAGGTGGGATGGGGAGGGAGATGGGAGGAAGCTTTGGGAGGGAGGGGACATGGGTGTACCTATGGCTGATTCTTGTTGATGTCTGACAGAAAACAACAAAATTCTGTAAAGCAATTATCCTTCAATTAAAAAATAAATTTAAAAAACTTATCCAAGATGAAAATTAAGACTTATTCACGTGCTCATGTTCTTTTTAAATAAATACTCTGCTATTTTTGGATATTTTGGAGTAAGGGGCAAACATCAATATAGTTTTTGAACAGAAGTGAAATGAGGAGATGATGTGAAGGAACCAGTGCTGGTGGGTTTTTTCATTCACCTTTCTGTACATCACAGAGAATTTAAGATCCCAGGATTAAATTCAAGTGTGTATTTTCAGAACATAAATTACAGAAATTTAAGTTCTGGATTCACATCTTACTATGTTCTAGGCAGCACCAAGGTAAAGAGAAAAGATAGTCCTTGTTCTCAAGAAGCTTCAGATCTGGTGAGTGTCAATTTGGGAAGACGAAAAAATTCTAGAGATAACTAGTAGTGATGACTGCCCAACAATGTGAATGTATTTAATGTCACTGAATTATACACTTGAAAATGGTTAAAATGCTATTCTATATTTTATTTATATATATATATATATATATATATCTCTATCTCTCTCACCACAATTAAAAAAAAAATGTTTTAAAATCTTCCCAGAATCCAAGAATGTAACAATGTACTAAGGCATAAATATATGATTTGGAACCAGGGTGTTATTGTTGTTTTTTTTTACTCATTTTACTTTTTTGTGGAAAATTACAAATAATCACAAATAAAAAACAATAGTACACTCACCATCCGAGTGCAGTAATTATCCGTACCCAGCCATTATTGCTTCCTCTATAACCCTTGCCATCCTCTCCACCCAGTGTGAATCTCTTACTAGATTATTTTTAAAGCAAATCCTGAACATCTTATTCCATTTCATCTGGAAATATTTCAGTATTCAACCCCAAAAGATAAGGACTCTTTTAACATAACCATAATAATCACACCTTTAAAAACAGCCAAAACTACATACTTAAAAAAGCTAATAATTACTTAATATTATTAAACGTTATATAGTCTATAGTAAGCAACCTCTTTAATGGCTCTCAGTATTTATACCCTTGTATATGGTATTTATCCTTGAGTATTGACTGGATCCAGCGACTCTTCTCATAAACAAAACACAGCAAACAGGTTGGGATGTGGCCTCACTGGCTTCCATCTTCTCCTCTCATTCTCTCGCTGCTTCCCTCTCGTGAAAGCCAGCCTGCCAGGTTGCGGATGTCCTTTGCAGAAGCCTACATACCAGGAAACTAAGGGAGGCCCCGTCAACAGAGAGGAGCCAAGGGCTAAAGTCAACAGCCAGAGAAGGAGCTGAATCTCACAACCACCGTTTGGGTAGTGGCTCCTTCTCATGAAACCGTGAGATGAATGCAGCCTTCTGAGTCCTTGAGCCTGATGATTAGTCAAGCGACTCCTCGACTCCTGAACCAAAGAAACTACACAATATGTTTATTGCTTTAAGAAGTTAATACGTTTTGGAGTAAGCTGCTATACAGCAATGTAAACTAACAGACAGATTGCAGTCAGATTTCCCTGTCTCTTTTTACAATGGTTTTGTTCATATCGGGATCCAAACAAGATACACACATTGCATTTGGTTGTATCTCTCTTAAGTCTCTTTTAAAATCTGCAAGTTATACCTTTTCCTGCCCCTTACAATTTATTTGTTGAAGAAACTGGGTTGGTTTTCCCATAGAGTTTCCCACATTTGGGATTTGAAGACTGCATGTCATTTCATGTGTTCGTCTGTCCTGTATATTTCCTGTAAACCAGTTATTAGATCGAGAGGTTTGATTTGATTCAACTGAGGAGGCAATATGTGTACTTTCTACAGGAGATAACAAAGAATGTGTTGAGAAAGGCAGTCGTGCGCATATCATCTTTCACCCCTGCTAGGCCTTGGGTCTGGAACATTTTCCTACTAAAAGACAGAGTCCTCCCAGCCTGTACTGGACTTACCACCTTGTATGGGAATACACTTACCTGTTTAGCCTCAGGGTGTACTCCTCTGTTCTGTTGAAAAGTGTGTGCCAACCCCACTACTCTGTGTGTCCCCTGTGAGGAGAGGATGAAGTCCTTCGTCCGGTGGCACCAGAGGGGAGTGTGCAGGCCAATGACCCTGCATCAGCTGCAGAGAGTGGCTGCTAGCCATGGGGGACTGATGCCCACTACTGAAGCTAATCTTGCTCTATCTCTTCTCTCAGAGTTTACAGCTTTAAGAATAGTACTTGGCACCATTCTGTTTTAATCATTGGAGGAGTAATTATTTTGACATAGATCCTGACCCAAAATGTTGCTTTCTTTAGCTATTTTAGTCCAATTATTCATTGTCTCATTGTATCTTGCTTTATATTTTTCCCTTCTGCAACTGTATCCTTTATAACAGGTATTTTTCATCTAGACAATTCATGAGGACAGTGCTAGTCTATCTTAAAGGACAGAATGAACACTCATTTTACAGGGTATTTTATTCAATTATCCATTATATTTGCTTATAATGTTCAGAGAATATGATTTGACCTGAACATATACTTGCTGCTACTGCTAAGTCGCTTCAGTCGTGTCCGACTCTGTGCGACCCAAGAGACGGCAGCCCACCAGGCTCCCCCGTCCCTGGGATTCTCCAGGCAAGAACACTGGAGTGGGTTGCCATTTCCTTCTCCAATGCATGAAAGTGAAAAGTTAAAGTGAAGTCGCTCAGTCGTGTCCAACTCTTAGCAACCCCATGGACTACAGCCCACCAGGCCCTCCATCCATGGGATTTTCCAGGCAAGAGTACTGGAGTGGGGTGCCATTAGAACTCCTGAATTGGAATCCACCTTTTAACAGGATTCTGAAGTGATTTAAAGAAATAAAAAACTTTTCATTGGAATTTACAAAGCCCCGATCCAGGGCATGCATGAGTGAATGAAAATCTGATTATGCTACTCCTCCACTTAAGATCTTAGAGACTCATACAAGCTATAAGAAGCCTTACATGACCTTATCCTACCTTTCTCTGCAGGCTCATCTTTCACCACACCTATCACAACATTTAACACGTCAGTAATACTTAACTGTTTGCATGTTCCAGCACACATAACACATTGCTATGTCCCACCACAACACCTTTACCCAGGCAGTTCCCTTGGCCTAAAAACCTCTTCATCTGACTTAACTCCTATCCATCTTCACGCCTCTACTCAGAAGCCAACTCTGTATAGCAGATGGGAATCCACCTGTCAGTGCAGGGGACACGGGTTTGATCCCTGGTCTGAGAAGATTTCACATGTTGAGGGGCAGCTAGCCCCCTGCCACAGCTACTGAGCCGGCGCCGGTGTGCCAACACCCTACGCTCAACAAGAGAAGCCACCACGATGAGGAAGCCTGTGCACCCCAACAAAGAGTAGCTCCCCAATGACTGCAACTGGAGAAAGCATATGTGCAGCAACTCAAAGGAACCAAACATAAATAAATAAATTACAGAAGTCAACCCCCCTCTGAGCTCCTAAACCAGCCTGCACCTACCTCCAACCCTGAACTCCCCACACAATATTGAAACGATCTGTTTATGACTTTCCTGGCCTGCAGGTTTCTCAAAGGCAGTGAGTGGCCTCTTCTCTTTTATCTTCTCCCCGTGTCCAGCACAGAGAACTAGCTATGTTTTGATGAAAGAACTACCATCTTCTCTTGATTCTTATAAAGCTATCCGTCTCCAGTTTGGCAGTAACCAGTTCCCCCATCACACGATCGTTTCTGGAAAGTATATGAACTGCCCCTTACATGTGAGTAAGGAGTCGCTTGAAGCATAACGCATGAAGGGTTTAGACCCAATACTTTTGTACCTGTGCAAAAAAAGCCCCAGGCTAAGAAAGCAGGCTTTTTTGCCATAATGGTGGCTCAGAGGTTAAAGCGTCTGCCTCCAATGCAGGAGACCCGGGTTCGATCTCTGGGTGGGGAAGATCCCCTGGAGAAGGAAATGGTAACCCACTCCAGTATTCTCGCCTGGAGAATCCCATGGACAGAGGTGCCTGGTAGGCTACAGTCCACGGGGTCGCAAAGAGTCGGACACGACTGAACGACTTCACTTTCTTTTCTTCCAATGCCACTTAACTATAAAGCTCATTCAGTCCTAGGTGAGGGGGTATGGGGAGGGTTTTGGGGTCTTTATCTACAAAGTTCTTAGCTCAGGCCTGGGCGCCCACAGGCCCTACTCCCGCCTGCACGCAGTCTGGCTGGCAACACCTCCCCCTCCGATCTCCGAGGGCCACCCACCGCCAAGGCCCCGGCGCAAGGGCGGTCACCTTCTCCAGGGCAGCGCCTCTTCCTCGGGGTCGCTCTCCGTCACGGACCCCTCTACCACCGTTTCATCGCTGTCCCAGTCTGCGGCCTGGGAGCCTTCCTCCATCGCCACGTCGCACTCGGAATCTTTCTTATCCTCCTTCTCCAGCCCCTCCATTCCCGCAAAACAAAACAAACAAAAATTGTTTTTTAATTAAAAAAAGTAAAAATCACAAAACAAAGATTGCTCTGAGGGCCAGGAGAAATTATGAATTAATAAGGACATTCTTGGCGGGACACCGGCCTGTTCCGCGAGTGCAGCGACTCAGGCCGCGAGTGCGTCGTGAGGGAAGCGGGCCAGCGCCGCGGTGTGATCGCTCGCGGCCGGCAGGGGGAGCCTCACGAGGCCAACAGGGGCAGCCGCGCGCCGCCTGCAGGGGGAGCCGGGCGCCGCACGCCGCACGCCGCACGCCGCCCCCGCCCAGCCCGGCCTGGTCCCGCCCCGCCCCGCCCCGGTAGTGGCCGGAAGGAGCCGAGCGACCGCCAGAGGGCCCAGGGTTTCTCGGCGGTCCAGGGCGTGGCTTGCTGCCGCACCCACTTTCAGCACCTTTGCTTTGGGGCCCAGCGGTCAAGGGACTGGAGCTGCGGCCTCGGGGATCAGACAGGAAGCGTTGCCGCAGACAGACCGCGGGCCGAGCCCGCCTAACGCTTCCGGCAGAGAGGGAGAGCTGGGTCAGGTCCCCGTGCAGCGCCATCTCCGGGCTTGTGAGACGCAGACCCCGGAAGGAACTGTCGCCTCAGACAGACTTCTCTGAAGCCAGAATGTGATCTTAGCCCCGAAGAGTGCTTTTGAGTCCTCCAACTGCTGCCTTTTCCACATCCCCTTCCCCCGAAAGTCGCCTTAAGTAGGCAAAAACAAAAATATTAATCAGGAGTTTTTAAATCACCAGCTGATTTATTAATAACTGATGTATCCTGTATTTCTTTTCTCCCCCCTCATCAACTCTTTGGTTACCCTGGAATACAGATTGTGTAGGAAAGGCAGGTTAAATGCTTTATTTTTTCCCTTTATTAATTTTTATAATAATATGGGTGCCTGAGTGAGTGAGTCAGTGATAGTCGCTCAGCCCTGTCCGACTCTGCCACCCCGTGGACTGACTGGAGCCCACCAGACTCCTCTGTCCATGGAATTCTCCAGGCAAGAATATTAGAGTGGGTTGCCATTTCCTTCTCCAAATATGGGTGCCTAGCAACATCCAAAAATTACCAATTATTTTTAAATGAAGTGACTAGATTTTTATATATTTGATTTCAGCCTGTTGCTGCTGCTGCTGCTAAGTCACTTCAGTCCTGTCCGACTCTGTGTGACCCCATAGACGGCAACCCACCAGGCTCCCCCGTCTCTGGGATTCTCCAGGCAAGAACACTGGAGTGGGTTGCCATTTCCTTCTCCAGTGCATGAAAGTGGAAAGTGAAAGTGAAGTCGCTCAGTCGTGTCAGACAAATTGAAACTCATTTAAAACAAAGCCAAGTGGGCCCCACCTGCCAAGTGAGAGGAAAACTCCAATATGACAGGCTGCTTCTGCATAGCAAGTGTTTAGTACCCACCCTGGAATCTTCAGAGTCTAAGCACATATTGGGTCTTGGAAGGTTTATTATGTAAATGTTAGGAAATAGGATTTTTGACTCCTCAATTTACTTCACTTTTCAGTAGATGGAGTGGCTTTGTCATACTATTATTTTACTGTTTAGATCTTATTTAAGCCACTGCTATCTAAAACAGTGGTTGTCATTTAAACTTATTTAATACTGGTGAAGGTGTGGAGAAAGGGGAATCCTCCTACACAGTATAGAGATTCCTTAAAAAACTAAAGCTAGTGATCATGCTTGTAGGCATATATCTGGAAAAGACAAAAACTCTAATTCAAAAACATACATTGACCCCAATGTTAAAAGCAGCACTATTTACAGTATTCAAGACATGGAAGCAACCCAGATGTGCATGCATAGATGAATGGATAAGAAAGACATAGACACACACACACACACACACACACACTGGAACATTACTCAGTCATAAAGAATGAAATATTGTTATTTGCAGCAACATGGATGGGCATAAAAAAACACTAAGTGAAGTAAAGCAGAGAAAGATAAATATTATATGATATCACTTATATGTGGGGAAAATAATACAAATTAATTTATTTACAAAGCAGAAACAGACTCACAGACATACAAACAAACTTATGGCTACCAGAAGGGAAAGGGGGAGATGGGGAGGGATAAGTTAAGAGTATGAGATTAACAGGTATTATGATATATAAAAAACAACAATGATTTATTGTATAGCACAAGGAACTATATTCAATATCTTACCAAAACCTATAATGGAAAAGAATCTAAGAAAAGATCTGAATTACTTTGCTGTACACCAAAACACAATATTGTAAATCAACTGTACTTCAATAAAAATAAAATAAAATTATCTACAGTAAATATACAAAAAAAACTTACTTGAATATTCCTCACCTCAACCCCATAAGCCAGGCAGAATAGTAATAAATATGCAAAGAACTAGACCTCTTTGTGTTTTTAATACATCTCCACCTACATCCTGCATTATTCACTTCAGTTCAGTTGAGTCCTTCAGTCGTGTCTGACTCTTTATGACCCCATGAGTTGCAGCACGCCAGGCCTCCTGTCCATCACCAACTCCCAGAGTTCACTCAGACTCACGTCCATCGAGTCAGTGATGCCATCCAGCCATCTCATCCTCTGTCGTGCCCTTCTCCTCCTGCCACCAATCCCTCCCAGCAGCAGGGTCTTTTCCAATGAGTCAACCCTTCGCATGAGGTGGCGAAAGTATTCGAGTTTCAGACTCAGCTTCAGTCCTTCCAATGAACACCCAGGACTGATCTCCTTTAGGATAGACTGGTTGGATCTCCTTGAAGTCCAAGGGACTCTCAAGAGTCTTCTCCAACACCACACTTCAAAATCATCAATTCTTCGGCGCTCAGCCTTCTTCACAGTCCAACTCTCACATCCATACATGACCACTGGAAAAACCATAGCCTTGACTAGACGGACCTCTGTTGGCGAAGTAATATCTCTGCTTTTCAATATGCTATCTAGGTTGGTCATAACTTTCCTTCCAAGGAGCAAGTCTTTTAATTTCACTGCTGCAATCACCATCTGCAGTGATTTGGGAGCCCCCAAAAATAAAGTCTGACACTGTTTCCATTGTTTCCCCATCTATTTGCCATGAAGTGATGGGACCAGATGCCATTATCTTCGTTTTCTGAATGTTGAGCTTTAAGCCAACTTTTTCACTCTCCTCTTTCACTTTCATCAAGAGGCTTTTGAGTTCCTCTTCACTTTCTGCCATAAGGGTGGTGTCATCTGCATATCGGAGGTGATTGATATTTCTCCCGGCAATCTTGATTCCAGCTTGTGCTTCTTCCAGCCCAGCGTTTCTCATGATGTACTCTGCATATAAGTTAAATAAGCAGGGTGACAATATACAGCCTTGACATACTCCTTTTCAAGTCTGTTGTTCCATGTCCAGTTCTAACTGTTGCTTCCTAAGAGGCAGGTCAGGTGGTCTGGTATTCCCATCTCTTTCAGAATTTTCCACAGTTTACTGTGATCCACACAGTCAAAGGCTTTGGCATAGTCGATAAAGCAGAAATAGATGTTTTTCTGGAACTCTCTTGCTTTTTCAATGATCCAGTGGATGTTGGCAATTTGATCTCTGGTTCCTCTGCCTTTTCTAAAACCAGCTTAAACATCTGGACGTTCATGGTTCACATATTGCTGAAGCCTGGCATTCTTTTATATTACTAAAGCATTACTTTACCAGCATGTGAGATGAGTGCAATTGTGTGGTAGTTTGAGCATTCTTTGGCATTGCCTTTCTTTGGGATTGGAATGAAAACTGACCTTTTCCAGTCCTGTGGCCATTGCTTAGTTTTCCAAATTTGCTGGCATATTGAGTGCAGCACTTTCACAGCATCATCTTTCAGGATTTGGAATAGCTCAACTGGAATTCCATCACCTTCACTAGCTTTGTTCATAGTGATGCTTTCTAAGGCCCACTTGAGTTAACATTCCAGGATGTCTGGCTCTAGGTCAGTGATCACACCATCGTGATTATCTGGGTTGTAAAGATCTTTTTTGTACAGTTCTTCTGTGTATTCTTGCCACCTCTTCTTAATATCTTCTGCTTCTGTTAGGTCCATACCATTTCTGTCCTTTATTGAGCCCATCTTTTTATGAAATGTTCCCTTGGTATCTCTAATTTTCTCGAAGAGATCTCTAGTCTTTCCCATTTTGTTCTTTTCCTCTATTTCTTTGCATTGATCACTGAAGAAGGCTTTCATATCTCTCCTTGCTATTCTTTGGAACTCTGCATTCAGATGCTTATATCTTTCCTTTTCTCCTTTGCTTTTCACGTCTCTTCTTTTCACAGCTATTTGTAAGGTCTCCACAGACAGCCATTTTGCTTTTTTTGCTTTTCTTTTCCATGGGGATGGTCTTGATCCCTGTCTCCTGTCCAATGTCACGAACCTCAGTCCATAGCTCATCAGGCACTCTGTCTATCAGACCTAGTCCCTTAAATTTAGTTCTCACTTCCACTGTATAATCATAAGGGATTTGATTTAGGTCATACCTGAATGGTCTAGTGGTTTTCCCGATTTTCTTCAATTTAAGTCTGAATTTGGCAATAAGGAGCTCATGATCTGAGCCATAGTCAGCTCCTGGTCTTGTTTTTGCTGACTGTATAGAGCTTCTCCATCTTTGGCTGCAAAGAATATAATCAATCTGATTTCCGTGTTGACCATCTGGTGATATCCATGTGTAGAGTCTTCTCTTGTGTTGTTGGAAGAGGGTGTTTGCTATGACCAGTGCATTCTCTTGGCAAAACTCTATTAGCCTTTCCCCTGCTTCATTCCGTATTCCAAGGTCAAATGTGCCTGTTACTCCAGGTGTTTCTTGACTTCCTACTTTTGCATTCCAGTCCCCTATAATGAAAAGGACATCTTTTTTGGGTGTTAGTTCTAAAAGATCTTGTAGGTCTTCACAGAACCGTTCAACTTTAGCTTCTTCAGCGTTACTGGTTGGGGCATAGGCTTGGATCACCATTGGATATTGAATGGTTTGCCTTGGAAACGAACAGAGATCATTCTGTTGTTTTTGAGATTGCATCCAAGTACTGCATTTCGGACTCTTTTGTTGACCATGATGGCTACTCCATTTCTTCTGAGGGATTCCTGCCCGCAGTAGTAGGTATAATGGTCATCTGAGTTAAATTCAGCCATTCCAGTCCATTTGAGTTCGCTGACTCCTAGAATGTTGATGTTTACTCTTGCCATCTCCTGTTTGACCACTTCCAATTTGCCTTGATTCATGGACCTGACATTCCAGGTTCCTATGCAATATTGCTCTTTACAGCATTGGACCTTGCTTCTATCACCAGTTCCATCCACAACTGGGTATTGTTTTTGCTTTGGCTCCATCCCTTCATTCTTTCTGGAGTTATTTTTCCACTGATCTCCAGTAGCATATTGGGCACCTACAGACCCGGGGAGTTCCTCTTTCAGTATCCTATCATTTTGCCTTTTCATTCTGTTCATGGGGTTCTCAAGGCAAGAATGCTGAAGTGGTTTGCCATTCCCTTCTCTTAGTGGACCACATTCTGTCAGACCTCTCCACCATGACCTGTCCGTCTTGGGTGGCCCCACACGGCATGCCTTAGTTTCATTGAGTGAGACAAGGCTGTGGTCCATGTGATCATATTGGCTAGTTTTCTGTGATTATGGTTTCAGTTTGTCTGCCCTCTGATGCCCTCTCGCAACACCCACTGTCTTACTTGGGTTTCTCTTACCTTGGGCGTGGGGTATCTCTTCACGGCTGCTCCAACAAAGCCCAGCTGCTCCTCCTTACGTTGGACAAGGGGTATCTCCTCACCGCCGCCCCTCCTGACCTTGAATGTGGAGTTGCCCCTCTCGGCCCTCCTGCGCCTGAGCAGCCACCACTCCTTGGACGTGGGGTAGCTCCTCTCGGCCGCCGCCCCTGACCTCTAAGGTGAATTAAAAGTAGAGTGCCAGCTTGACCACCTCAGATTTCCATTAGGCACTGAAAATTTCAAATTTCAGGACCTAAATTTGTTTTGAATATCCAATAGCATATATGAAAGTGAAAGTGAAGTCACTAAGTCATATCCGACTCTTTGCAACGCCATGGACTGTAGCCCACCAGGCTCCTCCACCCATGGAATTTTCCAGGCAAGAGTATTGGAGTGGGTCACCATTTCCTTCTCCAGGGGATCTTCCTGACCAAAGGATAGAACCCGGTCTCCTGCATTGCAGGCAGATGTTTTACTGTCTGAGCCACCAGCAGCAGACTAATAGCATATATGCCATGTCACAAATGTTCATGAGGATCAATGCCCTGGAGGAGGGTTGGGAATTAGGGCCCTTTCTTTACTGCCCTCTCGTCTTAATGGATGAGGCAGACGATAAACAAGTACATGAATAAATGAGATAACTCAGAGAGTGATCTGTGCCTGAAAGAAAGAGGGTGCTGATTAGACACCATGGTCAGAGACCACCTCTCTGAGTAGGTGACATTTGACCTAAGACCTACAACATGAATACAAGTGCAAAGCTCTGAGACGTCCCAGGAGGCTTCTGCGCCTTGAGCTGGGGAGTCGGGGGAGAGCAGCGAGGAACAAGGCTCAGGCACTAAGCAGGAAGTGGAGTATGTACAATCTGTAACGTAACAAGAATTGCTTGGAAGTGTGGATTTTGAAAAAGAAGTCTCAGGATTTTATAGCTACACAATATATGTGGCTTTTATAATGAAAATTTTTTCCTGCCTATAGCTTCATATCATCTCCATTCTATCCAGGATACTTTATTTTTTTTAACTTCTTATTTTGTATTGAGCTATAGCTGATTAACAAAGTTGTGATAGTTTCAGGTGAACAGTGAAGAGACCCAACCATATATTTACATGTATCCATTCTCCCCCAAACTCCTCCCCCATCCAGGCTGCCACATAATGTTGAGCAGAGTTCTGTAAGTTATACAGTAGGTCTCATCAGTCATCCATTTTAAATATGGCAGGGTGTACATGTCCATCCCAAACTCCTTAACTATCCTGGTTACTCTGGATCCCAGAACTATAAGATTTGAGACTTTTATGGAAGGTTTGATTAATCATAAATACAATACAACTTGAATATCTAAGAGAGTAAACCCACATTTCACTTTATTACTTTACCACCTCCCACAATAAAGATAGATAAAATATTTCACTGACTATTTCATGGTAAGTATTTTAAAATACATTTTCCTAAAAGAACATTCATTTTCTCAATGATTTGTATTTAAAAAGAAAAAATGTTGATGTTCATCAACCCAAACAATTCATATGGTGTTTAGCACAAATCAGAACTGTTTTGTGAATTGAAAATTGAATGAGAATATTATGCAATCAGAAAAATTGGGATACGTGAGACCCTTTCTCAAAAACTGCAAAATGTGGGAAAACAAAGAGACAAGTTTGTGCAGGATTAGATGTTGGTTCAGTACCTAAATTTGTTCTGCAGTCACATTATAGTTGATTCACTGCAGAAATTTGCCAAGCACAACTCCTACAGGCTATGCCCTTCTTAGTACAGAATTTAATAGAGAAGTTCAATTTTACTTTAAAATAGCATACATAGAATAGATATGAAAGTACTTCAGAAAGTTAAAAGTACTCTGAAATTTAAGATAGTAGCCTGCACGTGTGCATGCTAAGTAAATCAATCCTTTCCAACTCTTTGTCACCATACAGACTGCAGCCTGCCATGCTCCTCTGTCCATGGAATGTTCTAGGCAAGAATACTGGAGTGAGTTGCCATTTCCTTCCCCAGGAGATCTTCCCAACCCAGGGATCAAACCTGCATTTCTTACGTCTCCTGCATTGGCAGGCAGGCTCTTTACCGCTAGTGCCACCTGGGAAGTCGTTAAGATAGTAGCCTAATATGCAATTAATATTTCTTTTTTAAAAAATCTGAAAAATAACTCATAGCATCTGTTATTCTGATAACAGACAAAAAAATATAATGAAGTCCATAAAATCAGCAAAAGATGACTGCAAAAACATTCAGCATTTCAAAAATGAGAAACACAGGATCAGACATGCCTAGTAATAAATCATAACAACCCTCCCTGACCCACTGCCCCAGGATGCCTGCAAGGTGTTGCTATTGTGTGTGATCTTTACTATTATAGTTATTCGTTGTTTAGCTCTACTGGACCATGAATAATACATTTTTTTTAGAAGGGAAAATGCAAAATGTCCCAGTTAGGGGAAACAGTTATACACTGATCATCTGTCTCAGAAAGAGAACTACAACATTTTATCATTTATGATGACATGAAAAAGCAACAATATTGTAACATGATTATGAGGGTTTTGTAAGGATTCTTAAGATTATTTTCCCCCTATAATATAATCACCATATGGTCAATACCAAAATCAGATTGATTATATTCTTTGCAGCCAAAGATGGAGAAGCTCTATACAGTCAGCAAAAGCAAGACCGGGAGCTGACTGTGGCTCAGATCATGAACTCCTCATTGTCAAATTCAGACTTAAATTGAAGAAAGTATGGAAATCCACTAGACCATTCAGGTATACCTAAATCAAATCCCTTATGATTATACAGTAGAAGTGAGAAATAGATTTAAGGGACTAGATCTGATACATAGAGTGCCTGATGAACTATGGACTGAGGTTTGTAATACTGTACAGGAGACAGGGATCAAGACCATCCCCATGGAAAAGAAATGCAAAAAAGCAAAATGGCTGCCTGGGGAGGCCTTACAAATAGCTGTGAAAAGAAGAGACGTGAAAAGCAAAGGAGAAAAGGAAAGATATAAGCATCTGAATGCAGAGTTCCAAAGAAGGGCAAGGAGAGACAAGAAAGCCTTCTTCAGTGATCAATGCAAAGAAATAGAGGAAAACAACAGAATGGGAAAGACTAGAAGGACAGAAACAGTATGGACCTAACAGAAGCAGAAGATATTAAGAAGAGGTGGCAAGAATACACAGAAGAACTGTACATAAAAGAGCTTCATGACCCAAATAATCACGATGGTGTGATCACTCACCTAGAGCCAGACATTCTGAAGTGCGAAGTCAAGTGGGCCTTAGGAAGCATCACTACAAACAAAGCTAGTGGAGGTGATGGAATTCCAGTTGAGCTATTTCAAATCCTAAAAGATGATGCTGTGAAAGTGCTGCACTCAGTATGCCAGTGAATTTGGAAAACTCCTTTTCCAAAGGACTGAGAAAGGTCAGTTTTCATTCCAATCCCAAAGAAAGGCAATGCCAAAGAATGTTCAAACTACTGCACAATTGCAGTCATCACACACACTAGCAAAGTAATGCTCAAAATTCTCCAAGCCAGGCTTCAAGAGTACGTGAAACAAGAACTTCCAGATGTTCAAGCTGGATTTAGAAAAGGCAGAGGAGCCATAGGTCAAATTGCCAACATCCATTGGATCACTGAAAAAGCAAAAGAGTTCCAGAAAAACATCTACTTCTGCTTCATTGACTACGCCAAAGCCTTTGACTATGTGGATCACAACACACTGTGGAAAATTCTTCAAGAGATGGGAATACCAGACCACCTTACCTTCCTCCTGAGAAATCTGTATACAGGTCAAGAAGCAATAGTTAGAACTGGACATGGAGCAACAGACTGGTTCCAAATAGGAAAAGGAGTACGTCAAGGCTGTGTACTGTCACCCTGCTTATTTAACTTCTATGCAGAGTACATCATGAGAAACCCTGGGCTGGAAGAAGCACAAGCTGGAGTCAAGATTGCCAGGAGAAATATCAATAACCTCAGATATGCAGATGACACCACCCTTATGACAGAAAGCAAAGAGGAACTAAAGAGCCTCTTGATGAAAATGAAAGAGGAGAGTGAAAACCTGGCTTAAAACTCAGGTTTCAAAAAACAAAGATCATGGCATCTGGTCCCACCACTTCACGGCAAATAGATGGGGGAACAATGGAAACAGTGACAGACTTTATTTTCTTAGGCTCTAAAATCACTGCAGATGGCGATGGCAGCCATGAAATTAAAAGATGCTTGCTCTTTGGAAGAAAAGCTATAACAAAACTCCTCATAGTAGTAGTGTTAGTCACTCAGTCATGTTCAACTCTTTTCGATCCCATGGACTGCAGCCTGCCAGGTTCCTTTGTCCATAGGATTTTCCAAGCAAGAATACTGGAGTGGGTTGCCATTTCCTCCTCCAGGGGATCTTCCCAACCCGGGTATCAAACCCACATCTCTTACATCTCCTGCATTTGCAGGAAGGTTCTTTACCACTAGTGTTACCTGGGCAGCCCTAGCTTACAAACCTAGACAAACTTAGACCGCATATTAAAAAGCAGAGACATTACTTTGCCAACAAAAGTTTGTCTAGTCAAAGCTATGGTTTTCCAGTAATCATGTACGGATCTGAGAGTTGGACCGTAAAGAAAGCTGAGTGGCGAAGAATTGATGCTTTTGAACTGTGGTGTTGGAGAAGACTCTTGAGAGTCCCTTGGACTGCAAGGAAATCCAACCAGTCCATCCTAAAGGAAATCAGTCCTGAATATTCAATGGAGTGACTGATGCTGAAGCTGAAGCTCCAATACTTTGGCCACCTGATTATGAAGAACTGACTCATTGGAAAAGACCCTGATGCTGGGAAAGATTGAGGGCAGGAGGAGAAGGGAATGACAGAGGATGAGATGGTTGGATGGCATCACCGACTCGATGGACAAGAGTTTGAGTAAGCTCCGGGAGTTGGTGATGGACTGGGAAGCCTGGCGTGCGGTGGTTCATGGGGTTGCAAAGAGTCGGACATGATTGAGCTACTGAACTGAACTGAACTGAGGGGGATTGAGGAAATTAGAGGGTATCAATCATATCAAGCCACCACCTGAACTTGCTACTGAAGAACTGTGTAATTTTTTTAATATCTTTCCTTCATTAAGGGATAATTTACAAATAATGACCTTACATAACTTAGAGTTCAGCTCAGTATGTGGTGTATCTTTTTAACTATTGTAAATTTCTATATTTCTTTAAAAAGCATACACAACCTATAGGAGGAAAATGGGAGTGGTAGGTATAAAAATGGTAATAATTCAAATCCTAAAAGTATAATTTACATAGTTGATATATAATAAAAGTATAGATTTTAACTGATTTTTTTGACTCATGAAATTGCAAATTTACACATGGTAATGGGGTCTTTCTTGTGTATAACTGAAACAGTCACGTAAACAAATTTCAGTTCAATTGCTCAGTTGTGTCTGCCTCTTTGTGACCCCACAGACTGCAACATACCAGGCTTCTCTGTCCATCACCAACTCCCAGAGCTTGCTCAAACTCATGTCCATCGAGTCGGTGATGCCATCCAACCATCTCATCCTCTGTCGTCCCCTTCTCCTGCCCCCAATCCCTCCCAGCATCAGGGTCTTTTCCAATGAGTCAGTTCTTCACATCAGGTGGCCAAAGTATTGGAGCTTCAGCTTCAGCATCAGTCCTTCCAATGAATATTTAGGACTGATTTCCTCTAGGATTGACTGATTTGATCTCCTTGCAGGCCAAGGGACTCTCAAAGAGTCTTCTCCAACACCACAGTTCAAAAGCATCAATTCTTCAGCACTCAACTTTCTTTACAGTCCAACTGTCACATCTATACATGACCACTGGAAAAACCATAGCTTTGACTAGATGGACCTTTGTTGGCAAAGTAATGTCTCTGCTTTTTTAATATGCTGTCTAGTTTTGTCATAGCTTTTCTTCCAAGAAGCAAGTGCCTTTTAATTTCATGGCTGCAGTCACCATCTGCAGTGATTTTGGAAACCAAGAAAATAAAGTTTTGTTTCCCCATCTATTTGCCATGAAGTAATGGGACGGGGTCGGAGAAGGCAATGGCACCCCACTCCAGTATTCTTGCCTGGAAAATCTCATGGATGGAGGAGCCTGGTAGGCTGCAGTCCATGGGGTCGCTAAGAGTTGGACATGACTGAGCGACTTCACTTTCACTTTTCACTTTCATGCATTGGAGAAGGAAATGGCAACCCACTCCACTGTTCTTGCCTGGAGAATCCCAGGGATGGGGGAGCCTGGTGGGGTGCTGTCTCTGGGGACACACAGAGTCGGACATGACTGAAGTGACTTAGCAGCAACAGCAGTAGCAATGGGACCGGGTGCCATGATCTAAATTTTTTGAAAGTTGAGTTTTAAGCCAGCTTTTTCGAAAGACACAAAAATCCTAGCCACAAAAGGTTAACCAGAATTTTGATGTAGTTAATGATGCAATTCAATAATTTTGACAATATATTTACATTCAGGAAATCCCTGCTTAAAACAAGATAAAGAATATTTCTATTGCTTCTGTCCTTTCCTTGATACCTACCCCCAGACAAAGATTTTCTGATTTCTATCATGTAGAGTAGTTTCTCTGCACCACAGAGTGCTGTTTCATACAAATGGAATCATATAATATGTATCTTTTTAAAACTGGCTTCTTTTAGTAAGTTTGATGCTTTTGAAATTCACTTATGTGGTTTATATTAATTCCTTTTTTTGCTGAGTACTATTACATGTATGAATATACCAAATTTATTTAGTCCATTCATTGTGGACAAATATTTATTTCCACTTTGGAGGCTATTATAAAGAGATTGCTATTCATATTCTCATTGAAGTCTTTTTTGTGGATGTATGTTTTCATTTCTCTTACATAAATACCTAGAGTACAACTGCTGAGGCTTATGGTAGGTATATGTTTATAAGAAATTGCCTTTCTGTACTCCTACCAGCCACATATGAAAGCTCTGTTTGTTCTGTATCTTCACCAACAGTTGATATTGTCAATCTTCTATGTATTACCCATTCTGGTGGGCGTGAATGTATCTTATTGTGCTTTTTTAAAACAATTGTATTTATGTATTTATTTTTGGCCACGCTGGGTCTTCAGTGCTTTATGCAGGCTTTCTTTGTTATAGAGGGTGGTGGCAATATGCAGTCTTCTCGTGGTATGGTTTTCCTTGTCGCAGAGCACGGGCTGCAGGTGCACAGACTGAAGTGATTGCTCGTGGACTACTTCATGGACTTGGCAGTTGCAGCCATGAGCTCCAGAGAATGGCTCAGTAGCTGTGGTGCACAGGCTTAGCTGCTCTGCAGCATGTGGGATCTTCCCAGACCAGGGATCGAACTCGTGTGTCCCCTGTATTGGCAGGCGAATACTTAACCTACTGCGCTACAAGAGAAGTCCTCACTGTGGTTTTAATTTGCATTTCCCTCATGGCTAAGGATACTAAGCACCTTCTGTATGCTTTTTGGCTGTACTTTTTTTGAAGTGTTTGTTCAAACTTTTTTCCCACTTGCCAATTTGGCTATTTGTATTTTAATCGTTTGTTTGTAGGAGTCCTTTACACATTCTGAATGTGAGGCCTTTGTCAGATATATCTATAATAAATACTTTTTAATGTGTCTCTGGCTTGCCTATTCATTTTATTACTAATGTCTTTTTATCAGCCAAGAGGTTTTAATTTGGATGATGTCTGGTGTATAGATTTTTTTTCTGTATGGTTAGTGCTTACATTAGTTTCCTAAGGCTGCCATAATAAATTACCACATACAGGATGGCTTAAAATAACAGAAATTCATTATCTCACAATTCCGAAGCCAGAAGTCTAAAATCAAGGTGTTGGCCAGGACAGGTTCTCTCCAAAGCTTCCAGGTGAGAATCTATTCCACCCTTTCTCTTAGCTTCTGCTGTTCCTGACAGTCCTGGTCATTCGTTGCCTTGATTCCAATCTCTACTCCATCATCCAGTGGTGTTCTCCCTGTACATCTCTTTCTCTGTGTTTCTTCCCCTCTTCTTGTAAGAACTCTAGTCAGATTAGAGTAGAGCCTACCCTATTCCACTTGACCTCAGCTTAAGTTATATAATTACAACAAAACAACCCCATTTCCCAATAAGGTCACATTCTGAGGTTCCTGGAAGGATATGAGTTTGTGGGAGAGGACACTACGCACCCCAATGCAGTGCTCTTTGGTCTTATGCTAAAAATCTTTGCTTAAGCCAAAGTCATGAGGATATTTTCCCTTGTTTTCTTCTGGAAACATTATGGTTCTAACCCTACATTTCATTCTATGTTTTATCTCAGATTATTTTTTGTGTATGTATTGAGGTTGGGGACAAGATTCTTTTCTTTTTTCCATATGCATGTCCTATTGTTCCAGCTCCTTGTGTTATAAGGTTAGCCTTTCTTCATTTTATGGCTTGGCACTTCCACTTATTTTTATTACAGGTGTGACATCTTTCCTATATGATAACTACCAGAGTTAAATATTGATAAAGCGTAATTAGACCATAGATGAACGTTGGTTTCTTCTTGCATCATCTGTATAGTGAAAAAAAATATGATTGTGTGTCCTTTAGCTTAAATTTTCACACTGTGGGCAATAATTATGAAAGGAGAGGTTCAGTAGAGGAAAGTGTTAAATGAGATGAGGGGAGGTTGAACTGTTTTCCAGACACAGAAGGAAGAAAGGACATTTCAGGTAGAAAGACCGAACCTCATGACTCAGGGACAGAAGGCCCTGCATCTAGAACTGGCTCTTTATAACATGATTTCTTTGTGGCAGTTCAAAGTTGAGTTCTCGTTAATCCTTTTACAAGCCAGTTACATGCTGAAAGAAATAGTCACTGTTCGTGAGCCTCAGTTGAAGGAGATTATATACGGGCAAAGGGACCACAGCTACCCAGCCCCAGGCGAGTGGTCATTCTTTCTTTCTGTCACCGTTCTCCTTCAACAATCATTTTAGTTTTTGCTTTTCTTTCTTTGGGCTTCCCTGGTGGCTCAGCTAGTAAAGAATCCGCCTGCAATGCGGGAGACCTGGGTTTAATCCCTGGGTTGGAAAGATCCCTTGGAAAAGGGAAAGGCTACCCACTCCAGTATTGTGTCCTGGAGAATTCCATGGACTGTGTAGTTCACAGGGTCGCGAAGAGTCGGGAAGATTCCCAGGGGAAGAAAATGGCAACTCACTCCAGTACTCTTGCCTGGAAAATTCCATGGATGGAGGAGACTGGTAGGCTACAGTCCATGGGATCAGAGAGTCAGACACGACTGAGCAACTTCCCCGGTTCACTGATTTTTCTCTCTTTACTGTCCGCCTCTAGTCTTCCACCTCGTACTTGGTTTTCCTACTATAATGTCTATACTGTTGAAAAATTAACTCACTTTCCCCCCCAAGTAGGACTCAGAGAATTGAGACTTCCAAAACTTATTCTACATTATTATTGCTTTTTCTTTTTTGTTTCTCTTCTTCCCCTTAGCTTAACTCAAAGGCTGATGCTTTCAGGACTGGACTATGGGGAAGACAGAGAGATGGGGGAGGGAGGCAGGGAAGTCCTTTCTAGATTGGTGTCAAAGGAGAGTTGGATCCAGCTTTGACTAGTTTGTAAGATCTGATTGTTAAATTTTCAGGAATTTGCAAGTCAGTTATTAAATACGGTCACTAAGGAAAAGGAAAGATAGCACTAAGTCGTGTCTGACTCTTGCAATCCCATGAACTGTAGCCTTCCAGGCTTCTCTGTCCATGGGATTCTCCAGGCAAGAATACTGGAGTGGGTTGCCATTTCCCTCTCCAGGGAACTTCCCAACCCAGGAATTGAACCCAGGTCTTCTGCATTGTCGGCAGATGCTTTCCTGACTAGCTACACAGGAAACATGGGAAATATAGTCACTATTAAAAATTAAAGTATATGAGCATACTTGAACAAATTATATTAAAAATAAAGGCAATAAATCCCCAAAACTCATCACTTCCCAAATCTTTTGTTATATTTTACTATGGGGCTAAATTTTGTGTTTTACTGAGCAGAGGAAGAGAACCAAGAAAGAAGAACTAATAATGTATAGAATAAGTTTTGCAGTATTTACACCACCAAAATCTACAAATGCTACCGAGTGCCCGTCTCCCCTCTACATGCCCTGCTCCCACACATCATAGGGCTAGCTATTAAACATTTGCCAGCACAGCACTCTAGTGATATTTTTCTAAGGTAGTTTTGTACTCTCTGGGTCTGAGATTTGTATCAGGGAACTCTTGGGCTTCCAGGTAGCTCTAGTGGTAAAAAACCCACCTGCCAACGCAAGACATGGGTTTGATGACTGGGTCAGGAAGAT
This sequence comes from Bubalus kerabau, assembly GCF_029407905.1. Lineage (NCBI taxonomy): Eukaryota > Metazoa > Chordata > Mammalia > Artiodactyla > Bovidae > Bubalus > Bubalus kerabau. Next base: position 11,045,466 of record NC_073633.1, read on the forward strand.
CCCCTGGAGGAGGGCATGGCAACCCACTCTAGTATTCTTGCCTAGAGAATCCCAAGGATAGAGGAGTCTGGCAGGGTGCACAGAGTCCTAAGAGTCAGACACGACTGAAGCACCGTCGTGTGACTTAGTAAAGCACAGCTCTCTCCTAAAGGACTTTGTAATATTTTTGGAGACCTGACCCGCCACTTCAGTTATCTTGATCTGGGAGTATTTCCCTGTTTTAATGATCCCTTATTCCAGCCTTGGATATGGAATACAGAAGTCCATCTCCATCTTTTCTGCGGAGAACTGTTCTCCTTCTAGACTACACTTGGGGCAGGATATAATGAGCATGTCCCCTATCTAGCTCAGAGAAACAAGTTCTGGTTGTGCACAATGATTACCCCCTTTGCTCTACCATCAGAGCCAAAGAGTCTTCTACTCATTAGTTTCCTCAGTTATGAATCAGATACCAGTCTTTCTCTGGAGAACTGGTCTTCTTTCAACCCTTCCTCATCTCATTAAATGCTTCCCTCTGCTGAGCTGCCTCTTTCATAATCATTGTCCACAGTGTGATGTTTTGTTTTATTTTATTATTTCTGGCTGCACCATGTAACATGCAGGATTTCATTTCCCCAACAGGGGATCAAACCTGCACTCCTGCATTGGAACCATGGAATCAACCATTGGACTTCTAGGGAAGTTCCCAGTGTGATATTTTAAATTAAAGCAAATGTATTTACTTTTTTTCATACTATATATGATGGCAGAAGAGACCAACACCTACCTTATAGTCTCATTATACTTTATCAGGCTTTCCTGATGGCTTAGTGGGTAAAGACTCAGCCTGCAATGCAGGAGACACAGGAGACATGGGTTTGATTCTTGGGTCAGCAAAATCCCCTGGAGTAGGAAATGGCAACCCACTCCAGTATCCTTGCCTGGAAAATTCCATGGACAGAAGACCCTGGCAGGGCATAGTCCACGGGGTCACAAAGAATTGGACACGACTGAGTGACTAAGCATGCATACTTGATCAATATTTAACTCTGGCAGTCATCACATATCAGGGAACATATCATGATTGTGATAAAAGTAAGCGGAGGTGCCAAGTCATAAAATGAAGAAAGGTTAACACAAGGTGCTGCGGGCACAACTGGACAACCATATGGGAAAAAAAAATAAACCTTGTCCTTTGTCTCAATACATACACAGGAAATAATTTGAGGTAAATCATGGGACAAGCATCCTACAATCCAGTAATCCTATTCCTGGAGAAATCTTCACCCATCGGTACCAGGACACACATACTACGTTACTCATAACAGCCTCAAAATATAACCGGCCCACTTATCCTCAGGAGAACAGAACTAAGTGTTCATGAGGAGGAGAATGGACAGATCACGGTATACTGTAAGATGGGCTATCTTATGGCTGAGAAAAGGAAGAACTTAGCAGCATGGATGACTTTTAGAAACCGTTCTTAAAAAGTTTAGAAACAAACAAAACTGAACAGTATATTAGGGTCCATTCATATGTGGTGAAACTCAAAATAAAGGGATGTTCCAAAAAAAATTCAGGATAGTGACCACCTCTCTGGGAGAGGGAGATGGGCAGGACGGGAAAGAGTTCATAACTGAAAACAACTGGCAACATCTTATGTCTTGACATGTGCATTTCATCACAGTATCTATTTTGTTATTATGTTTCATAGCTTCCACAGGATGCACGTATGTGTATATATTGTATGTATGTATACACACATCATGTACCATATATGTGCAATACTTTATCATCAAACAAAAAAGTTTATATGTATGTCTACATATACAATATATATAATTAAACAAAAAACATATGTGTACACATATACAATATCTATACAATATTTTATAGTTTAAAAAGTACAGGAAAAAACCTGGAAGGGAAGAAATGCACTAAAGTGATTATCACCCTGAGTGATTATCTCTGAGTTCTGGGTAATTATTTTCTCCACTATAATTTTCTATTATTTTCCCAATTGCTTAAATGGTAGTGTAATACTTTTATAATCAGAAAATGGCAATTTTTACAATATAAAGTAATTTTTAGAATGTCTAGAACATTTGTACTGTTTTTTGAAACCGGATTAGAAACTTCAGTCAAATTTCTTTTCACATGCCCTAGGAGGGATAATCTCTAAAGATTTAACATTGTGTTTAGCTGACAGATGTCAAAATGCTAATGAACACGTTTCAACTACGCCAACACGGTCTTTAAATATTCAGCCCTTAGTTTTTCTTTCTTCCTGTCTTTTGAAGATATGCTCCCTGGTTCTGTGTTTAGGCTTTTATCCTTCCTATTTCCCGTAGCTCCAAGTTTCCTTCAAGTTCGAGTTCAGTACTTCAGAAGCTTTGGATAAACCTGAAGACTGCTTTTCCCACAGCCCTTTAGCAACATCTAGTGGGTATCTAAAAACAGCACAAGACAGTTTCCCACATAATTTAAAGAGCAACTGTTTTGATAGCAAATGTGACTTAGCAAAAAAAAAAAGTCTTAAATCCTCAAGACAAATGGAATCTCTCCTGTGATTAAATAACTTTACATGTATGGGTGTGTAGGTAAACATTTAAGATAAAATGTAGCTGACATTTCCTCATCTAACCTGCTGGAATTTAAACAACATTTGTTACTATATTGTATAATGGGCATTATCTTGTAGAACCATATGAGAGGTCCCTAAGCAAGAGTACCAGAGCAATGTAAAATCCTTCAAAAGCGAAAAGGAAGAGCTTGTATAGAATGCACGTATAAGGAATAGAAGTGCCGAGGAATATAAGCACAGGGTAAGAGAGAAGAGAGCAGGAGGGAAGGCACAGGGAGGAAGCCAAGGAAGAAGAGCAAAGTGAAGCAGAATCACGGGAACTGGCAAGTTTACAGAATTCATGTTTATCCTAACATAACTGCACTCCAGTCACTGTTGTCAACCAAAAGGTCGGTGTCTCTTAGCCCTGTGCCTGTGTGAGGTACCCAGTCCCCTGAAGATCTTTGCCATGTTTCCCTTTGACTTGATGCATTACCTCTCCCATCACCCTATCACTAAAAGTTGAGGACCTAGGTAGGTGATAGCACGTAGCTGATAGTCAAGGGGGAAAAGTTACCTTAGAAACTCGTTAATCTCTCTGTGCCTTAACTTCTCTAGCTGCAAATTAGAGATTAATTTGGTCCCTGTTTCTTTTCATAGACATTTCTCCATGATAATCAACTATTATTTCTGAAAATGCTTTTACTCTTAGGAAAAATCCATAAAGTTTATATGATAATGTCAGCATTCCTGTACACAACTAAGAAGCAAATACCTACTCCTGGCTGTCTAACATGTGGGGCTGGGCCGAGTACCACATGAGTTAGGAAATCTCTGCAAACTGGGACCTTTTTTCCCCCTAATTTGGCTTATTGGAAAGGGAAATAGAAGCATTATGAGGAATTATTGAGGCAGTATGGTGGGGAGGCAAAAAGTACGATGTTGGGGAAATGGAAGCCTTGCTCTATCAGACAGTAAAATGTATTTTAAAAGCTCTATGAATGAAAAGGCTATCGGTCCTGAATATTCATTGGAAGGACTGATGCTGAAGCTAAAGCTCCAATACTTTGGCCACTCAATAAGAAGAAGTGATTCATTGGAAAAGACCCTGATGCTGGAAAAGACTGAAGGCAGGAGGAGAAGGGATGATGGAGGATGAGATGTTTGGATGGCATCACCGACTCGATGGACATGAGTTTGAGCAAGCTCCAGGAGCTGGTGATGGACAGGGAAGTCTAGTGTGCTTCAGTCCATGGGGTCGCAAAAGAGAAACCATGGGAAAATATTTGGAGAACATATAACCAGGAAATTATTAGTATCCAGAGTATATTAAAAACAAAAAAACTTTTCTAAATCAATAAGAAAAATATCAAACAATCCCACAGAAAAATGTGCAAAGGTCATGAACAAGCATTTCATTCAAGAGGAAACTTGAACACATGATAAGATGCTCAACTTCATTTGTAAAATCAGGAAAATGCAAACTGAAATTAAAAGTAGTACCATTTCACATTTACCTAGATATACTTTCTTGGAAGGTCTTACAAATGTGCATGAGAAGATGAGTACAGAATATTCACTAACGCCTTGTTAATTATTAGCAAAATCTGGAAAAAATATTAAGGCAAATGGATTAATAAACTGTGATACATATTCATGGGCTTCCCTGGTGGCTCAGCAGTAAAGAGTCTGCCTGCCAATGCAGGAGACACAGGTTCAATCCCTGGGTTGGGAAGATCCCCTGGAGAAGGAAATGGCAATCTACTCTAGTATTCTAGAGAAATCCCATGGACAGAAGGAGCCTGGCAGCCTACAGTTCATGGGGTCATAAAAGAGTAAGACATATGTCCATGTGATATGATAAATACAGCAGCAAATCTGAATGAATATAGTTATAAGCATCAACATGAATGACTCAAAAACATATAGTTTGGCCAAAAGGAAGGTATAAAAAAAATACATATTCACATAATTTTCAAAGGAAAAAGCAAAACTATTTAAAATATACTGCTTAAAGATACACAGATTGTGTAACATTATAAAGAAAATCAAGCTGAAAGTAGCAATGGCAGTAGCACAGGTTTTTGTTTTTGTTTTTTTCCAGTTTAGCTATTAACTTATTTTTTTTAAATTGAAGGATGGTTGCTTTACAGAATTTTGTGGTTTTCTGTAGCACAGTTTTTGAATCTCCTCAAATTCCCAGATATAAACAGAGAAACTAGATGGTAAAACCAAAAATTTGTGGACAACATTATTAACACAACGATTTGCCAAAGTCTCTCCATGAACCTGAAAATACAAACGGGTGGACATAAACACCCATGACCCCAAGAGCTCTGTGGTACTGGGGGCTGTGCAGGGAGAAACAGAGGGGAACAGGGGCATGTCTGACAGACTGAGAACAGGAAAGCCCCAAATAGCCAGTAGACAGTCTCTGGAAAGCACGATTCACTCATTTCAGAACAGCCGCTGAAACCGACAAGGGTATTCTCCAGTGCAACAGAGGGTGAGTACAAGGGTCCTTTACTTTCAGAGTAAAGTCTGAAAGGCCACAGGCAGACTGGAATGCATGAATGTAAAGACAACCAGGCAAAGCTGCCTTTCAAGATAAAAATCCCATTCTGAGGAGCAAGTGCTGAAAATAGGTTTGAAACGTGTCTCCTAATGAAAAAATACTGTTTTGAAAAGTGTATTGTTTCCATTTTTATATGTATGCATACTATGATGTAAAGGGTATTTTTTACAATTGGTCTCTGTCAGGAGGGCTTCCCTGGTGGCTCAGCGGTAAAGAACCCACCTGTCAATGCAGGAGACTAGCGTTTGATCCCTGGGTCAGGAAGATCCCTTGGAGGGGGAAATGGCAACCCACTCCAGTATTCTTACCTGGAAATCCCAAGGACAGAGGATCCTGGTGGGCTACAGTCCATGAGGTGGCAAAAGAGTCGGACATGACTGAGCGACTATACAACATCACCAATACCTATGACAATCAAGAGCCCCAAATCTGGAATAAAAATAGAGGTTTACGGGACCAATGCAGAAATGCCAACTACTTTTTCAATATGTTGGCCAAGAAAAGATGTAGACAACAGTGAACAATCCCATCCTGGGACAAAAAGAGATAAAAGATATTCTTTCCTTCCCTCTCCTTCCATGTGTACACAAGACATGACTAAACATAATTTTGAGTCTTTGAGCAGAAGGTGAAGGTGGGCGATGGTATTTTTCAGGAGTCCTTTCACTGGGTTCCTGGTGTACAATGCGCATGTCAATAAACTTTTGTTTGCTTTTCCCTTGAGAATCTGTCTTTGGTCAGTCTAACGTACAAGGGCCTCAGAGAATCTAGGAGGATGGAGGGAAAGGTTTTCCCTTCCCTACAACATGAATATTCAAACTGTTTTCAACATAAAATGTAATTTTTTGTCTGTTTTTCCCCTTTGTGCACAAGAAAAATGGAATTCAAATATTTATAGTTCACCTCCTGTAAAGATTTAAAGATTAGGCTATCAGTCACACTTAACCAGTTCTCAGGGAAAGGGAAATTTATTTTTTTGTTACTAATGATCACTGTTCTTGGTTTTAGAAGATAACAAGGAGGATTTCCCAAAGTCTAAAAAGGAAAAGCAGCAAAGTGAGGTCGGACGTGAGTATATATACGACCTCATTTCCAAGGGCAATACTGACACGCCTTGCCTAAGAACAGCAGTCCATGGAACTTCCCTGGTCGTCCAGTAGTGAAGATTTCGTGCTTCCAATGTGGGGGAGTGGGTTCGACCCTGGTCAGGGATCTAAGCTCCCACATGCTGTGGTGTCAAAAATAAACAAAGGTGCCCCAGGACATAAAGAAGTCCAAAGAAAGGTGGGGGGAGGGGAGCTAGAAACCCAGTGGGGTAGGAATTTCTTATATATACACCTGTACTTGTCAGAGAAGAATGAACTGAAAGATTTTAAAACATTCAGGCTCAGGCAATATTAGTAATAATATTTAACATTAGCATTGGAAAACAGTATGGAGGTTTCTCAAAAAAATTTAAAATAGAACTACCGTAAAATCCAGCAATTCCACTCCTGGGTATTTTTTCAAAGAAAACAAAAATACTAATTCAAAAATAAATATGCTCTCCTATATTCACTGCAGCATTATTTACAATACGCAAGACATGGAAGCAACCTAAGGATCCACTGATAGATGAATGAAAAGGAATATGTGAAATATATATGTGTGTGTGTGTGTGTGTGTGTGTGTGTGTGCTGTGCTGTGTGCTAAGTCACGTCATTTGTGTCCAACTCTTTGCAACTCCATGGACTATAGTTCACCAGGCTCTTCATCCATGGGATTTTCCAGGCAAGAATACTGCAGTGGGTTGCCAAGCCCTTCTCCAGGGGATCTTCCCAACTCAGGGATGGAATCTGTGTCTCTTGCATCTCCTACATTGGCAGGCGGATTCTTTACTGCCTTTGTATTATGTTGGGGAAAAAGATCTCACATATCATCTGTTTAATTAACAATAAGAAAATGTTGCAATATGTGATAGTGTTGCTCACAATTAAAATAATATGGCTAATGGAGTTTAAATGATTAGGATAAAGGTCAATGGAGAGCACGCAGGGGTATGGGTGCTTGCGGCTGACAGTATACTGAAGGGAAGGAGGCAAAAGATCTAGGCCATGCTATTTCCTCCAGATTGACCAACACAGGGCAACAGGGTTAGCAAGGAGGCAGGAAATCTCCGCAACAGCACTGTCTTGGGAGCAAAAATCATGCATTTAGCTGAAATGTCTCAGAAAAGAGGAGAATATGTCAAGACCTGGGCTTGAATCTGTTTGTTCTAATCAAAGAAAAAGAACAAGAAGCAAAAGAAAGTCATAACCCAAATAAGCACACAGTTGAAATTGCTAAAGGTCAGGTAGCCACTCCTTTGCCCCAAAATCAGATCAACATGATTATGAGACACAAAGAGCTAACAGAGTTTTTGAGGTCAATTATCTCTCACCTGAAACCAGAGGGGACTCTGAGAAGATCCAGAGGCAAATGCTTAGAATAATGTAGGACCGCCTGATCCTTTGTCCCTGCTGGCAATGGCATCTGGCAGCGGGTGAGGGCACAAGTCACTGTTTACTTCTGCTCAGCCCACCTATTATTTTCAAAGCTCCCGTTGGTAAGACTGTTTTTGAGGTAAATAAAGCTCTGATACCTCATTCCTGAGCCTCCTCTCAATTTTCCCCAAATGTGACCTTGTTTTTAGACCTGAGAGATGCTGAGTGGTATAGCATGGCATCGAAGCCTGCAAGATGGACTGCTTTGGTAGGACCAAAAGTCACTTCAGGAATCTATTCAATCCTGGTGTTTTTCTGTTGCCTTCTTTTCACTGTTTTAATCAGGAAAGTAAGCAATACACGAGATGAACAGAGAAAAGTGTAGCACAACTCGTTGTGCTGTCCAACATGGCACTTTCTGTCCTAGGTCTCCAGAGTGAGGTTCTTTGCTATTTAGGCCTATACTTGCCTCCCTGACTACCTGCTTTCACTGGTTCTAAGGGGAAAAGTATTCCACTAGACCACAGGCTTTACATCTTTGGGTTTCAGTTTCTTCATCTATAAATTGGGCATTAAATGCATCTCTGACCACCTCACACAATGATTGTGAGACTTAAAAAGAGATAAACTCAATGTTGGCATTGAAAATGAAAGTGAAAGTGAAGTCGCTCAGTCGTGTCCGACTCTTTGCGACCCCAAGGACTGTAGCCTACCAGGCTCCTCCCTCCATGGGATTCTCCAGGCAAGAGTACTGGAGTGGGTTGCCATTTCCTTCTCCAGGGGATCTTCCCAACCCAGGGATCAAACCCAGGTCTCCCGCATTCCAGGCAGATGCTTTAACCTCTGAGCCACCAGGTATTGAGAAGGTCCAATGAAAGACATTCTTGTTTTCCATAGTTATGTTCTGAATAATTGAGGAGTAAGACAAAAGGATACCTCAGATAGAGAACTATAATACCACTTTTATTAGTGATAAAGCTAATTTGAAAAATGGCTTATATCTGCAAGCACATAGAATTCCAAATATAGAACTGAAGACTTAAAAGGACTTAACCACCCAGCACAGGAATACTCGAGTGCTCCTCACCACCTCCTTCCTCCCTTCCCAGTAAACACCTGGAATGTAGGGAAAAGGGAGAATTTATGATTCTGCTGGGTAGCTTGCTTCCAAGAGGAAGACAGTGTAATTGAGCTGAACATGACTAGTTTACACTTCCAACCCTACCAATCTATTAGGTCATCTCTTCTTTTCTGGGGAAATGCAAAAAGACAAAAAAGGACAGAAAGAATCAGGAGCATCATACAAGTAAAGTCATCTCCATATGGAAGGGCATTTCAGAAATGTGGGAAAAAGAAAAAAAGAAAACATTGCCTTCACCTTCCCAAGAAACAGATCTTATCACACCACGAACACGTTTTACACTTGTATTCAAAAGCCACACTTTAAATGTAGTACTTCATATCTATAGCAAATGCTGGGGGAAAGGGAACCCTCCTACACTGTTGGTAGGAAATAGAAGTTGATGCAACTACCGTGGAAAAAAGTATGAAGTTTCCTTTAAAAACTAAAAGGAGAGCTGCCATATGATCTAGCAATCCCACTTCTGGGCATAAATCCAGACAAAACTATAATTCAAAAAGATATGTGCACCCTTATGTTCAGAGCGGCATTATCCACAATAGCCAAGATATGGAAACAATCTAAATGTTCCCTGACTGATGAATGGATAAAGCAGATGTGATACATATATACAATGGAATATTACTCAGCCATAAAAAGAATGAAATATTGCCATTTGCGGCACCATGGATGGACCTGGAGATTATCACACTAAGTGAAGTAAGTCAGAAAGAGAAAGACAAACGCCATATGATATCACTTATGTGTGGAATCTAAAATATGACACAACTGAACTTACGTTCAAAACAGAAACAGCTTCACAAACATAGAGAACTGATTGGTTTCCAAGGGGGTGGTGGGTGGTGGGTAGGGATGAACTGGGAGTTTGGGATTACTAGATGCAAACTATTATACATATAATGGATAAACAGCAAGGTTCTACTCTATAGCACAGGGAACTATTTTCAATGTCCTGTGATAAATCAAATGGAAAAGAATCGAATCACTTTCCTGAAACTAACAATGTTGTAAATCAACTGTACTCCCATAAAAATTATTTTAGAAAAAAGAAAATGAGGAAACCACACACAAAAAAGCTAGTGAGAGAGTCCCTTTCTCTAGTCTGCTACAACGGTTTAATGTAGCATAATCATGGGGGTAACATCGCCTCATTTTTGGCACATTCTACTGGTTAAAAGCAAATGGCAGGTGTCGCTCTTACACGGGCTAAGAGATCACACAATGGTGCACCCCACGGGAGGCAGGCACCGCCTTGCAGTGTGTCTACCACACGTGGTATGAAGTGGCACTGCAGTTCATCACATCATCACCTATGGTTGGTACTGGTACAGCAATAATGATGACTGTAAGCATGTGGTGATGAACAGGTTTTCCTGAGTGCATAGTAGCAGTTACAGAAGAAAAGGAACTCAGGCTTTCAAACTCTCAGCTTAAGTCATCATCATAGAACCAGAGAGTTTCTATGGCAGCCCTAAGGTTTTCAACGTTTTGTGGCCATTAAATTTCTCCTATGAAACTTAGGGCATTGACTGGGAAGAAGCGGGAGGCTGAAACTTAGAATGATTACCTTTGTTTGGATTAAGGTGAAGCTGAGATTCTTGATTCTCGAGACACCCCTTGCAGTGTGGGGAGCTTACACTCTTTTTGTTTGAGTTGGCAAGCCTTAACTTGCTTGAAAAACCTGTAATGATTCTACCTGAAGCGGGTGCCCATAAGGGGATGACTTTGTGGCTCAGTTGGTAAAGAATGTGGGAGACCTGGGTTCGATCCCTGGGTTGGGAAGATCCCCTGGAGAAGGGAAAGGCTGCCCACTCCAGTATTCTGGCCTGGAGAATGCCATGGACTGTTGCCAAGAGGTGAACATGACTGAGCAACTTTCACTTTCACTTTCATGCTCCTTGAGATTTGCCCCTACACTCTATCCGGTCACAAGATCCATAAGTAGGGTGAGATTGCACATTGCTTCGGGGAGATAAGTACACAGTCTGACACAGAAGGAAATAGCTTACTCTCTAAAATAATGGCAAAATTTTGCTACTTTCTATTGGCAGAAAGCTGGTGAATATGTGAATGCACTGGTTTGATCAAGGAGGATGAAATGTAACACTTGATGGATCAAATGTTATTGTTGTGGGTGTATTTGCCAGTGCTTCTGGATTTAATGAGTTAGCAGTGGTGCGCCTTTGTTTTTATCCGGCAGGGCCTGCAGCCCACCGTCACAGTCTTGCCCAGGGATATGTCAATTTACCTGCTGTCTGCCAAAATTAGCAGAGATCTTGACTGTCTTCGATTCTATTAAGCATCACACTGGTCTATTACTAATTATGCCTATTGGCCTAATGAGCAAGAAATTTGCAAGTTTTTAGATTCCTTCTCCTATGCTATGCTAAGTCGCTTCAGTCATATCTCTTTGTGACCCCATGGACTGTAGCCCACCAGGCTCCTCTGTCCATGGGATTCTCCAGGAAAGAATACTTGAGTGGGTTGCCATTTCCTACTCCAGGGGATCTTCCTGACACCAGGGATCAAACCCACATCTCTTGTCTTCTACTTTGGCAGGCAGGTTCTTTACCACTAGCACTTCCTGGCAATAAGGGCTATTTGAACCCCATGAATATTTAGGGGCCTGCCACCTCAGTAAAGTTTCTGGGGATCCGATGGTCTGGAGCATGTCAAGGTATTTTCTCAAAGGTGAAGCACAAGTTACTGCCCCTAGACGGCCTACCTTTAAAAAAGGCAGAATGCTTGGGGGGAACATGTACTGGAGTCGTAATACAGAGCTAGTTACCGAGTAACTGGACAGATTTCCAGACATTTTTTTTTTTTTACTTTATTTCTCTGGAACTTAGATTGACTTCACTCTCAAGCCCCCATTTCCACTGAAAGTAGAAAACATAAATCTTCCTAACTCAAGCTTTCCTAGTTTCATCGGGATGCAAGCTCTTGTAGAAACAGAGATGAAAAGCAAGGCATGTGTAGCCTCTACTCTTGTGTTCCCAAGCTCGTCTAGTTTTTCTTTCTTTTTTTTTTTTACTTTAGCTGACAGTTCTGAGTGGATAGAAAGTTCAGGCTGCAATACAAGCTGCTCTTAAGCCCTATGACCGAAATACCAATGACCAATAATACTCAAAGGGTCTAGGGCAGGGGTTCCCAACCCCCAGGCCGTGGACCAGTACTGCTCCATGGCAGGAGCAGTAGGAACCCAGCTGGATGGCAGGAGGTGAGCTTCCTCTGAGTCTCCCCATCACTTGCATTACCACCTTAAACATCCCCTCTCCCCTTCCATGGAAAATTTGTCTTTCACAAAACAGGGCCCTGGTGGCAAAAAGGTTGGGAACCGCAGGTCTGGGGCATGTCTATCTAGAGACTTCTGTAAGCACCAATAGGCAATTCAGAGCATATACCTTAGAAATTTGGAAGCAATTTATTATCATCTCTTTTTCAAACAATATTAATCTGAAGTTAAATAACTTGTCTAAAGACAGACAGATGGGAGGTGGTAGAGCCAACGGGAACGCATGTCATTTGAATTGGCCAGCACACTCTATTGGCTTCTGTAGTAAACACACAGGACTTCAATTATAGCACTGGTGGTCGTTGTTATTGTGGGCTCCCCCAGTGGGTCAGCAATAAAGAATCCGCCTGCAATGCAGGAGAGGCAGAGACATGAGCTTGATTCCTGGGTCAGGAAGGTCCCCTGGAGGAGGAAATGGCAACCCAGTATAGTAATCTTGTCTGGAAAATCCCATGGACAGAGGGGCCTGGGAGGCTACAGTCCATGGGGTTGCAAAAGAGTCAGACACAACTGATCGACTAAACAACAATAACTTCAATTACGGGACTTATCTTGATCTAATCTATGCCTAGTCTTCCCACTAAACGGTAAATTAACTAACATGAATTCACTATTTCTTGATATCCCACACCACCCTGCAGAATGCCTCGCACAGAACGGATACTGCATTGAATGTCTGTAGGATTTGATAGCTACATCTCCACCCTTGAGGTATAACACTTTCCTACGATGTGCTGACTTGGCAATCAATGAGCATCATAGCAGGGCTTCCTGGGTGACTCTGTGGTAAAAATCTACCTGCCAATGTAAGAATGCCAGAGATGTGAGTTCGATCCCTGGGTCAGGAAGACCCTCTGAAGAAGGAAACAGTACCCCCATTCCAGTATTCTTGCCTGGATAAACCCAGAGACAGAGGAGCCTGGCAGGCTACAGTCCATGGGGTCACAAACAGTTGGACATGACTGAGCAACTGAGCATGTACACGAGTATCATAGTAGCCTTTCCCCTGCCAAACCCAATGCCAAGGAGTCTCCTAAGTTACATTAGAATCAGAGCATCCGTGTGCCCATGCCTGTGATCCTCTCTTGCAAAGTGCTTTCCTCATGGCATCTGCATTATAACCCACCCAAACAGAGCATGCCTGTCCTCTGTGGGCAAAGTCATATTCTGAGTCCTTTGATCACAATGAAACAGAAATTATACAACCAAAAACCAGACATCTGTAACAGGGTTTCATTCTTCTAGCCCAACCAGGTACAGTGCTAAGCAATATCCAGATATTAAATTGTTCTTGCTTTGACTGAAGGCATAATTCCTTTACTTTTGACCTTCGGCCTCAAAACTAGTGGGGATGCCACCCTGTGAGCATAATCAGGTAACCCATGCAAGAGTAACAAATAGCCAATTACAAAGTTTCACTCCGGGCCTAAACTGTGGGCCCAGGTGACACCCAAATGCCATCATCTTTTATGTTATTCAGGACACTGAGAGTCAACCTCCTCCCTAATCTCTGTAGCAAGAAAAAAAGCGCAAGGTATGACTTTTCAACAAAGGGGGTTATAGCAGGAGATTTGTGGGCATTATTACTTGTGAAAATCAACATAGGCTTTGACATGTTTCGCGAAAGAACAACAGACAATGTTGATCCATTTGCTCCTCAGGAGACAGAAACAAGACAAACTGACATCAGGAGATCTTGACGTCATGGGGCCTTCCACCACATTTGTCAGCTACACCATGGGATTTTATGTCTAGTGAAAGTCTTCTTAAATGAGAAATCATAAGAATGAGAGGACATGTCTCAAGACCAGAAGATTGTCTCTGGGCCTCTGTGTGGGGACCACTCTATGAGCTGTTCAGTACTCGGCATCGCCTATCTGACTTTACCAAAATCTTTGGGAAATTCTACAGAGAGATATGCTTGGCCCATTCATTCATCCAACACACAGTTTTGGAAATCTTAGACTGTGGGGAAAACTACTAAGTCTTCTGGAGTGAAGAGGAATGTGAATGGGAGACAAAGCAGATGAGGTCTCTTTCCTCAAGGAATGTGGACTTTAGTAGCAGAGGCAGGAAATCAGACAAGCAATTGCAACCACTGTGTGAAAAGCTATAATAAAGGAGGTCCAAGGATACAGGAGCTAACTCAGGGGAAGGGAAGGAAACCCAGCAGAGGTGACATCTAAATGGACACCTGGGGAATTCCCTGGTGGTTCAGTGGTGAGGACTCCACACTCTCATTGCCAAAGGTCTAGGTTCAATCCCTGGTGAGGGAACTAAGATCCCAGAAGCCATGTGGTGCAGTCAAAAATAAATAAATAAACAAATAAAATGGTTAATTTTAAAAAATGTCTATTAAAAAAATAGACATCTGAAGGATGTTTGCAGGTCAGGAGCAACAGTTAGAACTGGACATGGAACACAGACTGGTTCCAAATAGGAAAGGGAGTACATCAAGGCTGTATATTGTCACCCTGCTTATTTAACTTCTATGCAGAGTACATCATGAGAAATGCTGGACTGGAAGAAACACAAGCTGGAATCAAGATTGCCGGGAGATATATCAATAACCTCAGATATGCAGATGACACCACCCTTATGGCAGAAAGTGAAGAGGAACTAAAAAGCCTCTTGATGTAAGTGAAAGTGGAGAGTGAAAAAGTTGGCTTAAAGCTCAACATTCAGAAAATGAAGATCATGACATCTGGTCCCATCACTTCATGGCAAATAGATGGGGAAACAGTGGCAGACTTTATTTTGGGGGGCTCCAAAATCACTGGGCAGATGGTGACTGCAGCCATGAAATTAAAAGATGCTTACTCCTTGGAAGGAAAGTTATGACCAATCTAGATAGCATATTCAAAAGCAGAGACATTGCCAACAAAGGTCCGTCTAGTCTAGTCAAGGCTATGGTTTTTCCAGTGGTCATGTATGGATGTGAGAGTTGGACTGTGAAGAAAGCTGAGCGCCAAAGAATTGATGCTTTTGAACTGTGGTGTTGGAGAAGACTCTTGAGAGCCCCTTGGACTACAAGAATATCCAACTAGTCCATCCTAAAGGAAATCAGTCCTGAATATTCATCAGAAGGACTGATGCTGAAACTGAATCTCCAGTACTTTGGCCTTTTCCTATTTGGAACCAGTCAGTACTTACCACATTATAATGATCAATGTACTTGTTTCCAAACACCAGATCGCTTGCTCCATGAAGCCCAGTATTGGTCTTATTTATCTTTGTGCCCTCAGTGCCGGACATGGATGATGAGCAACTGCTCAGTCAAGTCCAACTCTTGGCAGCCTCTTGGACTATAGCCCGCCAGGCTTCTCTGTCCATGGATCATCTTGGTGAGAATACTGGAGTGGGTTACCATTTCCTCCTCCAGGGGATCTTCCTGACCCAAGGATCAAATCCAAGTCTCCTACAGCTCCTGCATTGGTAGGTGGATTCTTTACCACTGAGCCACCTGGGAAGCCCTGCCTGACACAGAGTAAATGCTTAATAACTATTGATTTGAATGAATGGTTGTGGCTTGGAATCTGAATATTAAGAATGTTTCCGAATAACTTGAAAGATCATAGTATCATGGTATTTTTTTCCTATTTTGTACTTGAAAAATATTAGCAGGAAAGACATTACATCTTTTGAGATCCTTCAATACATATTGATAATGTACATAATCTGAATTTTTTGAAAATGCCTTAATATACATTTCTTTACATATTTTGCTTTTTTCCATTTAACATTCTTTTGTACACAGATTTCCAAATATTGAAGTAGCCACATAGTTGATATTTTTATGAACTTCCATGGTCTTAAATCATTGTCTACTTAACCATGTCCCAATTATTGGATGTTGAGAGATGTTATGGTGTCCAACAGAATAAAGACTTGTGTACATGTATAAGTTAATTTTCATCTCATATTTTAGTTTATATTTAAAATACTCCAACCAAGAATCTGTACTCCTGAGATAGATACAAAAGCATTCCAAATAACTTATTGAAATCTACCCAATGGTTTGCTAATTAGCTGAGGGACATAATGTTTAACTTTTGTTGGTGAAATGAGTGGTGTTCAAGATTTAAAGACTGGGTTTCCTTGGTGGCTCAGACGGTAAAGAATTCACCTGCCATGTGGGATATCTGCGTTCAATCCCTGGGTCAGGAAGATCCCCTGGAGAAGAAAATGAACCCCACTTCAGTATTCTTGCCTGGAGAATTCCATGGACAGAGGAGCCTGGCAGGATACAGTCCATGGGGTCGCAAAGAGTAGGATACAACTTAGCGACTAACACTTTCACTGCACTTTATTGATGAAATGAGTGGTGTTCAATTCATGAATAGGGTGTCAGATCCAAGAAGCCCAACAAGTTATTACTCTTGGTGGAGCATCTGAGGTCTAGAGCTTTGCTTTATCCAGCAGCTGTCACTTCAGAAAAGATTCCTGATAACTACAAGGTGAATTTCTGCCCAGTCCACTAAGAGTGAACTACCAACTTCAGATACAAGTCAGAGTGCCTGAAGCCAGAGATTGAGATCTGCTCTGAGTGTTGGTTACAAGATAACTTTGTGTTTGTTTGCTTACAAATGATTAGGCAGAATTTGTTTGAAGGTTTGCTTTCATTGTAGCTTGTAACTTGGAAGCAAGTTTGTGGAACAGAGGCACCCTCCACCTATTTAATCACCAGAGTATTTATTTGTACCTGACAACTGTTGAACGATCAATGCAAAGAAATAGAGGAAAACAACAGAATGGGAAAGACTAGAGATCTCTTCAAGAAAATTAGAGATACCAAGGGAACATTTCATAAAAAGATGGGCTCAATAAAGGACAGAAATGGTATGGACCTAACAGAAGCAGAAGATATTGAGAAGAGGTGGCAAGAATACACAGAAGAACTATACAAAAAAGAGCTTCACGACCCAGATAATCACGATGGTGTGATCACTGACCTAGAGCCAGACATCCTGGAATGTGAAGTCAAGTGGGCCTTAGAAAGCATCACTATGAACAAAGCTAGTGGAAGTGATGGCATTCCAGTTGAGCTCTTTCAAATCCTGAAAGATGATGCCATGAAAGTGCTGCACTCAATATGCCAGCAAATTTGGAAAACTCAGCAGTGGCCACAGGACTGGAAAAGGTCAGCGTTCATTCCAATCCCAAAGAAAGGCAATGCCAAAGAATGCTCAAACTACGGCACAATTGCACTCATCTCACACGCTAGTAAAGTAATGCTCAAAATTCTCCAAGCCAGGCTTCAGCAATATGTGAACCGTGAACTTCCAGATGTTCAAGCTGGTTTTAGAAAAGGCAGAGGAACCAGAAATCAAATTGCCAACATCCGCTGGATCATCAAAAAAGCAAGAGAGTTCCAGAAAAACATCTATTTCTGTTTTATTGACTATGCCAAAGCCTTTGACTGTGTGGATCACAATCAACTGTGGAAAATTCTGTAAGAGATGGGAATACCAGACCACCTGACCTGCCTCTTGAGAAATTTGTATGCAGGTCAGGAAGCAACAGTTAGAACTGGACATGGAACAACAGACTGGTTCCAAATAGGAAAAGGAGTACGTCAAGGCTGTATATTGTCACCCTGCTTATTTAACTTGTATGCAGAGTTCATCATGAGAAACGCTGGGCTGGAAGAAGCACAAGCTGGAATCAAGGTTGCCGGGAGAAATATCAATAAACTCAGATATGCAGATGACACCACCCTTATGGCAGAAAGTGAAGAGGAACTAAAAAGCCTCTTGATGATGGTGAAAGAGGAGAGTGAAAAAGTTGGCTTAAAACTCAACGTTCAGAAAACGAAGATCATGGCATCTGGTCCCATCACTTCATGGCAAATAGATGGGGAAACAGTGGAAACAATGTCAGACTTTATTTTTCTGGGCTCCCAAATCACTGCAGATGGTGACTGCAGCCATGCAATTAAAAGACGCTTACTCCTTGGAAGAGAAGTTATCACCAACCTAGATAGCATATTCAAAAGCAGAGACATTACTTTGCCAACAAAGGTCCGTCTAGTCAAGGCTATGGTTTTTCCAGTGGTCATGTATGGATGTGAGAGTTGGACTGTGAAGAAAGCTGAGTGCTGAAGAATTGATGCTTTTGAACTGTGGTGTTGGAGAAGACTCTTGAGAGTCCCTTGGACTGCAAGGAGATCCAACCAGTCCATTCTGAAGGAGATCAGCCCTGGGATTTCTTTGGAAGGAATGATGCTAAAGCTGAAACTCCAGTACTTTGGCCACCTCATGCAAAGAGTTGACTCATTGGAAAAGACTCTGATGCTGGGAGGGATTGGGGGCAGGAGGAGAAGGGGACGACAGAGGATGAGGTGGCTGGATGGCATCATTGAGTTGATGGATGTGAGTCTGAGTGAGCTCCGGGAGTTGGTGATGGACAGGGAGGCCTGGCGTGCTGCAGTTCATGGGGTCGTAAAGAGTTGGACACGACTGAGTGACTGAACTGAACTGAACTAACAACTGTTGAATGAATTGGCTTATGTCAGTTCTCAGTAGACAGCTTGAAATATTCCCTGTCAAAAGTAAGTGACAAGAACCTGAGGTCTTTGATGTTTAAGTGATTTGTTCAAGACACACACAACTTGTTATGGCAGGGCTGAGGCCAAACCACAGGATCTTGTAGCCTAGAACTGTACAAACACACATCTTCTCTATTTTTCCAAGGATATTCAAGTTTTTCTAATAATGGTCTATGTGGTGATCTTGAAGGCTAGAGTTTTCATTGCTTAAAAGTTGTGTCGGGAAAGTTCAAGGTTGGCATATGACAACCTGAGTCATTTGGAGGCTTTATTCGCATTTAGTTTTATTTTCAAGTCTACTAATCTTCATAATCTCAATTTAGTGATCTAATTTGAATGACATTAAACTAGAACAGGTTTAAGTTATATAATTATGTTTTACTTCAATTATAGTTACTAATCATTCTGGATTGCTACCAATCGGTTACACTACATATATGAACTTACAGATTCACATATGTTACTTTACTGTACATTTTTGGAGGCCTAAAATATTCATTTTCTGTAGAGCGTGTGCATCATGCTCAGTTGCCTCAGACGCATCCGACTCTTTGTGACCCTATGGACCGTAGCCTGCCAGGCTCCTCTGTCCGTGGGATTCTCCAGGCAAGAATACTGGAGTGGGTAGCCACGCCCTCCTCCTATGTAGCACGCGTGCTATGCTGTGCTGGGCTTAGTCGCTTAGTCGTGTCTGACTCTTTACTGCCCCATAGACTGTAGCCCACCAGGCTCCTTTGTCCATGGGGATTCTTCAGACAAGAATACTGGAGTGGGTTGCCATGCCCTCCTTCAGGGGGTCTTCCCCACCCAGGAATCAAACCCAGGTCTCCTGCATTGCAGGCAGATTCTTTACCATCTGAGGTATAGGGACGTCCCACGTAGTGTATACATATACACTAATTATTTCACAGCTGGATCCTTACATGAGATTTTTTTTTTTTCAAACTGGCTTCTGTCATTAATCTGGCTGACTTTGGGTGAGTCACTTAATCTCTCAGGATGTCCTCATAGGAGAATTAAGGTAGAAAATCTCTAAGAACAATTCTCACTTCAAAACTGCCCTTCACCGTTCACAGTTTAGATACCCCTCGACATTCATATTTACTTTCAAAGGGTGTTCTAGACTCCTGTCTTCTTTCTAACTTGGATCAGGCAGTTTGGAAGGAAACCTGAAAATCCCCTTCACCATTTCCCTTGCACCTAGAACCAGCCCTCTGAGGCTCTAAACTCTTCAAAGTCAAAGAGACATCTTAAAAAGAAAACCCTCCTTTCTCATCTAGCCTCTAAATTCCCTTCTACCCTATTCATGTCTAAAGTTCTACATTCTTCAGTTTTTCTGAGACTGTAATCTTTCCCTCTTCTAGACAAAACACTTTTCACTCTAAATGCATTCTCTACTTCTAAGAAAGGAAGCAAATGTCAGCTAGCATCTCTGTCCTAAAGTGTAGGTTTGTCCAAACTCCAATCAATTTAAAATATTTTGTGTAAGCAAAGTCAGTTTCACTCTTTTTTTTTTTTAACCTCTGTTCCATTTAATTAAATTTCTTTTCTTTTGTCTCATCAAAAAATAATCACCAATCACTATACAAATTTGGAAATTATGGGAAACTGTAAGGAAGCAGATTTTTAAAAAAAGAAGAAGAAACAGTGATAAACAAACTACCCCAAGGCAGCCACTGACCACAGTTCGGCAGTTTCCTCTTGGACTCTTTTGAGTCTCTGTAGTGACTTTTCACTTTTTCCTCCCACTTATCCTTCCTGTATACCTTCAGGGTCTGAGAACTCTCAATCTGCCCAAACAACCAGACTGAAGGATGAAAACTTTTAGAACTTGAAAACGAAATTAAGTTCTAGAATAGGCAGAGCAATTTCCTCTTTTTCGGACCATGTTTTCTCCTCAACTTAAAAAAAAAAAAAAAAAAATTATGAGGGCTTCCCTGGAGGTCTAGTGTTTAAGAATCCACCTGCCAATGCAGGGGACACAAGTTTGAACTCTGTTCCGGAAAGATCCCCACATGCCACGAAGCAACTAGGCCTCTTTGCCTCAGCTACTGGGCCTGCGTGGTGTAGAGCCTTGAGCTACAACTCCTGAAGCCCACGGACCTGCAGCCTGTGCTCCGCAAGAACAGAAGCCACCACAATAAGCCCGTGCGCAGCAACGAAGAGTAGCCCCCCGTAACCACAGCTAGGGAAAGCCCACATGCAGAAATGAAGGCCTGGCACAGACAAAAATAAATGAATAAATCTTTCTAAAAAATTATGAACATTTTCAAACACATGAAAAAGTTGAAAGAGTAATGAAATGAAAACCTGAATGCCTACTACCTAGACTGAATAATCGTTAACATCCTAAAATTTTGCTTTATTTCCATCAATCATCTATATATACATTTTTTCTTTTGAACCATTTGAAAGTAAGAAGCAGACATCAAGGCACTTTACCCCCAAAGACTTCAGCATGCATCTCCTATGAAGAAGACATTCTCCTAGATAACTGCATATCATTACTTAAACTAGTAACAGTAATTTCACATCACCATTTAGCATCCAATCTATATTGAGATGTTTCTAGTTGTCCCAAGAATACACTTTGTGTTGCTTTTTTCTTTTGAACAAGGATTCAGTCAAAGAATTACAGGTGGCAGTTAATTGTCTCTTTAGTCTCTATATGGGCTTCCCTGGTGGCTCAGATGGTAAAGTGTCTGCCTGTAATGCGGGAGACCCAGGTTCGATCCCTAGGTTGGGAAGATCCCCTGGAGAAGGAAATGGCAACCCACTCCAGTATTCTTGCTTGGAGAATTCCATGGATTGAGGAGCCTGGTAAGTTACAGTCCACGGGGTTGCAAAGAGTTGGACACAACTGAGCAATTTCGCTTTGCTTCACTTAGTCTCTTTTAGTTTAGAGCAGTCCCTTCTCCTTTTTCTTTTAAAATGAGCTTTACCTTTTGAAGTCAAACCCTATTTTAAGACCATCCTTTGAATTCATTCCCCATCTCAGAATTAGCACAATCCATTGCTTTTCACTTGTACTCCTCACTCAAGTCCTGACTCCATCTCTCTGATACTTACTGTCAATAAGATTATTTTTCTAGAGAGCATCCCATATCACCTTCCAAATCAGGCCTGGTGAACAAAGCCCTGCCTCCTTCATGGAAGTATGACTTGAGCTTGGCTGACTAGCATGAATCTCAAGACTGGGATAGAAGCTACTGGGCGTTACTCCTCTCTTCTCGCTAGACTTGAACTTGAGAGCTTTTGAAGCAAGAGAGCCCACAGGTATCCTGCTTCCATGAATGAGGAAGAGCCTGGAGACACCAGGGCCGCACTTGGAGCCAGAAAAACAGGCCAGCAGAAGGAAGAACAGAGAACTTGGGGAAAATAAACCCTGGGAATGAATATCTTTGGAGGCCTGAATCTAATGTAATAGAAGTCAGATCTCACTCCTGGACTTTTTAGTAATTGAGCCACTTAATTCCCTTCGGGGGGCAAGCCAGTTTGTACTAGTTTTCCTATCACTACAGTCTAAAGAATCCCAGCAGATGTATGCTTTATAAATTCACTTTTACAATAATCACTGATTCTTAGAGACTCTTGGAACTTGAGCCTCAGCACCATTATTTATCAATATCCCACCATCTTCTTTCTGAATACTTGTTTTGTTTCATTTGCAGAGTTCTTTAAGGATAGAAACTTATCATGTTAGCTGATCTTTTTATGGCCTACATATTTCTATTCTATTTCCTAATTGCTTTAGCTGATTTGTTTTCTCACTGCATTTTCTTTGATATCTCAAGCTTTTCTCTTTATCACCAATTCTATTTGAAATCCTTGCTAATGAGTTCCCTGAGAGTTATAACTTATTTATTAGTTCTGTAATGATAAGTCTGTAATTAAGTCTCAATTCACTTCCATAGTATTGAAACCTCCTTTCTCTGTTATTTTACCACCTAGTCTTTGAACTTTCACTTTAGTGAATTTATATTGTTAATACTATTATTAATTGCTCTAAATCATTCATTGTTCTGAAATGAGAAAGAGTGAGAGACATTTCTTCTTTTCCTTGAGTTATATTTTCTTCTAGAGTAGATTCATTGTCTATCTCTTCACTTGCTCACTTCCTTAATCTAATTCATTTATGGTTCAAATGAATTATGGTATGTTTCTCTAGTTGCCATGCCATTTCTTTTCTTCTTGCTCATGTCTGAAGTGGGCTGCCATGTCTAGACTCTAGGGCAGTGGCTTTCAACTCAAGGTGATTTTGTACCCCAGAAAACATGGGGATATTTTTGGTTGTCACAACTTGGGTAGAGTTGGCGGAGGGCGGGGGGGTGGCAGGTTTTGCTACTCACCTTTAACAGGTAGAGGTCAGGGATACTGCTAAACATTCTTTAATGCACATGGTACTCCACTCCCCCACAACCGAGAATTATCTGGCTGAAAATGTTAAGTGCTTAAGTTGAGAAACCCTGCTCTAGGGGCTTCTGTTCATCTGATGTCTGATCTATGACATGAAGCCACTGTCCTTGTTATTCTTCTATATTTCTCTTCCTTTAAAAAGAAGAACTTGTAAGCTGATAACTGGGCTCTCCTTGTTTCTCTGTATAACTGGAGGGGAGAAGGGAAGAGTCCTTCGGGGACTGTGTGTACCTGTTATTATGGTACCCGGGCTTTGCTCTGTTTTCTGAGATTTCTTATAACCAGGAAGCCTCTCCCTGGGTGGAGGAATATCTATTTCTATGGCTTCTGATCATATTCCTAACTCAGCATGAAACTAAGAAAATGGTGAGATCATGCAGTTCTTCTGACGCCTGTTTTTTGTGGGGTTTCTTTTGGCCGCACTGCATGGCATGTAGGATCCTGAGCAAGGATCAGACCTGTGCCCCCTGCAGGGGAAGGGCAGATTCTTAACCACTGGGCCCCACTGGTCCCAGGGAAGTCCCTTTCCTGCCTCTGCAGCATCCTGTGGTGATGGTGGCTTCTCTTTAGGGATCTGTGACTTTTCCCTGGTCTACCTGCTG
This sequence comes from Bubalus kerabau, assembly GCF_029407905.1. NCBI lineage: Eukaryota > Metazoa > Chordata > Mammalia > Artiodactyla > Bovidae > Bubalus > Bubalus kerabau. Next base: position 11,069,046 of record NC_073633.1, read on the forward strand.
ACCACCTCAGTCCATTTCTCGCCTGTGTGTGTTTGGGTGAGCTCAGTCGTGCCCCACTTTTTGCAACCCCAGGGACTGCAGCCCACCAGGCTCCTCTGTCTATGGAATTTTCTAGGCAAGAATATTGGAGTGGGTTGCCATTTCCTTCTCCAGGGGATCTTCCAAGCCCAGGGATCAAATCTGTGTCTCTTAGGTCTCCCGCATTGTCAGGTGGGTTCTTTACCACTAGGGCCACCTGGGAAACCACTGGAAGTTGTTGAGATTGGATCAAATAACCTAATTATTTTGCCTTGCTCAGTTGGGCTGGGATAAGATGAAGAGAGGGTCAATGGTAAAAAATCTCTTTATTGCTTGGCTACTACTTACTTTTCAAAGTTTTGACCTAAAGTTGTACTCCTTTCCTTGCTTTATTGCTATTGGTAAAACCTCTCTCTCTTTCTCTCTTTCTGTCTTATGAAGATTTTATCAGGTGATAAGAACAGGAGATCTTTGTGTTCAGTCTGTTTTATTTCCCTCTAATTTTCCTACTATAGCAATAGGTATTATTCCTCAATAATTATTGCTCAATATTGCCCTGACTCAATATTTTATTATGCCAATATTACTTTATTATTGATCTTGGATGGCTACGAAACCAGGCCACCCGGGAAGCCACAAATCAATATACTCACTTGTCAAATATAGTTTTCAAAACACATGGGAGAATTGACAGTCTATGGCCATACCACCCGGAACAGGCCCAATCTCATCTGATCTTGGAAGCTAAGCAAGGTTGGGCATGATTAGTACTCGGATGGGAGAATCCACAAACCTCTGAACCTCAGAGTCCAGTCTTTCTGCCTCGGACAGGCCTGGCACACAGATGTGCTGACTGTTCTGATCACTGGCGAGAGCTCTGTAGCTTTCAACGTTTACCTTCACTAACAGCTACTCCCTGAGAAAGGCAGCATGCAGGGCACCATCTGCCAACAGACGCAGTCCTCCCATCTGCAATGCACAGGGGGAAAGCTGAGCAAAGAGGCGGCTCCACAGACAGCCCAGCCAACACCCTGGCAGGATTTCTGGCCACAAAAACACTGCACTCCCTGTATGTGCTGCGTTTGGAATGTCTCCCAATTTGCTAGACTCTAGTCAATGAGGAGCTAGCAGCTGGACATAAATAATCATTTTTCATAGCCAGGAGAGGGTCAACTCCACAAGGGCTGTCTCCATCTGGCTTTGGCTTGCTGGTTACTCTTCCACAGCTACAGTTCATGAGAGATCATAAAGCTGGCCAAAAGCAGGTGGGAGCTATTTCTGACTGTAGGCCAAGAAAGCAGCAGATAGAGAGGCAGGAAATGATTAGCCCTTTTTCTGCCCAAGTGGCCAGCCTCCCAACCACTGAAGTTCCAGGAAGACTCTGAGAACTTCAAGAAATTCTGTGAAATCTTTCAACAGATAAATTCCATAGCTATATTCAGTTTAGTTAAGTTCAGTTCAGTCGCTCAGTTGTGTCCAACTCTTGGCGACCCCATGAATCCCAGCACGCCAGGCCTTCCTGTCCATCACCAACTCCCGGAGTTCACTCAGACTCACGTCCATCGAGTCAGTGATGCCATCCAGCCATCTCATCCTCTGTCGTCCCCTTCTCCTCCTGCCCCCAATCCCTCCCAGCATCAGTCTTTTCCAGTGAGTCAACCTTTCACATGAGGTGGCCAAAGTACTGGAATTTCAGCTTTAGCATCATTCCTTCCAAAGAAATCCCAGGACTGATCTCCTTCAGAATGGACTGGTTGGATCTCCTTGCAGTCCAGGGGACACTCAAGAGTCTTCTCCAACACCACAGTTCAAAAGCATCAATTCTTTGGTGCTCAGCTTTCTTTACAGTCCAACTCTCACATCCATACATGACCACAGGAAAAACCAGAGCCTTGACTAGACGGACCTTTGTAGGCAAGGTAATGTCTCTGCTTTTGAATATGCTATCTAGGTTGGTGATAACTTTTCTTCCAAGGAGTAAGCATCTTTTAATTTCATGGCTGCAGTCACTATCTGCAGTGATTTGGGAGCCCAAAAAAATAAAGTATGATACTGTTTCCCCATCTATTTGCCATGAAGTGATGGGACCAGATGCCATGATCTTCGTTTTCTGAATGTTGAGCTTTAAGCAAACTTTTTCACTCTCCTCTTTCACCTTCATCAAGAGGCTTTTTAGTTCCTCTTCACTTTCTGCCATAAGGGTGGTGTCATCTGCATATCTGAGGTGATTGATATTTCTCCCGGCAATCTTGATTCCAGCTTGTGCTTCTTCCAGCCCAGCGTTTCTCATGATGTACTCTGCATATAAGTTAAATAAGCAGGGTGACAATATACAGCCTTGACATACTCCTTTTCCTATTTGGAACCACTCTGTTGTTCCATGTCCAGTTTTAACTGTTGCTTCCTGACCTGCATACAAATTTCTCAAGAGGCAGGTCAGGTCTGGTATTCCCATCTCTTTCAGAATTTTCCACAGTTTCTTGTGATCCACACAGTCAAAGGCTTTGGCATAGTCAATAAAACAGAAATAGATGTTTTTCTGGAACTCTCTTGCTTTTTTGATGATCCAGCGGATGTTGGCAATTTGATCTCTGGTTCCTCTGCCTTTTCTAAAACCAGCTTGAACATCTGGAAGTTCACGGTTCACATATTGCTGAAGCCTGGCTTGGAGAATTTTGAGCATTACTTTACTAGCGTGTGAGATGAGTGCAATTGTGCCATAGTTTGAGCATTCTTTGGCATTGCCTTTCTTTGGGATTGGAATGAAAACTGACCTTTTCTAGTCCTGTGGCCACTGCTGAGTTTTCCAAATTTGCTGGCATATTGAGTGCAACACTTTCACAGCATCCTCTTTCAGGATTTGAAATAGCTCAACTGGAATTCCATCACCTCCACTAGCTTTGTTCGTAGTGATGCTTTCTAAGGCCCACTTGACTTCACATTCCAGGATGTCTGGCTGTAGGCCAGTGATCACACCACTGTGATTATCTGGGTCGTGAAGCTCTTTTTTGTATAGTTCTTCTGTGTATTCTTGCCACCTCTTAATATCTTCTGCTTCTGTTAGGTCCATACCATTTCTATCCTTTATTGAGCCCATCTTTGCATGAAATGTTCCCTTGGTGTCTCTAATTTTCTTTAAGAGAGCTCTAGTCTTTCCCATTCTGTTATTTTCCTCTCTTTCTTTGCATTGATTGCTGAAGAAGGCTTTCTTATCTCTTCTTGCTATTCTTTGGAACTCTGCATTCAGATGCTTATATCTTTCCTTTTCTCCTTTGCTTTTCGCTTCTCTTCTTTTCACAGCTATTTGTAAGGGCTCCTCAGACAGCCATTTTGCTTTTTTGCATTTCTTTTCCATGGGGATGGTCTTGATCCCTGTCTCCTGTACAATGTCACGAACCTCATTCCATAGTTCATCAGGCACTCTATCTATCAGATCTAGGTCCTTAAATCTATTTCTCACTTCCACTGTATAATCATAAGGGATTTGATTTAGGTCATACCTGAATGGTCTAGTGGTTTTCCCTACTTTCTTCAATTTAAGTCTGAATTTGGCAATAAGGAGTTCATGATCTGAGCCACAGTCAGCTCCTGGTCTTGTTTTGGCTGACTGTATAGAGCTTCTCCATCTTTGGCTTCAAAGAATATAATCAATCTGATTTTGGTGTTGACCATCTGGTGATGTCCATGTAGAGTCTTCTCTTGTGTTGTTGGAAGAGGGTGTTTGCTATGACCAGTGCATTTTCTTGGCAAAACTCTATTAGTTTTTGCCCTGCTTCATTCTGTATTCCAAGGCCAAATTTGCCTGTCACTCCAGGTGTTTCTTGACTTCCTACTTTTACATTCCAGTCTCCTATAATGAAAAGGACTTCTTTTTTGGGTGTTAGTTCTAAAAGGTCTTGTAGGTCTTCATAGAACCGTCCAACTTCAGCTTCTTCAGTGTTACTGGTTGTGGCATAGACTTTGATTACTGTGATATTGAATGGTTTGCCTTGGAAACAAACAGAGATCATTCTGTCGTTTTTGAGATTGCATCCAAGTACTGCATTTTGGACTCTTTTGTTGACCATGATGGCTACTGAGGGATTCCTGCCTGCAGTAGTAGATATAATGGTTATCTGAGTTAAATTCACCCATTCCAGTCCATTTCAGTTCGCTGATTGCTAGAATGTCGACATTCACTCTTGCCCTCTCTTGTTTGACCACTTCCAATTTGCCTTGATTCACGGACCTGACATTCCAGGTTCCTATGCAATATTGCTCTTTACAGCATCGGACCTTGCTTCTATCACCAGTCACATCCACAGCTGGGTATTGTTTTTGCTTTGGCCCCATCCCTTCATTCTTTCTGGAGTTATTTCTCCACTGATCTCCAGTAGCATATTGGGCACCTACTGACCTGGGGAGTTCCTCTTTCAGTATCCTATCATTTTGCCTTTTCATACTGTTCATGGGGTTCTCAAGGCAAGAATACTGAAGTGGTTAGCCATTCCCTTCTCCAGTGGACCACATTCTGTCAGATCTCTCCACCATGACCCGCCCATCTTGGGTTGCCCCACGGGCATGGCTTAGTTTCATTGAGTTAGACAAGGCTGTGGTCCTAGTGTGATTAGATTGACTAGTTTTCTGTGAGTATGGTTTCGGTTTGTCTGCCCTCTGATGCCCTCTTGCAACACCTACCGTCTTACTTGGGTTTCTCTTACCTTGGGCGTGGGTTATCTCTTCACGGCTGCTCCAGCAAAGCGCAGCCGCTGCTCCTTACCTTGGACAAGGGGTATCTCCTCACCGCCACCCTTCCTGACCTTCAACGTGGGATAGCTCCTCTAGGCCCTCCTGCGCCCGCGCAGCCACGGCTCTTTGGACGAGGGGTTGGTCCTCGCGGCCGCCGCCCCTGGCCTCCGGCTTGGGGGCGTGGGGGCGTGGGGTAGCTCCTGCCGGCCACCGCCCCTGGCCTCTGACGCAGGGTTGCTCCTCTTGTTGCCACCCCTGATTTCGGACGCGGGGTAGCTCCTCTCGCCGTTCCTGCGCCATCGCAGCCTGGCACTCTCGGCCGCTGCCCCTGACCTCGGACGTGGGGTAACTCCTCTTGGCCGCCGCCCTTCGGGTATGGGGTCCTCCCGGCTTCTGCCCCTGACCTAGGAGGTGGGGTAGCTCCTCACGGCCGCGCTTCGCTTAGTGCGCTGGTCGCAGCCGCCACCATAAAATGTTATGGTAGCTATATTAGCCACCATAAAATCGGTAGGAAAATAATTTTTCAATTATGTGTTTCTTGGAATTCAACCAGTGGCTAACCCACTCAGGATAGGCTGAGGAGATGTGACCAAATCAGACAGCAGACCCTCATCATCCCTAGAGTTTCCTTTGGTTTCTGAAAGTTTGAAACCTGACTCTGTTGCAGACTCCTGTTAAGTGTTTGGCTTGCATGCATGCTCAGTCGTATCTGACTCTTTGCGACCCTGTGGACCGTAACCTGCCAGGCTCCTCTGTCTATGGGGTTCTCCAGACAAAAAAACTGGAGTATGTTGCCATGTCCTGCTCTAGGAAGTTTTTCTGACCCAGGGATCAAATGCGTGTCTCTTGTGTTTCCTGCGTTGACAGGTGGATTCGTTACCAATGAACCACCTGGGAATCCTAGGCTGTTTGGCAGGTGTCAGCAAATTGTTAACTGGCAAACTGGCTTTTGATGAAATCGTTTTCAGGGACATGACCTAGAGCCCACTTCCCTCCCAAACACTGGTCCCTTACCACCCACTCTGGCCCTTAGCAAGTTGCCCATTCCAGGCTCTGGCATTGACAACCTGTTCCTGAGCCTAGTCTGCTTCCCAGGTCTCTGACCTCAGTTCACACCTGGCCAAAACCAGCCATTTCAGGGCCATTAATCAACTGGCTTAACTTACCTTAAGCCTTCTAAACTACTTATCATCCTTGATCTCTCAGAATCATTGTCTCTGTCTTTCTCAAAGTTCTTTGTTGTTTTAAACTGTAAGTCCTGTGGATTTACCCTTCCAGGTCAAGGCTGCTGCCCTCTGGTGGAGTAAGCTGGCCCTCCTTGGTCACAGTGGGAAGCCTTCAGAGTCATTCTAACTCATCCTCTCCATTTTTTGCTCTATTGGTGTCTCTGAGCTACTTTTACTCCCAACACTTCTGGCAACAAAGGTGTCGGGTGTTTTCCAACACCCCTTCTCTAACTCTGCTACACCAGCTGGCTGCCCTGCAATCGAATTGAATTCTGACACTACCTACCTGGAATTGAAGCTGAAGCTCCAATAATTTGGCCACTTGATGTGAATATCTAACTTATTGGAAAAGATCCTGATGCTGGGCAAGATTGAAGGCAGAAGGAGAAGAGGGCAACAGAGGATGAGATGGTTGGATGGCATCACCAATTCAGTGGACATGAACTTGGGTAAACTCCGGGAGATAGTGAGGGACAGGGAGGCCTGGCGTGCTGCAGTCTGTGGGGTCGCAAAGAGTTGGACATGACTTGGCAGTTGAACAACCACCACCACCTGGAATTAGAATCAGAGCCCACGAGTTAAGGACTCAATCCCACACAACTGCCCCACTTCAAACGCTAGTCTTAAGCCCCAGGTTGTCACAGATGCTTCTGATCAACTAGTTATAAATTTGGGGGAGGGGGTCCTATAGACTCTCCCTCAGTTTCGATAATTTGCTAGAAAAGCTCACAGAATGCAGGAAAACAAATTTATTGGTTTATTATAAAGGATTCAACTCAGGAAACAGCCAAATGAAAGAGATGCATAGGGCAGGGTTTGGGGGTGGGTGAAGGCCCTCTCTGGGTGTACCGCCCTCCCAGCACCTTGATGTGTTCAGCAGTCCAGAAGCTCTCTGAGCCCCATCATTGAGGGATTTTTTTTTTTTTTTATGGAGGTTTCATTACATGCTGCTGCTGCTAAGTCGCTTCAGTTGTGTCCAACTCTGTGTGACCCCATAGATGGAAGCCCACCAGGCTCCCCCATCCCTGGGATTCTCCAGGCAAGAACACTGGAGTGGGGTGCCATTGCCTTCTCCATTCATTACGTAGATATGCTTAATTAAATCACTGGTCCTTGGTCATTAACTCAACGTCTAGCCCCTCTTCTTTTCCTGAGGCGAGGAGGACGGGGCCTGGGGAAAGGTGCTGAGGTGAAAATTCCAACCCTCTCATCTTGCCTGGGTCTTTCTGGTGAACCAGCCCTCACCCTGACCCTATCCAGGGACCCCAACCACCAGTCATCTAATCAGCATACAAAAGACACTCTAATTATTCTGTACATTCCAAAGGTGACCCGCTGTGGTCTCAGTAGAAGTGAGCTGCCAACCCAGCCTGGCACAGCCAGCCTCTCCCATCTGAACTTGAACTGTGGGACACAGAGACCCGGAGCTGGGAGCTGCTCGGCATCAAGGGCAGAGCTCTGAGCAGAAGATCCCTCAGTTCATGCTCTTGAGTTTCCTACCTTCTGCTTGTTTAAATTTTTCTTAGATTGCATAAGATCTGATATTGCAAGTTCAGTATCAGATCTATATCACACCAGGCACTATTTCAGCAAGCAGAAATGAGCTATTTCACTGTGGTGGATCCACTGGTTGGTTGAGTAGTCAGTCCCAGTCTCCTTTCCTGTGCTGTTCCCCGCCCCCTGCCCCCATCAAAGAGATAACAAGACTCAAATGTTCTATTTCCCTACTTCTCTTGGATTTAAGGGTGGCCGTGTGATAGAATTCTGGCCAAAGAGATACAAGCAGAAGTGTTCTGAAAAACTTTGGGGAAATTGTTTTTCTGATGAAAAAGACAGCTTCAGTATGCCCCTTCACCTTATTTCTCCTTTAAACTCTGGGAGACAAAACTTTTCCTCGACTCTGTTAAAAGTCTTGGGCTGGACCTGAGAATTAAGTTGACATAAGACAGGTTAACATGAGAAAAATGTACAAATTTTATTTTTTATCCCTACGTGGGAGACTTCACATAAAAATGAAGACCCCAAAAGCAGTTACACCCAAGCGCTTATATACCAGGTTGAACAGAGAGTACTAATTGTGGAAAAGTAACTGAAATATACAGGGAGGCTAAAGGAAAATAAGAGTTAACTTAATAAGATCTGTTTGTACAGGTTTCCCTTAGACTCAGCTCCCGATCTCTGGTGATAAGAATGTTTTCTTCCTGGTGTAGAGAGGCCATCTTGCACATGAAAGAAAAAGTGATTTCAGGAAGAAAAAGGGAGGTCACAGCACCTTTCTTGCATCTGCTACTTTCAAGTACCTCTAGCTCAAAATTATCCTTATGCCAAAGTGGCATGTTCAGGGATGGCACTTTCTACTACTCTTCAGAACCCAGATGTAATACCTGGAGCTTCAGCTGTCATCTTCAAACCATGTGTCAAAGACCAACAGAATTGTGGAGGTGCTGTCCCTGACAGTGTTAAGCCACCAGACCAATGCTAGTAACCACCTACCTCCATATTTCTTGATGTGAGGATGGGGGGAAATGTTTAAACCTCTGTGAGTTAGGGTCCCCATTACCTGCAGCTGAAATGAATAATTCAAAAGCAACTCATCCATGAAGACTAATTCCCCTATATATATACACATATACATGGAAGGAAAGTTATGACCAACCTAGATAGCATATTCAAAAGCAGAGACATTACTTTGCCAACAAAGGTCCGTCTAGTCAGGGCTATGGTTTTTCCTGTGGTCATGTATGGATGTGAGAGTTGGACCGTGAAGAAGGCTGAGTGCCGAAAAATTGATGCTTTTGAACTGTGGTGTTGGAGAAGACTCTTGAGAGTCCCGTGGACTGCAAGGAGATCCAACCAGTCCATTCTGAAGATCAGCCCTGGGATTTCTTTGGAAGGAATGATGCTAAAGCTGAAACTCCAGTACTTTGGCCACCTCATGTGAAAAGCTGACTCATTGGAAACTTTTGGGAGGGATTGAGGGCAGGAGGAGAAGGGGACAACAGAGGATGAGATGGCTGGATGGCATCACTGACTCGATGGACGTGGTGAGTCTGAGTGAACTCCGGGAGTTGGTGATGGACAGGGAGGCCTGGAGTGCTGCAATTCATGGGGTCGCAAAGAGTTGGACACGACTGAGTGACTGAACTGAACTGATACACACACACACACACACATATATATCCAAAGAAAATAAAAACACTAATTTGAAAAGATACATGCACCCTGAAGTTCAAAGCAGTATTATTTACAATAGCCATGCCATGAAAGCAACCTAAGTGTCCATCAACAGATGAGAGGATAAAGATGTGACATACATATATATATATATATATACGGTGGAACATTACTCAGCCATAAGAAGAATGAAATTTTGCCACTTGTAACAACATGGATGGAGTTGCAACAACAGCATGGAGGGCACCATGCTTAGTGAAATAAGTCAGAGAAAGACAAATTCTGTATGTTATCACTTATATGTGGAGTCTAGAAAAATAAAACTAATGAATATAACAAAAAAGAAACAGACTCACAAATATAGAAAACAAACTAGTGGTTACTGGTGGGGAGAGGGAAGTTGGGAGGGACAAGATAGGGGTAGGGGATTCAGACGGAAAAACTACTATGTAAAAAGTAAATAAGGTACAAGAATGTTCTGTACAGCAAAGGGAATATACCCAATATTTCATAATAACTATAAATGAAGTATCATCTTTGAAAACTGTGACTCACTATGTTGAAACTAATAGAAGGTTATAAATCAGCTACATCTCAATGTTTTTTTAAACTCACCTTGATGCAGAGAAAGTACTTCTTAGTATTGAGGCAGTAAGCCAAAATGTAATTTTGCTTGCTCTGGGAAACCTTTAATTGTTTTCTAATCACTCCACATGAACCCCATTAATCATGGGAACCATGTCATCTACCTTATTTAAAATTTCCACAATCCCTGAGCAGGGCTGGACCATCAGAAAAGTGCTTTTTAAACACAGTATTCTTTTCATGAAGCACTAGGCTTCCAGATAAGGTGCACTCCAGAATCTGCAACCGGTTTCAGAAAACAGTACCCTTTGGAACCAAACAAAAAACCCCAGCGTGATTCAATGAAGGCAGAAGTGACTCGCTCTAAAAGGGAGCTATAGATGTGACTGCAGAGAAAACAGTGTTCTGTGATAAGAAAACCAATATACTGCCACTTGGTAAAAGATAAAACTGGATCTACACCTCACACCACATACAAGAATAGACTCCAAAGAGATCAGAGATCTTAAAGTAAAGAGCAAAACCCAACAAGTAGTAAGAGAAAACACAGATGGATTCCTTATGACCTGGGTGTAGATGAAGGCTTTTGAATTATAATTCAAAATCTAGATACAATACAAGACTACATTAACATGAACAAAAATAAAACCCAAAACTTCTGCATGGCAAAAATGACTATAAGCAAAGTCAAAAGACAAGCTGGAAGAAAACATTTGCAAAATATATCACAAATGATGATCTAACTCTCATTATAAGCTGCACATCTCAAATCTAACAGCAAACAGAAGGGTAACACAGACACAGATTAGAGAATCTCTAAACAAGCAGGAATAGATTACCATTCACTCACTAGTTCCCATGCATTTTAGGACTTTGTAGTTAAATTTTACTGGCAGAAAGTTGGAAATGCTTACCTGTTTACAGACAGGCTATTTCAAAAGACTATTTCAAATCTAGTGTGCAGAAGAATTTCCGTCAAATCTGTAAAAACAAAATATGCACCCTATGTTTTAAGAAATACAAGGAGATTTCAAAGATATTTTTGACTCTGACATTTCCCCCCCACCCCACCTCACATGGTTTTTTAAAAATGAAAAAGCCTTGAGATTCTGCTGGAGTTATGGTTTTGCACTGATTTTAGAAAATAACTCCCACAAATAATATACTTCTTCTCTCCAGCAAAGACAAGATTTTACATATTGGAATCATAGTAACTCCAGTGGGATGTAGAAGCTTCTTGAATTCCTCCTTAACTGTCCATCAGCCCTCTTGTCCTTTCTATGAAATACCAAGGGCAGGAAATGTTTGCTGACTTCACTTGACAGGGTAAGTTCCTGCTTAGCAGTACTTATAACCACAGTCAGAGTTTCACTATTTTTTAGAATTGTCAATAAATACATATTGATCACTTTTCCACTAGAGTACTTGTGAGTTTCAAAATGTGGACATCCACCAGTTGCAGGGAGCAGGTCTACTCAGAGGCCAAGGACAAGCCAAGAGAGGCAATAAGAGGCCTTCAGAATGTGGTTTGTGAATGGAATACCATGGCCCAGGCATTGGGAAGGAATTATAACAGTTTTAGGGGGAACAGGACTAGCTTCTGAAAGAATTCAAGACCTGTAGTCAAAAGAGGCTTAGTAGGAATATAAAAGGAATGAAAATGCTGGTATGGCCACCCATGATTCAGTCCTCACAGCAGACGAAGGTACCTCTTACAACCCACTCCCGTATTCTTGCCTGGAGAATCCCATGGACAGAGGAGCCTGGTGGGCTACATACAGACCATGGGGTCGCAAAGAGCTGGACAAGACTGAGCTCACAGCACACACACCTCTTGCCACATCTCCTGCTCCTGTGTCATCAGCAGCGGCAGTTCCTGGCAGACAGAAGGTGTCCCCTTCAAACATGTACTATCAAGTCTTTCAACTTATTTGCCTCAAGGTTTTGTCCAAAGCCTCAGGATGTGCCCTGCATATGTGCAGTTGGTGCCCCAGAGGGCACTTTCCAACCAAACAGGGAGGGGTAAGTGATCCCACCTCCCCACCTGCCCTGATCCGCCACCCTTTGGAGGTGCCTTCTCCAGGTGGTCCCCCACAGAGCTGAGTCCCACTGCCCACAGTGGTGGCTAGCTGGAGACTGGTCTTTTCCTCTTCCCTGTTATTCTTTGCATACTTATTCTGACCTCCTAGAGTCACCCCCTAATAAGGTATTGCTCTAAAGTTTTTGACCCAGTCTTTGCCTTTGGGGAACCCAAATCAAGGTGGTCCTACTCTATGTGAAGGAAGAATAGGATCAACTGAAAAAGCAGTTGAAGTTTTTAGACTCAGTCAGACCTGCTTGAAAAGAATAGGGTACCAGAGAGCAGTGGCTCTATCATGCTGATGCAGGGGAGAGTGGAAAGACATGCTTCTGTTATATTTAAGGCCTCCCTTCTCTGTACCTGACTATACTTTTTCTTTTTACTGAAATGAAATGAGAAGGGTACCTAAAGACAGAGATCAAACAGTTTCACTCTCACTTGATTCTCTGTTAAATCCAATATCATGCAATGGCCAGATAATTACAAGTTGAGCTTTGAGCTTCTTACCAAAATTGAGATTATCTGGAGGTCCAACCAGTCCTAGATTACCAAATACAGATGTCTCCCTGAGTGAGGAATAAAACAGAGACATAAGGCTTTCTCCACAACCTGTAACCAAGCTCCTAAAGAACTTCCAGGGCAACTGTTTCTATTTCAATCAAGGATTGGGCAAGGGTCCATTCCAACTGCTTTCATTACCTTCTCAAGGGCAAAAATTATTAGCCTATTGGTGACATCGACTATAACGATCTTAATTTTTCTTGGTGTCAAAGTGAAAGTGAAGTAGCTCAGTCGTGTCTGACTCTTTGCGACCACGTGGACTGTAGCCTACCAGGCTTCTCCATCCATGGGATTTTCCAGGCAAGAGTACCAGAGTAGGGTGCCATTTCCTCCTCCAGGGGACCTTCCCAACCCAGGGATTGAACCCGGGTCTCCCTCATTGCAGGGAGACACTTTACCCTCTGAACCACCAGGGAAGCTGCTTCCTTGGTGTACACAGGTCAGATTTCTTCCTAAACATGTGTTTCAAAGGACAAGCAAGTGGGGGTTGTGAGCAGAGAGTCGTTGAGCAGAGTCTTTGCAGGTGTTTATGTTCTCCCTTAGAGAAGATAAACTGCCCATCTTTCTAGAAGAAACAGAGAGAACTTGGCAATATCTTTCTTGAGAACAGAGGTTAATTTGCTAACTCCACTCATTCTCCAGGAGAAGGAAAAAATTAGCTTTAGGGATGTTTGGACCCACCTGGGGAGGTTTTATCAAGAACATTTCATAACATAGTGTCATTCAATAAGCACAAATTATTCAAAGCCTGGAAAAATGCAAGTTTGAAGGAAAGAAGTAAGATTTGGGGAATGAGACAAGGTTAGAGGACCTATTGGTGCTCATTGATCCCTGCCCCCTGTCCCTGCACCAAGCATCAGCAACTGTAGTTTCAGTTCAGTCCAGCTGAAACAAATGTGGAAAGAACTGGAAATTTTCTAAGGGAGGCAGGACTCACAGGCCTAGGAAATTTCAGAGTAAGATGCAGCCATTGTGGTAAAAAAGCATGGAGATCACTGTTAGGATTGTTAGGTATTAAACAATGCAGAAGAAAAAGCAGGGAAATCAAGACAACAGACTGACTGAAAGCTTCTGTGAATTATTCAATCATTGTTACAGGTGTTGGAACAGAGCAATGAAAATAGTGAGGCCCTTTATTCCTTTTTTTTTTTTTTTTTTTTCACTTATGTTTTGCCACGCTGCTTGGCTTGCAGGATCTCAGTTCCCCAATCAGGGACCGAACCTGCACTCTTGCCAGTGAATGCACAGATTCCTAACCACTGGACCACCAGGGAATTCTTGAGATCCTTTATTCTGAAAAGAGAGTCCTCTTTGCTAGTTTCCCAGATTGCTTTTTTATGTTCAACCTTTCATAATATACATTTTTGGTGGATTTGTCTAGGTGTTAATGAGAATTCTATGGACATTTCAAGCTAATGTTTAAAAACAACAGATCTTTGATCTTAGGTTTGTGTCTTTTCTTATGCCCTTAAAATCTTGATAGTAAAACTGTCTCCTGTTTTTGAGTTAAGTGGTCAGCAACTGGATTGGGTACTCACCCAGTATGGGGACAATACGGAAGATTTAGAGGCAGGGGCCTTTCTTCTGTCTTGAATTGGGCACGTTGATTCTGCAGATAAAGATTACATTCCCCAACTCACTTGTTGCTAGATATGGCCTTACACTTCTGGCCGTTGAGATATAAACAGTGAAAAGGAGTTGACTAAGCTGTGATGGGTCCATTTTTTGCCCTTTTGTTGTTATTCTGCTTCTCCCAGGAGGACTGAAACACAGATATGAAGAGTGGAGCTCCAGTTGCCAGCTTGGCCCATAAGATGACCCTGAGGATGGAAAACACATGCTGAGGATAGTGAAGCAGAGAGACCGAAGGGTCCCTGAGAGTATCTTGTGCTTCCATGTTAATTCTGGACAATCTATTTTCAGTTTCCTTTACCCAAGGGCTTAAAAAAAAAGAAATGTTCATCTTGTTGAAGCCACTTCTAGTTTAGGCTTTGTTACTTGTAACAGATTCATTGCAATTTGTAGCAGCTATAGTAAGGGGGCCATTTTGGGGGCCACTTTATCTACAAGGGACAGTAATTTCATATTAAAAGGTTGCCTATATTTGCAGGTCTGGGCAATTGTCCTTTGGCTTCTCTTCCAGTGGAGTTGCTCAGGAAAGCTGAGTAGAGCTCTCTTGGGTTCCTGTCCTTCTTTATTTTCTTTTGCATTTGCCTTGTTTTTTCCCCCCACCGTTACTATTTCCTCCCTCAACTGGAAGAAAATACAAAGCTGAAGGAATAGGCCAGAACTGGGAGAGTGAAGTTGAAAAGAAGGAAGATATTGGAGACTTGACAACTCAGCTGGATACAGCTTTCATAGTAAACGGCTCCCTCTGCTCTTATCACCTAAGACCAAGACTAGTTTTGTTATTGAAGGAGAAAAGTAGTGCTTGTACTTGGGTCAAAATGTGTTGTTGTTTTTTTTTTCTTTCCTCCTTGTTTTATTTATTTATTTATTTTTCTTTTTTGGTCTTTCATTGACTTTTTGGGAACCAATTACCCAAGCCAAGAATCCCTAAGAGTCTCAGGAACGTATGCTTACTCCTCTTTATAGATAAGCTGTTTCTCTGTTATCTGGGCAATTTTTTTTCCCCTGAGATAAGTAAATCCATTTAAAAGAAAAAAATATGTATTTGAATATATCTCACACTTACCTGAGCTTCCCAGGTGGCACTAGTGGTAAAGAATCCGCCTGCCAAGCAGAAGACCCAGGCTCGATTCCCGGGTTGGGAAGATCCCCTGGAGGAGGGCATGGCAACCCACTCCAGTATTCTTGCCTGAAGAATCCCATGGACAGAGGAGCCTGGCAGGTTGCATGCCATAGGGTTGCAAAAAGTTGGCCACGACTGAAGCAAGTTAGCATGTACGCATGCATACTTACTCCTCAACTGATTCTACAAAGCTGGGGAAAGGCCTAAAGAGAAGAATGGGGAAACCATGAATAAAACAAAATCTCCATTAAACAGTGCAAGCAGTTTTGGTGTGTAGAAGTCTTTAATTGTGGGCACCCTCTCCTGAAGAGACCTTTGCTCCCAACTTCAAGAGAGGCTCCTGCTGTTGATTTCTGTCTACAAAGTTTTAGAATCAAGAAGCAGAATTCTAAGTTTTGCTACTGAAGTAAAATAGCAAAAAAAAAAAAAAAAAAAAAGAGGAACATCCAAAACTTTAGCTTACGTGAGATGCCCCCGTAGAAATCTGAGATCTACCAATCTGTTTATGACTTCCTCACCTCTGACATATCTCATATCCTGCAGGGCTTCAAGATTTTTGCTCAATTAAATGTTCTGCTCCTGCATCTATGCCACCTCCATTCTCATGCTCAGGATCTTGAGTCTAGTGCCTTGAAGAGCCTTCCTTCAAACCACTTCCTCCCTTTACTCAAAACACCCTGCACCCCAACTCTGTGCCCTACCTGTTTTCCTCAGTGAACCCTTTGTATGCTGCTGCTAAGTCACTTCAGTCGTGTCCGACTCTGTGCGACCCCAGAGACGGCAGCCCACCAGGCTCCTCCGTCCCTGGGATCCTCCAGGCAAGAACACTGGAGTGGGTTGCCAGTTCCTTCTCCAATGCATGAAAGTGAAGTCACTCAGTCCTGTCTGACTCCTAGCGACCCCATGGACTGCAGCCTACCAGGCTCCTCTGTCCATGGGATTTGCCAGGCAAGAGTACTGGAGCAGGGTGCCATTGCCTTCTCCGCTTTGTATACCTCACGCTAAACCCTTACCATGTTATCTGGAAGGACCTGTTTGTGTATGTTTTCTTACTTAAATTTGACCTTGAGGGACTTTCTCTGGTGGTCTGGTGGTTAAGACTCTGCACTTCCATGGCAGGCGACGCAGGTTCTATTCCTGGTTGGAGAGCTAAGATCCCACATGCAGCAAAGTGTGGCTAATATATTAAAAAGCAAACTGAAACTTGAGTGTTAGCCCCTGGCTTAGCAGAGTAGCTCCTCATTGACTATTTCTTGACCTTGAGCAGGAGTGATAATCACAGTATCTGTCAAAAGCTAAGTGGCCAGTTATCACTTGCAATGAACTAGTTAAAAAAAAAAATCCTTGAAATTAAAAAAAAGAGTGTGTGTATGCAAGAAAAAGAGAGAGAGAAAATTACCCAACATGAGAAGATGTAAATTTGGACGCATCTGGAAACTGTGAATGAGAAATTAATAGATAAGTAAAATTCGATGTTATGAAAGGTCTTTCACAATGGATCGTCAGAAACTTCAACAATCATGATATGTGCTAATACCAAAGATCAAGGCAGTGGAGGAATTTAGAGCATGTGCTTAGCAAATGGATTTCAAAGTTCATATTCCAAATGTGTAAACCTAAGCCGATTACTTAACTTCTTTGTTTCTGTAGATTCATCATTTGTCAAATGCAGATTCTACTAATGCTTTCTTAATGTTATGAGAATTGAAGGAGTTAATATAAATAAAACACTTAGAAAAGTGGCTAGTGCATAGAAAGAGCTATATAAGATTTTACTATTATTAATAATGTTCCTGTTATAATTCCTCATCCTAAACATGGCCCATGACAACAAGAAGGAAAAGTGGTGGTTGGAGGGCTAACATACTTATGTAAATAAACATTAATACTAAGAGCTATGTTCAAGATGGCAATGTGGGCCACTTGCTACTTTAAAAGTGTCTCTTAAAACTGTGCTTTTATAGGGTTCCCTGGTGGTCCAGTGATTGGGAGTCCATCTTGCAGTGCATAGGACACCGGTTCGATCCCTGGTCAGGGAGGATCCCATGCTGTGGGGCAACTAAGTCCCTGAGCCTGTGCTCTGGAGCCCGTGAGCCACAGGGACGGAGCGCACGCGCAGAAACTGCTGAAGCCCCCGCACCCTATAGCTCTGTGCTCGGCACTGAGAAGCCCGTGCACTGCAATTAGGAGGAGACCCCACTCCCGGCAAGTAGAGAAAGCCCGCACACGGTAGTGAAGTCCCAGCACAGCCAAAAACAAATAAATATAAAAAACAAAACCAAAAACTGTACTTTTGTAAGTGTACTTTGCTGTGAGGTCAAACCCACACAAGAAGACACACAGATTTCCCTGACCACCCGACATCCCACTTTCCCCTTCTACGTTGTGTCTTTGGCAAATTTTGTGATCTCTCATTAAGTACAAATTTTTAAGAGCGGTAAAGATTCTTTCACATAAATTTTGGGAATCATATATAAGTTGTTTTAAGAATATCAGATCAGATCAGTCGCTCAGACGTGTCTGACTCTTCGCGACCCCATGAATCGCAGCACGCCAGGCCTCCCTGTCCATCACCAACTCCCGGAGTTCACTCAGACTCACATCCATCGAGTCAGTGATGCCATCCAGCCATCTCATCCTCTGTTGTCCCCTTCTCCTCTTGCCCCCAATCCCTCCCAGCATCAGAGTCTTTTCCAATAAGTCAACTCTTCGCATGAGGTGGCCAAAGTACTGGAGTTTCAGCTTTAGCATCATTCCTTCCAAAGAAATCCCAGGGCTGATCTCCTTTAGGATGGACTGGTTGGATCTCCTTGCAGTCCAAGGGACTCTCAAGAGTCTTCTCCAACACCACAGTTCAAAAGCATCAATTCTTCGGCACTCAGCCTTCTTCACAGTCCGACTCTCACATCCATACAGGTTCTTTATTACTTGCTTTTGAACTCATAATTTTATTGGAGTTCATAATTAAGCAGAATTTGGGAGTACAGTTTCCAAATCTTGGTCTAAAGCCTTTTTTTGAAAAACCTTTATAATCCTTATTTGAATTTACATTAGTAAGCATTTGTATAAACTGTAATCATTCTGAGATATCTGGTCCTTTTGACTTATAGGGACATTAAAAGTATGACAAAGTTTCTACCTCTTATACAAATCTTTCTTCTTCCTTTTGATAAAACTCATAATAGGATACTTCAATTTTTGGTTAGTTCCCTTTGGTCTTCTTCACTGTGAAAACTCTTTCCTTCCATTATAATTAATTCAACAAATAGTTAAGAAGCATCTAATCCTACGAAGAGGTATAAGATTCAGAAAAGGCAGTTTCCATGTCTGTCATGTTGCCACTATAGCTCCAGTGCCAACCAAGGTGCCCTGCATATAATAGGTGTTCAAAAGTATTTGGCAAAGAAATACAAATAAAGATCCTACACAGAAGAAGCAGTCTAAGTTTTAGCTCTGGGTTCAAATCCCAGTTTTCCTAATTATTACCTATTTGATCTAAAGTAAGTTGTCTAACAAACTCATTTTCCTTGTAAATGTAAATAATATCTATTTCATAAGGGTCATGAGAATTTAGCAAGAGAACAGTTTAATAAAACTTCTCCTGAGTGTATAGTATGTATCACGGACTGCATTTCAAAATACAGGGCTTTAAAAATTGGATTGCAATGTGTGTTCTTAAGACATTTCCACATAATAAAATAATAACACAGGTCATATAATATGGACCTGTTTGGGTGTTCAAAGTAGAAAGAGATGACGTATATTTAAGGGAATTAGGAAACAAGGTGATATATGAAATGGTCCTTGAAGGAGAGTTAGGATTTCACCAGTTAAAATGAGCAGGCATATCCAGATGGAACACAGAGCTCACAATCGGGAAGGTAAAAAAGTACTGAGATGTCAGTTATTCTTTTGGCTGAACCTAGGGCCGAGGTCGGAGAAGGCAATGGCACCCCACTCCAGTACTCTTGCCTGGAGAATCCCATGGACGGAGGAGTCTGGTAGGCTACAGTCCATGGGGTCGCCAAAAGTCGGACACGACTGAGCGACTTCACTTTGACTTTTCACTTTCATGCACTGGTGAAGGAAAGGGCAACCCACTCCAGTGTTCTTGCCTGGAGAATCCCAGGGACGGGGGAGCCTGGTGGGCTGCCGTCTATGGGGTCGCACAGAGTCGGACACGACTGACGCGACTTAGCAGCAGCAGCAGCAGGGCTGAGGTAAAAAGTGAGACACAAGCAAGAAATGTGGAGTAGGGCCATACTGAGGTTGCCAGTTTCTTTAATCCAGTAGGCAAAGAGCAACTCTTGATGGGTTGGGGGCAGACCAACGGAATTATAGGATTTGAAGGTGGAAACACCAAAGTGGAGAGACAGGTTAGGAGAGGTTATTGCATTATTTCAGCGAAGAGATAATAAAGGCCTGCAGCAGGGAGTGGTCAGAGGCAGCGTAGACATAACAAAGCAGGCACATTTCAGAGAATGGAGGGTCTGTGACTGGTGCCAGGCGCTGGAGGGAGAGAAGGGGAGTGGGAGAGGAGAGGGGGCGAGTGGTTTGGGGAGAGAGACCCCGTGACTGAAGCCATTGACACTATTTACAGAAAGGGGTAAGTCACAGGGAAGTGTGGGGTTAGGTTTCGGAAATGGGTCAGCTTGAGGTCTGAGTTTCTCCTTTCTGCCACCTTCCCTTTTTTATATCCAGGTTTTCAGGGCCACCTCCACTTCCTCCTCCTCTATCCACTAAGACATTGTGCTTTCTATTCTCATTCTCAACCCTGCGCTTATCTTCAGGCCCCAATTATTCTGTTCCCTATAGTACTCTCCCAGCCAGAATGACCCCAGGTCAGATCCTGGACTGGAGGACACTCCACCCGCCAGATCCCCTATCGTCTTCGCCTAGGCAGCTTCCATGCGTGCGCCTCCACGGCTCTATGACCAATAGGCAGGCCCCAGTGCTGGGATTCGACTCGCTATTGGTTGGCGGAGCCATGGTGAGAGATGGTGCGGTGCAGGTTCTCAGCACCAGCGAGAGCTGTGGGCGGTTGTTAAGGCGACCGTTCGTGACGTAGGCCCGTCAGGCCGAGCCAGCCCCAGATGATTGGCTAGACGATCGGACGATCCTTCCTTATTGGTCGCGGTGTCGTCCGGTGCCGAGCGTGCGTAGAGCGAAGGTTCCTTCCGCTCCGCGTCTCCGTTGACTGGAGACGGGCGGAGCGCCGGCTCCCGGGAACTGTGGCCTCTAGTGAGATCCGGAGGTGAGGAGGACGGTGAGTGGGACATAGTTGGGGTTGTGTAGGTGGAGGTTCTCGAGCTCCGTCCGACCCTGCCGGGAAGGGGCAGCTGGCACCGTCTGCTGATCCGGAGGGGAGCTGAGCGGGAGGCTCTGCCCGGGGTGGCGCCTCGGTCCGGCGGGGACTGCGAGGAGACGTCCTTGAGGCGCAGCTGGCCGAGTGGCGGCCCGCATCTATGCCGGGGAGCCGCGGGACAGGCTAGGCCTAAGGGGCGGACAGGGGGCCCGCCTCTTCGGGGCTGCGGTCGCTGTCGATGGACCGGCGGGGCGTCGCCGCGTTCCTTGGCCCTGTCCGAAGCCGGCGGTGCTGGCCGCGCAGTCGTGATCGTTGGGGCGACAACGGTGCCAGGCGGGGTGACCTCGGGGTCCCCTTGATTCGATAAATGCTGGGGGGTTGTGGGGCAGACCGGCCCGCAGCTCGAGGAAAGGACGCGAAAAGTCTATATGGTGCCATGGTTCACGCCCATGCTTGCTGCTGTTCTTACTGGGTTCACGCCCTGGCGCTGCTGTTCGTCAGCACCTTTCCGTAAAGTGACGGATGAGATCTCCATAAATGCTGCTGACTAGCTCAGAGCTGTGGATTTGCATAGATGCATCCGGTTATTTCTTGGAGAAACGAGTTGAGAGGATGCGAGAGCCCAAGGTAGAGACTTGCCCAAAGACTTAAACGATTCTTCTTTTTGCGAGAGGCGTCTTCTCCTTGGTGTTGATTACTGATGTCCTTTAATCTAAATTCTGTAGGTTTTTCGGAATTATTTGGTTTTGGTATTTTGGCTAGGAGAAACGTACCTTGGAGATTCACAAATAGAAGTCAGTTTTTACGGTGGGAGGAAGTTGATGTACTCCATCTTAAATGGTCGTTTGAAATTGTTCAGGGCTTGAAGACTTGCCTTCCCAGCATCACACAATGTATTTTTTGTTGTTGTTGTTTGCTTGTGGATTGATTTTTCTCTTCATGCAGCGAGAAACAGTTTATGATTTAGAGGTAATCTAGCGAAGACTCAAGAGTGTGCTTTGGGGATGGACTGGATTTTGAGGGCCTTCTTGGTGGTAGTGTCTTTCCAATTTGTGATAAAACTTGGGAGTAAAGACACTGATAGTAATATGAAGGCTAAAAAATATGCAAAGATTAAATCATTAACATGTGAAAACTTCGTGTGTGTGGCATGAACATTTCAAGATGAAGTGTGTGCGCTCATGTTTCATGTTCTCTTTTTATTCTTGTATGATCTAGACTATGAATAGGTAAACACATCTGTATCAGTAGCTGTTTAGGTTGACCATATGAAATTGTTGATATTTGAAACTTGACCATTATTCCCCATACAAAAAATAGCAGTTTCATATGGTTCACTTAATACTTGCCTTTGTTAAGGAACTTTGGAGCTCTAGCTTTATAAGTGAATAAAAAGATATGTGATTTACAAAGAGGCATAATGCCATAGAATTGAGTGTAGAATCCAGGTTTCCTGATTCCAGTGCAAGAATTTTTTTCCCCCCTAAGATACTGGGTTGAGCAGCAGAATGTTAATCCTGTTGGAATTAAAAATGACTCAGTACAAGACATGGTTCCTGCCCTCAAAGAGACAAAACATACACGGCAATTAATATAAGAACAGTGTAAGATAGTATATAATCAAGTACTGGAATATACAGCATAGGAAGAGCACTGAGTGGGAGAAAGGATTAGAGTAGGATGCCAAAGCATCCTTTTCTGCAGTTTGCCAGAGTAGGTGGTTTTTGTAGCACATTGGGTTAGAGTTTGGGGATTCAGTTTAATTTAAATTATCCATTCTTTTGAGTAATCTATGAAATGTTTGCAGCATACTTCTGTCTGTCTTGGCAAGGCACACATTGCCTAACTTGATTTTTTTAAACTAAAATTTATTTTTATTGCAGCATGGCCTAAACACTTTGAATTTGCATGAGCCATCCCTGTTGCCTGCTGGTGCCATTTGCAACTGCTGATGAAGTTGGAGGATTGGATTCCATGACATGTACATGCTTTGCATAATCACAGGGATATAGGGAGCTTGCTAGTGGGAAATGAGATGTGTGTGCAATTATGGTGACTTTTGACACACCCTTGTACATTTGGTTACTCATTTTGTTTCCAAATAGGTGAGGTTCTCTGTGTTTGGGAATGGTTCATGGGCTTCTGTGTCAGTCTTTATCTGAATGTTGCAAAGATGACTTTACACCTAGGAAAGAAATGTCCCAGAATTGACAATGTTACCATGAAGCTTTTGAGGGAAAACATAATGTTCCTAATATATAATTATGGATTAATAATGCTCAACCTATTTGTGATCAAATTGGAGTGCCTTCTTGCTAGCAGCTCAGATTTTAGTTCTGCTGAATTCACTTTTTGATGGTGAAAAATATATTGACTCAATAAGGGAGTACTCTAAGTTGAGAAGGCTTGGGGAGAAAGGAGTATTAAAAATTTTGACCTAATTTTGAAATGTATTTTCAGTTAATTCATCTTCTGGAACATTGATGCTATTAGACTAGTTTACAGGGTTTTTGTTTTTGTTTTTAAATATAAGGAAGTTATGTGATAGAAGGCCAGCATGAAAATCTAGGCTCTTATGAGGTTTTTAGTTGAAATGAAGTAGAGTTCAAATCTAAGATACGATTAATATTCTCCAGTACTTCAAGTCCTTGCTAATTTAACAAAAGGTATTTTTGTTATTGTTCATTTTTCAGGGATAGTATAGAAAATATAACTTTCCCCCCCACCCCCTCCTCCTCCTTAATATGTTCTCTGAATGCAGAGAACTGGGGCCCTTGAAGAGGGGGGAATTATATCCATACCCTGCTGCTGCTGCTAAGGAGGCCCTTTAAAAAAGTCATTTTTAGGTCAGGTTCAAGATGTGTCAATAACATGCATGCTATTGTAGCTTAAGAATTTATTTTTAAGTAGCAGGTATTTCTCGAGCAAGTGCTATTAAGATACATGAGTGCAAGGCACTGGAGGATGAAATGAGAATAGAACTCAGGGAGGAAGGTTGAAAACCTGAAGAGACACAGGCGGGTGCATGCCACATATCTCAGTGCCTGCCAGCCTTTGAAATTGAGACCCACATTAAGAAATACATGTTATGTCAGAAGCCAGGACATACACTCATATCTATAATTTCCTGAAACATACTGTTTCAGGAAAGAATACCTACCCATACCACATGTCTAACCCACAGCTATTTTCTTCTTGTATTGTAAAATGTTTGTTCTGACTCATAAACTTGTGTTCATGATCCCATTGATCCAGTGAAGGGATTATGACCTGCAGTTTGGAAACCACGTATCTCTCTGGTGGTCTGCTGTGGCTGAAGCGTAAAGAGTAGAGCGCTCTGAGTGATGCAGTGAGAGGTGATGCTTAGTAACTGCTCTGGTTCCTAAGTGTCTCTAATTTTCTTTTCCCTAATCCTTTAAATAGATTAATCCTTTATTTTCCTTAATTTGATGCTTTTTTATTTTCTTCTTCCATACACAAATCACTTGCTTAATTAGCCTAAATGAAAGATTCATTTGAAATCTTGATTGTCAGTCAGTGGGCCTAAAATTTAATCTTAATTTTAATTGATTTTAATGGGTGGTTAATATGGTTTATCATAAGCATTAATTTTAGTGTAAGAAGGCTTATAAGTTCCTATATTAGAGATCAATAACTATATTAGATTTTTAAAAAATCAGAATATCAAAATTATTATTACTTAGTCAACAAACATGGAGAAGCTAAGTTATGGTACTCACTAGATCAAAATAACCCAAGTTCTATTGGACATTTTTGAATGCCACATATGTCTGCTTTGGCCAGCCAGCCCCTTATTCTTCTACTGGTCCGGCATTTTTATTAACTCTTAAAGTCTGGGGAAAGACCTCTAGTGACAGCGACATTAGGAAGGTTAATAAACATCATTCTGCTAGTGACATCATGCCATGTGTTGTATGGGATGGAAAGGCCTAATGGACTCGTGCCCTTGAGGGGCTTTATAAACTAGGAGAGTGATTTATAGGACACTGACGGAGAAGGTGGTTTGGTGCTTACCTTTTGCGCAACTAGAATGTAGAGAGCGAGCACGGTGCTTATACCCATTTTGTGTCAGGGTAATCAGAAAATGAATGTGAGTGGTTGTTTCTCACTTTCGTTTTCCACTTTACTGCTCTCCTTGGCTGAGATAATAATCAGGAGCGGAGATATTTATTTGGTTTGATCTTAAATGCTCAAATTCATACAAGTGGTAAGAAATAGCTGCTTTTAAGCTGTTTGCTAGTGAATAATAGAGGATTTAAATATTGTGAATAAAAGAGTCATGAATCCTGTCATTTGAATTTTGTAATTATTTCCCAGAATTACAAGGAACACTACCAAATAGTATTATCCTTAAGGTACAAGACACTGCATACAAAAGCAGGGTTTTCAAAGCAGGGTTTAAAACGTTTTCCTAAAAATACGGTAAGCTGTATATTAAGTGTTCATCCTTGGTGTTCCTTCCAGGATCCAAGGACTCTGTAGCTACAATGTTGTCAAGACTTTTCCGAATGCACGGCCTCTTTGTGGCCTCCCATCCCTGGGAAGTCATAGTGGGGACAGTGACGCTGACCATCTGCATGATGTCCATGAACATGTTTACTGGCAACAATAAGATCTGTGGTTGGAATTATGAATGTCCGAAGCTTGAAGAGGTTTGTGAGATTGATCTGATTTTTGACTCAATTACATTTTAAATTTCTCCTTTTAGAGACCATATAATCAAAAAAACTTATGAGTAAAATTTTTATTTCAGTATTCATAACTTACCTCAAATTTTCATTTACTTATATTTACTTGTATTTACTTATACAGATACTTTCCTTTTGCTTTTGGTATACAAATGAGTGTAATTGACTTGACCTGAGAAATCTAGCTTTCCTAAGTGACTTAACAGTAAAAAATGATTGGCTTAAACATTGGATGTTTAAAACTTGGGAGTTAATATTTTATTTGCATTTTAATATTTTACTTGTGCCTGCATTATCATGATGATACATAAACTAATGATGCCATACAAAATAAAAATTCTTATTTTTGATTTGGACTTTTCTATCTCTCCCGATAGGATGTTTTGAGCAGCGACATCATAATTCTGACAATAACACGATGCATAGCAATATTGTATATTTACTTCCAGTTCCAGAATTTACGCCAACTTGGATCAAAATATATTTTGGGTAATAATTTTATGTATGAACCTTTTTGTGCACTATCAGCTTTTTTTTATTTCCTGTGGGAATTTGCCTGTTTAAATCACAGGGGCGGAGCGTGTGTGTTGCTTAGCGTGTGCTGCGTCTACTAAGTAGTTTCTTTTCATTCAAGTTAGACGTTCTGCTCTTTGAGACCTTAATAGCCTGGAGAAAATAATATTTCCTTCAGGATACTGTAGGACTGTATATTATTCTGTGTGTATAAGGATGAGATTTTTCAGTTTGTTGCATTTTGTCATTTATAGGTATTGCTGGGCTCTTCACAATTTTCTCCAGTTTCGTATTCAGTACAGTTGTCATTCATGTCTTAGATAAAGAATTGACAGGTTTGAAGTAAGTATGTAAAGCATAAATATACTTTCTTCCAAAATCTATTGTTAAGAACTTTTCTACTCCATGTTATACAAAGCATTGTAATATTTAAATTAGCAAAAGTTTATGGAAAATAGGGGGAAATTTTTCACGAAATCAGTTAGCTAATACCTGTTAATGTTTTGCTGTGTTTTGTTCCCCATTTTTTTTATGCTTAAAGAAAACTTCTGAGATCATACTCTGTATACTGCTTTATAACTTTTATGCTTATGGAAAGTTATAAACATCTTTGCATGTCCTTAACAGCTAGCTGTCTAGTATTTTCCTATATGAATATATTGTAGTTTATGTACTTAATCCTCTGAGTTGGATTTTTTAGGTCATTTAATCTCTTCCATTAATAACAATACTGTGATAAGTGTCGTCCTAGCAAATTTTTGTTCTTATTTTCTTAGGATACATCTGTAGGAGTGAAACAGTAGCCACTGTAGGTCTTTAGGGCTTTTAAGGGTCATTATTGCCAACTTAACTCTCCAGAAAAGTTATCCTTCCATAGATAGTATTTTAATTAATGAGAAAAGAATTACATACAGTACGCTGGTTTTCCTTACTACCTGAAAATACAGCTCTCCTATGAAACCTTTTGTAAGTGAAGAAGCAGTCACCTTAGAACACATCTTCCTAATGGATGCACACAGTGTCTATCTTTGAACTCAGTCATGTTCGACTCTTTGTGACCCTGTGGACTGTAGCCCTCCAGGCTCCTCTGACCATAGGAATTCCCAGGCAGGAACACTGGAGTGGGTTTCCATTTCTTTCTCCAGGGGATCTTTCCCACCCAGGATTGAACCCAGGTCTCCTGCGTAGCGGGTGCATTCTTTGCCACTGAGCCATGGGGAAGTTCTGGAGGCACACAGTAAGCCGAGATGCAGCGCAGGTGCGCTTCAGAGCCGCGGCAGCTTGGTGCCGAGATGCTGAGCACAGCCCCTGGGCAGTGCCACTCTGCTCCAGGTGCCCACGGCCTCTGCATCAGCTCCCTCAAAACAAGCACTGCGTGCTCTCTTCACTTTTCACCTTTTTTTGTAAGAGTGAAAACCCTCTTTGGATTACTTTTGGTTAGCAAAAATGAGTACTATGTAAGTCTTTCTTAAAAGTGAAGTGGCATGAAGTGAGCTTTTGAAAAGTGGGGGATACCTGTATTCCACTGTTTGCCCCCATACTAATACACAAGAATGCATTTTTTTCTTTTACTAATGATGCTGTTTTGCTCTAAAATTATCCAAAGGTGTTTCTGTGTATTTACATTTTTAAACATTGAAAATCTTCTTAAATAGTTTGGCTAATAAATTTAGCTTTGAGGTTGTCAGAGGGGTATAGGGTATACCTCTTGGTCTGTAAAAGGTACACCAGGGCAAAGTTTTGTTTTAGGAAGGGATTTTTACTGATATTTCTCTTGTTAAATATACCTGATCATGTTGTTTTTTCCCCCCAGTGAAGCTTTGCCCTTTTTCCTGCTGCTGGTCGACCTTTCTAGAGCAAGTGCGCTAGCCAAGTTCGCCCTCAGTTCTAACTCACAGGTATTATTGATGAGACGTGAATGTACGTGGTATTCTTTTCTCTCAGGTTGTTTACATTAATAGGAAAGATTAATAGAGCTTGTTTTTAGTCCATGATTCAGGAATTGCGTATAATTTTGTCCAGTCTTAAGACTGGTCTTCTTAGGTGCCCTAGGAACTGTCCCATTTTTCTGCCAACTCAATTGTAATTCCACAGCTTCTAAAATTTGGAATTTTCTCCATTTTCTTTTTTGAAGGTTTCAGAACGTAAGGTATTATGTCTTTTGGATAAATTACAGTATCTACCTATTGAAACGCATTAGCGAACAGACAGGATCTAAGGGAAGAATCTCAGGGTAGATTGATTTCTAAACCCCTTGAATTAACACTAGCATTATTTCATCGAACGTTTCATCTTGGTGTTCATTAGTCACTTTAAAGAATGTAACATTTTTAGTAATACTGAGTATAAAATATCATGTACTTCTGCCCTGAGCATGTATTTGATGTATATTTATGATCATTTGAGCATTTTGACAAGGATATTGAAGTTTCATAATACTAACATGATCTCAAAAAATTTGAAACTAAGAACTTGTGTCAGTGAGTGGTAGCCAAAATATAAAATGATGTAGGAATTTATGTGGGATTTATATGGCAGGACTCATATACCACCTCAAAGGAATCTTCCTAAGAAATAACTCAGTCGGTGGGTGGGGAACGCAGAGCGGTGTACATATTCTTCTTTTAGACCTTTATATTGTTAGTATCCTTTATATCTGGAATGCCTGTTAGTCTTACCATATTGTGTATTTTATTCTTAATATAGTATATTCGATTTAGTAAAAGCCCTGGGATGCTCCAAAAGTTCTTACAATGATTTCCTGCCTTCTCCTCATTTGCTCTGTTTGTCTGTTTCAGGATGAAGTGAGGGAGAACATTGCTCGTGGGATGGCGATTTTAGGTCCCACCTTCACCCTGGATGCTCTTGTAGAATGTCTCGTGATTGGAGTTGGTACCATGTCAGGTTTGTAAACAAATTTTAATATACTTTAAAGTTAATTTGTAGAAGAGAGAGAGGAACACATTATGTTAGTTAAAGTCTGACTTTTAAAAGTCTGACATTACAAAAATTAAAAAAATTTTAATTGTATGAATATGTAGGTATATCTGATCTGACCTTTTGTCTGTCTGCTTTAGTGAAAACTGAGCAGGTTACGGATATATTTTCACTCTTACTATCTCATCATCTTCTCTGGTGCTCCACTTTTTTGATGACTTTAAGATGTTTTTGTCTGGTTTTTAACCAAGATGGGACTCTAGGCTCATTTAGAAAGCCATCTTCCAGCCCCTGATATCATCTGGACTGACTGAATGAGTCAGTTCCTTCTGTTTTAACTGTCATGTAGGAGACAATGCAAAAGTTGGGAGTTGTACAGATCTGAGTTGGGTCCATCTAACAGAGTGGTTAGGAAGATTCAATCAGTGTGCAGTACATCTTAGCACTGAGCCAGCATTGACCCTAAAATATATGTTTATTCATCCTTAACTGGATAGTAGAGAACTAGATGTTAAACATCAAACATAGGACTCCATTATATAGGACAGAAATTGTGGCCTCGTGGAAATTTGCCAGAAAGAATATATCATGCTGTTGTCAAGGTCTCCTAATCATTGAGACTAGACTTCATGGCCCTCTCATGAGGGCCGCACTTGGCTAACTGCTCTTCTAGGGTATTTCCTGGTGCCTTGGTGCCCTCAGTAAGGGATTTGATTCTTTCAGAAGTAAATCAACTTTTAAGAGAGTAGTTAGTTGTCATTATTAGTTGAGATCTGTTCACTGGATTGTGTATAAGTATATATAATGTTTCTTCTAACATATTTATTCAGTTATTTAATCTATCAAAACTTACTCAAAACTTATTCAGCAAAGAATATTTTTTAAAAAGTTTTAAAATGTGTATTTCTTAAACTTTACTTTCTTGGGGTGCAGTTTTAAGTGTTGACAAAGATGTACTCATGTAACTGCCACCACAGTCAAGAAAGCATTTTTGACCAGGTGAAAATATAACGATGTGATTTTAGTCAAGAAGAACAGTATATAAGAAGATGAGAGGATTATCTGGGAATGTGGAAAGCAGTGGAAACTGATATGGGAAATAGGGCGATGACTTGGGTCAGGATGAGGCACATGGATAAAGGAAGTGATTCAATTTGATGTTGGAAAAGCCAGCAAGGAGGCATTTACAGCCATACAGAAATGGGAAAATAAATGATTTGGCTTAGAGTAGAAGAAAAGGACAGATTTAATACTTAAGGAAGTGGCAACCCGCTCCAGTGTTCTTGCCTGGAGAATCCCAGGGACGGGGGAGCCTGGTGGGCTGCCGTCTATGAGGTCGCACAGAGTCGGACACGACTGAAGCGACTTAGCAGCAGCAGCAGCAAGGAAGAAACGCTTGGGAAAGCCAGTAAAAAAGAAAAAACTCTGTACTACTTGGAAGTATGTAGTGCTGTCCCCTTGTAGCAACAAAGTGGCACAAAGAAACTGTGCCCTGGGCAGAGTGAGGAAGAATGGCCGAAGGGCGTGTGGCAGCAGCGGCTGCACAGAGCGGAAGCGCGGGCAGCGGGGCTTAGAGCGTTGGGCAAGCACGGTTTTGATACTCTCGAGTGTGAAAACATTCTGTTTGGCTACTATTTAAATGTAGTTGTTCATAATGCTTTTGACATTGTAATTTTGCATTCTCTTGAATTTCTGTCTCAGAGTACTAGCTATAGAACTTTTAGGAAATACAGTATATGCTTTTTTCTTTCATTTAGTCCAATGATCTAATACAATTCAGAAAATAAAATCCAATGTTGAATTTTTTTAAGTTTTGTATTACTCTAGTTAGCAGTTTTTATGGGAGAAGGGAACCAAATGAGATTACCAAATGACACCTGAAACATTTGTTAATTTTGGAGGTTGGGTTGCCTTTCTGTGTTACATCATTTTTCAAAGAGATCAATGAAATGAACTGAAATTTTAAGACTGTCAATAGATACCACAGAGGTTATATTGAAATGACAGTTGAGTAGTGCACATAAAATATTTATTATGATACTATATCAAGAATGATATAACAGGCAGTGTGTTTTACCAAAAAGTCCTTGGTGCACAGGTGAATTGCTTCTGTGGTGATGAATGGGATTGGACTAGTGGGATAACCGGGTGGAAGGCATTTGCCCCATTAGAGTTCTGTCCCTGATATCTATCCTGTCTCAAAACAGAGTACTGCCATTTGATACAAGGGGGTGATCGGATGGCATTAAGCACTGCCGTGCCTGGCACTGTGACTTTGGGGACGTGGGAGGAGGCAGGGTCTCTGCCCTCAAGGGAGCTGTCCCTCTTGCACTCGGGCTTCACAGCACTTCTGAGCTCCTGGCTTCCTTTTCCAGTAGATGGCAAAGGGCTTAGTATGCCAATACTATCACGTATTTGTCTACCTATAGGAAGAGCCTTGTGATGTAGGCAGCTGCAGAAATATACATGCTACTTACTCCCTAGTTCACGCTTTTCATTTTTCTCTAACCAGGGGTGCGTCAGCTCGAAATCATGTGCTGCTTTGGCTGCATGTCGGTTCTCGCCAACTACTTCGTGTTCATGACTTTCTTCCCAGCTTGTGTGTCCTTGGTTCTGGAGGTAAGAGCTGTTCTTACTTATGGCACTAGTAGAAGA
Organism: Bubalus kerabau; assembly: GCF_029407905.1. NCBI lineage: Eukaryota > Metazoa > Chordata > Mammalia > Artiodactyla > Bovidae > Bubalus > Bubalus kerabau. Next base: position 11,100,289 of record NC_073633.1, read on the forward strand.
AGAAGATTTCTCATTACGTTAGTTCACCTAAAGACAATCGGCACCTTCTAACATAACACTGACTTCCTTTGTAGCTTTCTCGGGAAAGCCGCGAGGGCCGTCCAATCTGGCAGCTCAGCCATTTTGCCCGAGTCTTAGAAGAAGAAGAAAATAAGCCAAATCCTGTTACTCAGAGGGTTAAGATGATTATGGTAATTACATGATTTCTTTTCCTTTCATTATCTTTGGTTCCAATATCATATTCTGCTTTTCAGTTTTTTTTTCCCCTTCTTGTCTTTCTACAATTTTTGGCTCTTGCACGGATATTCCTCTTCCTTTTTTTTTCCCCTCTTATCTTTTTCCTCATTCCTTATGAAATCTCTGGTCTTTGCTCTGCCCTAAAGAGATTTTTTAAATCCTTCCACTTTCTCTTTCTTTGCAACTCTGTTCTTTTGGGGCAGTGTTCTCAGCCTTTCACGGGGGTTGCCCCTTTGCTCAGTCACGTAGCGAGCCCGGGGCTTTCTTTACCTGGTGAGGGAGGGCATGGGAGGAAGACAGTGTTCGGTTATCCACGTGCAAAATGTGAGTTTAGGCTCCATTGATATGTAGAGGGTACATGATTTTTAAACTTTTATTTCAGTCTCTAGGCTTGGTTCTTGTTCACGCTCACAGTCGCTGGATAGCTGATCCTTCTCCTCAAAACAGCACAGCAGACAATTCTAAGGTCTCTTTAGGATTGGATGAAAATGTGTCCAAGAGAATTGAACCGAGTGTTTCCCTCTGGCAGTTTTATCTCTCTAAGTAAGTTCCCTGAGCCCTACTTTGAATCATAGCACTCTGTGCTTCTGAATTTAGGTTATGCCTTTTTTATTTCTGAGTAATAACATTTTCATTTGCTTTCTTCTATTTAGAATGATCAGCATGGATATTGAACAAGTTATTACCCTAAGTTTAGCTCTCCTTCTGGCTGTCAAGTATATCTTCTTTGAACAAGCAGAGACAGAATCGACACTCTCGTTAAAAAATCCTATCACATCTCCTGTAGTGACCCAAAAGAAAGTCACAGACGATTGTTGTAGACGTGACCCTGTACTGGTCAGAAATGACCAGAAATTCCACGCAATGGAGGAGGAGGCCAGGAAAAACAGAGAAAGAAAAGGTGATTTCTTATTCTCTTCATTTTCCGTTCTTCCAATGTTGATTTGTCAAGAAGTTGAGTCTTTTTTAAAGCACAAATTCAGTGTCTGAGATTTCTTTTGATCTCTTGAACAGTTGAGGTTATAAAACCCTTACTGGCAGAAAATGACACCTCAAACAGAGCTACATTTGTGGTGGGGAACTCCTCCTTACTCGGTACTTCACTGGAACTAGAGACACAGGAACCTGAAATTGAACTTCCCGTGGAGCCTCGGCCTAATGAAGAGTGTCTGCAGATTCTTGAGAATGCAGAGGTGAGAAAATAGACTCAAGCTTGGTATCTTTCTTAAGAAAAGGAGTTTTTCATTAAAGGAAGGAAGGAAGTTACAGCTTCTGAGTACCTGTAAGTTCTCAGCACAGTGTTTCATGGTTTACAGTTCCTGGTCTCATTATTTATTCCCTGCAACCTTGTAAGATAGGTATAATTTTCTCCATTTTTCAGATGAGAAAATGTTGGCTCTAGGAGGGTTAATTAAGTATGTCCCAAAGTAAAACAGAAAACACTAAAGCTGGGATCAGGAGTCCAGGCTTTACTGACTGAAGACTCGGTGCGCTTTCTACTGTCGTTTGATAGAGAGAGGAGCAACTGCTGTTTGTATATGTGTGTTAAGGCCTAGGAGCGCTTTGACACAGAAATGAATTTCAGAGAAAGAAGAGAGGTTTGAGGGGCTTTTTGAGTTTTTAAAGTAAGCTTGATGCTCCTGAGGAGGCTTGTTTTCTTTCTGATGTTTGAACAGGATGTCCTGCTGACAATCCCTGTTTGACTTAGGGGTTTAGCATGACTGTTATGTTCCATTCCTATCTGCTTACGCTGATTCATTCCAAATGTATGTGCATATGAGTGAGAGTAGATTTTATCACTTTCCCTCATTCTTATTAATATGTGTACCAGTGTCTCAACTGCCATGCTACATACAAAACTTACAGGGTGGGTGTCAGAATCTTAATTATGAGATTTTTTTCCCCCTATGTATGTCACTTGAAAAATTTAGTGTTTTGGCTTAACATTTTGTTTAGCTTTGCATTTTTATAAAGAATTTTTATTTTGATGTTCTCATTTCTACTCAAATCATCTCCTCCTTTAGAACTTCAAATTCCTTTGGGTTCTCAAAGTACTTGTATTTTAGTTCTGCAGAGAGCACTGTTTGTATAACATGGTCTATTTATTAATAGTATGAAGTATGATTCTTCAAGTCTATTTTCATTTCCCTCTATCAACCCCCTTCCATTTTTTTTTTTTCCATTTCTTTAGAAAGGTGCAAAATTCCTTAGTGATGCTGAGATCATCCAGTTGGTCAATGCAAAGCATATCCCAGCTTACAAATTGGAAACTCTGATGGAAACCCATGAGCGAGGTGTATCTATTCGCCGACAGCTACTTTCCAAAAAACTTCCAGAGCCTTCTTCTCTCCAGTATCTACCTTACAGGGACTATAATTACTCCTTGGTACGTTATTTTCTGTATTCAAGCAGGTTTGCTTTATAGCTTTAGTCTTTCAGTCTTCTTCTTGATTCATCTTTTAAACTTTCATACTTTTATAAAACATTTTCCTTTTGAATTCATTTTACTGTAATTTTGTCATCAAAATTCAAAAATACTTTCCCTGTTATTTACAGTCATTACTCAAGAGTTTAGTGTTTTCAAGACTTTTTAAAGAGTAAATAAAAAAACTGGTTGGAAATAATACACTAAAGGATTAAGTTTGAAGGAATGACAGGGGCTGGGTATTTGGTATATAGATTTTCACTTGGTGCCTGACATTACCTTTTAGGTGATGGGAGCTTGCTGTGAGAATGTTATTGGATATATGCCCATCCCTGTTGGAGTGGCAGGACCTCTGTGCTTGGATGGAAAAGAATTTCAGGTTCCAATGGCAACAACAGAAGGCTGTCTCGTGGCCAGCACTAATAGAGGCTGCAGAGCAATAGGCGTAAGTGGGCATTTATGTGTCTGCCTCTCAAGATACTCTAGGCGGTGAGATGAGATTTGGGAACAGTCAAGGAGACCTTTCGGGACAAGCAGAATTTTTTTCAGGATTAATGTCTGCTCTTGTCACACCCTCTGGATAGCTTGGTGGAGGTGCCAGCAGCCGGGTCCTTGCAGACGGGATGACTCGTGGCCCAGTGGTGCGTTTTCCCCGTGCTTGTGACTCTGCAGAAGTGAAGGCCTGGCTTGAGACGCCTGAAGGGTTCACAGTGATAAAGGAAGCGTTCGACAGCACCAGCAGGTGTGTGTGGGGGTGGGGGTGGGGGCTTATATGTGCATTCACATTTATTTCAGAACCAGCGCCATACCTAGGATGGCGAAATAGAACTGTAAACATATTGCCTTCTTAAGATGATGTAACGAAACATCAATTTTAAATCCATGCTTTCAGAATAGTGATGTTAATTCTTGGTTGGGCTGGAGTGGGTGGGGTGGGATGGGGTGGGCAGAGCAGAATATTGATTCCAGTGAATAGCTACATAGAGGTTAGTTCGAAAAAACAGTGCGAGCTAGTAAGTTTGTATGTTGGATTTACAAGGCTCATTTTGATTAGGCTATTACTTTGCCCTAGAACAGTTTTGATCTAAAATTGCCCTAGGGCAGGATTGCCTGAGAAAAAGATTTTCCAGGCAGGATAGAGGTAAATAAATTAGTATAGTAGATTTACTTTGACTACAGAAAATTAAATTGATAAGGATAGTCAATACAAATGATAACGCCAGTATAGTTCAAGTTTTTATGCTTGTTTTTATATGACCTTCTAAAGTATGTCATGAAATGACTTTCTGTATCCCTTCCTTCTTGCAACATGTAAGAATGAGATACAGCTGAAGCAGTAGTCTAATAGAATATTTAATCAAAGAAAAAATACTTTTAATATGTAGTCTCCATGAGTTTTCTCTTAAGTATAAAATGAACAAACTAAGCTAGACTTTAGGATAATGTCCATTTTCTTAAAAAAAAAAAGTCTTTGCTTATTTTGTTTAAAGGTTTGCACGTCTACAGAAACTGCATATGAGTGTGGCCGGACGCAACCTTTACATCCGTTTTCAGTCCAGGTCAGGTGATGCCATGGGGATGAACATGATTTCAAAGGTGAGCATGGATGGACTGTAACAGAATTTGCTGGAGTGATTATCCCTGAAGAAGGGAGCAGACTCACTCTGTATGCCCTCCTATATTTTTGAATTTTACACCCTGTGCATATACTACTCAAGGAGTTAATTGATTGAAAGATTTTTATTGAAAGGTCAATATTGATACATGTAGGTCATGTTATATAAATCAGGCATTTGTTGGTTGGTATTGTTCATATTTGAGATATTTAATCTAGAGTTAGCATTCAGCATGCTCCAGGTCTACACTGAAGGGCTGGGAGGAATCTGGGGATTAGTGCTTCAGAACTTTGTCCTGTAATCCTGAAAGCTGACTTCTTCTAGAGACTTCAAAACACACATTTAAGAAGCCAGGTTCATGTCTGTGTAGTTCCTTTAATTATCTCCTTATAAGAAGACTGTGTATAGCTCATCTTTTTTCTACTAATATTTGTTATTTATCAGATAGAAATGTAAAATTTTAAAGTCAACTAGTCAGGCTAATTATGCTTTCCCAGTTATAAGGACTATTCAGAAAGAGAGTATAGTGACTAGATATATATGCTTTAAAAATTTCCAGTAAATAGCAGTTCCTGAAGAAAAAATTACAAATGGAATTACTTTGACCCAGCAATTCCACTTTTGGGTAGACACCCAAAAGAACTGAAAACAGAGTCTCAAAAAGATGTTGGTATAGCCACGTTCATAGCAGTGTTCACAGTCGCTAAAGAAGCCCACGTGTCCACCCACAGATAAAGTGTGGGATGTACATTCAGTCCTAAAAAGAAAGCAGAAAGAAAGAAAGAAAAGAAAGTGAAGTCGCTCAGTCGTGTCCGACTCTTTGGGACCCCACGGACTGTAGCCTGCCCGGCTCCTCCATCCATGGGATTCTCCAGGCGAGAGTACTGGAGTGGGGTGCCATTGCCTTCTCCAAGGGATCTTCCCGACCCAGGGGTCAGACCCGGGTCTCCTGCATTGCAGGCAGACGCTTTACCATCTGAGCCATCAGGGAAGCCCCAAAAAGAAAGCATGCCACATGCGAAATGTGCACGAGCCTTGAGGGTCACATACTAAGTGAAAGAGTCTGGTCACATAAAGAGAAGTACTGCATGTTTCCCCTGAAGAGTTAGCTCGGTTAGTTAAATCCATAGGAGCAGAAAGAAGGGTGGTTGCCAGGGGGTGTGGGGAATGAGGAGGTGTTTAACAGGCATGATTTGTGGAGATTGCTGACACAGCAATGCGAAGGTTCTTAACAATACTGAACTATGCACTAGAAAATCGTCAAGACGGTAAATTCTATAAAGTGTATTTTACCACAGGTAAAAAACCATTTTTTTTAATTCCCAATTTTTTTAAATTGGGTTTTTGAAGTGTGAGTTAATTGATCTAACTTGATTAGAAGTCCTTGGAAGTCTTGTTATATTCTGTGTAAATCCTAATGACATTCCATTTACAAGATTTACTTGAATGTTTGAGTTCTCTTTACTGGCTTTGGTAACTTGGGCTTGTAGGTAACAATTTAATAACTAGAAGAGGGGATTTATGATACATTGGTCATGGATTGGGGTCCTCACTCCCCAGTGACACGAATATAGTATTATATCCTTATTATATCCTCATGATACGATTCATCAATGACTACGAAGAACTTCATTTTCATATAAAAAACATTAGGAAAAGATTATTATTATAGTTATTGTATTTAGAAGTGTTAGTATTATTAGATACAAAAAAAGCCTCCAATTCATAAATAATTTTGTGTGTTTTAACAAGTTTTTCTTGTTGTTTTCTTTCTTTGGCTAATAGGGTACAGAGAAAGCACTTTCCAAACTTCAGGAGTATTTCCCCGAAATGCAGATTCTGGCAGTTAGTGGGAACTATTGTACAGACAAGAAACCTGCGGCCATCAACTGGATAGAGGGACGAGGAAAGTCTGTGGTCTGTGAAGCTGTCATTCCAGCCAAGGTTGTCAGAGAAGTGAGTGGATGACTAGTTTGTTAATCTTTCACTGGATTACAGAATTGGGAAGAGAAATAGTTACACTCTAAGTAAACTTGAACATATAGGGGAATGTTTCATGTTCAAGATGACTGCTTCATTCACAGACCAAACCTTACTGCTGCTTTCTGTTGACGTCAGGCTTACACGGGGCCGCATCTACGCTCCCTTGTGTTCTGGAGGCACTGAAAGTAGATCTGGTAACCCATTCCTAATCTTCAGGGGAAGATGTAAAATGTGCACAACTCTGTGTCCTAGGTATTAAAGACTACAACAGAGGCTATGATTGAGGTCAACATTAATAAAAACCTGGTGGGCTCTGCCATGGCTGGGAGCATCGGCGGCTACAACGCCCACGCAGCAAACATCGTAACTGCCATCTACATTGCCTGTGGACAGGTGAGGGCTCCAGCCGCCACCTTTCTTGTCTTTTGCTGCTCTAAAGAAAGAGAAGTTTTATATTTTTACTTTCTGTTTTTTTTTTTTTCAGGATGCAGCACAGAATGTTGGTAGTTCGAACTGTATTACTTTAATGGAAGCAAGCGGTCCCACGAACGAAGACCTGTATATCAGCTGCACCATGCCATCTATAGAAATAGGAACCGTGGGCGGGGGGACCAACTTGCTCCCTCAGCAGGCCTGCCTGCAGGTGAGACGCGTGGGGGCACCGCCTGCAGTTGCCTCGAGCCCGGTTCTGATTCGTTGAGGTCCTCCGTGTTGCTACCTGATACCGCGCATCACTCGCCTCTCATTTTAGCCGGTGTTTCCATTCGTTTCCCACCGGTCTAACTCAGTGTGAATAAGTGTACCGCTAGCCAGGTCACGGGTGTCAGGTTCATTGTAGTGTATCCACCGTATGCTGGCTGGGAGATTTTGAAAACGCAGCACATCCTGTGGGGCCTGGTTCTGTTCTAACGGTGTTGCTGTTGCTGCGTTGCTCAGGCGTGTCTGACTCTGCAGCCCCATGGACTGCAGCACGCCAGGCTTTCCTGTCCTTCTCTATCTCCCGGAGCTTGCTCAAACTCATGTCCGTGGGGTTGGTGACCTAGTTGCCCTCGTTTTAGTTGATCGAGTAGGAAGCTGTTGCCATGACTGGAAGGTTGAGTCCTGCTGTGTCTGTCCTGGCTGCAGATGCTAGGCGTCCAAGGAGCGTGCAGAGACAACCCCGGGGAAAACGCGCGGCAGCTGGCCCGAATCGTGTGCGGCACGGTGATGGCGGGGGAGCTGTCCCTGATGGCAGCACTGGCAGCAGGCCATCTGGTCAGAAGTCACATGATCCACAACAGGTAAGGCTGACAGACTGGTTTGATATATTTTCCCCATGCTTAAAATATGCAGTATAAAAACCCTACCTGTCAGATAAGCCCCAGCTTAACATTTTGCATTCCTGATATTTTGCATATCTGCTTTTCTGCCGTAGGTCAAAGATAAATTTGCAAGACCTCCAAGGAACTTGCACTAAGAAGGCAGCTTGAACAGCCTGACCATTCAGAACTAAAAAACGGGCATTGGGTTCTAAAGGACTAACGTAAAATCTGTGAATTAAAAAACTCAATGCAATGTCGTGCTGAGAATGAGTAGACATGATCAGTGAGACGACTGCTTGGTTTCTGGCTCTTTCAGAATGATTGAGGTTCTTTCCATGCAGAGTTCTCAGATCTGAAAACAGTTTACATGCTTTACATGCTGTGTCCTCTGCAAGATCTCGACATGGATATTATGCCTTTATAGCATCACAGATGGTAATCTACAGCACACTTCTGAAGGAGAATACAGCTGGAAAAAAAAACTGTTTTCTTTTCATGGAACTCATGGAGATCAGTGTGAAATTGAACCTTCCTCCTGTCCACACCCACCCGGCCCCAACCCTGGGTTGAAAATGGATTTTTAAATTATATTGTAGCTGACAAAACTCCTGATTTCATAGTTAATTTATTAAGTCTGGGTTGTAGACCTTTAAGAAATAAGAACTAAGTTTATTTTTTGTAAACTAATACTCCATTTGGTGCTGGTCTATTTTGATTTTGGGGGATAGCCAACATAATTCTTCAGAAAGGGACCTGCTTTCTTCAAAGGAAGAATTACTCTTATTCCCAGATTACAGAATAATGTGCTAAGCAGTGCTAAACAGTTCTCTTTCAAGAAAACAAATCACTGCATTTATTTCTGCAGGCTATTTGTTCCGAGAGGACTTGTCTAAATATAAATGTTTGTCTAGATTGATTATAACATATCTTTCAGTATATAAGGCTTTAAGAAGCAGAGTTTTGTGCTCTTTATTAAAGATACAAGAACTCTTAATATTGCTTAGACAAAGGTGACTATTTATCAATGAAATACAAGTCTGTGACCTCTCTCAGAACTCAGAGGGTGGAAAAGGACAGGTTTGGAAGAAAATTTACCATTTCTTGAAGCCAACTTAAATTTCTTAAGAGGCAAATTTATTTAGCTGAAAAATCTAGGTAGTTTTTGTAAAGAACTATACCAAATCTGTATATGTTGTAATAAAGTTTCTTGTGCTAGGAGTTTATTAAAAGTGTTCAAGAAATAAATAAAAATCAACTGATATTCTGGTAAAATACTCTAAGCTTGGGCCAGAGCAGACAGTATTCTTTAATGTTGTCCAGGAAACCCTGGCTTGCTTGTTGAGCCTAATGAAGGGGAGAGTCCTCTTTCAGAGCCAGTGAAGGCACCGCATGAATGGCCTTGGAGGGAGTGTCCCTTCCTGTGGCCAGGAGGTTGGTGGCTGAAAGGTTCACACAGGGCTCTTTGATGGACCCAAAAAAGCTTCCTCAGGGGGTCAGCAGAGTTGTTGAATCTTAATTTTTTTTTAATGTATAACTTTTGTATAAATAATAAAGAATTCCTTATTTTGTATTACATCAGTGCTTCAAGTGTTGGTCTTGGAAGGCTGGAGGCTCATGCAGAAGATGGACTTTGAGAACCATTCCAGTCATGCCATGGCAGCATGGAGAGCCTGAATGGTGGTGTCTGCTTTATTGTTGGGGAAGACTGACATTTTCTGTTGTTATGTAAAAGTTTAAATTGTTTCTGTTGTGACTTTCAGCCAGTGACTTCTTATTTATCTGAATTTTTTATGGAAGTGGCAGTGAAAAATATTTTGGGTCCTCATTTTGGTGATTGTAACACATATCATCTTGCTAAACTGATGTTTTGTACAATTACTAAACTGTATACATTTTGTTATACTTTTCCCCCCCCCAGTTCCAGTAAATTATGAAAAGGAAGTTAATACTAATAAGTGTAAGCAATAACTATTTTTTTGTTTGGATTAACTATAGGCCTGTCTGAGATTTAGAAGTTTTTAAAGTTTGGTCAATGTGGTACCTCTAATGTGAATTGGTGTCCCAAGACCATTTATCATTCTCTATAATCTTCTCCAACTCTACAGGAGCGGCAGGCCAGTTTAACACATGCATTAAGACTATCTTTCTTATACTTTGAATTGTTCAGATTTATCATCTCAACTGGACTACTTTTGGATATTGGGGGTGTGACGGTTAGTTGAGAGGACGGAGCCATAAAGATTGGACAGCCAAAACCAAATGGCCATTGCAGGAGTGCATATAAGCTTTTCCGGCTGAGTTCAGCTTAATATAGCTGAGGTAGGCCTCTTCAAAAGCTGATTCCCATTTACTCGTGATTTCTGACTTTACTGCCATAGTTAAACAGCTGTGTATGAATCCCTAAGAACCAAGCCCAGATACTTGAAAATCATTTTGAATTTTTCTCCCAAGGCGTCTTGTCCAGGTGGCCCCCTCGAGAGAGCATCAGGCTGGGCAGGAGACAGGGAAGGAGTTCCATCTCCTTACTGCTTGTTGAGCAGTGAGATGCGTGTGGCAGAGAGAGCATCAGGCTGGGCAGGAGACAGGGAAGGAGTTCCATCTCCTTACTGCTTGGCTGAGCAGCGAGATGCGTGTGGCAGCGCAGGGTGTCCTCGTCTCAGAGGCTGCTGAATTAAATCCAAGGAGAACCGCCCACATTGAAGGGTCTGAGCTCACGAGAGGCCACAGAACAGTAAAACCTCAATACAAATCCACTGGGAATAGAAGACTGAAGTAAAAGCAGTAAATTCACTTACAGAACTTTTAACACCGAAGTTTCTCAAGCTGTCCTCTTTCTATTCGGACATGAATTTGTTAAGAACTTTGCCCAGTTAGCAAAAAATAATAGAAAACTTCTATACTGTAAGCCAAAAGAAGATAGCAAGTGATTTAGTTTATATTTCAGCAGATTCCCTTCTCCTTATGATGTGCATGGAACCCCTGCCTCATCACACACACGTATGCTTTTTGTTCTTTTCCTCCTGAGCAAGTTGGCAAGCTGCTGAGGGCGGTGTGGCCCCTCTCAGGCGGTGGCCCTTCCAGACAGTAGTTCCCTAAGGCCAGGGGAAGCCTGGTGCCTTCAGCTGGGGTTGGGGTGGAATCAGGTGGAGTTACACGGTAGGTGCCTTCAACCTGACAGCCTTGGTCTGGCGTGGGGCCAGGACCCTGGCAGATTTTTCTACTGTTGCTGCTGCTGCTCTCATAGTCCTGGATTTCAGTCTGAGGGTCATGGTATTATTGTGAACAAGCTGTATGAGAAACTTGTGTCTATCCGGAAGTGCAGTTAGCAGACTCCCACAGAGAGGCCAAGTGCTGCTTAATATTAAAGACAATTAGAATTAATCTTAAAAAAAGAAGTAATCTTGGAGCTATAAGCAAATAGAAACTAGTATGTTATTTGGGTTTGTGTCTGCCACCTGTGATTCCTCCCCGCCCACCTCCAAATCACCTGAGTTCTCCACATTTTCAAAGAATGGTATGACCCAGAAAAAGGCATTTTTAGCGCCCCATCCCCCCTCACTTTCCTTCCCCTTGGTCTCTGCTCTCCCCCAAAGGGCCAAATAAGACAGTAGAGGACCAAAGGGGAAAAAAGGCCCACCTCTCAAGAGGTTTGCACGGATAGCACTCCCCACTCACCACTTCACCTCCCCCAGCCTCTAGCCCCCGAGTTTGACTGCCTTGCACTTGAACTTCCCAGGATGGTGGCACTGGAGTAAGATTACCCAGAGGCAAGGAGCTGATCATTCCACTAACCATTCGACTGGTTAATTCTGAAGCCAGATGGCCATGAGCCTAAAGGTGGGAGGGCCCTGTGCCAACTGCTAACATAAAGCACACAGGCACCCTGTGTGTATTGTCAAGGAAACGTGGCGGGAAAGCATCAGGACGGGAATCCAAGAGAAGGCTACAGTCGCCTAGCCTGTGCTGCCTCCTTTGCTTGCCTGTTACCTGCAACTGGGCTTCCCTGATAGCTCAGCTCGTAAAGAATCTGCCTGCAGAGCAGGAGACCTGGGTTCAGTCCCTGGGTTGGGAAGACCCCTGGAGAAGGGAAAGGCTACCCAGTCCAGTATTCTGGCCTGGAGAATTCCATGGACTGTATAGTCCATGGGGTTGCAAAGAGTCGGACTCGACTGAGTGACTTGCACGTCACTTCACTTGAAATGGAAAACAAGGTTTAGTGGCTGAGGTGGGAGGGACCAGGAAGGGAGCAAGTCTGTCTCAGTCGCCCCTGTAAAATCAGCTGGGATTGTATGTGAGAACCTGTAAAGCAAACTCAGAGTATTGTTAGCCCTAAATGATGTGTGATGGCAGGACCTCTCCCCTCAGCTGTCTCCCAGCCTGGGGGGTCACAAAGGAGATCGGGCGCTGGTGCCCCACCTCCCTGCCCATTTCACCATGGGGATAAGGGCTGTAGCCTCAGGCTCTTCGGCTCTAGGGTATGACCTGTGAACAACCTACCTCATTCTGAAACCTTGATCACTCTTAGTAGGAAAGTCAAGCCAGGTCTGTATGAGCAGCCCGCTCACCTCTGGCCATGGCTCCGTCAGCTAATCTGGATGCTTTCACCCATATTGCACAACCCTTGGTAAGTAGCCAAAGCTTGAAGTTGGTTTGCTGGTACAGCCTGGATAATTACAATTTTAAATGGAAGCTACTGAGGAAAGGTCCATCTTTAACTTGCTTTTAGGACAGTACCTACCCAGGCCAGTAGAATCCAAACCTTGAACAAACTTGAGCACTCTACTCCATTAGAGAAAACAAAACTAAAATGATAAAAACATGTACAAATAAAAGTTGAAATTTTTTGTTTCTATATTTCAGTGGTAAATCTTGCCCACATTTCACCCCAGACCCAGGCCTCTTGAAGACAGGGACCATGTCTTTTCTTGTAACTTAGTACAGTACCTTAACTTTAAAGGTCCTCTACTGTTGTTGAATGACTGACACAATAAACTGTTGTAATTAGGACTTATTCCAAAGGGAAAAATATAAGTTACAATAGGAAGAGGACAGCAGTGTTGAGGGAGCGGGGGATTCCACTCGTGGCTCTGCCACTAACCAGCTGTGAAACCTTGGTTCCTTGGCTTTGTGTTTCCCTCAGTCTCGTTGTTCAGTCACTAAGTCAACACTGCCGACTCTGCGACCCCACAGACGTCCCTTCTGCATGCCAGCCTTCCCTGTTCTTCATCTGCTGGAGTTTACCCAAACTCATGTCCATTGAGTCAGTGATGCCAACCATCTCATCCTCTGTTGTCGCCTTCTCCTGCCCTCAATCTTCCCCTGCATCAGGATCTTTCCCAGTGAGTCAGCTCTTTGGATCAGGTGGCTGAAGTACTGGAGCTTTAGCATCAGTCCTTCCAATGAATATTCAGGGTTGATTTCCTTTAGGGTTGACTGGCTTGATCTCCTTGCAGTCCAAGGGACTCTCAAGAGTCTTCTCCAGCACCAGTTTGAAAGCATCACTCAGCCTTCTTTATAGTCTAACTCTCACATCCGTACATGACTACTGGGAAAGTCTCGGATTTGCTAGCTTCTAACGCGTTATCTGGGAGAAGGCGATGGCACCCCACTCCAGTACTCTTGCCTGGAAAATCCCATGGACAGAGGAGCCTGGTAGGCTGCAGTCCATGGGGTCGCTAAAAGTCGGACACGACTGAGCGACTTCACTTTGACTTTTCACTTTCATGCATTGGAGGAAATGGCAACCCACTCCAGTGTTCTTGCCTGGAGAATCCCAGGGATGGCGGGGCCTGGTGGGCTGCCGTCTATGGGGTCGCACAGAGTCGGACACGACTGAAGTGACTTAGCAGCAGCAGCAGCAGCAATGCGTTATCTGGGCTTCCCTGGTGGGTCAGATGGTAAAGAATCTGCCTGCAGTGCACAAGACCTGATTTGATCCCTGGGTCAGGAAGATCCCCTGGAGAAGGGAATGGCGACCCACTTCAGTATTTCGGCTTGGAGAATTCTATGGACAGAGGAGCCTGGCTGGCTATAGCCCATGGGTCACAAAGAGTTGGACATGACTGAGTGACTAACATTTTCACTTTTTTTCCCACTTTTCAAGGCCTATATTCCAGAAAATGCTTTTATTTACTCTCTCCTCATGTATATGTTTGAGTCAATTGGGCTGATAAGCTGGTCTAGCTTATTAGTAGAGCTGCTAGAATAATACAACAGCAATGTCATAGTAGTTACATAATCCATCTACCAGACTTAAGTCTAGGAATGTGGACTCAGTCCTGGAGATGAAGGCACTGCTGAAACACTTAGCTTTAGATATTCAAGGCATTAGGTTTCCTAGGTGGCAGAGAACCCACCTGCAATGCAGGAGACGCAGGAGACCTGGGTTCAACCCTGGGTTGGGAAGATCCCCTGGAGGAGGGCATGGCAACCCACTCCGGTATTCTTGCCTGGAGAATCCCATGGACAGAGGAGCCCAGTGGCTACAGTCCGTGGGGTCACAAAGAGTTGGACACAACTGAAGTGACTTAGCATGCACATTCAAGGCATTAGGTATGAATGGATTACTTGATCAGCAGAAAAGAGATCACATAGGAGACTCTCAAGGCTACTCTGATTCTCCAGCTCTGAGTGCTTCCCCGTTCATGTACAAACACGGCAGTGACGGCTGGGCCGCTCGAGGCACTGTCACTTCCATATTACTGACGTAATTGTCACTATTTCTGACATTAGCATGAGAATTATATATACAAGTAAAAGCATCAATAATGGTTGACTTATTCTATATCCAAATCAGGAACCAAGTCCCACTGATTTTTCTTAGATATGTAAAACAATAATAATGCTCAAGAAGGCTCTCGGTGCTCCCCCTGCTGGTAAAAAGAAGACCAAGCTACTTCACAGAGCCAAGTTTTCCATGAACTGCCTCTGCCTCTCTCGTTTTCTCCCTCACCAGACATATCCTGTAGGCTAAACCCCACATAGACCGAGTGACTTACCGTTTGACTCAAAGCCCCAAAATGTGTGTGTCCCTTTCGTCATGTTGTGCTTGCTCAGCTCCATGCCTTCAGCACTCAAAAGACAGCATGTAGGCACGTATTTGTGGTTGACCAAATTGCTCCTTCCATTTGCAGTGCTGTAGAGTTCAAAGCATTTTGAATACATTATCTCACTCTTCCCCAAATGATTCTGCAGTGTAGGTGATTTCATGTTATTTTATAGAAGAGAAAAATAGATGGAAACATTGAAATGATGGCAAGATCAAGTCATTCCAAGCGAGAGACCAAGAAAAACTCTGGTCTTCTGGCCTCTAAATTTCATTCCTTTTCAGTTATGTTGAAAACATGGTATCCAGAAACATGGGGGAAAATTCACTTAGAAGGGACAGAAAAATCTACTGGATGTTAGGAATGAAGTGACACAAATTAATTATAGTTTTAAATTCAAATAATTGGCAAAGGAGAGTTGAACTTGTTAAAACACAGCAACAATCCAGGCCCTATTTACCTTTTAAGGCCACAACCGAAAACCGAGAATCAAAGACTTTCATGCACCTCAAATGTGGTTAGGACTACCATTAATGCACTTTATTAAAATGCTCTTGATTACAAAGCCTATTTCCTTTTAGTGTAGATACATTTCTAAAAATCTTGGTTATGACAAAAATGCAGGCTACATGTGGTTTGTATACATTCCCAGTCCTAGAACACTGCATGGTGTGTAGCAGGTGCTCAATCAACATTTACTCCGCAACTTGTTTTCAGTGCTGTCGATCGACATTGCTGAAACGGTTGGATGTTGACTACATCTTGATTTAGCTACCATACAAGGATTCCCTGCTGCCGGGCCCAAGTACCACTTGGGTCTCCCAATCACAAGGAGTAGAGACATTAAAAAATTACAGTCAGCTGACTAGGTGTGGATCCAAAGCGTGCTTTAGTCACTACCTCATTGGTCATTTTGCAGTAGGCTGGCCACAGAAGTGACAGCTATGTTGGATCTCATCGTTGGGTTGAAAAATTCAAGATTAAAATATTCTCCTTGGGCTTGTTTGTGATGATGTTTCATCCTTCCAAACTAGAAGACAGGAAGGAAGTTGAGGTCAAAAGGAAATGATGGTCAAATTTCAACTTTAAGACAAAATTTATGTATCTAGCGGGGTTTTGTAACACACGTATTGTAGCTTTGTGAAGCCGATACTGAAGTGTGGTGTTAAGACCTTTACCCCAAAGTTCTAGTCTTCAAGCCCGTCAGCTCTTCTACTCTCTCACTGTATTATAGATATTAAATATTAACATATAAGACACTAAAAAGTAGTCTAATGCAGAGAAGACTTAAGAGTTTGAGAGTTACTCAGTGGGCCTGGAACCCTGGCCCACTCTCGTCTTTATGAGTGGTACCACCACCTACCATCACCATCACCCGCTGCCACCCAGTGGGTTGTAAGGGGAGAAGTTGGATAAAACGTGGGCAAGGTGTGTGGCACACGTGATGGAGACATCATTTGGCAATTCAATGATCATACAGTCTAGGCGATAAAATCTTGGGATGAGAATCTTGAGTAATTTCAAACGTCTTTAAGATTTGTTCTAGACATCCTTATTTGGCACCTCAATGATCCTAAACTCTGGGCAATAAAATCTTGGTTGGGAATCTTAAGTAATTTCAAACCTCTTTAAGATCTGCTCTAGCACTAAACTCATATAATTCTCTGAAGGAGAACAAGGAGGCCACACAAAATAGTTTATGATATTGTTTAAGGCTATTCAAAGTGTACAGACATAGAAAGTTCATAAAATTTTTATGGGAAGACAATGCAAATGCTAACAACGTGAGAGTCCTGTGATGTAGATCAAAACAATGACAAGAAAATCTGGGCAATCCTATAAAAACAATTGGAAATAGCTACTTAGAACTATACCACATTTCCAGGTTATATTCCAAAGTCAAGACTAAGGCAAAAACTGAACAAAGTTAGAACTGCTCTTGAAAAACGTGTCATGAAGACAATACTATTTGTCAATAAATGCAACACAAGAGAAATGCAAAAAGGCAAAATGGCTGTCTGAGGAGGCCTTAAAATAGCTGAGAAAAGAAGAGAAGCAAAAGGCAAAGGCGAAAAGGAAGGATATACCCATTTGAATGCAGACTTCTAAAGAATAGCAAGGAGAGATAAGAAAGCCTTCACTCAGCACTTCACTTTGCACTCAGTTATCAGTGCAAAGAAATAGAGGAAAACAATAGAATGGGAAAGACTAGAGGTCTCTTCAAGAAAAGTAGAGATACCAAGGAAACATTTCATGCAAAGATGGGCTCAATAAAGGACAGAAATGGTATGGACCTAACAGAAGCAGAAGAGATTAAGAAGAGATGGCAAGAATACACAGAAGAACTGTACAAAAAAGATGTTCACGACTCAGATAATCATGATGGTGTGATAACTCACCTAGAGCCAGACATCCTGGAATGTGAAGTCAAGTGGGCCTTAGGAAGCATCACTACAAACAAAGCTAGTGGAGGTGATGGAATTCCAGTTGAGCTATTTAAAGTCCTGAATGATGATGCTGTGAAAGTGCTGCACTCAATATGCCAGCATATTTGGAAAACTCAGCAGTGGCCACAGGACTGGAAAAGGTCAGTTTTCATTCCAATCCCAAAGAAGGGCAATGCCAAAGAATGCTCGAACTATCGCACAACTGCACTTATCTCACACGCTAGCAAAGTAATGGTCAAAATTCTCCAAATCAGGCTTCAACAGTACATGAATTGTGAACTTGCAGATGTTCAAGCTCAATTTAGAAAAGGCAGAGGAACCAGAGATCAAATTGCCAACATCTGTTGGATCATAGAAAAAGAGAGTTCCAGAATAACATCTACTTCTGCTTCACTGACTACGCCAAAGCCTTTGACTGTGTGGATCATAACAAGCTGTGGAAAATTCTTCAAGAGATGGAAATACCAGACCACCTTATATGCCTCCTGAGATATCTGTAGGCAGGTCAAGAAGCAACAGTTAGAACTGGACATGGAACAACAGACTGGTTCCAAATTGGGAAAGGAGTACGTCATGTCTGTATATCGTCACCCTGCTTATTTAACTTATATGCAGAGTCCATCATGTGAAATGCCAAGCTGGATAAAGCACAAGCTGGAATCAAGATTTTCAGGAGAAATATCAATAACCTCAGATACATAGATGACACCACCCTTATGGCAGAAAGTGAAGAACTAAAGAACCTCTTGATGAAAGTGAAAGTGAAAAAGTTGGCTTAAAACTCAACATTCAGAAAATGAAGATCATGGCATCTGGTCCCATCACCTCATGGCAAATAGATGGGGAAACAATTGAAACAGAGAGACTTTATTTTCTTGGGCTCCAAAATCACTGCAGATGGTGATTGCAATGAAATTAGAAGATGCCTGCTCCTTGGAAGAAAAGCTATGACCAACCTAGACAGGATATTAAAAAGCAGAGAGATTATTTTTCCAACAAAGGTCCATCTAGTCAAGGCTGTGGTTTTTCTAGTGGTCATGTATGGATGTGAGAGTTAGGACCATAAAGAAGGCTGAGCACTGAAGAATTGATGCTTTTGAACTGTGGTGTTGGAGAAGACTCTTTAAAGTCCCTTGGACTGCAAGGAGATCCAACCAGTCCATCCTAAAGGAAATCTGTCTGGAATATTCATTGGAAGGACTGATGCTGAAGCTGAAACTCCAATACTCTGGCCACCTGATGTGAGGAACTGACTCATCTGAAAGACCCTGATGCTGGGAAAAATTGAAGGCAGAGAAGGGGAGGAGAGAGGATGAGATGGTTGGATGGCATCACCGACTCAATGGACATGAGTTTGGGTAAACTCTGGGAGTTGGAGATGGACAGGGAGATCTGGTGTGCTGCAGTCCATGGGGTCGCAAACAGTTGGACACGACTGAGCGACCGAAAATATATACATACACACATGTATATGTGTGTATATATAGTACATACATATACACACATACACATATATATGTGAAAAGATTCAAAAAATATTTACCTTAACCTCCTATGTATTTGGGTCTATTCCATGCTGTTAAATTTTTTTTAGGTAACAACTCAGTAGTTTCCTTGATTCCCAACTGGGGTTACAACCTATAGTTTGAAGACCATTGAACTGGAATATTTCAAGCTCTTAACTAACAGAGAATTATGTAGAATTATGTAGGTCCGTACCTGGGAGTTAAAAAAAACAACCAAGCAAGCACATGTGTCATAATATTTTAATACTTTTCCACTTTTAAATACTGGTTTTAATTTTGTGATTGTAACATGGAAGATCCAACTTTATTATTTTTTTAAAAACATCATCAGGATCATAAAGCTATTTAGAATAGTTACACTCTACACACTCCCAAGGTACGTAAAATGATTATGTTTTCAGTTTGTAGATGAACAATGACAATAATTGAAATACAGTCTGTACAACTTCTGGATGAAATACTAGTGAAAAGTGTTTAACTGGACAACAACTAATAAGTTTAAAGATAACCAGCACAATTTCACAAGAGAACCAGCTCAGCCCAACTAAAATTTTCTCAATAGCAATGGACACTGATGTTGTAGAGGAGTACAAATTAGTTGATGAAACTCAAGAAATGGGAACCTCATTCCTCCTTTTCCTTCTTTTGTATTCTTACATCCCTCCCAGTCACCGCCCTCCTTGGTCTGGCTCCCTCTGTGGCGAACCCAAATCAACAGCTGCTATGACATAGCCTCCCCCTCAAAATCAGGAGTCCTGAACTGCACGTGGAACAGCGCGCTCTCCTCAACTGTGCAGTGGGGGCTCGGGGGACAAAGCCCTCACCGCCAGTCCTGTTCATGCTTCTATCGCAGCACAAAAGAGCAACTGAGCAGGAAAGAGTGAAATCTTTTCTTTTTTTTGGCTTGGGGAACAGAAGTAGGAAATAACTGTAGAAAAGAAAATATGTATATTCAGCATGTTGGAATTAGCCATATGGAAATAATTCTAGAGGGTCTGAATGTTGTCTAAAGGGCTAGTACAGCTCCAAATTTTGATTTCTTTTAAACTTCCTTCGTATTCCCTAACTCATTTTCTAAATCTGGTTGGGCAGAATTAACCCTAGTGAAGTTCCAGTGCAATTATCTGAGGATAAAATGTATCTTTTTCTTTTCTTTTTTTAATACAAACATTTTTAGTGTAATCATTTTATTTACAGAATAAATTGCAAAAGTATATCATTAACATTTAGTGCAAATGCAACTAGTGAAGATTTAGACACTGCTCTGTAAACTGTCCATACCTTTGTAAAATAAAGCTATCCAATTTAGTCATGATAGTTATCAGAAATGGCAAACAGAGAAACATTTATAGTGGGTATATAGAATATTTTTGAAGATTCCCATCAGTGGCTATGGTGAATAACCCTTCCCTCCCCAACCCTCCCATCCCAACTGCAGAACTGATTGTAAAATAAAATACACATTTGAGGTATAAATTTTTCTTTCTTAAACATCACGATAAAAAATGTTAACAGTGATGTAGCAAACTGATAAGATAACTTGTTTTATTTGCCTTAACTAGCATTACCACCATATAGGCACTTCTCCACAGTCAAATTATGAACGGCATTTTTCTGTAATAAGGCATATTCCATGCACATCATTTAGAGAAAGGTAAATTAAAAAATAGAAAAGATTTATGGAGCATGAAATCTGCGTGCATGTAATGTGAGCATATGCTTTATATGTATTTTTCTCTCTGTACAGAATAATAAATACCACTATATTTGATGCAAGTAATTAACTTCCAGGATTGTGTATATTAAGTGATCAGACTAATCCCATCATTAAGTTATCATCTTGCATTTATCATTAAGACTCCATTACCATGTATGAAATATATACAGGACATGTTCCACGTGACATGACTTTCTGCTTTACAAAATGGGTCTGGTTTCTGTGTTTCTATAGAGATGAACAAGTCAGCAAAGCATCTACAAAATGCCTCTGATTTGTGTAAGCACACTTGTGTATAAACAAAATGAAGATTCTGAAGTGGGCAGTCATTTCTACTTCAATGAGTTCCATTCCCTGCCTCAACTCCATGTGTCAAGGTTTTCAAAGAGGGAGGCCTAAAACTAAAAAAGGTATTTTACATTTAACTTCTTACAGCAACTAAAGAAAGAATTTCAGTTCCAATCACTCGGACTTCTTTTCTGCCCTGCTAAAGTTTCTGATCAAGAGGCAAACAAGAGTGATACCCACATTTTCTATGCCTATCTTGTAACATAGCTTTTAAACCAACCCAAATTAGAATGAAAAAACATACGTTACTGAATACTAGAAATATTGGATCAAACGCCAAACAGCGAGATTTGCTGGAACAATACCGTATGCCCTCTCACGTGTGTCAGGAAAACATGAGATCATTTTATTCTGACCGTTTTACCAGAAAGTAGTTTATACCTAGTAAGGTTGTACAGGTGTTTCTGTTTGGAGGCAGACAGAACCAATTCAGGAATTACCAAATTGTGTTTGTAATAAACTGAAAAAAATCTGTAGCACACAGTACACAACTAAAAATACAATAGAAATATAAAGGTATCTGGAGAAAAAATAAAGCTTTTCACTCTTTCTCCATCAGAACCAAGGTTCTTCATGGGAGTAAGACTATAGAAAAGGCGAAATCACACGTTATTGACAGCCCTCAGTTATTAAGAGACACTGTACATAACAACATGAATTATTATAGAAATCAGCAGCAACAAATTCTATGATTATACAAAGCAAAAAAGTCAAAAAATTCCAGACACAGACTTGACTGCGGGCCTAAAAAAAGAACCCCATCCAGGCACCAGGCGCACAGAAAGTGCGTGCCCACGTGCATCCAACTTGTGTGCTTCTCTTCTGCGCACGGAGCCTGATACAACTGAGGGTCTCAGGCCGAACCACAGTAAATTAAAAATTCTGAAAAAGTTTCCAAAAATTAAAGCATCAATTCCTAGTTGTGATTCAAAGTTGATTTCTTTTTTCTCTTTTAGGAGCAAGCAAATAAAAATATAGCCATATACATGTAATTTTACATGTATTTATAGTTATATGCTGAGCAAGGAGATCTAGCAGAAGACAGCTAGTGTTAAGATGTTCAGCTTTGCTATTGCGGTATTTCTTCATTTTTGAACACAAGGCCAAGGTGTTGGGCCACATACAAGGCTATAGATCCTATGTTCCAGCTTAGAGCATTCAATTTTGTTTTTTAATTTTTTTCCTCCAACATGGAATGTCACACAGCCTTGCTTCAGTCGCTGTAGGAAAGAAAAAACAAGTAAAACATTAAGTACTATCATGACCACTAACACCTGTGGGACCACCAGAACTGACTTCTCCTTCCTTCTGAATCCATGGCATGCACAGAATCTCTACTGAGGTTTTATATTTTACGGATTTTTCGCCTTAAGGAATATAAAATTATTAACTTTACATATTTGAAACGTATCATCAGAAAAGAAGGAATAAGAAATCTTGTGAAGGCTAGAAAAAATTAAGAAAGACAATGTGCTGCTACGGGAAGCGAAAAGGGATTCAAGCAGAGGTCTCTGGATCTGCACCTCATAGACTGAACTTCCTTTGTCTTAGTGTTCAATATAAACTGTGCTATGCAGTATCAAGAATTTACTTAGGCTATGGGAAAGAGGCCTGCCTTATCTTAAGAAATACCTTGTCAAATGAGTTTAAGAGTTCTAAGTTTTAAATATCTTTGGGCCTCACTAACTCTTTATGGACACTATTGAAAGTTACTATTTCTCCATCATCAAAGTAATAATGGTAGCTTTCCTAAGGTTTCAATGCTAGGATCCAGTTCACACATACATCTCCCAAAATTATTATGAAACAAACTGTTACTTTAGGTAAATGAAGATTTAATGTAGGTAAATGAAAATCTGATTTTCTGTCAGAAAGAAGCTCAATCTGGACTCAAGAGTCCAGTTCTGTCTTTACACACACACATACACTGTATAAGATATTCTAAAAATAGTGCCTTTAGGTAGTACACTTATGCTTAAAGAGAATCCTTCAAAGGTCAGACTTTGTCCCAAACACTAACCATTCAGAGAAGACCAGTACCTGTTTAACATTTTCATGTAACCTATTTTCCTGGGAAAAGCTACATATCTGGGACTTCAATACAATAATCCCTGTGTTGGTGTCTGAAAGTAAATTAAGCCTATTTTTTAAAAGAAGTAACACAATATAAACAGAATCAGAAATCAGATGTAATTATAGAAGTAGTTCTCAACTGGATGAAAAGATGCTAGAACTCATGTGTAACAAGAGGACTGTAATTTTTTTTTGGCCTTGCCACATGGCTTGTGAAATCTCAGTTTCCTGACCAGGGGCTGAACCTGGGCCAGGGCGATGAGAGCCTAGAATCCTAACCACTAGGCCAGCGGGGAACTCCCAAGAGGACTATAATTTAAATTGCACCCGGAGAATATTTCTCACCTATCGAGTTGAAAAAATTAGAAAGGTTTATTTCCTACATTGTGTGAGTGTCAGAGAAATAGTACTCCCGACATGTTAGTGCTGGTGAGATGGTAAATTAATACAACCTCTACAGAGGGCACTCTCTGAATTACAAATGTGCAAGACCTCTCAAGTGCCAGCAGCGCCACGGCTGGTAATTTACTCACAAACTAAATGACACATGGATGTGACTGCAATACTGTTTGCTCCAACAAAAGCTAGAAGCCACTTTAACATCTGCAAGTGGACAACTGGTTAGATAAATTTATGTGCATCCATATAATGGGATTCTCTACACAGCCATAAAAAAAAGAATAAAGCAGCTCTGCACCAATGTGGAAAGACCTTCAAGATAAAGCGTAAGAAAAGCAAGATGCAGAATCCACTTACAGTATGCAGCCTTTTACCGTAACAATAAAGGTGTATGTATGGCAGGAATATACTTGTACTTGCTTATTTAAGTGAAAATAAAACACTTCTGGAAAAACACAAAAAACTACTAGTAGCAGCTATACACTTTGGTATGTGGGGTATGCGGCGGTGGTGCAAAACTGGGTGATTAGGAGACAGGGGATAAATTTTACTGTGTATCTTTTCAAACTTTTGACTTCTGAACCATGTTAACATACCACTTATTAAAAAAAAAAAAAAGATTTCAGTGCCTAGCACAAAGATATTCAGTGAAGCATTATTTGACAATAAAAATATGGAACCAGCCCGACATTAACATGGGCCAGTGCTTAATAAATTTTACAACATTTATACAACAGATGTTAAAAGAATGATATAGTTTTATATATCTTTCTATGTACTAATAGTCAAGATATATTAAATAGAAAAACCAAGCTGCAAGACAATACTTTGAGAAAAAAATCAAAGATATATGTCAGTACATACATATAAGCCTGGAAGAATATACAAAAATCTACAAGTATTTTCTGAGAAGGGAAAAATAAGGGAAATTGTACTTACTTATTATGTCTGCAAGAGCCATGTTAATCAAATAAAGTTTAGAAAAAGGATAAAATATATTTTCCAGTACCTGTTAATACTAGAACAAAATAGGTTTTCCTGCAGTTTTTTCTTGTACATAAGAAGTAAAACGCTTTAGAAACTTTGGATATTCTCGCTTTGCCACTGCCCGTAACACTGAGGCTGGGGCCCATCCTCCAGGGTTTACTGTGAGACAAAGGAAAATGCAAACTGTTAAGGTAATTCCCCAAACACGTGTAAAGCACTCATTTTGTTCTTCTGCTTTAAAAAAATATTCCTCACAATAAAACAGCACCTCTTAAAAAGTCTTGACCACTTAGTCCTTAGTACTGTACCAACCACCAGATGAGAACAGATAACAAACTAGAAAGCATTTATTACTGTTCTAAAACGTTCTTGGTTTCCTGAACTATATGCAAATATTAGTACAGCAGCACTTCAGCTTCCTAAAGGCAGATGCATTCATTAACCTCTGTTATAATCAAGTGGCAGCTTGCTCAGGCATGACTGTCCCTGTAAGCACACCAGCAGTGACGGCTCTGCATGAAGAAGGCGTGAACGTTTGACTAGAGGGCTCTCGGTTACTGCAGGTAGGGAATGGGCGGAAGGAGGAGCCATTAAAAGTGGTGAACAGCGTTGTCCAGCCCTAGGCCAGTGTGAAATAAATACATCACTGCTGCTGCTAAGTTGCTTCAGTCATGTCCAACTTTTTGCGACTAGCAGCTACTAAAGGACAAGGGAACAAAGATTTAGAAAACTAAAAAGTCTGACAATAAGAAAAAGAACTATTCACCTGAAACTAGCATAATATTTTACATCAACTATATTTTACAAAAACCCAAAATTATAAAGTAAAAAAGAAAAAAACAATAATTTCCAGTAATCCAACAATCAAGCAACAAGTCAGTATTAGCATTTCAACTTTTCATATGTACATATTTTCTTCTTTTAAAATTTACTGAAATGGTATTTTATATGCTTTTTCTCACCCCACTTAACTTTAAGTTATAAACATTTTTCTAAGTCACTAAATGGTCTTTGAAAATTTGGGAAAAAAAGAAGTGTTTATTTCTTTTCTCACTGTTGCTTATATGCCTAATTGCACAAATATTCTATAAGACATATATCTAATACAACGGTTCTTAAAATTGTACATGTAATAGTGATCTAAAGATGAAGTTTACAAATTTACCTTTCCAGCTCCAGCTTCAGAAATTCTGATACAGTAGTTATTCAGACATGTATATTTTGAAAGAGTTCCAATAATTTTGATATATATCTCTCCAAATTAAAAATTACTAAATCTAATGGATAAAAACTAAAATGACATTGGTAAATGGTATTTGTCCAAACTGTGTTATCATGTAGATCATAATAAAAACATCCATATGACCAAACACCAAAAACAAAATACATACCATTGGCCACGTATGTAATCTTGCATAGAATGTTGTCCCTGCTAATCTCCTGGTTTCCCTCTGGGGGGCTCACCAAGGTCTGACAAATCATAGCAACATTTATTTTGGCACGGACACATCGATTGTTTAGCTGCCAAAAGAAAAAATAACACCACCAGTGTAGTAGATATCCAGTATTTTGTAACCTCTTCTGGTCTAATTCTACATTAAGTTCACCAAAACTATAACTCATCATTTCCAACAAAATCTTATATGCACCAATAAAGGACACATGCCAATGTCTGAATGCTGGGGGACAGCAACCGTGGGATGTGGGGTTGAATTTACTTGAATGGATTAAAGGTTGCATTGTCACAAAGCTAGAAAAAAAATTTGTGTATGAAAGGTGATAATACTCTTGCATTGAATATAAATAGTACTCCAAGCATGTGAAGATGTGATCATTTGTGATGTTACTTGTTAAAGAAAAAAAGTATATATATTAATACATCTTTTGAAGTATTGGAAAGGAAAGTAGTACTCTATATTCTTTATCATATCACTTTTTGTAAGTACTGAATACACTCCTGTTCATTTTTCTATGTTCTGTTTTATAGCCTTAAGAAGTGTTTCAAACATTTCTGGATGTATACAATAAGAGTAAATGCCCTACATGGTGTGATGCTGTATTATACATGAAACTGTGTGCATACATTAAACTGTCTCTTGAAAAAAAAAAGAATAGATGCCAAGCTGATTTGACATCAGGAACGTTTTCCCTCCTCCTAAGTAGTAAAAGTAGCTAAAACGAGACAGAAACCACAGAGGCCTTGCCTGCAGTTGATCATGGCTTGAGGTAACTGTGAGAAGTAGCCTACCTAGTGACCCATCCAGCTGCATCATCGACCCTCAAGAGGAAAGGAAAACAGTCCTGCTGGGATGTTCACGGCATGACTGTTGCTCTCAGGTAACACTACTAGCTGTACTCTTCCAAGAAGCCAACTTTAATAAAAATTTAAGAAGCATTATCAAATCTTTATGCGTGGTGTGTGCTGATCACTTTTGCCCTGTGCTGTGTTGTGTATTTAACTTCATATTGTACAATTATAACACATTTATACACTGTACTTACAGGAGCACTGCTGTGATCTACAGAAAAATTACAAACTATCCAAGTCTCCGGGTCATTTTCATTCAAAGCTGATATCTTTCGAATGGCAGAAAGATACAAGACATCCCGCTGAGAAGCTGGCCACACTCTCTGTGGAAGAAGTACAAATATTTTTAAAGTCTGAACTCCGTTTTTGGTTTTCTTTTTGGCTGCACCACCCACTCCAGTTTTCTTGGGCTTCCCTGATAGCTCAGTTGGTAAAGAATCCGGCTGCAATGTGGGAGGCCTGGGTTGGATCCCTGGGTTGGGAAGACCCCCTGAAGAAGGGAAAGGCTACCTACTCCAGTATTCTGGCCTGGAGAATTCCATGGACTGTATAGTCCATGGGGTCACAGAGAGTCGGCCACGACTGAGCACCTTTCCCTTTCACACAGCATGCAGCATCTTAGTTCATCAACGAGGGATCGAACCTGCACCCCCTTCAGTGGAAGAGTGGAGTTTTAACCACTGGACTGTCAAGGGAAGTCCTAAAACTTTGAACTACTTTTTATTTACATTTAATATGGAACTAACAAAGAAACAAATGTAAGGCTAGTAAAATGTTTTAGTAGAAGGTAATATCTGTCAGATTTTAAATGGAAAGCACCCACACCAAAGGATTTGATTATGAAAACTGAGTTAATGGCTTTGCAGAATACACCAAAAGAATAACATTCTGCTATTTATAGTTCTCTTTAAATTTGGTAACATATACGTAACATAAAATGCTTTAATTTTTAAGGGTACAATTGACTGGCCTTAATTATTTTTTATTTCTGGAAAACTAAAACTAAAGATTATTAAAGTAATGTATTTTATATATAACAGACTTTAAGTTACAATTGTAGTTAGTTTTCCAGAAATAATCCTAATATGACCTATATATTGCCAGGAGAAATATCAATAACCTCAGATATGCAGATGACACCACCCTTATGGCAGAAAGTGAAGAGGAACTCAAAAGCCTCTTGATGAAAGTGAAAGTGGAGAGTGAAAAAGTTGGCTTAAAGCTCAACATTCAGAAAACGAAGATCATGGCATCCGGTCCCACCACTTCATGGGAAATAGATAGGGAAACAGTGGAAACAGTGTCAGACTTTATTTTTTTGGGCTCCAAAATCACTACAGATGGTGACTGCAGCCATGAAATTAAAAGACGCTTACTCCTTGGAAGGAAAGTTATGACCAACCTAGACAGCATATTCAAAACCAGAGACATTACTTTGCCAACAAAGGTTCATCTAGTCAAGGCTATGGTTCTTCCTGTGGTCATGTATGGATGTGAGAGTTGGACTGTGAAGAAGGCTGAGCGCTGAAGAATTGATGCTTTTGAACTGTGGTGTTGGAGAAGACTCTTGAGAGTCCCTTGGACTGCAAGGAGATCCAACCAGTCCATTCTGAAGGAGATCAGCCCTGGGATTTCTTTGGAAGGAATGATGCTAAAGCTGAAACTCCAGTACTTCGGCCACCTCATGCAAAGAGTTGATTCATTGGAAAAGACTCTGATGCTGGGAGGGATTGGGGCAGGAAGAGAAGGGGACGACAGAGGATGAGATGGCTGGATGGCATCACTGACTCGATGGACGTGAGTCTGGGTGAACTCCAGGAGTTGGTGATGGACAGGGAGGCCTGGCGTGCTGCGATTCATGGGGTCGCAAAGAGTCAGACACGACTGAGCGACTGATCTGATCTGATCTGATTCCTCCCCTCCATCTACTACTTAACAAGTAAAATAATTTCTGCAGCCCATTTTCCAGGATCAATTATCTTTAGAAAATAAGAGCCTTCTGATTCTAAATGCTGCTAAGTCACTTCAGTCGTGTCCGACTCTGTGTGACCCCGTAGACGGCAGCCCACCAGGCTCCCCCGTCCCTGGGATTCTCCAGGCAAGAACACTGGAGTGGGTTGCCATTTCCTTCTCCAATGCATGAAAGTGAAAAGTGAAAGTGAAGTCGTTCAGTCGTGTCCGACTCTTAGCGACCCCATGGACTGCAGCCTACCAGGCTCCTCCGTCCATGGGATTTTCCAGGCAAGAGTACTGGAGTGGGGTGCCATTGCCTTCTCCGATTCTAAATGACTGGTCATTTATTTTCACTGCAAATTACAGAGTGACTAATATTTTAAAGTCTAATAAATTTCAGACTCTACTTTAAACCCCCTAAATGAGTAAGTTAAAACAGAATCTTGTTATGCCTTTCTTGAGTAGCTGTCATGTAAATTAAGCCTAAGTCAGAGTCATTAAATATTACATGCCTCAGATAACAAGACTAACTCAAGAAATACATAACAAAACTGAAAATATTATCAAATATTCAACTCAATTAAAAATTATTTTAAAAAGAAAAATGAAGTACTTACTGAATCATCATGTTTCTTATATAACGTACAAAACTGCTTTTGGTGGATCTCTCCAAAATTTTAATTTATTATTGTTTATTCAACATAATATTTGGCAATGTTAAGAATGGAAATAGAGCAGAATAAGAGAAATATTCTCTAATTTAAATATTTAGATTAACAGAGGAAGAAATGAAGTGAAAGGAAACCAATTTAAATGACAATGTTTCTTTGTGTTCTGGGGCATGACCAACAACCTCTCAATAGCTGATGCTCAGAAATTTTTCCCTGATGTCAGATAATCCATTTAGATCATGTTCACTTTTGAGTCTTAACACAGACTAATAACATACTTTCCATTCTCCTATTACTGTCGCAGGAAACTGATTCATATTTGGTTACTCATTTATTTTCTCTAGAGACTAGATACTAGAAAAACATTTAAATAGATTTGAGTACTTTCTTCTCCAGACTTACTATATATCTTCTTCAAACATGTTTTGGGTATTTTTCAGGTTTGTATTTGCACCCATTTCTGCTTTAAAGCAGAAACGTTTAAATAATCTGATTTACTTTTCGAATACATGAAATTCATGATTAATAAAGTCTTTGAGTCTTTTTGTGCAACTTAATTTCCTGCCAAATTTTACTTTAGAGAGTATTTTATATGTCTCTGTTCAAACTACGCTGGAATCCTTTTGGGATTAAAAGATATTTACCTTGTGCGTTTGATAAATGATGATTGCATTATCAGCTAATGTTTCCACCACATGAAAGTTTTCTATAGTTGCTGCAATGAAGAGAAAATGTCAGTAGTCAAAAAAATGTATTACCGTTTCCTAGTATGTGACTAATTCACTTACATTACAAATGGACATTATAGTAAAATGAACAGGATCTTGCTCTACGGAGGCTACATCCACATGGAAGGGAGTTTATATTTATTTAGTATTAGGGGTTATAGATGGTGGCAATGAGATCTAATCACCAGGAAACCTCATTTTCTTTGGCCCAGTAACCAGCTCCCACTGCAAGAACGCAATTCTAATCATGGCTTCATTACTAGGGCACAAATTATTCCCTAGCACCATGACCCCTTCTTCCCTCCCTATCATCCTTAATTTATTGAAGCTGAATAAGCTGTTCACCTAGGTTCAGGTGACTATGTTTGTAAGCCTGAGGAGAACACACTCCCCTCCACCGACACCACTCCCCCCACAGCCCCCCTTAATCTACAATTTATCACGTAAACAAAGCAGTATAGAAAAAAAAGAAGATGATAAAATAGAAACCTTTTATTTTAGCCTTGGCTTTTCCACTAACTAGTTCTGTGGTCTTTAACGTGTCACTTAGGCTATCTGAATTCTACTTTATTACCTACCTATCACACAGGACTGTAGTGGATTAAATGCTGTAATTCACTGAGAAGCATTTTGTACAATGAAAAGCTCAGGTATTATCAGTCCCCTGTATGATTCTCCAGATAGTTTTTATAGCTATCTGGAGTTTTTACGACTTTGTAAACTACAGCTCAGATGAAGAAAACCAGGTTAGATTTGGTATTTAATTTAAAATTAAAACTATCAAAATATAATAATGGCAGCTTACTTTCCCAATCATTGCGAACATCAACATTCCAGAAGTAATTGCAGACCTCGTGTCCTGTAACGCCTTTAACTGCATGGGTAGCTTTCAAAGGATCCAGAACAATCCCATTTTCTTCTACTTCTCTTCTATATACCTAGAGGATATATTTTAAAATATGTTTGAAAAACACTTATGGAACATAAATATTCTGCCAAAAGAAAAATTAAAATTTCAAATTATTAACAGAGACAATACATAAAAATATTTAAAACTACAATTCCAAAGTATGCATATGTAATGAGTGAGAGCTACGAATACATCAATTTAAATTAGACATTATTTATTGAACATTCTCAAAGACCATTCATCATGGCTAAGAAGGCCAAATACAGCTGGTTAAACATTATCTCCTTAGGGATAATGCTGTATCCCCAGCATCTAGAACAGTATCTGAAACACAGAAGGCACTCAATTATTTGTTGAACCAATGATGGAATGCTAACATCACATAAAGATCAATGATATCTTGTTTTTAAATACTGAGGTTGCATGCCTTAAGATCTATCTTGCTTTAAATACTGAGACTATATACATAAACTCCTGAACAAAATTAATTACTTCAAAATTATAGAGGATATGGTACTTTAGACAGCTCTGTAGTAAGTTCTTTTGAAAAACAAACAAGTTATCACAGAGGAAACCAGCTCTGAATTTATGGAGTGCCTATGGAGCCGAACACTGTTAGGCATTTCACCTAATTTCTCTCCAAAGTACCTTTCCTTACATATTTATTTATGTTATTGGGACTGATATTTTTCCAGTAACCAAAACTGGAAACTCTAGACTTTTGACTTCCTCCCTTACATTTCACATAGCTTTTAAGCTTATTAGTAATCTATAAGACATCCAAAACTTGGCTTTTCTACTATTGTGTATCTTTTTTAGGTATGTTTTCATCACCTTATACCTGAATCTCCTAAGTAGTTTTCTTGGTCTCTAGTTTCATATCCCTACGAGCCTAGTCCTTCTAAAATGTCACTCTGTATACAATGGCTAGCTCACTGCTACAGACAATAGCACATTCTGTTTAGTGGGTTATTTTATACACCCCATAAACCAGCCCCAGTGACTCTCTCTCTAAAGTTGTAGGAGCACTTTTTCTCTACCACTCACTTTAGGTGAAGGACCTCCACTTAGACAGTGACTCCTGGCTTCTCCAGCCTTTCACTTCCCCCTCCTTGGAGGGGGAAACAGGGACACCTGAATGGTGAACACAGAAGGAGGGCCAGGCAGGCTTGGCTGAACCCCTTCTCCTGTGGGCAGGATGTATGCTGGTCTGCTTTTGGGGCATGCTCTTGTTGGGGAAGGCCTGTGATTACCTAGTTATGTCAGAAATATTGTTTCATTCTGGGGAAACATATTAGTAAGACCCCATGACAGCTGGTCTTTATGTTCTCTAAATCAGATTGTCAGAATTATAACTAACATACTGGTCTCTCACTTGCTTATCTCCTCTAATTTCTTAATTTGTTCCCTATTCAGGAGGAGAGTAAACTCCAACATCTAATACTGTATCTCACTTGTGAGAATAATTCTAGTCAAAAATCTGTACAAAACTCCTGAATATAAATGCCCTCACCTCACCTTTGTGATAACCTTGTTTCCATTTCTCGTCATAGTCCTTGATGTAAAACAATCTGTCTCAAATCTGAGATCTCTTTCAATTTTTCTCCACTATTCACCTGTACTTTTCATTCAATATTATCTGGTAGAGCTAAATAATTGTATCTTTTAAATGTCAATATCCTCCTTCCAACCAAAGTTTCAGCTTGGAGGGAGTCTTATTAAATATCTCTTTATCTTCAGCATTGTGCCTTGGGCATAAAGTAATCCAAAATTCAATGATACTGTTGTTGGTTTTCAACTGAATACTCAATCTCTTGTCCCTTGCTCTTACTCTCTTACCCTTAGGGATATGAGCAAAATTAGCTGACCAATGTCCAAAAAAAGAAGCAGTGAGAGAAAGAACAAGAAGTGAGGTACAGACCAAAGAGGGAAAAAAGTTAACACCTGGGCACAACATTCAGTATATTTAAAGACAGAGAACTATCCAGAGAGTCATTAGCTAATTGTGACCTGTTCGTATCAAAACCCATTTTCTCCAAGGCCAAGGTAAAACAGAAAAATCTGTGTACAGATTTATACTATGATCATAAAAAATTATGTAAAAGCTACAGCAAGAAAGCAAAGAGACATTTTATTTCTCAGTATTTAGAGCTTCTTCAATCATATGTAATAGTTTACTTAAAGGAAAACTGTAAGTGCTATCTTACTTAGATCAATAATAATAATATAGTATGACTGCAACGGGCTGCAATTAGCCTGCAGGGAATTACCTTCATCTCCCCTTCTTCTACAACCAACTGCCAGTTGGCGTCCCCACCTACATCCTGCAATGAATAGGTCATGTGGTTCTGCACCATCTCTTCAACCTTAAAAAGAAAAACAGAACTGTAAGAATCCACGTCCAATAATCTCTAAAACAGAATGGTATTCAGTTATTTCAGTTCAGAAATGATGTTTTTAGAAAGGTAAGCAACCAAATGCACAAAGGTTAGTAGGTTTTATACAGTGTTGAAGAGTTTTAGTCCACATTCCAGATATCATATCCAGGTTAATGATAGGAAGGAGAAATGTGGGGAAAGAAGGTGCTTCACTCTACTTAACACTGGCCTAATGTCCATCAAGTGACCAAAATATGTGTTTTCTGGAAAAAAGAACTACTCCTTCCTTTCCTACAATATGATATGTATTCTTACAGAGATAATGTCCTAAAGCATAAAATCATGGAGCATTAAGCGTAAAAGGGGCACAAAGAGACCATCTAGTTCAGTGTTTCTGTAGTTAAATACTACACAGAAATATTAGAAAGCTTGTTTGTGTGTCAAGATTTCTCTACAAAAAGAAAATTGTTGTTATTTTACTCAATTCCTCTTTTATCATGAATATAAGCCAACTTAAAAAAATAACCAACTTCTCCATATATCTGATTCCATTTCATTATTCTACATTCTTTCTAAATTTCTAACTAAATTTCTTTTACTAAATTTAAATTGCAACCTCTGCTTTTAACTATCAAATTATCCTGACACATCTTTTATAAATAGAGTCAAATAGTTCTTCCTCCCAGAATCCTCAATCAGATTCATTGGTAAGATCTCATTTAAGTGTTCTCTGGAAACCCTCCTAGTATGAAACATGTTTATAAACAGAAATGAAGTGATAAACAGATTGTTTCTGAAGGAACTGGCACCTTTTCCATCTACACAGTTTCTAAGTCCCACTTTCTTAACTTTTACTCATAATTTTGTTTTATAAAATATTAAAAGAAGGCAGAAAAGAATTGAAAAATACGTACATTAAGCTTCAATTTTAAGATTTATTCCTAAGTTTAACAACTTGTTTTACATAAAGTCTATTACATTCATTAGGGAAATATAAGAACCAGGTTTACATGTATTTTGAATTAAATACATTAATGATTTGGGAGCAGAGCTCTTAAAATTAGTCACTTTGAAGATATCATTTTTCTGCATATAAATAAGGATGTGATGTGTATACCAAGTTTCCTGGATTTCAGAAGGCATTTTTGGCTTCATAATTACTGAAAGTAGTTATGACTAAAAACGTCTCTTTAATTGGCAATGATCATCAGAAAAGTTTTTGGTAATAGTGTGTAGGCTGAAATTCTACAATCTACATTTGTACTAAATAAATCTTACATAGTAACTTATTTCTTTATCCATAATCTTTAACGTGAAGGGTGTTGAGTTAGAGAACTGGAAGAAAATTTAAAACATGACTACTAGTCCATCTATAATTTTATAAAGCCTTAATTAGAAAACATAACTTCAAAGGCTGACTGGGAATAAAATCTTTGTGTCTCTAAAATTCTGAAATCTGCTTTGAGAGGTTCAGGATGACTAATGTAGAATTCCAAGTTACAAATACTACATACCAAAGGTATCTTATTAGAGGAAGAACAGAGCAAGTCCCAGTTAGCATGCACAAATAGAGCTTCCACAGCAGCCTGGCCTAAGGCATTAGTCTGCGGCCACACCACGACTGGGAGATTATTTTGACTGGGAGATTATTTTTAATCACTTTTAGGTTTCAAGATCTTAGAAATCTTTAGATCCAGGTATGTACATACTTTTTTGTAGGCTACTAGGAGTTAAGAACACCTATATTTATCATGAGATTAGAGGTAGAAAGAAATATTTCTCCCAAAGAGGCCCTACTTTAAATGGATTATTTGTTTAAGAAGAATGTTAAGGATTTTATTCTGCTAAAAAAACAAAGAGAGTTCTGTTTAAAAGAACTTTAGTGCCATTTAGCTCTTTTGTTGAAAAAATATGCAGGTAATTTTGTTTCTATTTGGGAGAGTATTCCTAAATTAGTTATTTCAAATGTCTTAAAAATGAGAAGCTGGTTTTGATTTGTGTTTTGATGCAAAAGAAACCAGATTCCACAAATATAAACTGATAGGAAGTAACTTAAGTTTGAAAGTGTATGGTAAATGCATTTAACATTGTCTTGCTAGATAGATGAAGCAACAGAATTCCTATTATAGCTACCACTGCATCTATGGAAAAGTTTTCAGTCTTTTGTCCTCATTTACTTCCTCAAGAGGGCTTGAAAACATCCAACAGAGAAACAAACAGGATGTATTCACTACTGTGCTCCTAGGAGATTAACACAACTAATCAAGTACCGAATTACTGTATTAGCCATGTCTTCAAAGCCTTCACCAAGGAATCTTTATCCATTATGGTATATTCCTTGAAGTAATAATATTAAGGTTACAAAGAAAGGTGACACCAGTAAAATCTCACTGTAATAAATTTTATCTTAAAATATGCAGTAGCAATGTTACTACAGGGGCAATGGCTTGGGCCTTTGTGACCACATTCATATTTCAGATATAAAGATGCTCCATTTACTGTTTCCAGTTACAACTCTATATCAAAAATAAGTGTAACGCTAGGGACCATTAATTGGATGACATGAATAAACATTTGCCCAAATTTCTACCTTATAAGGTTCAAAATCTGATATACTAGAAAATAATGTTACTAGAATTATCTATCACTTAAAAACAAGAAGGGTGAATTTTAGCCTAAGCGTAATTTCAGGAATTGTGTCCTTGGTTTTTTGCACCTTGAGCTGAAAATGGTAAGCTGACATAAACAGCATCTTCATAGCAAATGAACTATGAAAAGACTGGAGATAAAACACATTTGGAGGTGATGGCACTCCAATTCTTACCTTTTCTTTCACTTCACATTTCAATCAGTCAGTATGCCATTTTAGAAGGCTAGCTCTAAAGAAAATTGTCCTTTGATGGCACAAGAAAAGTGTAATGACCAGAAGTCTCAGAAGGACTCAAACAGAGTTTGAACCTCTTTTTCTTATCTATGTGAAAGGAATACAACTATGCTTACTGTTACAGGGTCATAAAGGGATCTGCTGGACACAGTCATTTATTAATAACAAATTAACAGTATACCGTTAACCCAAAAGAAAAATGGTCCAGGATATGAATAGTCAATTCACTGAAAAATGCAAACAGTCAACGAGTAAAAATAACACTTCTAGTCTATCACATTGGCAAATATTAACTAAATTATAATATTCAGTGTCAGGAGAGCAAACAAAACTGACCCGGGAGTGTAGCTAGTTCAACTTCTCTGATGGACAGTCTGGCAATAAGAATAAAAAAGCTTAGGCGTGTGCATGGCCTCTGTCCTAAAACTTCTTCTACAAAAATATTCTAAGAAAATAATTGGATAAATGAAATGTACCAAGATGTATATACAAAGAAGGTGTATATACAGGGAGGCCTAGGTAGCACTATTTATTAAATAATAGAGACTAACTGAAAATAAATGTTCAATATTAGGTGGTAAATCTAACATGCATATTCATACAACAGACAAGGAGATCTAGACCTATATTTACTGATGGGAAGATGGGTCCAATTACAGGTGTTTAAAAACAAAACAAAACAAAAAATGCTAGTTTTTATACAAAACAGTATATATAGAATTATCTACATTGGTAGGAAAAAGCTATTACTGAGGTATGTAATTTTACTTAATATACATATATATGAAAAAAGGATATGTATAAGAATATTAATAGTGATCTATTATTTTAGACTATGTTCTAGTTCAGCTAAATTAGCATTTATCAGCATAAAAGTAATTAGCGATTTCATTTTATATAATAAAAAAGGGAGGGGTGAAATAGAGAATTACCACAACAGTAAAGTTACTAAGGACAAAAGTGGGCAAAAGCTTTACACAGACTTTTTTTTGGCAATGGTAATTCTCATCATACATTAACCTGTAGATGTACTACCCACCCTTTGATTTTCTCTCTTTTTTTTCCAACTAAGGATGCTTTTTATTTTCCTTTGGTCTGTGAGTTGCCACCTTTACATGGTAACTGTGTTATGGAAATAAATGTGGCCAAAAAAATCCATTTGGGAATCTAATTCTTTCCTACTTTCTATACCCTTTCATTTAGGGCTACTTCATTTCCAACACCTGTCCAAAAGATTCATGTGTTACTACTAATTTCCTAGTGCTGTGCTTAGTCGCTCAGTCGTGTCCAACTCTTTGTGACCCTATGGACTGTAGCCTGCTAGGCTCCTCTGTCCATGGGGATTCTCCAGGCAAGAGTACTGGAGTGGGTTGCCATGCACTCCTTCAGGCAGATTCTTTACCAGCTGAGCTACCAGGGAAGCCCAATTTCCTGAGACTCATATATTTTATTTGAAATTATTTTCAGGGGCAATCTCAGTTTTACCTTTAATTATCCTCTTTAAGCAGGACTATGACCATTATATAGCAACAAGAACAAAGTGATCATGAGCCAGGATTTGTATGTAGATGGCACAGCCAAATTAATCAGTAGTTAACTGCCAAGTCTGCTAATGACAACAAACACGTTAGCAAGACGGTCAATACTTAGAGGCCTCAATGCTATTGCTCTTAATTTCCCCTTCGGGCATATAAAAGAGCAGAATAATCAAAAGCTTTTAAAAACAAAACCAGATCAATCATGAGCATTGTACATTAGGAAAAAATACTAGAAAGATTTTTCTCAACTGAGTTACACAAGAAATTAGGTGAAGAAGTAAGCTACATTTGGAAGTTTTGTAAAAATCTGGGCACCTGCTCCTCGACATTTCACTTGTATCTGAAATGTTTTATATACTCTATAACTAAGGTCCAGATCTGGGTTCTGAAGCCCTAATTCTTAGGCACCTATAGACAGTTCAAATTCTTTTCTTGCTCTCATTACATTTTTTTTAATCTATAGCCTGTATATTTCTATATTTTAAGAGAAAATAGTGACCAGTAATGATGTCTTTTAAAGAGTCTGTTATTTTATTATTTCAATGCAAGGTGAAGCTTAGCAAATAAACCAGTCTCCCAGTATTATCCAGTTTGGTCACTCATTTACTGTAAAATAAAAGTCACTATTTTAAAAGCATGCATAAATGAATTAGCCGGAGGTGAGAAATATTGTAATAAATCTGGCTAAGGGTAATTTCTGATGAGAAACTGATATATCTCTTTCCCAAAAATGTTCAAGGAGAAAAAAGCTACAAAAGTCAGAAAAAAATCTGAGTCATAAACAATTTTCTTCTTTATTACATAGTTGAAAACTAATGTAAATTTTATTCATATACCTGGTTTAAACTGATTTTTAAAAATCATTTACTGGAAAACTGAGAGAAAAAAATAATTCAGATAATTTTGATTAGCTCAAAGAAATAATATGACAATGATAAAAGCTCATTTATTGAGCACTTCCTACATACTAGGTTCCAGCTCTAACACAGTCCTAGCTAGATGACAAAAGCAAAGCACAGAGGAGTTAGAAAAGTTGTCAAATATTATGTAGGAAACCAGATTTAAACTTGGTCATTTTGAGTAGAGTTCAGGTTCTTAACATATGATGACATATCACAAACAAAATGCAATCACCATAAAAATACAAGGTTGAATGGCAAGTGTGTAAAGATTAAAAAAATTTTTTAACCTAATGCTGATGCAAAAATATCCTTCTGTTGGTACTTTTGATTTTATTATGAGGGCAGAGATGGCACGCATCCAAATCCCTATCCTAAATTCCTAAATGATGCTGATACTAAATAATTTAAAATCAATTTCCATAGATTTATCATATGGACAGGAATACTCATTTCCAAGGGTAATCTACCTAAGGAAAATACAACCAGTTCAACAAAACTTATAATGGTAATGAGACAAATTTTATTTTAAAAGTTATTTCCCTGGTGAATATATTATGAGATATTTTAAATTATATTGGAAGTGAGACTTGAAACCCACTTTGATGCTATAACATATCCTATAGACCATGTCCACAAAAGTTGCTGAATGCTGTCTGAAGAAACAGATATCACAGGATAGTTTAAAAACCAGATACCTTCTACTAGCTTCAGTTCAATTTGAAGTCTTTCAGGAGTACCTCCTATATGGTGAAATTCCAAGCTATTCACAACAGAGGATACAAAGGGCACATGCATGCCTGACAGAGAAACTATTTAGCAGATAAGGAAGGCTTGTTTAATGCTTGATGTTACTATTTAAAATTCAAACCAAAACAAGTGGCCTAATCAAAAGACTTCTAGGAACTGGGAAAGCAGGCTGAAATATAGCACAGACAGACTCAAGTCCACTCTATACATTCATACAGTACCTGGGAGCTGAATCTGTGAACATCGTCAGAGGCACTGACTAGATCAATGGAAGACATGGAGGAAGAGCGACTATAGGGCTACCAGAGACAGACAAAGAAAAAACCAAGTAATCAGAACAAAGGCGCAACAGAGCATTCAGTACCAACTTCCAAACACAAGATAAAGAAAGAGAACAAAGCACTATATGAAACAGGCTCAGCAGCGAGGGCTGACTTCATGCACCTATTATGTGTAATGCTCCAAAATCCTTCTATAAAGAATGCAGGCTGCCAAAAATACAAAATGGTATCACTTAACCCCAGAGAAAAAAGATTTAATATTGCTGGCCACGTTTCTGGTTAACTGTTTTGGACAAGCCATTCCCTATTCCCCACCCTTCTTTTCCCTTAAATAAGAATGGAAGAACATTACAGTCAGAAGAAGATTTCTAACAGTTTTTGGAGGATGTCTATAGAAGAAAACATGTAATACCAAACAAAAAAAATCTCATTACTTAAATTCAGGAAAATGAAGAAAACTTATGTAACAGGGTAGTTTCATCAACAGTGAAGAATATAGCATATACTTTCAGTAAACTCTGGCATTAGCTTACCTTTTGGACAAATCTATGAGTCCCCACAGAAGAAAAGGCATCTCCAGATGGCATTGAAGTAGACCAATGTAACCTGACCTTTTCACTCTGCGACTAAGAAAGCACATAATTTTAAATAGGAAGGTTACAAAGTGTATTTTGCAACTTAAGAGTGGACAATGTAACATTTAATTACTTAACAGTTTCAGTTCAGTCAGTTCAGTCAATTGCTCAGTCCTGTCTGACTCTTTGCCACCCCATGAATTGCAGCACGCCAGGCCTCCCTGTCCATCACCAACTCCCGGAGTTCACTCAGACTCAGGTCCATAGAGTCAGTGATGCCATCCAGCCATCTCATCCTCTGTCGTCCCCTTCTCCTCCTGCCCTCAATCCAGTATTTATAAATATCTGAATTATGAAGCTACCTCTAAAGACACAAGTCTTGCCAAATCTTGACACTTGATATATCCTGATTTTCTTCTTTCAGATTCCAAAGATACTAACCTTAGACCAAGGATATTGATAATCCCTTGAATATTTCTTTTTTCCAAAGTCTAAAGAAGTTTTCATTGATTCTCTTCAATTCCAACTCAACCACCATACTGATATTCAGTAGAGGAGCATTTTAAGCCAGAAGGGATGATCTGAATCATCCTATCCAAGCACTTGTTTCAAAGATTAGAAAACCAAGGCCCAGAGGATTTAAGCAGTAAGTGTTGAGCTACATAGTGGCAAAACTCAAGGCTAACTTGTCTTGATCTCTTAAACAGTTCAAAACTCTTCCCCAAATAACCCAGATTAAAACAAAAGGAAAAACACAGTGAAGGGGAAAAAACTAACCAAAAAAACCCTAAACACCAAAAAAAACACACCAAATACAAGGATGCTATTTTAGATGCTACATTTTTGGCACCCAAAATGAGAACTCACTTAGGAACTGAAAGTTTTCGAGTTCTGCATGTTAAAAAACGGGAAATGAGATCTATAAAATGAACATGAAAAGCAAACAGCCACTGTTGCAGACGACTTACCTCGGGTAGACAGATCAGTAAATGGGCACTATCAACTTAAAAACAATGCACAACGTGAGAGTTGTGAGCCAAGTTTCACTTGGGGAAAATGAGGACCACAGCCTAGGAAAGAGCATGTCAGATAGCTCTGAGACACTGCTCCAAAGAGGTAGTGAGGGAAGGTCAGCATATTTGTGATTTTGGTGAAGGGGGAGTATATGTAATCAAATGCATTTTTGCATATGTCAGCTAGTCACCAGTAGCAGATATCACCATGAAGGAATTCAGTGAACTGGGCTCATAAAATCACGTCCTAAATATATCTATCTGAAGGCCTATTCTGCCAATTTTCCCAGAGCACAGAGTGCCTCATTCCTCCTCTCCAACCTGTACTCTGTTTAGGGAGTGCTGAAGGACAGCAGCTGCAGCAGCACCTGTGATTTCATCCATATAGAGGCAGGTGGCAAGTGTCCATCTGTAGTTGACAGCATAATAGCCTTCACTGCCTTTAAAATCAAAAGGAATAAACAAGCCAATTTTTCTATGCAAGTTAATTTAGGATATACAACTGACAGACATGACTTCTTTCTAAGATGCTTATAGTCTTGAGAAGAATAACTAAAATTCAAGCATAAGTACCATCTAGTGGTTCAGTTCAGTTCAGTTCAGTTAGTCATATCTCTTTGCAACCCCATGGACTGCAGCACACCAGGCCTCCCAGTCCATCACCAACTGCCAGAGCTGGCTCAAATTCATGTCCATTGAGTCCGTAATGCCATCCAACCATCCCATCCTCTGTCATCCCCTTCTCCTCCTGCCTTCAGGTAGCCAAAGTATTGGAGTTTCAGCTTCAGCATTAGTCCTTCCAATGAACATTCAGGACTGATTTCCTTTAGGATGGACTGGTTGGATCTCCTTGCAGTCTAAGGGACTTGCAAGAGTCTTCTTCAACACCACAGCTCAAAAGCATCAGTTCTTCAGCACTCAGCTTTCTTTATGGTTCAACTCTCACATCCGTACATGACTTCTGGATAAACCACAGCTTTGATTAGACAGACCTTTGCTGGCAAAGCAATCTCTCTGCTTTTTAATATGCTATCTAGGTTGGTCATAACTTTTCTTCCAAGGAGTAAGCGTCTTTAATTTCATGGCTGCAGTCACCATCTGCAGTGATTTTGGAGCCCAAGAAAAGAAAGTCTGTCACTGTTTCTGTTGGTTCCCTATCTATTTGCCATGAAATGATGTGACCAGATATCATGATCTTAGTTTTCTGAATGTTGAGTTTTAAGCCAGCTTTTTCACTCTCCTCTTTCACTTTTATCAAGAGGCTCTTTAGTTCCTCTTTCCTTTCCATCACAAGGGTGGTGTCATCTGCGTATCTAAGGTTACTGATATTTCTCCCAGCAATCTTGATTCCAGCTTGTGCTTCCTCCAGTCCAGCATTTCTCATGATGTACTCTGCATATGAGTTAAATAAGCAGGGTGACATATACAGCCTTAACGTACTCCTTTCCCGATTTGGAATCAGTCCGTTGTTCCGTGTCTAGTCCTAAGTGTTGCTTCTTGACTTGCATACAGATTTTTTAGGAGGCAGGTAAGGTGGTCTGGTAAACCCATCCCTTGAAGAATTTTCCTGTTTGTTGTGATTCACACAGTCAAAGGTTTTAGCGTAGTCAATGAAGCAGAAGTAGATGTTTTTCTGGAACTCTCTTGCTTTTTCGATGATCAAACGGATGTTGGCAATTCGATCTCCTGTTCCTCTGCCTTTTCTAAATCCAGCTTGAACATCTAGAAGTTCTCAGTTCACATACTCTTGAAGCCTGGCTTGGAGAATTTTGACCATTACTTTGCTAGAGTGTGAGATGAGTTCAACTGTGCGGTAGTTTGAGCATTCTTTGGCATTGCCTTTCTTTGGGACTGGAATGACAACTGACATTTTCCAGTCCTGTGGCCACTGCTGAGTTTTCCAAATTTGCTGACATATTGAGTGCAGCACTTTCACAGCATCATCTTTTAGGATTTGAAATAGCTCAACTGGAATTCCATCACTTCCACTAGCTTTGTTTGTAGTAATGCTTCCTAAGACCTACTTGACTTAGCATTCCAGGATGTCTGGTTCTAGGTGAGTGATCACACCATCATGGTTATCTGGGTGATAGAGATGTTTTTTGTATAGTTCTGTGTATTTTTGCCACCTCTTCTTAATACCTTCTGCTTCTGTTAGGTCCATACCATTTCCGTCCTTTATTGTGCCCATCCTTGTATGAAATGTTCCCTTGGTTATCTCTAACTTTCTTGAAGAGATCTCTAGTCTTTCCCATTCTATTGTTTTCCTCTATTTCTTTGCACTGGTCACTTAGGAAGGCTTTCTTATCTCTCCTTGCTATTCTTTGGAACTCTGCATTCAGATGGATATATCTTTCCTTTTCTCCTTTGCATTCTGTGTCTCTTCTTTTCTCAGCTATTTGTAAGGCCTCCTCAGACAACGATTTTTCCTTTTTGTATTTCTTTTTCTTGGGGATGGTTTTCATCACAGCCTCCTGTACAATGTTAGGAACCTAGTGGTAATATATGGTACCATCTAGCGGTAAAACATGGTAACTGCACTGTTGCAGAATTAAGGTAAAGTGAAAAAGTGAAAGAAAGTGAAAGTGCTAGTTGCTCAATCGTGTCTGACTCTTAGGGACCCCATGTACTGTAGCTCACCAGGCTCCTCCATCCATGGAATTCTCCAGACAAGAATACTGGAATGGGCAGCCATTCCCTTCTCCAGGGGAATCTTCCCAACCCGGGGATTGAACCCGGGTCTCCTGCACTGCAGGCAGATTCTTTACCATCTGAGTCACAGGGAAGCCTCTAAAGAAGGTGAAGACCCAAATTAATCTTGAAACTGAGTTGAAGGATATAAGAAATACTTCCCTTCAATTTCCAAGAAGGGGCTTGGCATAACTGCTGTGAATTTAATGATGATAAAACACTAAGCAAAGTTAAAAGTGAGGAAGTAATTATGG
The DNA here is from genome assembly GCF_029407905.1 of Bubalus kerabau. Taxonomy (NCBI): domain Eukaryota; kingdom Metazoa; phylum Chordata; class Mammalia; order Artiodactyla; family Bovidae; genus Bubalus; species Bubalus kerabau. The sequence continues at coordinate 11,144,227 of NC_073633.1, forward strand.
TGAAGGTAGTGAAAGCAATAAATGAGTTAACAATAAAAACTGAATGGTACTAACGTAGAAGGAAAACAAATTCTTGGTCATCTTCCTTTCGAATTCATATAGTATTTGGTGATGAAGAGAAATTCAAAGAGACTGTTTTACTCAGAGCAAATATATGCTTTTTATTAATAGAATGATAATAAAATTGGATAATGATAATAGAATTATAATAAAATTGGCTGAGAGAAATATCAATAACCTCAGATATGCAGATGACACCACCCTTATGGCAGAAAGTGAAGAAGAATTAAAGAGCCTCTTGATGAAAGTGAAAGAGGAGAGTGAAATAGCTGGCTTAAAATTCAACATTCAGAAAACTAAGATCATGGCATCCAGTCCCATCATTTCATGGCAAATAGATGGGGAAAAAATGGAAAGAGTGACAGACTTTATTTTTGGGGGGCTCCAAAATCACTGCAGATGGTGACTGCAGCCATGAAATTTAAAGAAGCTTCCTCCTTGGAAGAAAAGCTATGACCAACCTAGACAGGATATTAAAAAGCAGAGATATTACTTTGCCAACAAAGGTCCATCTAGTTAAAGTTATGGTTTTTCCAGTAGTCATGTATGGATGTGAGAGTTGGACTATAAAGAAGGCTGAGTGTCAAAGAATTGATGCTTTTCAACTGTGGTGCTGGAGAAGACTCTTGGGAGTCCCTTGGTCTGCAAGGAGACCCAACCAGTCCATCCTAAAGGAAATCAGTCCTGAATATTTATTCATTGAAGGACTGCTGCTGAAACTGAAACTCTAATACTTTGGCCACCTGATGTGAAGTGACTCATTGAAAAAGACCCTGATGCTGGGAAAGATTGAAGGCGGGAAAAGAAGGGGATGACAGAGGATAAGGTGATTGGGTGGCATCACTGACTCGATGGACATGAGTTTGAGTAAGCTCCGGGAGATGGTGATGGACAGTGAAGCCTGGTGTGCTGCAGTCCATGGGGTCGCAGAGTCTGACACAACTAAATGGCTGGACTGAACTGAAAATTGGATACTTCAAAGAGAACAGGCAGAATATTTCCATTCAATTTCATGTTATTTATGCATGCTTCGTTTAAACAATTATTAGTCTTCTTTCTATTGCCTGAAAATTGATCAATGAAGAAAGTGACTTATAAAGGTTCTTCTATATTTGTAGACTCAATGTAGTTCATTTCTTAGGTTATTAGGATCATGATTTCAAATTCTATTTATATGAAATATACATCAAGGATTTAAAAAAAATTTTTTAATTTACATACCTGTTCTTCTATTTTATCTTGTCTGTCAAGAGCAGCTTCAACAGCATCAAAGAACTCCTCTTCATTAATCAAACTGTTTGGGCCTTCCTGTTTAGACACACGGAGGGAGGAAAAAAAGCAGTTGATTCAAGAAAACAGAAAACAGTGATAGTCCTGGCATTAACTCTCGGAGAAAATTTAAAAGTGAGCCGTCAAACATTTTGGAACCAGTTAGTACACTAAGGTAATACACAGATGAACAACATATGTTCTATGCAAAACCTCTAGTGTTACAATTAATTCACTCACTTGGTACTCAAATACTTACTATATATTCACCAAGACTGTGTTAGGGCAGATACAGTTTAACGGGGCTGGTGAACTGCATGGCCAATTCTAGTCCACTGTCTACTTTCAGAATGGCCTTTAAGCTCAGCATTTCATTTTTAAGTGGCTGAGAAACAAGAGAGTAACATTTCAAAGAATTCCCTGGTGGGCCAGTGGTTAGGACTCTGCACTCGCCCTGACGAAGGTCCGAGTTCAATCTCTGGTTGGAAAAGTAAGACCCCACAAGTGGAGCGGTGTGCCCCCAAGCCCAAATCATGACATGGGAATTGTATGAGATTAGAGCTTTACTGGGACATAATCACGCCCATTCATTCATAGACTGTCCGTGTCGGCTTTCATGCTACAGTGGCAGAGCTGAGTACCTGTGATGTGAGTACTTGTCAGAAACCATATAGAATTGCAGGGAGGTTTTAAGTACAAAGTTGCAGAAGGTCTATAGCCAATGAAAAGTACCAACAGGGTTTCTGAAGGGGATCTTCGTAAGCAAAGACAATTACGTCATAGAGAAAGAAAAGCTGAACTGATGCTTGAAAGCCTGCTTAGGACAGTAAAGCAGTGGCTCTCAATCACTTGAGGAACTGCCTGGGGAACTTATTAAAATGAAAAGTCCCAGGCCCCAATTCACAGAAATTACTTTTCAGTAGGTCTTGGGTAGAGCCAGGAGTATGCATGTTAATAAGTCCTCCAAGTAGTTCTAATGCAAGTAGAACCTCAGCTACATCACAAGATAAAAATACAAAGAATAACAGCAAAATGGAAACAAGCAAGGTATGTACATATCTTGCGGTGATAAAACACATTTAAGTGGACTGAACAACAAGTAGACTATAAGCAGAATAACAGTGCTATTGGGGTCCAGAGTAGGCTACCCCATGGTTCTTAATGGCATATTGAGTATTTTGAATTAAAGTTACATAAGAAATGGCCGAGGCAAGAGGAACACTCTGACACTCCAGTCTCCCTGAAAACAGGAAACAAATCTCATGTGAAATGTGCATTCCCTGCATCCAGAGGTTGCTTTGTTGTTGCTGTTTAGCTGCTAAGTCGTGTGACTTCCAATCCCATGGATTATAGCCCGCCAGACTCCTTTGTCCATGGAATTTTCCAGGCAAGGATATTGGAGTACGTTGCGATTTCTTCCTCCAGGGGACCTTTCTGACTCAGGGATCAAGCCCTGGTGGATTCTTTACTACTGAGCCACCGTCCGAGGCCCTATCATCCTATCAATTCCTCAAAAATTTATTGTTTCTTTGTTGAATGAGCATAAAAGCTGGCTGCTTTGGCCTCTTTTTAGGTCCCATTTCTGTGAGACTCCGCCATGCAGATGAATTAAAATTTGTTTTTCTCTTATTAATCTGTCTCATGTCAATTTTATTATTAGTCCAGCCACAAGAACTCAAGGAGGTTAGAGGGGGAATATTCCTCTCCCCAGCAGCTTCATATTATGGTTAAACTGAAGGCTAAAAAGGCAGGCTTGGGTTTAAGTTTCCTAAATTTTTAAATATACAAAATAAGACAAATGAACTATTGTGGGTCTGTCTGGAATCTTTCCAATTAAGACTGAAAATTCCAAGTCGCCACAACTCCATTAAAAAGCCTGTAGTAACTCATCCCTACCCTGCCACAGCCTGGGGCCCCACAAGAAGAGCGGGAGGAACTGTGCTCTAGCGCTTGTTATTTGGCACAGGCATATTAGAAATCCTGATTCAGTGCAACAGTTCTAGAGGGTCATGAAAGTCACTTCAAAACCCCCCTGAACTTTTTAATTTAACTACAACACACATAAAAGTACACATCTCAATGAATTACCAAAATATCTGTTTGGCACGTGGATTATTCTGAGCTAGCTAAAAACAAACAAAGGCCTGAAAGATTCAGGAAGAAATTTTGATTTTCCCCTCTCAGGATCTAAAAAAGTTTTAGATAAAGTTTCTGTGCCGAGAACACAGTAATCACTAGAGAAATCTGCACGGAATGTGGGCTAGATGTTATGAGGGAAACTCAGCAGAATCTAGAGACCAGAGACGGCAGTGTGCCACACTTTCTTTACCAAACATCTGCTTTTCCATCTTCATGTGAATTACCTTACCTGTCTTTTAAGCTCCAAACCACTATGTCCCCATCTTTTGCCTTTAGCTGAAGATGCTATTTAAGGTGAGAGTTTCGGCCATTTTGGGGAGTTACTCAGTTTCCCTGGATTTCTCCCACACAGACATATCATTAAACCCTGATTTTCTCCTGTTAATCTGTCCTGTGTCAATTTAATTTGTCAATTTAATTTTTTTAGATGAGCCAGAAAAAACAAAGAAAGGTAGAGGAAGATTTATTCTTCCCTAACATAACCATCTAATGACCAGCTATATCATGAAAAAGGGTCCTGCAGGACGCCCTTTATAAAGCCAAAACATTTCAGACACTCAAATGTCAACAGCATCACTTTGGTCTCTGTTGATGTTACAAAACCATAAAATAGCCAAAATCTATTCTGAACTCAAAGGTTTTCTAATGATTTTTAAATTCTACTGATCATAACCACATCTATACTTTAAGAAGTTGTAATGCTCATTCAATCTATTCAAGAGTCAGAGTCTCAGGAGTCTACCAATTGGGAACTACAGTGTTAAAAATCTGAGAAAGAACTGGAATAAATTTTCCTTTATTAAAATACTTAAGTTCTCACTGCAAAAAAAAAAAAAAAAATTGTAAAAATGTACGGTGATAGATACTGTGATCACATTACAGCATATATGTATATTAAAAGTTGCTCAGTCATGTCCGACTCTGTGACCCCATGGACTATACACTCCAAGGAATTCTCCAGGCCAGAATACTGGCGGAGGTAGCTTTTCCTTCTCCAGGGATCGAACCTAGGTCTCCCACACTGCAGGCAGATTCTTTACCAGCTGAGCCACAAGGGAAGCCCAAGAATACTGGAGTGGGTAGCCCATCCCTTCTCCAGCAGATCTTCCTGAGCCAGGAATTGAACCAGGGTCTCCTGCATTGCAGGTGGAGTCTTTACCAACTGAGCTATCAATTCAGTTCAGTTGACTTGCTCAGTCATGTCTGACTTATTGCAACCCCATGAATCACAGCACGCCAGGCCTCCCTGTCCATCATCAACTCTCGGAGTTTACCCAAACTCATGTCCATTGAGTCGGTGATGCCATCCAGCCATCTCATCCTGTCGTCCCCTTCTTCTCCTGTCCCCAGTCCCTCCCAGCATCAGGGTCTTTTCCAATGAGTCAACTTTTCGCATGAGGTGGCCAAAGTACTGGAGTTTCAGCTTCAGCTTCAGTCCTTCCAATGAACACCTAGGACTGATCTCCTTTAGGATGGACTGGTTGGATCTCCTTGCAGTCCAAGGGACTCTCAAGAGTCTTCTCCAACACCACACTTCAAAAGCATCAATTCTTCGTCACTCAGCTTTCTTCACAGTCCAACTCTCACATCCATACATGACCACTGGAAAAACCATAGCTTTGACCAGATGGACCTGTGTTGGCAAAGTAATGTCTCTGCTTCTTAATATGTTATCTAGGTTGGTCATAACTTTCCTTCCAAGGAGTAGGCGTCTTTTAATTTCATGGCTGCAATCACCATCTGCAGTGATGGAAGCCCATATATGTGTGTGTGTGTGTGTGTGTGTGTACCAAAGCATTACATTGTACACCTTAAACTTACACAATGTTATATGTTAATTATATTTCAACTAAGTTGTAAATAAATAAATGTCCTCTGAAGTAAAAACAAAAAACTTAACTTTTCTATCTCATTAAGCTTGCCAAGGGAAAGAGCTATTTATTGCTAAGTCTATGGGACACTGCAGAGTCTTTATCTTACTTGACCTATTAGTAGAGTTTCTTATGCTAAGGATCTTCATTGGTGCCATCATCCTCCTCAGTTCAGTCAGTTCAGCTGCACACTTGTGTCTGACTTGGTGACCTCATGGACTGCAGCACGCCAGGCCTCCCTGTCCATCACCAACTCCTGGAGCTTGCTCAAACTCATGTCCATCAAATTGGTGATGCCATCCAACCATCTTATCCTGTCATCCCCTTCTCCTCCCGCCTTCAATCTTTCCCAGCATCAGGGTCTTTTCTGAGTCAGTTCTTCCCATCAGGTGGCCACAGTATTGGAGCTTCAGCTTCAGCATCAGTCCTTCCAATGAATATTCAGGACTGATTTCCTTTAGGATGGACTGGTTGGATCTCCTTGTAGTCCAAGGGACTCTTAGAAGTCTTCTCCAACACCACAGTTCAAAAGCATCAATTGTCCAGCACTCAGCTTTCTTTATAGTCCAACTCTCACATCCATACATGACTAGTGGAAAAACCACAGCTTTGACTACATGGACCTTTGTTGACAAAGTAATGTCTCTACTTTTTAATACGCTGTCTAGGTTTGTCATAGCTTTCCTCTGAGATTTGTAATTTCCCAGTCCTCTTAGGCTTCCCAGGTGGCTCTACTGGTAAAGAATTTGCTTGCCAATGCAGGAGACATAAGAGAACAGGGTTCAATCCCTGGGCTGGGCAGATCCTCAGGAGGAGGGTACAGCAACTCACTTCAATATTCATACTTAGAGAATCCCATGGACAGAGAAGCCTGGTAGGCTATGGTCCATGGACAGAGGAGCCTGGTGGGTTATGTAGTCTGTAGGGTCACAAAGGATCAGACATGACTGAAGCAACTTAGCATGCACTTGGGCTTCCCAGGTGACACCATCTGGGAATGCACCAGCCAATGCAGAAGACACAGGTTCATCCTTGGGTCAGGAAGATCCCTTGGAGTAGGGGAATGGCAACACACTCTAGTATTCTTTGCCTAGAAAATTCCATGGACAGAGGAGCCTGGTGGGCTATAGTCCATGGGGTTGCAAAGAGTTGGACACAACTAAGCATTCGCCTATGTACTGGGAAAAGTAAGCACTTTTTCGGGTTCCTGAGCAGGTTTCTCCTCTGTCTACTCCGTAAATGTGAGTGCTCCTCAGGGTTCCACCTTTGCTCTCCCCACAGCATTCTTACTATTTCTATGACTTCAGTCATCATCTGAAGATTCCCAAGTTCACAGCCTGTCATTTCACTCCTAACTGTAGATCTTTACATCTAATAATACATAAGATAGACTCCTCATGTGAATGTTTCAACTTCCATGCACCAGGTCTAAAACCTGTTCTTCTTCCCTCTCCACATCAATCTGTCTAAGGCAGAAACCTGGGCCTGTTCTTGAATTCCTTTTTTCTCTCATTCAGTTACCACATACTACTTTCCAAATATCTGATTTGTCCATGAACATTCCTGCTGTTCTATCCGAATTCAGTTCAGTTCAGTTCAGTCGCTCAGTCGTGTCCGACTCTTTGAGACCCCATGAATCGCAGCATGCCAGGCCTCCCTGTCCATCACCAACTCCCGGAGTTCACTCAGACTCACGTCCATCACGTCAGTGATGCCATCCAGCCATCTCATCCTCTGTCGTCCCCTTCTCCTCCTGCCCCCAATTTCTCCCAGCATCAGAATCTTTTCCAATGAGTCAACTCTTCGCATGAGGTGGCCAAAGTACTGGAGTTTCAGCTTCAGCATCATTCCTTCCGAAGAAATCCCAGGGTTGATCTCCTTCAGAATGGACTGGTTGGATCTCCTTGCAGTCCAAGGGACTCTCAAGAGTCTTCTCCAACACCACACTTCAAAAGCATCAATTCTTCGGCGCTCAGCCTTCTTCACAGTCCAACTCTCACATCCATACATGACCACAGGAAAAATCATAGCCTTGATTAGATGGACCTTTGTTGGCAAAGTAATATCTCTGCTTTGGAATATGCTATCTAGGTTAGTCATAACTTTCCTTCCAAGGAGTAAGCGTCTTTTAATTTCATGGCTGCAGTCATCATCTGCAGTGATTTGGGAGCCCAAAAAATAAAGTCTGACACTGTTTCCCCATCTACTTCCCATGAAGTGATGGGACCAGATGCCATGATCTTCGCTTTCTGAATGCTGAGCTTTAAGCCAACTTTTTCACTCTCCACTTTCGCTTTCATCAAGAGGCTTTTTAGTTCCTCTTCACTTTCTGCCATAAGGGTGGTGTCATCTGCATATCTGAGGTGATTGATATTTCTCCCGGCAATCTTGATTCCAGCTTGTGTTTCTTCCAGTCCGGCGTTTCTCATGATGTACTCTGCATATAAGTTAAATAAGCAGGGTGACAATATACAGCCTTGACATACTCCTTTTCCTATTTGGAACCAGTCTGTTGTTCCATGTCCAGTTCTAACTGTTGCTTCCTGACCTGCATTACAGATTTTTCAAGAAGCAGGTCAGATGGTCTGGTATTCCCATCTCTTTCAGAATTTTCCACAGTTTATTGTGATCTACACAGTCAAAGGCTTTGGCATAGTCCATAAAACAGAAATAGATGTTTTTCTGGAACTCTTGTGCTTTTTCCATGATCCAGTGGATGTTGGCGATCTGATCTCTGGTTCCTCTGCCTTTTCTAAAACCAGCTTGAACATCAGGAAGTTCACGGTTCACATATTGTTGAAGCCTGGCTTGGAGAATTTTGAGCATTACTTTACCAGCATGTGAGATGAGTGCAATTGTGCCGTAGTTTGAGCATTCTTTGGCATTGCCTTTCTTTGGCACTGGAATGAAAACGGACCTTTTCCAGTCCTGTGGCCACTGCTGAGTTTTCCAAATTTGCTGGCATATTGAGTGCAACACTTTCACAGCATCCTCTTTCAGGATTTGAAAGAGCTCAACTGGAATTCCATCACCTCCACTAGTTTTGTTCGTAGTGATGCATTCTAAGGCCCACGTGACTTCACATTCCAGGATGTCTGGCTCTAGATGAGTGATCACACCATCGTGATTAACTTGGCCGTGAAGCTCTTTTTTGTACAGTTCTTCTGTGTATCCTTGCCACCTCTTCTTAATATCTTCTGCTTGTGTTAGGTCTATACCATTTCTGTTCTTTATCAAGCCCATCTTTGCATGAAATGTTCCCTTATATCTCTAATTTTCTTGAAGAGATCTCTAGTCTTTCCCATTCTGTTGTTTTGCTCTATTTCTTTGCACTGATCGCTAAGGAAGGCTTTCTTATCTCTCCTTGCTATTCTTTGGAACTCTGCAGTCAGATGCTTATATCTTTCCTTTTCTCCTTTGCTTTTTGCTTCTCTTCTTTTCACAGCTATTTGTAAGGCCTCCCCAGACAGCCATTTTGCTTTTCTGTATTTCTTTTCCATGGGGATGGTCTTGATCCCTGTCTCCCGTACAATGTCACGAACCTCATTCCATAGTTCATCAGGCACTCTATCAGATCTAGGCCCTTAAATCTATTTCTCACTTCCACTGTATAATCATAAGGGATTTGATTTCGGTCATACCTGAATGGTCTAGTGGTTTTCCCGATTTTCTTCAATTTAAGTCTGAATTTGGTAATAAGGAGTTCATGATCTGAGCCACGGTCAGCTCCTGGACAGAATGTGGTCCATTGGAGAAGGGAATGGCTAACCACTTCAGTATTCTTGCCTTGAGAACCCCATGAACAGTATGAAAAGGCAAAATGATAGAATATTGAAAGAGGAACTCCCCAGGTCAGTAGGTGCCCAATATGCTACTGCAGATCAGTGGAGAAATAACTCCAGAAAGAATGAAAGGATGGAGCCAAAGCAAAAACAATACCCAGCTGTGGATGTGACTGGTGATAGAAGCAAGGTCCGATGCTATAAAGAGCAATATTGCATAGGGACCTGGAATGTCAGGTCCATGAATCAAGGCAAATTGGAAGTGGTCAAACAAGAGATGGCAATAGTGAATGTTGACATTCTAGGATTCAACGAACTAAAATGGACTGGAATGGGTGAATTTAACTCAGATGACCATTATATCTACTACTGCAGGCAGGAATCCCTCAGAAGAAATGGAGTAGCCATCATGGTCAACAAAAGAGTCCCGAAATGCAGTATACTTGGATGCAATCTCAAAAAGGACAGAATGATCTCTGTTTGTTTCCAAGGCAAACCATTCAATATCACAGTAATCCAAGTCTATGCCCCAACCAGTAATGCTGAAGAAGCTGAAGTTGAACGGTTCTATGAAGACCTACAAGATCTTTTAGAACTAACACCCAAAAAAGATGTCCTTTTCATTATAGGGGACTGGAATGCAAAAGTAGGAAGTCAAGAAACACCTGGAGTAACAGGCAAATTTGGCCTTGGAGTACAGAATGAAGCAGGGCAAAGGCTAATAGAGTTTTGCCAAGAAAATGCACTGGTCATAACAAACACCCTCTTCCAACAACACAAGAGAAGACTCTACACATGGACATCACCAGATGGTCAACACGGAAATCAGACTGATTATATTCCTTGCAGCCAAAGATGGAGAAGCTCCATACAGTCAACAAAAACAAGACCAGGAGCTGACTGTGGCTCAGATCATGAACTCCTTGTTACCAAATTCAGACTTAAATTGAAGAAACTAGGGAAATCCAAATTTAAGCTACCTTCAATTCTTACCTCTAATACCGAGAGAGTCTCCAAGCCCTTAGTCACAAGTGTCATCTTCAGTCTACTCTCTTCACTGCAGGAAGCAGGAATGACTTTCTAAACTGTAGATCTGGAAAGTTCCTGTACCTCAAACCCATTGCCTGAGGCAGATTTTTGCAGCCAGTCTTGCCACTCCCTACTTTGGACAGGCCCCACCCTCCACATATAAGTTCCTTGTTTTACCCTGGGGCAAAATGCTCTCTTTTCTTTCTGGGTCTTCAAATGTTTTCTTTTCAGCACCTACAAGCAAACACTTTCCAGTCTATCCACTTGGTTAACAAATACTAAGCTCAGTCCTTCTTAAGGTTTTAGCTCAGATGTTACTACACCTGGAAGCCATCCCTGACTTAATATCCTCCCAGTGTTAAAGTGTTCCATAACGAACATTTTTCTAATCACCCATTAACTACTCTGTGTTCCCATTATATATGTACTTAGTCGGATTCCCCAGCAGCTTAGTGGTAAAGAACCCACCTGCCAATTCAGGAGACACAGGTTCAATCCCTGGGTCAGGAAGATCCCCTGGAGAAGGAAACAGCAACCTATTCCAGTACTCTTGCTTAGGAAATCCCATAGACAGAGGAAACTGGCAGGCTATAGTCCACCAGGTTGCAAAGAGTCAGACATGACTTACTGACTAAACAACAACAAAGTCCTTGGGCAGGATCCTTGTTTGTCTTATTCTTAAAATATCACCCATGCCCAGCAGGGCTTCCCTGATGGCTCACCTGGTAAAGAATCCACCTGTAATGCAGGAGACCTAGGTTTGATCCCTGGGATGGGAAGATCCCCTGGAGAAGGGAAAGGCTACTCACTCCAGTATTCTGGCCTGGAGAATCCCATGGACTGTATAGTCCATGGGGTTGCAAAGAGTCGGACACAACTGAATGACTTTCACTTTCAGTGTTTATAAAACCGAGATGAATGATGATGACGATAATGGGCTTTTAAAATTTCATTCATGATTTTAAAGTGTTTGCTTGTTCACTTTTATGCCTAGCAGTGTCTTGTGTTACTTAAATCTTAAGGAATGGATTTAAGATTATAATTTCTGAGGCTGCAGATGACAGAAACAGCTAAATCTTTGTTCAATAACTAGAACACTGAATGTTTGATAAGAACAAAACAAAGTCAAAGTTTGAATTAGTGTCTAAAATCCAGTGGCTCAAAACTTGAAAAGGAGAAAAATGTGTAAGAACAGGCACTAGTTTAAGGATTATATAACTTGAAACTACAGGGATTTGACGTAAAATTCGTATTTTATGACAAGATAAAAATTTAAACATAGAAAAAAACTTTTCTCTGCCCTTTGGCCCACCTTTCCCCTCCATTATTTATTGTATATCTGCATTATGCATCATGACCAAATCTTCCCCATCAGGAAAAATACCTGCCTAAGGGCTTCCTTTGGAAAAGGCAATGGCACCCCACCCCAGTACTCTTGCCTAGAAAATCCCATGGACGGAGGAGCTTGGTAAGCTGCAGTCCATGGGGTCGCTAAGAGCTGGACACAACTGAGCTACTTCACTTTCACTTTTCACTTTGCCTGGAGAATCCCAGGGACGGGGGAGCCTGGTGGGCTGCCATCTATGGGGTTGCACAGAGTCGGACATGACTGAAGTGACTTAGCAGCAAGGGCTTCCTTGATGGCTCAGCTGGTAAAGAATCTGCCTGCAATGCAGGAGACCTGGGTTCGACCCCTGGGTTGGGAAGATCCCCTGGAGAAGGGAATGGCTACCTACTCCAGGATTCTGGCCTGGAGAATTCCATGGACTGTATAGACCACGGGGTCGCAAAGAGTAGGACATGACTGAGTAACTTTCACTTTTCAATCCTAACGCAATAGTTTCCTAGTATCAACAAGACAACTCCTAAAAAGATAAACTTCTTTCTTGATCCTGTAAGGCATCACATGACATCACTTTATTCCTATAGAACTGGGTTGCACAAACTGTCGATATTACATCATTTTATGTACTGCTCCCGTCTCAAGTTACACTACTGTGCTTTGACTTCTAATGGGCAGAACAGTTCTCCTCAATTTGGCTTGAATACAATTTTCCATTTCTTTCTCAGATAGACTGATTAATTTTTATCAACATGCATGGTTTAGCTGGCAGGATGTCAGAGATGCCTACTAAATGACACTTGGGAGTCCACGCAGAACCCATGCTCAGTGACAAGCATGGGCCTACAGAGCCCCACCAGCTTACCAGGACTCCTCAGTTCTGGTGAGCTCTCCTAGAATCCCATCTCATAGTCTGAATGATGATCCTGAAAATTTTATTCATGCTATTTCACTTAAGATTTGGAGTCTCAAGGGGCACTTGTGCACTTCTTAAGCAGGACCTAGGGATTCTGGACAAGGGTCCCAGGGAAACACAGATGGCTGGGTATTTGTTAAATTTGGCTTAAATTAAAAAAAAAAAAAAAAAAAAGGTTGATATATGGGCTGAACAAAGCTTTTGTTAGTGAAATGAGAGAATGAATTACTCAGCTCTGAGAATAAGGGAGCTCCACTACAATCATTAAGTAAATTAAGTAAACACTACTCATGGGGGGAACTGAGGGGAAGCACAAGCGAGGCTGATCACCTATGGTCCGGGCACCAGTGGTAGCTGCAGGCTGTCACAGGGAGAACCACGCCCTGCGAGGTGAGCTCCTTGGGGCCAGACTCAGAACAAGCACACATCTGATCTGACACACTGTCCTCAGAATGTTGTTCAGATCATATCTCATATCCCACATCTGAATTAGGCTACAAAATAGTGAGAAATTGTGCCTTACAGCCAAACCCTTTGGGTGGACAGTCACCACTGGGAATACTAACTGGGTTTATGTATGCTTGCAAGTTCTTAAATGCAACTAGAGGACTTCAGCCCTGAAATGGTCGCAATAGGTTCTTTTAGCACTTCCAAACTGATTTTTTGCAACATCAGTAAGTTTTTCTTTTCTAAAATTATATTAGCAGGGAAAAATATTCATCAGGCTAGCTTCTTAGACCCTTTGAGTGGGAAAGTCTACTAAATTGTAAAGATTTTACAGAGTTCTCATCTTAAATATCATACCTCTTTTAATTGGTAAACATAAGCCCCCAAAGACTTCAAAATTTCAAAAGTCTCATTGAAACATTTGTTGTAAAAGGCTAAAAAAAAAGATTAATGATATAAAAGGTACCTAAAACTTTAACTACTGTTCCCCACTATTAATAATCTGCCGTTTGAATTGCCTTTCTACTCACAAAACACTATCAAATGGTTACTTTTAGGAACAGGAACACATAAGAGGCTTGTAGGCAAGCCTCTTCAGATCAAAGGCCAAACAAGGGCCACAGTTAGAATTTCCTAAACCCAGGGAGAATCCTCAAAATTGTTTACAAATGGATTACCAAGTTGGGAGGTGGGAGGCCAATGGTTTGACTAAACTGACCATAGGTGATACTTGAAGCCTGACAGAATTCGAGAGGGCTAGCTGGGAAGAGGCTCTCCCCCCACCCCGCCCCCTGTAAGCTAAATGAAGGAAAGAAAGATTCCAACAAAAGCGAATGGGTATGTCAGTCCTTTGCTGGTGTCACTGAGATGGCCACCCAATTCTTTGAGAAAGGGGGAAAAAAAAAAAGCCAAACCAAAAACCTTATTTTACAAATCTAGCCGTTACAGCACCAGAAGGGTAGCTCCAGAAATAATCAAAAGCCCACCAATCCTTTTACCACTCCCAAAATGTCCCCTAATTATCTTAAGAGGTTTGTAAATAAACGAAAAAATAATAATTCTGGCCTTGAGATGGGGTAGATAACTTGTTACTTGACTTCTCAAATAGAAATGTGAAGTGTCTCTCATCAGTCAGTTCAGCTCAGTTCAGTCGCTCAGTCGTGTCCGACTCTTTGAGACCCCATGAATTGCAGCATGCCAGGCCTCCCTGTCCATCACCAACTCCCGGAGTTCACCCAAACTCATGTCCATCAAATCGGTGATGTCTCTCATAAATACTAGTAAAAAGAGTTTAACAATCTGAACAAGTGATCTTGATTTGTTCCATTTGGCAGAAACCCAATTAGAATTCAACTTCTTTCATAACTGATGGATTTTACATCACTACATCTGATTTTTGGCTGAAATTCAGTAATAGGTGTGTTTCCTCATATCTATATATGAGTGCTGTAGATGTGTGGTACTGTCAGAATTATTTGGTAAAATAGTTCTATTTAATTGGTTTAAAGGCAATTAAGCTTTTATGTAAGTACTCAGAAATATATAAGAACCTGGTCAGAATGAATTTCAGGTTTATATGGTCCACGATATATTTAGTACTGACTTTATATCTGTTATTAAGTTAGCTTAAGCTTGTTTGCTTAATTAATACAGACATGTCTTTAGAGCATCAGTTCAGTTCAGTTCAGTCGCTCAGTCATAGCCGACTCTTCGCGACCCCATGAATCGCAGCACGCCTGGCCTCCCTGTCCATCACCAACTCCCAGAGTTCACTCAGACTCACGTCCACCGAGTCAGTGATGCCATCCAGCCATCTCATCCTCTGTCGTCCCCTTCTCCTCCTGCCCCCAATTTCTCCCAGCATCAGGGCCTTATCCAATGAGTCAACTCTTCGCATGAGGTGGCCAAAGTACTGGAGTTTCAGCTTCAGCATCATTCCCTCCAAAGAAATCCCAGGGCTGATCTCCTTCAGAATGGACTGGCTGGATCTCCTTGCAGTCCAAGGGACTCTCAAGAGTCTTCTCCAACACCACACTTCAAAAGCATCAATTCTTCGGCACTCAGCCTTCTTCACAGTCCAACTCTCACATCCATACATGACCACAGGAAAAATCATAGCCTTGACTAGACGGACCTTTTTTGGCAAAGTAATGTCTCTGCTTTTGAATATGCTATCTAGGTTGGTCATAACTTTTCTTCCAAGGAGTAAGCGTCTTTTAATTTCATGGCTGCAGTCATCATCTGCAGTGATTTTGGAGCGCCCCAAAATAAAGTCTGACACTGTTTCCACTGTTTCCCCATCTATTTGCCATGAAGTGATGGGACCAGATGCCATGATCTTCGCTTTCTGAATGTTAAGCTTTAAGCCAACTTTTTCACTCTCCACTATCACTTTCATCAAGAGGCTTTTTAGTTCCTCTTCACTTTCTGCCATAAGGGTGGTGTCATCTGCATATCTGAGGTGATTGATATTTCTCCCGGCAATCTTGATTCCAGCTTGTGTTTCTTCCAGTCCGGCGTTTCTCATGATGTACTCTGCATATAAGTTAAATAAGCAGGGTGACAATATACAGCCTTGACATACTCCTTTTCCTATTTGGAACCAGTCTGTTGTTCCATGTCCAGTTCTAACTGTTGCTTCCTGACCTGCATTACAGATTTTTCAAGAAGCAGGTCAGATGGTCTGGTATTCCCATCTCTTTCAGAATTTTCCACAGTTTATTGTGATCTACACAGTCAAAGGCTTTGGCATAGTCCATAAAACAGAAACAGATGTTTTTCTGGAACTCTCGTGCTTTTTCCATGATCCAGTGGATGTTGGCAATTTGGTCTCTGGTTCCTCTGCCTTTTCTAAAACCAGCTTGAACATCAGGAAGTTCACGGTTCACATATTGTTGAAGCCTGGCTTGGAGAATTTTGAGCATTACTTTACCAGCATGTGAGATGAGTGCAATTGTGCCGTAGTTTGAGCATTCTTTGGCATTGCCTTTCTTTGGCACTGGAATGAAAACGGACCTTTTCCAGTCCTGTGGCCACTGCTGAGTTTTCCAAATTTGCTGGCATATTGAGTGCAACACTTTCACAGCATCCTCTTTCAGGATTTGAAAGAGCTCAACTGGAATTCCATCACCTCCACTAGTTTTGTTCATGGTGATGCATTCTAAGGCCCACGTGACTTCACATTCCAGGATGTCTGGCTCTAGATGAGTGATCACACCATCGTGATTAACTTGGCCGTGAAGCTCTTTTTTGTACAGTTCTTCTGTGTATTCTTGCCACCTCTTCTTAATATCTTCTGCTTGTGTTAGGTCTATACCATTTCTGTTCTTTATCAAGCCCATCTTTGCATGAAATGTTCCCTTATATCTCTAATTTTCTTGAAGAGATCTCTAGTCTTTCCCATTCTGTTGTTTTGCTCTATTTCTTTGCACTGATCGCTAAGGAAGGCTTTCTTATCTCTCCTTGCTATTCTTTGGAACTCTGCAGTCAGATGCTTATATCTTTCCTTTTCTCCTTTGCTTTTTGCTTCTCTTCTTTTCACAGCTATTTGTAAGGCCTCCCCAGACAGCCATTTTGCTTTTCTGTATTTCTTTTCCATGGGGATGGTCTTGATCCCTGTCTCCCGTACAATGTCACGAACCTCATTCCATAGTTCATCAGGCACTCTATCAGATCTAGGCCCTTAAATCTATTTCTCACTTCCACTGTATAATCATAAGGGATTTGATTTCGGTCATACCTGAATGGTCTAGTGGTTTTCCCGATTTTCTTCAATTTAAGTCTGAATTTGGCAATAAGGAGTTCATGATCTGAGCCACAGTCAGCTCCCGGTCTTGTTTTTGCTGACTATAAAGAGCTTCTCCATCTTTGGCTGTAAAGAATATAATCAATCTGATTTCGGTGTTGACCATCTGGTGATGTCCATGTGTAGAGTCTTCTCTTGTGTTGTTGGAAGAAGGGTGTTTGCTATGACCAGTTCATGTTCTTGGCAAAACTCTATTAGTCTTTGCCCTGCTTCATTCCGTATTCCAAGGCCAAATTTGCCTGTTACTCCAGGTGTTTCTTGACTTCCTACTTTTGCATTCCAGTCCCCTATAATGAAAAGGACATCTTTTTTGGGTGTTAGTTCTAAAAGGTCTTGTAGGTCTTCATAGAACCATTCGACTTCAGCTTCTTCAGCGTTACTGGTTGGGGCATAGACTTGGATTACTGTGATATTGAATGGTTTGCCTTGGAAACGAACAGAGATCATTCTGTCGTTTTTGAGATTGCATCCAAGTACTGCATTTCAGGACTCTTTTGTTGACCATGATGGCTACTCCATTTCTTCTGAGGGATTCCTGCCCGCAGTAGTAGATACAATGGTCATCTGAGTTAAATTTACCCATTCCGGTCCATTTTAGTTCGCTGATTCCTAGAATGTCAACATTCACTCTTGCCATCTCTTGTTTGAGCACTTTAGAGCATAATACTTTTATTATACTTAAATTTACTAGAAATCAAATAAAATCTTAGTATTCCTGTTAGAAAATTATTCAGCAAGTAAAAATAACAATACGATGAAACTTTTAACCCTTTAGGAACAATTTATGTTTTGGGAATGTTTATATAAAATACTCCTTCTAGATTTTGGTAACTTGAACTTTAGAATTGCGCTTAATTAAAATAAATAATGGGAATCCACTGAATACCCAAGTCGTTTCCAAGTAAGATATTCGGACATTATTTACAGAACACAGGTTTCCTTTTGCAGAGAAACTCCTAAAAGGTACTTAGAGGATTATTAATATGATGCCACATTAAGACATTTTCTGTAAGAAAGTGAATGTTTTCTAGGAACAAATAGTATTTATAAACTTGCCAATCTAAATAATAATGTAAAACACAGTTTATAAGTGCTTACTTTTTACTAGAAACCAGGTTTTAAGGTTAAGAATTATAATATATATAACTAAAGCTACTAAAATATTAAGGGAAACATTTTAGTATGCAAGGAAGATGGGAAGCATGTTTTCACTAAAAGACGATGAAAGGGACTTCAGGGGTGGTTCAGTGCCTAAGAATCCACACTCCCAATGCAGGGGACCCAGGTGCGATCCCTGGCCAGGGAACTGGATCCCAGATGCTGCAACTAAGAGTTCACATGCCACAACTAAAGATTACATGTGCCCCAACTAAGACCTGGTGCAGCCAAATAAATACATAAATAAAAAAATTTAAATACATGAATAAAAAGTATGAGGAATGGAAAGGCTTTTTTTAAAAGGGGAAGATGGGATAGTTTTGTCTTAGAGCTAGCTGGTTGTTTCTGAATGGAAATAACGGAAAAAATAATACGATACAGAAAGCTGTTAAAGGGTTGAGGAAAAGGAACACTGAGAAAAAAGTTTTGTACATGGTTGGGAATGGCTAAGATAAGACTGAATTAAGAAAGTGATTTTTAAAGGTAAAGTATACGAAACTTGAATTTAGTTTTCTCTCTGAGAAGACAGAACTGAGCTGCTTTTAGTAAGAGATAGTGTGAGTTTCTTTGCCTTTTGGTGATTTATGACAACCTTTGAGCTCTTTTACTGTCATGCTGGTTAAATGACACTGACCTATGATCCTATTTAACCAGGTTTTTGAAAGTTTTTGGTATTTTTGACAAACTTTTCAAAGATCAACTTCTAAATGAAGTTCACCGGACCTTTAGTTAACTTTGAGGTTTTTCAAAGGGTCCCTGGTATATCTTAAATTATTTGTTTTCTCTCCATCTCAGAGAGAAGATTAATTAACTATTGGGCTTATTTGGTATGTTACATTACATGGGAAGTACTGTCAAATTTTAGTGGTGATAAAACTTCTGAGGGCCTATTAAATGGGTAAATGTTATTACTAGAAAGTCTAGCTTCCCTGGTGGCTCAAACGGTAAAGAATATGCCTGTGATGTAGGAGACGCAGGTTTGATCCCTGGGTTGGGAGGATCCCCTGGAGGAGGAAATGGCAACCCATTCCAGTATTCTTGCCTGGAAAGTTCCATGGACAGAGGAGCCTGATGGGCTACAGTCAATGGGGAGTCTGATGGGCTATAGTCTATGGGGTTGCAAAGAGTTGTTTATAACTGAGCAACTAACTCTTTTACTTTTATAGAAATTCTAGAAATTACATGGAACTCCTAAAATGTCCTGGTAACATGTTATCAGTTATAATTCTAGAAATTATCTTAAATTGTTTTATGTCACAGCAGTAACGAAGTTTGTCAACTGGACTGGAATCAGGTCTTTAACTTTTCAAAGCTTTTGTAATTTATGGACAGTTATTGTTTTACTCCAATGTTTGGGCAAAAATACTTCATCTTCAAGAATATTCATAAAAAGAACTTTTTTACAAGTACAGGTTTCTGATAACTTTCAGATCATACTGGGTAAGAAATTAAAGACTTCTGATGGAAAACTGGATGGTTTCATAAAACTGCTAACTGAAGATTAAGATCTAAGATTAGTCTCGCAGGTCTGAACTTCTGAGTATGGTTATAATTTTTGTTTTTTGTCTGAAATACTATTCATTTTTAATCTGCTTTCCAGATACAAAGAAACCCTTAAACTATACCTCTGAATATAGAACTAAAACATTTTATCTTTTCTATCTGATCCCTTCAGAATCTGTAAACTCTTAGATTTTTAACTTACCCAGGTATACAAGGAAGGCCACCTACTAACAGGTGCAGGAATCTCAAGGTATTCAGGGAATCTAGAGAAGAGAGCGGAGAAGGCAATGGCACCCCACTCCAGTACTTTTGCCTGGAAAATCCCATGGACGGAGGAGCCTGGTGGGCTGCAGTCCATGGGGTCGCTAGAGTTGGACACGACTGAGCGACTTCACTTTCACTTTTCACTTTCATGCACTGGAGAAGGAAATGGCAACCCACTCCAGTGTTCTTGCCTGGAGAATTCCAGGGACGGGGGAGCCTCGTGGGCTGCCATCTCTGGGGTTGCACAGAGTTGGACACGACTGAAGCGACTTAGCAGCAGCAGCAGAGAAGAGAGAAATTCACCTAAACCCAGCACCCAAATCTACGTTTATCACAGGCAGAATCCATGACATGCCTTTGGTGTGGCTTTCCAGGCTTAGAGAGTTTAAGTTCAACTGAGATTCATTATGAAAAGTTCCATCAGAGCCAATTTAAAGAGTCTATGTGGTCAATTAATCAGACATTTTGTGAACAAATTAGTCTTAATGTGGCTGTATTTGGTAGAAATTATGGTAATTTTAGAGAAAGATAATGTTTAAGTGGATATTAAATTCTAATTTTATTAAATGAGGTCTTCACTACTGCCTAAGATTCTTTTCCGAGATAGTTTCCTTGTTGTCATATTATTGTAAAGTTTAGTTATTAAAAGGGCACTCAAAGTATGTTTCTGAAGCTTATCACAGTAATTTAACTTTGGATGAAGATCAGATGTGCCATGACCTGCAACCAGGAGATTATTCCTACTGGGAAAGGTCTCAGATAAAGGACTCAGTCACATTAGAAGGGACTGTATTAGGCCTCCTCTCCTGAATAAACTGCAACTCCTGTTTCTGACGCCTGACTTCAACTAAAAACAGTATTACCAGACCAGCACAAGAAGACATCTGAAGGAGACAGCTAATCCAAGATGCTGGACCAGGTCTGTATACTTGTCACTTTGATAACTACTTACACTCATGTTTTGATGGGGTGGGGGGAAATCATATCTTTGCTTATGAATCAAATGTATTTCTTTCTTTAGTTTAGACACTCAGTCGTGTCTAACTCTTTGCAACCCCACGGACTGCAGAACGCCAGGCTTCCCTCTCCATCATCAATGCTGGGAGCTTGCTCAAACTCATGTCCATCGAGTCAGTGATGCCATCCAACCATCTCATCCTCTGTCGTCCCCTTTTCCCGCTTTCAATCTTTCCCAGCATCAGGGTCTTTTCTAATGAGTCAGTTTTTTGGTTTCAGTTTCTTTCTTGGGCTCAATATTTGCAAGTTTAGAATTAATCTAATCACTGGGTTTGGGGCCAATTACCTATGGCCCAGGTTGTCCTGCTGGATTTCTCCTCTCCAAGGCTCTAACTGGATGGCCCTTGGACATTTTATTTTAAAGAAACTCTAGCACCATGCAAGCTAATATCACTGCCAATATCCCTAAGTGAGATGCTATTACCTGGCCAAGTAAAGATGCCTATTCTGAATCTGGCCATAAACAGCCCATTTCATTAGATGGTGAATACTGGGTAGCTCCTACAAGGACCCAGTGGATTTACAGAACAAATTCATGACCTTGGTTTTTCCCAGGTTGGTTAGGAATACACATAATTCATTTGCCTTGGGCTTAAGATCCCTTATGGGTAGCTTCTGTTAATCTGTAATGTGAGTACACTGGTTTCTATCAGGTATCCAATGGTATGACCATTTGGCCACAATATTTGGTAACTCATTTTATGACACATGAAGAGCTAAATTTCCATTTTGAACAATCTTCTTCCCAGTTCAGGGGAAACACTAGGAAAAGAGTTCAGTTTAGGAGGATCTTGGCTTAAATCTCTATTAATGATGTTTTTGGTCCTCCTGACAATTTAAATTACAGTTTGTGGAGTTACAAAGTGATAGTTTCTTGCCTTCCATACTGTGTGTCACCTGCTAATAGTAAAACAATGATGTCTAAACAACTTGAATTTGTAGATCACATCTATATAGTGCTCTATAAAATAATGGGCATTACATAATGCACATGTGAGGAAATTTGGGTTAAATCATATTGGACAATCTGGAATCAGCTCTCAGTACCTGCTGAACATTCTGCTAGTATAATTCCCTCCACCAAAAGAGAACTGAGCTATTGGGACCCAGCACTGAGAGACATGATGATCAAGGGCAGGTGAGCAACAACCCTGGCATCAAGGGACCAAATATTTGATTGCCTAATGCTTTCTATCAAAAGATTAAAGATCAAAAGAGGGAAATTGTGAAATAAAATTAATATTTTATGGCAAGACAAGAAAAAATTAAATGTTTAAAAAAAAAAACTTTTTCTCCACCCTTTGGCCTCCTTTCCCTGCTACTGTATACTGTATTATCTGCATCTTGCATCATGACCAAATTTTCCCCATTGACAAAAACACCTGCCCAATCCTAAAACACAATGTTCTTCTAGCATCAACGCCTTAAAAGATAACCTTCCTTCTTGATCTTGGAGTGAGTCATGTTACCTACCAGTTTATACTTGCAGAAGGGAGCTGGGTAAACTGTCAGTATTATATCATCTGATTTGATGTAGAGCCTTCTGTCTCAAAAACACTTCTAATGGATGGAACAGTTCTCAGAGCTGTCTGAGATGCTGTTCCTGGGATATAATCCTCAATTTGGCTCCAATAAAAATTTCCATTTCTTTCTTAGAAGTTTTTCATCAACAGAGAATTGATGAGAAAAAAACTGAAGTCTCCTTAACTATTAAAAGAGAAAGAGGGAGGTGCGTTTCAACTAGGTGGGAAAAAGATGGTTTAGTCAACAATTCCAACTGGAATATAAAATTACAGATTCCTCCATTATATCATAATTTTAAAAAAATCAGATGTGTTAATATATTTAGAAGAGATCATTAAAAAAAAGAACAGAAAATATAGATAATTATTTGCAGTACAGTGTGAAAGGATTTCAATCTAAAATGGAATCTGAGGATGTGAAATGGGAATCTCATACCTGTACCTAAAGAATGGAACTTAACTAAGAGAATGATTTCCCATAAATGCCAGATCAACAGAACACAGAGCCTTATCTCCAGACCAACGACCATCTGCCAAGTATCTCTCCCCATCTTCAAGCTAATGAACTTACTGCTTGGACTCAGGCTGGACTTCCCTTGTCTGCATTCCTTGCCCATAAAATACAGCTTGCCCCAGAGCCTCTACAAAACTGCCTGTAACTTTGGCAGTACATTTACCATTTGGCATACATTTACCAAATTGTAATCTCTGCTATTCCCAAAAAAACTCAATTTCTGGTAATTTGAGACTACCTCAGTTTACATCTTTAGGCCAAAAAAAGAACACTTTTTAAAACATGAAAAAAAACATAAAGATAACTGTATCAAGACTGTGAGTTAAATACAAGAAAGTATAAAATTTCACATGGCAAAACTAATAAGATTTTTTTTTAACTATTAAAAAGAAGAAAATTGAGAAATGAAGTCAATCCTGTCCATCTTCTAAATCAAGAGAGGAAAAACACCCAAATTCTAACAATAAAAATGTTAAGGGATGTGTATAAGAGAGCCACTAAAGAAGAAATGCAAATAAACAATAAACATTTTTAACAGAAAGCCTAAATCACATCAATAAAGCAATTTCTTTAATGAACATAAACCTATCACAAGGACCCTCCTTTTCTCTCCTCTGAAATAACAAAAGGGGAGACAAATATGAAATCATACAGTCGTACAAACAAGTTCCATCTGGAGAGTGCATTCATAAGTTCAATTTGTTCAAAAAGTTAGCTCAGGTACCAAACTGACACAATGGGCTATACAGTACTGCACTGTAATAAGTTTATAATACTTTTCACACAAATAATATATACTACTATAGAGTACACAAAAGCACAGCCACTTGTAGAGGATGTACGCACACATGGCAATGTACATCACATACGTGAACCAACTGATGTGACTGGATATGCGAATGCATGTTTGCAATATGAAAAAATAGGGCAAGTTTTAAAGGCTCATAGTTTCCCCCCAAATAAACCTAAAATAGCAAATCAACCTGCTCAGCTTCAAAATAAAAGTTAAAATTTTTGTTTTAACAGCTAATATTTCAGTAATCTAGACTTTAAAATCCAAGACAATAGCTGACTATGTAATTTTTATACATTCTAGAAGGAGCAAAATGACAGCTTATTAATTTAAAAATATTATTGCTCAAGTCTTCATACTATAGATTTTCACAGCTGGAAATCAGTCCCAACATAAAAAATATTATCAATAGCAGGTCTTTTTTCCTTTCTAGAATAAGAACGGCAAGGAATTTTTCTTCTACTTTCTTAAATACAATCTAATGTCTTTTTTTTAAACATTCTACTTCCACGTCAGTGATACTCCTTGTACTTCTATATGTGTGTGTATATGGAGAGGCAGATTCTACTAACTGCTTAACAAGTAACAAAATGGGGAAAGAAACTGATTTCAGACATTTTTCAAACATAAAGGTGAGGCAATTAGAACAGTTCATGCTCTGCTATGGGTAAGACCTCACAGTATACAGCACAGACTAAAATCTTTCACCAGTCAAGTTCTTGGAGTTTTCCTCTGTAGGTTGCTTTTATTTAAAAAAACAAAAACAAAAAAACAATTAGGGACTTCCTTGGAGGTCCAGTGGTCAAGGCTCTGCAGTCCCAATGCACAGAGCACAGGTTCAATCCCTGGTCAGGGAACTAAGATCCCACATGCTTTACCGTGCAAGCCAAAATATAATGCATCTATTGATTTCAAATAATAAAATTTAAAAAAAAGAAAGAGTTACAAGGTAATATCAATAAGTATAACCCTCACAGGCGAGACAAAAACTTGTCCTATAAAGCAGACAGGCCTAGTAATGAGCCTTTTAAGGCTCTTTATTTAAAGTTTTGTAGGAAAAAAATCTTTTCAGGGTAAGCCTAGCATATATATTATAAAATATTCAAAATATTTAAAGGCTACAAAAGCATAATATAAAAATCACTTTGGTGACATAAATATATATTATGTTTTTTCTACGTGTTTCTTTTTCTAAGACCAAAACTATAATTTCATACCTCATAATCTGGTCCTCCAAAGTGGGATTTTTTCTTAAGTTCTGTCATGGCATTTTTGTATGCTTCCTCCACTCTTCTTCTCTTCTCAGTTTCCTTTAAAAAATAAAACCAGATGAAGAATTTATCATGTGATATGGGATTTTTTTTACATTTCACCAAAATTTTATAATTTGGCCAAAAAAATAACTCTTACTCCTGTAAGAATTTGTCTTCTGCTCAAAAAAAAAAAAAAAAAGTATTCTTCTGTTCCAGAAAACACTGTTTTTCTGGGCCATATATCACATACAAGCTACCATTAAGATCACCTACTAGGTAGGTTTGGAGAAGGAAATGGCAACCCACTCCAGTATACTTGCCTGGAAAATTCCATGGACAGAGGAACCTGGTGGGCTACAGTCCATGGGGTCGCAGAGAGTTGGACAGGACTGAGCACCTAACACACACACACTAGGTAGGTTATATATTTAAATGGATTAAGTAACTACCAAAGTGTCTACATGTCAAAAAAAAAAGAGATAAATTAGCATCAGAGAAACATCTACAATATATATTCATGTGTCTGTTTCCCCCAGTAGAAGCTAAATTTATTTTGTTATAGAGAAAAAAAAGCAAGTAATGGATGCCAGGAAGAAAATAACTCAATAATTGGTAAAACCAATCACTACAAAAAAGATATTCTAAGAGATGTTTCTTATACTTTCCAACTGCTGGATTAAATTATTTTAGAGCTGAAAAAGAGCTTAGATTTCTACTTTAACCTTCTGCTTTTATAGATAAGGTCTATAGCTCTCAGAATCTGCTAAAAGATCCAAGGACAAAATTTTAGAAGGCTGGCCTTGGCACCAACCTCAAACTTTCTTTTTTAGAACAATGGACTGCAATGGGTCAAATCTGATATTAAAGCCTAACAGAATTATTATTAATATAAAGAACCTAATACCTTTATTCCTTCACCTCAAATATTTAAGGATTAAAGTCCAAACAGAACTCACACAGAGCCTGCTAAGCTGCTAAGTCACTTCAGTTGTGTCCGACTCTGTGCGACCCCATAGACGGCAGCCCACCAGGCTCCCCTGTCCCTGGGATTCTCCAGGCAAGAACACTGGAGTGGGTTGTCATTTCCTTCTCCAATGCATGAAAGTGAAAAGTCAAAGTGAAGTAACTCAGTCGTGTCCGACTCTTAGCAACCCCATGGACTGCAGCCTACCAGGCTCCTCTGTCCATAGGATTTTCCAGGCCAGAGTACTAGAGTGGGGTGCCATTGCCTTCTCCCTAACACCTTTATTCCTTCACCTCAAATATTTAAGGATTAAAGTCCAAACAGAACTCACACAGAGCTTACCCACTTCTAAAAACCCTACCTGAATTAAGCTGATGCAAATCAATGAATTAGTATACTAGGCCTACAAACTGATTTTTGTGTACTGAAGTGAAGAGAGGACTACAGAACCATCAGAATGGCTAAAATTAAAATATAAAAAATCACTCACAAAAAAATGACAATACCAAGTGCTGTCAAGGGTGAAAAGCAATTAGAATTCTCACTTACCTGCTGGTGGGACTATAAACTGATATAACTACTTTGGAAAACTGTCTACCTCTATATACCTAAAGCTAAGTATATACCTCATGAACTGATAATTCTACTGCTTGGTATATGCCCAAATGAAAACAGTGCATATATCCACCAAAAATACACATAACAATGCTCACAGCAGCTTTATTCACAAGAGCCAAAATAAAAAAATGTCCATCAGCAGGAAAAAGGAAAAAACACAGTAAAGTCATAGAATGAAAATGCATCATACAATGAACAGTATACAGCAATAATACTATATATAACAATAAAAAACAACAAATTATCACTAAAAGTTACAAGATGAAGGAACTTCACAATCAGTGTTGGGGAGGGGGTAGCCAGACACAAGAGTGTATTTTGTATGACTCCATTTACAAGCTGTCCAAGAACAGGCAAAACTAATCTATACGGATATATTAATAAGTTAAAACTGTGGTTACTTCTTGAGGCAGTGGTATGGTATGGAGTAGAAAGAGGCATGAAAAACCTGGGGGGGTTATAAAAGTTCTACATTTTGATTTGAGTAGTGGTTACAGGGGAGTATACATATGTATAAAACTCATCTAGGAGTACATTTAAGATTGGTACACTTCACTGTATATATATATTAAACCTTAATTTTAAAAAATGAACAAAACAAAAACACACAGAACAGCAATAACAGTAAAAAGACTTCGAGGAAAGTGAATAAACATGTGAAATTACACACCTGTGAATCTATTAATATAAGCTAACATCTTTGATGAATAGGTTTTCTCTTATTAAACAACTAAAATTGCTTAATCTTAGAATTCTTGGACATAACTGGCTAAAAATTAAGTATACTTCTATAAAAGAAGGAATTATTTATACAGGTAACTGAGAAAAATCATCACCACTGACGAACATTAATTTTAAATTATTTAACTATAAGAACAATGGATATAATGTTAGAAATCTACATAAGAGCTATTAAACATAAAATTGGAGACTATAGAGATTTACATATATATTATACATATCTACTATATATGTATATATACTATATACTAGATAAACATTTATTAGAAATCTACATAAAAAGTATATAGCTATTAAATAACTATTATTTTATCAACTATCACGTATTTAATTGCTCTCATTAGATTTTAAGATCCTTCAAGAATGACTTCCTGTTCATTACTGTTTCCTCATTTCTAGTTTACAGTTTAGCACACAACAAGCATACAAATACTTCTTGGAAAAAACACAAATTCAATTAAACCATATTGTTATCATTGTACTTTGCTTCCCAGTTATATCAATTACCTAAGTGAAGTGAAAGTAGCTCAGTTGTGTCCAACTCTTTGTGAGCCCATGGACTATACAGTCTATGGAATTCTCCAGGTCAGAATACTGGAGTGGGTAGCCTTTCCCTTCTCCAGGGGATCTTCCCAACCCAGGGATTGAATCCAGGTCTCCCGCACTGCAGGCAGATTCTTTACCAGCCGAGCCAAGGATATGTTTCTTGATAAACAACTCTCTCTATTCAAGAATTTCCTAATCTTTACAGAGTGTGTGTGTATATATATGAGTACATATGTACATACACATGCATACATATATATACACACACACACTAAATATATGTGCATATACTTTATATGCACACATGCATTTACATTTCCTGTAAAATGTAACTGGGATCCTATATCAACCCTAAGAAAAAACGTGATGGTGGAAAAGGTGAATGAAACTTGTAAGAGCACTATAAATTACAACTGTTTGCAGATTTCAATTAATACTACCATATTTTGTGCTGTTATTTGGTTAAATATGGTACCAAAAAAAGTGTTTTTTTCCCACAGGTTCTTAGATACAGTCTACTTGGTGCTACCCAGTAAAGAAAGAGAATGGGTAAGAGTACCAATATTGAAGACAACTGCAAATCCATGTCCCTTTTCAAATAAGAAATTTGATTACCAAAAAGACGGGGAAGCCATGTGTTACACTTAATGGATTTTTAGGCAGTGTCATTAGAGCACATGACTAGAGATGGTGACCCTCTAGGGAAGGATTAGTAGACGGGGGGCCGGGGCGGGGGGCACTTAAGAGAAAGCTACCAAAAAAGTTTTGAATAAGCTAATCCAGACAAGTTGAAAGATTCTCTTGAACCAGTAGTCTAGTGAATTTAAGGGGTTATCCTGTTTCCTCATACTTTTTTGTGTGTGACTCCTCTAAAAATTCACTATGATCCACAATTGAATTCGCTGATGGTTGTAACAGTTTTGACTCCAGAATAATAATGAAGTATCCATATCTACCTTAAATGGATTTTTTTACTGCTTGGTTTTAAAAGAAAACATAGTCAATCAACCTGGCTTACTTTCACTTGCACCTGAGAACATGGGAACCTTTTTTAAACATCAAGTGCCATTAAATCTATAGCCATTCTGCTATTAGATCAGTAATGACACTGCTTTCCTTAGTGTTCTGCTCAAATTGCTAAGACCTCCAAATACTGCAAGCAATATGACTCAGTAATGGGTGATAAGATTCTGATTGACACCTGCCCTAATATCCAGAGATGAAATATAGAAGAGTAAAATTCTTCTAATTCTGCTACTTAATACCTCTAGACAAGCCTCTGGGCCTTGTCTAGACTCAAATGATGTATAAAATGATGGCACTGCACTAGAACTAAATTCTCTAAGATATGCTTTGGTTCTAACATTTTTACGATGTTAAATTATAAACAAAAGTTTTCCTACTAAACAAATTCACGGAGCCAAATTCTACTTCACACTTATAACTAAAGATTCATATTATGATATTATTATCAGTGCTGCAGTTTAAACAAAGGTAGGAAAGGTGAACATAAAGCAAATGTTCAATGAACAACAAAATGTGTGCTAAGTGACACCAGTGATGTTGGAAAACATACACGGCCATGAATGCAGTAAGTTAATATTTAACTTTATAAATTGGTATTTTTTTATATATACCAAGTAGTTCACATAACTTAGGTATACTTTCATGTGTTAGACAATAAAGCTAGGAAATGTTAAATGGTTCACACTTCTATTTCAAAGCATTACTATTATCATTAGAAAAACTTCTATGTTAAAATCCAATGAAGAATGCATATCATACAATAACCAAATACATAACCAGTGAATCTCATTAGAAAAATGAATTTAAGATGTTCTAAAGTTTTAGAGGATTAGTACCACCTGCTACTTCTAACAATCCAAACGATCTTTCCCTAAGAAGTTAGTTAGGTTTAAATGTTTGGTATATAAACAAAATCTGATGATTTTTTAAAAAATAAAAAGAGAATCTTACCTTGTCCATTCTCTTTTGCCAGCTGTCCTCACGTTTTACCATCAGCTCAATACAATGAGAAAGTGTAGCAAGGATTCCAGCAGTAGTTGCTTTAAAAGTTATCGCCTCACCTTTAAAGTCTATACCATTAATTCCTTTTGGTGCTACATGTGGAAATACTGAAAAAAAAAATATTCACTATAAATCTTTATAACAAAGAAATCATTCCTCACTACAACTTAAAATTAGATATTTTTTAGAAAACTATAAAAAAAAAAAAAAAAACAACTATAAGAGCAGAACTTTCAAAATAGAGTTGCCTTCCTGTTGGCCAACACTTAAAAATTTCCATCCATCTCTACAAGCAAAGAAGCTTGGGACAACATATGTACTCCCGAGTCCTTTTCTCTGAATTCTGTTTTCTGAAATTTATTTGCTATGCTGTACCCAGTGAATAAGTGGTAAGAGAAGTAATAATTTAATAATAACAGACAGCCTAGAGTGAGACCTAATTATGCCAAGAACTATCTTATATTTTGAGAAACCCTGAATTTAAAAGAAAAATCTGAGGAGAAACTGCTGAAATGAATAACGTAACACAAAAAACTTAAGTAAATGTCTGAATTTAATTCTGGGACCAATGCATACATAAAAATGGTTATGTTCATATATTATAATTTTAAGTTAGTCTTTGAATTAAATGAACAATCTTAAAAAAAAACTCATAAGATGCAAATAAGACAGCATAATATCTTTAAGCTTTACTCATTTATTTTTGGGCCACCACGTGCAGCATGTGCAATCTTAGTTCCCTGACTAGGGTTCGAACCCACAACCCCCTGCATTGGAAGCGTGGAGTCTTTATCACTGGACAGTCAGGGAAGTCCTAGGGCACTACAGTTATAAGAAACCATTTCAATAGAACTCTTATAAATGAAATAATACTTCCAACTTTAAAAACTCATAATGTAGATATGACAGCAAAGCCACAATCCAAAAAATAAACTGACAAACTAAACTTCATCCAACTTTAAAATTTCTACTCTTGAAGGCATTGTTAAAAGAATGAGAGTTGCAGTTGTGGGATAAGTAAGTCTAGAGAGCTAATCTATAGTTAATAATAAAATAATGGTAACTGAGAAAATATGTTAATGAACTTGACTGCAGTAATCATTTCACCATAATCATATACACCAAATCACTATATTGAACACCTTAAATATGTTGCTGTTGTTTAGTTGCTCAGTTGTGTCCAACTCACTTCGATCCCAAGGACTGCAGCCCACCAGGCTCTACTGTCCATGGCATTTCCCAAGCCAGAATACTGAAGTGGGTTGCCATTTCCTTTTCCAGGGGATCTTCCTGACCTAAGGACTGAACTCACACCTCCTGCTTGGCAGATGGATTCTTTACCAGTGAGCTACCTGGGAAGTCTCACCTCAAATATATACAATATCCATAAAAAATTTTTTTAAAAGAATAATGAAACAAGCCACAGACTGGAAAAAAAATCTTTGCACAGAATACATATGATAAAGGACATATCCTTTATCTATCTATCCATATATATATAAATATTAATATAGATATCTCAATATATTAATATATCAATACACAGTAATCTCAATAGGAAAATATAATCTAATTGAAAATTTAACAAAAGATCTGAATACACATTTCACCAAAGAAGAAATATGAACAAAAGTAAGCAGATAAAAAGATGCTCAACATTTATAGTTACTAGGAAAAAGCAAATTAAAATTACAGTGAGATACCACTATACACCTATTAGAAGACTAAAATTTTAAAAGACTGACCACATCAAGAGTCAGTGGGGATATGGAGGAACTTGAGCTCTCAAATATGACTGGTGAAAAGTAGTTTGGAAGGTTTTTAAAGTTAAATATATACCTACCATATGATTCAACCATTCCATCTCTCCAAAGAAATAAAATATATATCCATAAAAAAACTGTGTTTGAATGTTCACAGGAACATTATTTATAATAGCTCCAAACCATATACAACCCAAATTTCCACCAACAGACAAATGGACTGAAGAAACCTGTCATGTCATCTGTACAAGGGAATACTACTCAGCAGTGAAAAGACACTGAATAATGATATGTATAACAATGAGAAATTTCAAACTAAGAAAGAGATCAGGCAAGAAAAATTGAATTCATTAGATTCTAGAAAATGCAGAACTTATCTACAGTGAAAGAAGGGTTGCGGTTGGTTGAGAAGTGGAGAAAAGGGAAGACAAAAGGGATGGAGGCAGGGAACTTTTGAAGGACAGTCTTGACAGTGGCGATAGCATCATGATAATATTAAAACTGACTAAACTGTACACTTTAAATATACATACAGTGTATGGTATGTTAATTATATCTCAATAAAGCTGTTTAAAAACCTATTTTTTTTTCTTGTATTCACTCTTATAAAAGATCATATTTATTTATATGAAATAAGGTTTACTTCTGGACTCTCAATTTTATTCCACTGTTCTATATATCTTTCCTTGAATTCCAGAAGAACATTTACTTTTGTTTCATTGACTACTCTAAAGCCTTTGACTGTGTGGATCACAACAAAGTATAGAAAATTCTTTAAGAGATGGGAATACCAGACCACCTGACCTGTCTCCTGAGAAATCTTTATGCAGGTCAAGAAGCAACACTTAGGACTGGACATGGAACAACGGACTGGTTTCAAATTGGGTAAAGAGTACATTAAGGCTGTATATTGTCACTCTGCTTATTTAACTTATATGCAGAGTACATCATGCAAAATTCCACAAGCTGGAATCAAGATTGCTGGGAGGAATATCAATAACCTCAGATTGTAGAAGATACCACCCTTATGGAAGAAAGCGAAGAGGAACTAAAGAGCCTCTTGATGAAGATGAAAGAGGACAGTGAAAAAGCCGGCTTAAAATTCAACATTCAGAAAACTAAAATCATGGCATCTGGTCCCATCACTTCATGGCAAATAGATGGGGAAACAACGAAAACAGTGACAGACTTTATTTTTCTAGGGCTCCAAAATCATTGCAGATGGTAACTGCAGCCACGAAATTAAAAGACACCTACCCCTTGGAAGAAAAGCAACGACAAACCTAGACAGCCTATTAAAAAGCAGAGACGTTATTTTACTGACAAAGGTCCATATAGTCAAAGCTATGGTTTTTCCAATAGTCATCATGTATGGATGTGAGAGTTAGACCATAAAGAAGGCTGAGCACAGAATTGATGTTTTGAACTATGGTGCTAGAGAAGACTCTTGAGAGTCCTTTGGACTGAAAGGAGATCAAACTAGTCAATTCTAGAGGAAGTCAATCCTGAATATTCACTGGAAGGATTGATACTGAAGCTGAAGCTCCAATACTTTGTCCACCTGATGCAAAGAGTTGACTCACTGGAAAGGAGCTGATGCTGGGAAAGACTGAAGGCAAAAGGAGATGAGGGCAAGAGAACAAAATGGTTAGATAGGCTCCCTGACTCAATGGACATGAATCTGAACAAACTCCAGGAGATAATGAAGGACAGGGAAGCCTGACATGTTGCAATATATGGGGTCGCAAAGAGTCAGACAGGACTAAGCAACTGAAAAACAATTTGAAAATATGCCATGGCCATAGATTTTACTTCATATTCTTTCATAACTTCAGCAAAAATTAACATAATTAGATTAACTTATTTTTCTCACAAAGGCTTATTTGCAACTTAAAAAAAGTTTTAAGAATCCATGTCAGCTTTTTCTTAGAATATATTAAAAGAAAGCACTGACTATGAGTTACAGGTTTCTGTTACAACCTAACTTCTCCCAACAGATACCACATATATGTGATACCATGTGTTATTTGTCTTCGGTTTATTTCTTAGCATAATGCCCTCCATTGCCCTCCAATGTGATTCCCTGGTGGCTCAGACGGTAAAGCATCTGCCTGCAATGCGGGAGACCCGGGTTCGATCCCTGGGTTGGGAAGATCCCCTGGAGAAGGAAATGGCAACCCACTCCAGTATTCTTGCCTAGAGAATTCCATAGGTGGAGGAGCCTGGTGGGCTACAGTCCATGGGGTCACGAAGAGTCGGACACGACTGAGAGACTTCACGAATGCCTTCCATGTTCATCTGTGTTGTTAAAAACACAGATTTCTAATGAACAATTAGGAGTTCCATCCAGAAAGTAACTCGTTATTAACTGATATATGAAATAAACCACTTTGTTCCTGAGTTTATGAACAACTGTGCTATGAAAGCAGCTATTTCAATAATCTTCCTTTAGTAACAATGATTAAATACATTGCAACACCAGTTTATCAAGTGGAAAGAGAAAAGAACACTAAAGACAGAAATAGGCATTAAAGAAACATTCAAGTTCCATTACAATCTTTCCTAAGAAATACTTTTTCAGTACTAGAAACTGATTCTATCAAACACTACTGAAATAACTGGCCAATGTCTAAAATTTAGAATGAAATATTTGTCAGATAAGCTGTTGCATTATTTAACGTCAGACTGTATTTTACCTCCATGTCTTTTCCTAGAAGAAACTTTCATGTTCCAACTTAAAAAAGACTTTTTCCAATTACTCCATTAAATAATTATTCCTGTTAAATAGTTACTATGACACTTTAGAAAGTATATTTTTTCCAAATACCCTGAGGGGGAAAACTTTACTACTTACCCTTTTCCTTATTGCCATTGGTATTATGCAAGAAGTCTCCATCAGAACGTGTTGTAGGAAAGTCATCTTCATCATCTTCTACCACTAAATAAAATATATTTAAGAATATCAGGATGAAAGCACACAGAAATTAACCAGTTTATTCTTATGCTCAACTGATTAAATCTCTGGATTCCATGACTACATGATCTTATTCATCTTTGTATTTTCAGTGCTCATCAATGGATGTCCAATAAGTATGCTGTGAAATGTCTTTAAATACATTATTATAAAAACCATATCCATCTTCATTTTTGTAAGGGATAGTACTGAGATATAAATTATTCTGTCCTTTAAGTCTTCCTATCTCTTCTTCCTTACCTTGGGGAGATTTTCTAATTCTACCAGAGACCTACAAAGACTGAAGAGGATGGTAATGCTATCAATACATAAAGAAGATACTTTATCTTGCCTCCAGGATACGCAGGGAAAATCAGACTTACAGTTCTGATACTGATTTTAATTCATCCCAGTATGTCTGTGCCTGGATATTCCTTTTAACTTACCCAATTCCAGGAAATACAGAATCCCCTGTGTTCTTCAACATACCTCTTTCTTTTATACAATACTCTCCATTTACACTGCCTAACATATGAATCCTCTGCACTATGTATTCTGCTTCTTAACATCAATTTCTAAATCTCAGCCACCAACCTTAGTCTATATTTTTGAATCGCTTTTTCAGTTTTAGGTTGGAGCAAAAGTAACTGCAGCTTTTGCATTATTGAAATTTGCCGTTTGATATTAGAATACATTCTAAATAAATGTGTTTATGTTATATACCATTTTAATGCACATTTCTTGCCTTTTTTTGCTAATGATTTATTACTTGTTTACTTTATATTTATTTTAAACTATGGAAATGATACTAGACAAAAAGCAAATTTGAGCAATTTTCTCATTTGAGTTCAAAATGGTTCGTAAAGCAGTGGAGACAACTCACAACATCAACAATGAATTTGGCCCAGGAACTGCTAACAAACATACAGTGCAATGGGGGTTCAAGAAGTTTTGCAAAGGAGACAAGAACCCTGAGGATGAGTAGCCTAGAGGCTGGCCATCGAAGTTGACGATGACAAGTGACAGCCATCATCGAAAATGATCCTCTTACAACTACAAGAGAAGCTGCTGAAGAATCAACATCAACCATTCTATGGTCATTCAGCATTTGAAGCAAATTAGAAAAGGTGAAAAAGCTTGATAAGTGGTGCCTCATGAGCTGACTGGAAATAAAAAAGAAATTATCATTTTAGTGTTGTCTTCCCTTAATCTAGGCAGCAGCAACAAACTATTTCTTGATCAGACTGTGACATGTGATGAACAGTGCATTGTACAGGACAAGCAATGACGACCAGCTCAGTGCTGGACCAAGAAGAAGCTCCAAAGCACTTCCCAAAGCCAAACATGCACCAAAAAAAGGCCATGGTCACTGTTCGGTGGTCTGTAGCTGGTCTGATCCACTACAGCTTTCCAAATCCTGGCAAAACCACTGTATCTGAGAAGTATGCTCAACAAATTGATCAGATGCACTGAAAATTGCAATGCTGGCAGCTGGCACTGGTCAACAAAAAGGGCCCAATTCTTCTCCATGACAACGCCTGACTGTATCTTGCACAGCCCACGCTTCCAAAGTTGAACAAATTGAGCTACAAAGTTTTGCCTCCACCACCATATTTACCTGAGCTCTCACCAACTGACTATCACATCTTCAAGCATCTAGACAACTTTTTGCAGGGAAAATACTTCCACAACTAACAAGATGTAGAAAATGCTTTCCAAGAGTTCAGTGAATCCTGAAGCATGGACTTTTATGCTGCAGGAATAAACAAATTTATTTCTCATTGGCAAAAAATGTGTTAATTGTAATGATTCTTATTTTGATTAATAAAGATGTGTTTGAGTCTAGTCGTGCTGCAGTCAATGGGGCTGCAAAGAGTCAGACACGACCTGGCAACTGAACAACAATAATGATTTAAAATTCATGGTCTGAAATCACAATTACGTTTGTATCAACCTAGTATTATCTTTTGCTGAACTCCCTTTCTACAAGAGAAATCTTCACATTAAACTAACGTCTTACTTCTTGTCATTATCTTCTTACGTCAGGAGCAATTTGGGTCTACAAGGAACATTTCATCTATTTTAACTCTCTCTTTAATGGAAGCAAAGCCTATTCCTATTTCTTATTCCCTCCCTGACTAAATGGAAAATAGCTTTATTCAGTATTACCATTTTCTAATTACTGGGCTCTTTCATTTTATTATTACCTGAAAATTCGTACTTATTTATAATAATTTTCAAACCACAAGCTGCCATTATCTATTAATACTAACACCTACTATTTTATCAGTAGCTAACTGCTATCAGTATCCAACTGACATTTTTCTTTTCCACGCCCGTCATTATTCCTACAGACTTCAATATCCAT
Source organism: Bubalus kerabau (assembly GCF_029407905.1). NCBI lineage: Eukaryota > Metazoa > Chordata > Mammalia > Artiodactyla > Bovidae > Bubalus > Bubalus kerabau. The sequence continues at coordinate 11,180,893 of NC_073633.1, forward strand.
ATTGTAGCTTCTGCAAATACTTTAGTTTCAAGATTAATCAAATTTCCGGATTCTGAGGATCTCTGGCTTCTCATCAATAATTTGCAAATAAGGTCAATTCTATGAAACGGTGGCTCAGAGGGTAAAGCGTCTGCCTGCAATGTGGGAGACCCGGGTTTGATTCCTGGGTCGGGAAGATCCCCTGAAGAAGGAAATGGCAAGCCACTCTAGTACTCTTGCTTGGAAAATCCCATGGACGGAGAACCTTGGTAGGCTACAGTCCATGGTGTCACAAAGAGTCAGACATGACTGAGCGAGTTCACTTTGACTTTAAGAAATCAGCTACCACAAAGCTGCTCTGACTTTAAGTCATTAGTCATCCTCAGACAAGATCCTGACCTTGGCTCAATACTACTATGATTAACTGGTCTTCAATACCGAAATTTTTGCACTTCTTTCATCTCCTCAGCATCTACCTTGGGTTACTGAAGATTTCCTTTCAGCTCCCTAACCATTCAGTAGCCTAGTACTATCAAGCAGAAATTTTCAACCTTTTTTTTTTTTTTAAAGCAAATAATCAACATATAAAACTGATGAAAACAAAAGCTTCTCTGGGTAAAACGTGGCCTTCCCCCTTCCCTTCCCAACCAAGGACTCCTTGTCCATACTGAAGCACCTTTAAGGGATGGCTGACATGGGTTGAAACACTGTCCTAATACAAATCTCCCATCCCTATCAGACCAGTCTCTCCTTCACTAATACTCATTATCTATTATGCTAAATTCCATCTTTGGATCTTATACATTCCTGCTTTCATTATCCCTGCAATTATCCAAATTAACCATATTAGTAACAGCAGCTATTATTGATTTTTTGCTACTAAGCACAGTGCTAACGTACATATTCTAATTTAAATCTCACAATCATGTGCTTGTATAACAACATCCATGTTACAGAGGAAAGAGATGTGCAGAAATTGATAAGTAATTTATTTCAAGTCATCAAACTAATAATGAATAGAAAAATAAGATCAGAACCTTTATTTTCAATATGAATATATGTCTTGTTTTTGTGTGTATGTTAAGTTGCTTCAGTCCTGTCTGACTCTGCAACCCTATGGACTGTAGCCCACCAAACTCCTCTTTTATGGGGTTCTCAAGTCAAGAATACTGGAATAGGTTGCTATTTCCTCCTCCAAGGGATCTTCTTGACCCCAGGGATTGAACCCACCTCTCCTGCATTGGAAGGCAGGTTCTTTACCACTAGCGCCATCTGCTGCTGCTGCTAAGTCGCTTCAGTCGTGTCCGACTCTGTGTGACCCCATAGACGGCAGCCCACCAGGCTCCCCTGTCCCTGGGATTCTCCAGGCAAGAACACTAGAGTGGGTTGCCATTTCCTTCTCCAACGCATGAAAGTGAAAAGTGAAAGTGAAGTTGCTCAGACGTCTCCAACTCTTGACGACCCCATGGACTGCAGCCTACCAGGCTCCTCTGCCCATGGGATTTTCCAGGCAAGAGCACTGGAGTGGGTTGCCATTGCCTTCTCCAGCGCCATCTATCTGGACCTAAATGGTTAATTAAATCTTACTGAAGAGTGTGTGTGTGTGGACAGGGAGGGGGGTTGGGGGGTAAGGGGGGGCAGCGGGCATTCAGTCTTACTAGCAATTATAATAAAATGTTTTAAATAAAAACACTGAACACTTAAAATGAGAGCTTGCTATTATCATTTCAGTGACACACAATGAAAGAAGCGTGTGATTCTAAAAATTACTTAAAGTCACAGATAATTTAGTCTTGGTAATTTAGTGAAAGTATTACTACACCTACAGAGATCCTTAGGTTGGCAATTCTGATGTGTAGTTGAAGCAAGAAACTATGGCCCTTAATGTTCTTATTCCATGTTCTTATTTCAGCTTTACCTAGCACGTACTCTTAAAAATAAAATTTTGCAAAATAGCCGTTTATAGGGAAATTAGTTGTTATGGCTGAATCGTGCTGCAACTAAATTCATATGTTGACGTCCTAACCTTGACTCCAAATTATGACTGTATTTGGAGACACGGTCTTCATAGAGGTAATCAAATTAAAATGAGGTCATGACAATGGGCCCAGTCAATAAGTCAAGATGCCCAGTGTCCTTATAGGAGAAGGAAGTCTGGACATGGACACTTACGAAGGAAGATAGGAAGATAATGTGAAGACATGTGGAGCAGATGCTCATCCACAAGGCAAGGAAAGAAGTCTAGAACAGATCCTTCCCTCATGACCCTCATGGTTTCAGAAGAAACCAAACTTGCCAAAACCATGATTTCACATTTTTAGCTTCCAGACTGTGGAGAAATAAATTTCTGCTGTTTAAGCCACAGGTGACAGAGTACTTTGGTAACGGCAGCCTTAGCAAACCAGTATGTTAGTCTGTCACTGTTGCACTTTCCAAGTGGTGCTGCTGCTGCTGCTGCTGCTAAGTCACTTCAGTTGTGTCCGACTCTGTGCGACCCCATGGACTGCAGCCCACCAGGCTCCTCCGTCCATGGGACTTTCCAGGCAAGAGTACTGGCGCTAGTGGTACAGAATTCACCGGCAATGCAGGAGATGCAAGAGATGTGGGTTTGATCCCTGGGTCAGGAAGATTCCCTGGAGAAGGAAATGGCAACTCACTCCAACAGTCTTGTGAGGGAAATCCCATGGACAGAGGAGCCTGGCAGCCACAGTCCATGGAATCACTAAGAGTCAGACATGACAGAGCACACACACATCACTGTTGCTATATAGTCAAACATGAATAGTATCTAAAGATATTTTTCAAATCTTCTACACAACTTGGTTGTGAATGCATGTCAATTTCTGCTCCTTCCACCATCACTTTCATCCTTAAAATGCTATGTATTATTGACATGGAGACGTGGACCATTTAAAAATTAAGAACAATTCAACTCTGTATCTACCTTGTTTTAGTTTAAAGGACAGTTTCCTTGCTGTCTGCAAGCAAATGAAAGCTGATATGTAAGGTCTACTTTGACAGAAAAATAAGTATACTTTTTTTTAATTAATGAGAAATAAAAGTTCAACCGTCTTTATTTTTTAGAGAAATAAACATTAAATATTAAAGAGCCAAAAACTTAAAGTGTATCAAATATAAAGAATTTCAAGTCTACTTTAGATAAAATTAAGTATTTTAAGAAGAATATGGGCTTCTGCTTCAGACAAAAATGGAACAACAAGGAGAGAATTTACCCTCTAGCATGAAATTAAAAAATCAGACAAAATATGCGAAACAATGGTTTTCAAGACATTGGCTATCAGGCAACAACGGACAGTGATCCATAAGGGTTGGGGAACGAATGATGTGAGCCCTGTGACTGGTCCAGTCTATTGCGGTGAGGGTTTCCAAGCTGCGGAGTAAGGAGGAACTCGGGAGGAGCCTGGTACTCTCTGAGGTGAGAAAATGGAGCTGAAAATCCAGATAGAGAAAGGTCAATAGAGTTCAGAAGGCTGAGTACTTGGGAGAAGAGAGCTGTACTGTACAGAGACAGAACTCTGGATAGGGGCAGAAGGTCCCACTGAGAGTCTTGTGTAGAGTACTGATAGCACATATAAGTTGAGGAACTACAGAGGTCATAGAAAGAACCATCTGAAATGATTCCAGGGAAAAGGACCCAAAGTCTATGTGGAGCAGGTAAAGTGTCCCTACAACACAGACCTGGGACAATACATAGGGAACTGGCTAGAGAATGCTGAGCTGCTTTGCCTTAGTAGTAGGGAGAGATGGAAATATATTATTCTAGGTTTTTACACAATAAAAGAAGTGGTATATTACTCGAAGGTAGACTGTAAAACTTAAATGTGTATACTATAAACCCTGAAATAGCCACTGTAATAACAAATTTAACAAAAAGTCAACAAAGGAGACAAAAAATAGAATTATAAAAAATATTCAATCCAAAAGAAAGTAGAGAAAGGGAAAAAAGAACAGAGAATAGGAAAAGAATATGTAAGAAGGAATAAGCTCATGTTCTTCTACTCGGCCATCTTGCAGGCAAGTTAACAGAAAGAATATAAACCCACATAACACATTTAATAATACCAAAAAACAAAAGCATGTCAGGCAACCTAGTCATACTGGGAATGAACTTAGCACTATTTAGTAATACTGTTATGAGTAGTTCATTTTTGCCCATATAGCAGATTAAGAGAAAAACTGAAGAACAGATACTACACCAGTAATATTGAGCAGTAACAAATGAAAAGTATCTTTAGAATTCATATTACAGGTTAACTAAATATCATCTCTCTTTTTTAACTCTTAAAGGAAAAAAACCTCCCTAGAAATTACTTATATATGTACATGTCATTCCATGATTATTCTATTCCATTACCCAGAATATCCATCTTCCTCTATGAGAAAAAGGGCAGAGGAAAGGAAGACAGAGGAAGAGAAAGAGAGGAAAGAGGGAAAGGAAGAAGAGGAAGAGGGAGGGAAAAAAGACTGACTGATTCCTGATGTGGAGGATTTAACATAAACATATGCTTGTCTCTTATGACTTGTCATAGGGTGCAATTTATTAGACATAATCATGTGAAATGCTCCATATTATCAAGATGATATTACATTTCTTTAATAAAATAAAGAGTTAAAAAATCATTTTAAAATCTTCAATGATATCTGGTATGGGTGATCAGATTAATTAAGGTGCTATTAAAGTACACAAGTTACGTGGACACTGAAATCTGTGACATTAGTGATGTGCAGCAAAAGTGACTATAATTACCTTCATCACTTAAAGACATTACCCTTTAAGATCAAGAGGCTTTAAATCCATTCATTTTCCAAGTAAAAATAGTGGTAATAGCCTAATTAACCTTTATCCCTTTGAAATTCATCCTTGGAGACAGCATCAGCACAGGCATCAAAGAACTTCTGTAGAGTATCAACTTGTCTACACAGTATATCTCTAAAGGTTTCCATTTCAGCCAGTTTCTCACGTAAACTGTGGCCCTTCTGCAACAGAGAAAATGGGAGGATGGAATCCAAGTTAACAAAATTAAAATTTACTTAGTCCCATGGGATTTCATCATCTTTTAATTTAAGGTCTATATCTTACTACTGAGGGCTTGGGGTAGGAAGAGTTGTCAAGTTCAATGTAGTATTTCCAGGGAAAGACTTGAAACTAATTAACTGTTTGACAGTGATAAGCCTGAAGGAAATGAGAGAAATAAGCCTGACAACTTGCTAATATTTAATATTTTCAAATTAACATTGTGATTAAAAATTATGAAAGTTTTTTTTCAAAAAACTATTAAATAAGTTCTGCTTACAACATTCAGTACTAAACTCAATTTATGCTGCCATAACTTAAAGCAGTCATAATTACAAACCTTGAACGAGGAGGTGGATGTTGCAGAATAGCCACTTGCTCCGGATACCAATGACACCATGGAGCCATGTCGACGCAAGCTGGATTCAGATCCATATCCAGATTCAGTCTAAAAAGGAAAGTAAACTACATGAAAAAATTAAATAAAAAATACTTAATCATCACAAGAAAAAACTTTTTAACCATGTCAGGTGATGAACATTAAGTAAACTTATTGTAGTAAGCATTTCACAATATATACAAACATCAAATCTTTATGCTGTAAACTTTAAACTAATACAATGTTACATGATCAATTATAAAACTGGAAAAATATTTGAGAAAACAAAAGTTTCCATATAAACTAATAAGGTTATTGTAAAAAATTAAAAAATAAGGTTATTGGAACAATAATTAGAAATAAGAGTTCACTCAAGAAATATAGGCAATCCACTGGCATAAGCAATGTGTTTCAATTGCTAGCTGCCATTAATTTAGAAATTTACTGAATACCAACTACATGCTGGGCTAGTGGGCTAACCGTTTATAATAGGAGAGCTACCTATAATAGGTAAATTCATGGAGACAGAAAGTGGAGTCGTGGTTATCAGGGAGCTAGGAAGATAGGAGAATGAGGTGTTAGAATCTACTAGGTACAGAGCTGGATAAGATGAAGTTCTGGAGATAGATGTGATGATGGTTGAATAACAATGTGGATAAATTTAATGTCACAGAATTGTACAGTTAAAAAGCTAAAATGATAGATCGTCATTCATATTTTACCATGGTAAAAAATTTTGGTGGAACAAGGACCAAAAGGAAAAAAAAAAGGAAACTTGGAGTACTTTAACAAATTACTTATCCTGACATAGCTCAAATATCTCTGTCTCAATGAAGCCTTTCCTATTATTTCAGGTAGTTTGACTCTGTATTCTCAACATTCTTAACCTATTATGATTATGGTATCTACTACTCAATTTTAATAGTTATATTTCATTACTACTTCTGGACTACTGGACTCTGACCTTCTGTAAGACAGTTGCAATTTTTTCCATTTTTGGAGTGACCTTAACAGTTCATGACACAAAGAAAATCCCCAATTTTCCCAACCTATTTTGTCATCACACGATAGAAGGCTTTATTTAGACTCAGCACTGTGATCTAATTTTGAAGAACTGCTACTCTTTAGGGGTCCCCAACCCACGGTGCCACAGACTGGTACCAGTACCGTGGCCTATTAGGAACTAGGCTGCAGAGCAGGAGGTGAGGCTGGTAAGTGGGTGAAACCTCATCTGTATTTACAGCTGCACCCCACTGCTGCAGTTGAATCATCCTGAAAGCATCCCCTGATCCCATCTGTGGAAAAATTACCTTCAATCAAACAGGCCCCTGGTGTCAAAAAGGTTGGGGACCCCTGCTTGAGAGTATCATTTTTGTATCTCATCCTCCCTAGGAAAATGCAGTACTTCCCTTGTGGCTCAAATGGTAAAGAATCTGCCTGCAATGCAGGAGACCTGGGTTCGATCCCTGGGTCAGCAAGATCCCCTGGAGAAGGAGACAGCAACACACTCCAGCACTCTTTTGCCTGGACAATTCCCTGGACCGAGGAGCCTGGTGAGTTACACACAGTCCATGGGATCGCAGAGAGTTGGACATGGCTGAGCTACTAATTTTCACTTTTCAAAAATATAGACAAAGGAATTGAACATTTGGAAAAAAATAAGTTTCAAATACCTAAAACCTGTTCAAGTATTTAGGGTCTCTGATTACTTTCTATAGATTTTAGAAGTACCGTGCACAATTTTAATCCTAGTCATAAACTTAAGAAGTAAAATAATACCTAATCATTTTTAGCATCATACCTAGCATATGCTTCCCAAAGTCCAAGCTTCCAGCACATACTGGTTGTTAAAGATTCAAAATAAAATTATCATACTTTAATAATGATTGTTCACAAAACATTCTAGCTATAAAGGTACTGCAATACGTTCTTAACTGTGAATTTACCGACAAATTACACACTTATGTTGTTCAGCTACTCAGTCGTGTCCAACTCTTTGCGACCCCATGGACTGCAGCACACCAGGCTATCCTGTCCTTCGCTATCTCCCAGAGTTTGCTTAAATTCACGTCCATTGAGTTGATGATGCCATTCAACCATCTCATCCTCTGTCACCCTCTTCTCCTCCTGCACTCCATAAAAGTGATGACTAGATGGAATCAAAGCTCTTCTCCAAGACTTGTTATCACCCTACACCACTCCCTATCTCAAAGCAAAGCAATATTTTAGTAATAAGGTAGAAATTACAAAGTAAGCATTTTGGTGCCAGGGAAACTATTAATGAAAGGATTAAGTATATGCATTGTATATAAGCTACCTCAAGAAAACTGACTGTTAAAAAAAGACAAAGTTATAGTTCATGAGAAAAGCAGGCCAGGGGACAGTGGGGACACTAACTACAAAGATAAATTTTGGTGAGAATACATTACAGTTGTCAAAACTCAAAGTGTCCAGTTAAACTGATACATTTTATAAATTGTACCTCAATAAAATAGCTAAAGAAAAAAAGGTAAGCTTGTTTCAGTATAACAGAATCCCAATAAAAGAGAATTCTAATTACAGAAATCATATAATTCATTAAAAAAATAAGACTTTTTTTAATCAAATAATGTCCTGGAACAAAGGCACTGACCTAGGTTTCTTGCGGCTCTAGTTTCTGTTTCCCATCTGAAAGGAGTACTAACTTTCTGAGCACAGTGTTTCTACATTTTAACTGCTGTACTGTTTTGGCAAAGTTTTTCATAGATTTAAATACAGAAGACTGGAATTAAAAATAAGAAAAATCTCTTGGACTAAATAGATTTAATGGACTATTAAATGTAATGGACTAAAAATATAAGGCACTTCAGAAGTCACTTGTCTCAGATACTTGTATGTCATTCATTTCTAACCAGTAATTAATTCAAACTGTCCATGTAAATATAAAACTCATAATTTTCAATCAAAATTTTATTTAAAAACAATTTTAGATATTTATTTAAAAATATTTAGAACCAAACAATTTGAAATTCAAATCCAAATACCCTCTCCATTTACATGCTTTTTATTAATGAGTCCTAAACAGAGTAAGTCAAAACTTTAAGATCTTGAAACAAAATACAAACACTACAAAGCTTTACTAAACATTTTTTGACTCTAAAAGATACTTCTTATATTCTTGTCTGTTTCTTCAGGTTCCACTATTTCAAAATAATAATATCTCCTTACAACAAAGGCATGACAGAACAAAGACTCTACTATAGCAATAATGTTGCTGTACATTTTAAGTAATGGATAGTAAATGAATGTTGAGTCTGAGCATTTAGAATAACCATGTTTCTATTTCTAACAAAGTTTCACTGAAATAAATTGTATTATAAATTATATATATCATTCTAAGGGAAAAAATATAGTATACTCATGAATATCAATTTCATTTTATTCAGTTTAAATAATGGGGGTTCATTTGTCATTCTGTGTCAGTAACTGCACTGGGACAACTTTAAAAACAATCTAAGTGCTTAACAAATATATACATGCACATACAAATGAATCACCCCTGTTTAAAAACCAGTCATTCTGGAAATGCCTATCATTCTGGCAACAATGCATCAAAGATTCCTAGGTACTATTATAATATTGAGAGTAATTTTATGATACAGCCACAAAATGGAGCTATCTAAAATCATTTTGGGGAGCTGCAGAATATAAATTTTAAAATGGCCTTACTACTTTAAAGGACTAGCTACAAACTGTATAACTAAGCTTGACTGCCTTTCCTATTCACATGACATGGCTTAATTTGGTACTGCATTTCTCTCAAAAATCTGTCAAAGATATCAATATTTTTCTTTTATTTTTAATAATTAAAAATTTTATTATTTATTTATTTAGTTGGCCACGCTGAGTTTTATTTGTGGCATGGAGGATCTTTTTCTTTTTGGGTTGCGGCATGCAAACTCTTCGCTGCATGTGACATCTAGCTCCCTGACCAGGGATCCATCAACGCTGGGCCCCCTGCACTGGGAGCATGATGTCTTAGTCACTGGATTACCAGGGAGGTCCCCCAGGGATATCAATGTTTTAAAAACATTTTGTCACAGGGGCTAAAAATTATTCTAAAGGGTATAAAACTACTCTGAAAAGCTGCAATGTTGTTGACATCTATTTGGGCTTTCTAAGATGTTCACCTTAAAGGCAACAATACTCAGCCTGAATTTATCATCTGTGTTTTGAAGGTGGGGTGAGGAAAATGGGAAGAAAGTTCTTTATGGTCACAATGGATATACACTGTTAAATGTTCTTAAAAATTGTAACATGCTTTCAAAATTTTATTGGTACAATTTTAGGGATAATACATTAAAGGTACATAGCTTTTTTTCTTAATCCCGCTTTTCCACATGAAAAAAAGTGGAACTTATTTACAACCTCTAATCACCAAAATAGTATTTTTTAAAACATCGATTTCCATCTAAAATTAATAATGTGGAATTCAAATGAAGTCACTACAGGAATATTTCCCCCTTTTAACATATATGCTTTAAGATTCCCTCACACAAATTGCTTTACCAAAAAAAACCATGATGGGATAGCTGTTTTGTAAGCAGTATTCATCAATGTGTTTTATATAAACATAAAATGCCATTTTGGTTCAATGACATATTTACTGAACATGTCCTATATAGTACAAGGTGGGGTTCTTTTAAATATTACAGTAATGAGACCACACTTTTATTATAATACTCCTCCTCATTTTAGGGGGAGGAAAAAGCATAATCTTTTGGCCACCAGAGGGGGTCAGTAGCACTCTGGTGTTTTCCAAGCAGTGTACTTGGAAAGTTGATACAAAGGTTACTATTGGTCAAAGTACGACAGTAACCTTCATACTAAATCCCTTACTTTTACCTTCTGTATCTTGATCTTTTGAGAACACTGAAGATCACAATAAATTAAATCATACAGTTCAAAGTTACAGGTTTTAAAAAGGACCAGAAATGCCTAAGAACTAATTTGAAAAGAGAACTCTAGGGACTTCCCTGGTGGTCCACTGGTTAAGATATGCAGGGAGCGCAGGTTCAATCCCTGGTTGGGGAACTAAGATATCCCACACGCCACACCACAGGCCACATGTCACATTAGTTTGGCTCATTCACACAGGAGATAAACATCTATTCTCATTTTGCACAGTCTGTTCATCAGCCCATCTACACTCTGAAAACAGTGGTATAAGATACAAGAAAAAAGCTCATTTATTTTTTCATAGCACTTGCCTTCTGAAAAGCTTATTCCTTGTCCTAATAATATTCTCCAGGAAGAAGCAACCAAAGAAACTGAGAAAGAAATGAACTTCCTCATGGTGTCAAGAATTCTGTTTAGTGGCATAGGTCTACCCGACACTGTCCCTTTCCATTTTAATTATGGGAAAAGAGAAAAGAGAAGTAAGACTAAATGTTAACATAAGAACAAAGGAGTATTTTCCAGAAACTGAAACTCTAAAACTCTTAATAAAACCAAATGCGCCTGCCGTGTTGCCAGTATCCACAAATCTACTTTCAATATCATTTTAAAGCAAACCACATGAGAAGCAAGACACCACAGCCAAGAGAACAATGTAATCAACAGGATTATGGCTTAAGTATCATAATAAGTTGCAACAGCAATAATTTTGCTTATGATTCCAGGTAAACAAATTATTAATATTTGCTATAATAGAATTTGGTACAATTTCACTTACATTAAAAATCTGTTCAGCCTTTCAAATATGTATGGCTCCCCCTTCAGAAGCACCAGCCTCTGAAGTGCAAAGAGCACAGGAGCAGGAGGACACGGGCTTGACGGTCACTGTCACCACCAGACAGCCAGCCCAGTCAGCCATTACCTTCTGGGGCTTATTTTTCTTATCTTTAAAATGATATAGCTAGTCTAGAACTACAATTCTCTATATCAAGCTGAAAACACCAAAACTTAGGCTAAAAATGTATATATCCAGTGGAGGCCCAAATGTTCAACAAAGGGGTTGAACCAGCTGGAAAGATAAAACATAACACAATTTATTCAGAAAATGACACTAACAATGTATCAGATGTAGGAAGGGTTGAACCTACAATGATTTCCAGAAAACTGCATTATCTCATATATCAAAGAAAATTTAAAATGTATTTTAAAAAATTGTATTGAAGATTTCATCCATTTCTGACTGCCTAGAACCCAGCAGCAATATGGATAAATGAATAGAATATATTTGCTTTCTCTCAAGATATTTTTCTCAAACCACAGTGGAATGCTTCCTAGTCATTCTTCTATCACAACTGAAAAACCACTATCTCAACCGATGAGTGGATAAAGAAGTTGTGGTACATATATACAATGGAATATTACTCAACCATAAAAAGGAACACATTTCAGGCAGGTCTCATGAGGTGAATGAACCTAGAGCCTATTATACAGAATGAAGTAAGCCAGAAAGAGAAAAATAATATTGTATAATAAGACAAATATACGGAATCTAGAAAAATGGTACTGAAGAATTTATTTGCAGGCAGCAATTGAGAAAGAGACATAGAGAACAGACTTATGGACATGGGGAGAGGGTGAGATGTATGGAGAGAGTAACATGGAAACTTACATTACCATATGTAAAATAGATAGCCAAGAGGAATTTGCTGTATGTCTCAGGAAACTCAAAGAGGGGCTCTGCATCAACCTAGAGGGGTGGGTTGGGGCGGGAGATGGAAGGGAGGTTCAAAAGGGAGGGGACATATGTATCCCCATGGCTCATTCATGTTGAGGTTTGACAGAAAACAACACAATTCTGTAAAGCAATTACCCTTCAATTAAAGAATAAATAAAAAAACAATTATCAAATAAAATACCTCATTTGAAGGTCATTTATGGAACTTGGTTATTCATTTTTCATTTTCTTCTAATAAGCACAAGATAGGCCTTCATTTACAGAAGTATCTAAGTAAGTAGTGTTGTAGTGAGATAAGGCTGGAAGGGTTAACTATGGCCTTACTGCACATCCTATTTAAGTATTAAAAGAAGGCTAGAGGGGTAAAAGAAAATAAGACACTGCCTACCACAATCCAAAGAACTACAACAGTGCCCAAATATGATACTACAGAAGTAGAGAGTACCAACAGCAGTGACCACTCTCCTTGATTTCAGACATTCCTCTCTTGTACTTATAATAATACATATCTTGTTTAATCTGTAGGGGAAATTAGACTTCTCAGAAAGCTACCAAATATATCCTCTGCACCAAAAGCTTTCTTTAATGGGAATTTTAAAACATTTATTAATTAACTGATTTTTGGTTGCACCAGGTCTTCATTGCTGCGCACAGGCCTTTCAAGTCACAGAGCGTGGGGGCCACTCTTCATTGCAGTGCACGGGCGTTTCTTGTTGTGGAAAACAGGCTCTGGGGCACATGGGCTTCAGGAGCTGCAGCAGGAAGGCTCAGTAGTTATGGTGCACAGGCTTAGCTGCTTTGTGGCACGTGGAGTCTTCCTGGACCAGGGATCAAACCCGTGTCCCCTGCAACTGGCCAGGTCGATTCCAACCCACTGTGCCACCAGTGAAGTCCACCAAAAGCTTTTTAAGAACCCAATCTGTGTCACAAAAGATGATTCCAAATAAACTAACTTTGACACTCTGAAATTCAGTCATCATCTGTTTTTCAAATCCTTCCCCTTGTAGGGAGTCTAGAAGCCCAGCTGTTTTTTCTTAATTACATTAAAATGGAGATAAGAAATAACAGATAAATCAAACGAGGCTGTATAAAGGCAAGTTGTTTAACAATATTTCCACTCTAGCTTTAGAAAACAAGTACTAAAGGATAGGAGAGATCTTTCTTGTTTTGCCTTGAGAGGAAGGCTGATGAAAGAGTTGAGCAATTTTACATGGATATTTTATATATAAATCCCACAGAGCCAAGCTGGATGAATTATAACACCAATACCAATAGTAAAAGCTAATACTTAGGATACTTACTTTGTGCCAGGGCTGATGCTAGAGCTTTAAGTGAATTATCTCATTTAATCCTTTTAAAAGCCTAAGTAAAATGGGTACTAATATTAACCCATTTTGTAGGTGATTTTATGTGATGAGTTGCACAACTGGTAAGTAAGGGAGCCAGGATTTAATTCCAAATTCAAGAGCCCATGATGTTAATCATTACTGTACTGCCTCAACATCCAGAGATTCTGCTTCTACTTCTTTTAAATCTGTCCATTTCACTCTTTTCCCACTGCTGTTTTCCAGCTGTGGTCATCTAGTATCTCATTTGGATAAATCCTCCAGATTTCTAACTACTTTTAGTCTAGTTCCTCTTGAAATCTTTTCTAGTGTAGCCAGGGTGGTACTTTAAAAACAGACATCTGATACTTCACTTTCTGTTTTAAATCCTATTTGGCTCATATTTCTCCTTGGATCAAGTTCACACACTGCTAATAAGTCCCTGTTAGAGGCAGAAGTACAATTAAACTAAACTACTGTCAGCCTCCCTATTCATTTATTATCTATTATTTAAAATGTGTTTAGTCAGTAAAGCTATAATAAAGTCTTTTGTTCTAGCCTCTGTTTTTTGTAGAGAAATACCTGTTTTGAAACAGTGGAACTTGAAGAAGTAGACAAGGATATAAGAAGTGTGCTTCATAGTGAAGAAATCTTTAACAATACTTTGTAATATTTATATTACATCATAAGTGCTTAGTAAGTATTAGCTACCATTGCTTCTTCACCTTTGCACAAAGTCAGGATATTCCTTTATATCTCTACTTGAGAAACACTTTTACAGAGGTAAATAAATTTAAAAGTAGCTAGCAGCAGATGTAACAAAATACCAGCACTGCTCATTAACTATCTTAATTCATGATTTGCTGAAGAAAAGGGGGCCAACGTATATTTGCTTTTAGAAGGAAGTTTCATAGGTATAAAGTAAAAAGGTCATAATTTCATTCTTTTTATCTAACTGCAAAGAGATGAGAGTGGCAAAATAATTAACGCTACTTTTTGAGACTCCTTTAAATGTCCCAATAAGAGAAAAAACAGGGTTAATATGTCTAAGTAGTATTTTCTGCTGCTGCTGCTAAGTCACTCTAGTAGTGTCCGACTCTGTGCAATCCCATAGACGGCAGCCCACCAGGCTCCCCCGTCCCTGGGATTCTCCAGGCAAGAACACTGGAGTGGGTTGCCATTTCCCTCTCCAACGCATGAAAGTGAAAAGTGAAAATGAAGTCGCTCAGTCATGTCCGACTCTTAGCAACCCCATGGACTGCAGCCCACCAGGCTCCTCCGTCCATGGGATTTTCCAGGCAAGAGTACTGGAGTGGGGTGCCATTGCCTTCTCCAAGTAGTATTTGCAGGACTGTTGAAATGTTAAGATGGTATTTGGCCAGGGGACCTGAACTATTAATTCTTTCCTGCAAGGATCCTGAAAGAAATACATGCACATAAAACAACAGTCAGCAAATGATCATTCTTAATTACTCTGGGGCTTCAATCACAAACCAAACTTTTCTAAAAAAGACATGCATTCTTTTCTCAGGGAGTAAGGGAGGAACGAAATCTATTTCAAACACAAAAAGATCCTTGTAACTTACTGTTGAGTGAAGGAAAAGCTACAAAGTAGTATGGAATCTAAGGTGTACATGCAAAGAAATTATCTGGAAGAAATCTTTATCAAACATGAAGAGTGGTCATTTCTATGTGGCCAGAATTTTCAATTTCTTTTATATAGTTTTCAGTATTGGCTGTATTGTTTGAATTATTTACAGTAATCATGTATCACCGCTACAAAAATAAAAACAAAAAATGTAGTCATAGAACACATGTTTAATCTATCTCACTTAGAAAAGGTTAAAAATTAATGAAGCTGGTAGAGATGCAGAGCAGAGAAAGAAAGATCTACACATTTTGTAGATAGAATGAACGTCAGTCTGGGAAATAACCTGACAACATGCAACAAAAGTGCTAATATCCTTAAGTAGAGTAGTCCTACTTCTGAGAATCCTTTATGAGGACACAAATTACAGAAAAATACTTTATGTAGGAAGGGAGTAAAAACTAAATGCAAAAAATAATTGAAACCATCTAAAGGCCTAAGAATAAGCAAATGAGTACCAAAATTAAAATATAATGAAATATTAATGAAGTTGTGTTATAAGGAGAAAATGATGTTAGAGTTAAAAAATCAACAACAGGATATAAACTTTGTTATTTCCATAAAGTTACAGGGGCAAAATGCACAGAGAATACGAAGGAAATACACCAAAATGAAGAACTGTCTTGGTTATAAGACTGATGGTAATTTTGTAACTTCTTCCTTTTAATTAATAAAAGTTACTTTAAAAAAACCCAGGGCAAGGGGAGCCAATGAAATCTGATCAATACAACTATTTGCAGGAATGGTTTTAAAAGACTTAAGAATTTTTAGATCTAACTGTATGGAGAAGATTCTTTTTTTAAGGAGATTGATGATTTATTTCTTAGTATTCAACTATGCACCCATGAGAAAAAAGCTGGAACTAACTACAAAGTGGAGTGTATTACAAAAAATTGAGGTTTGGTTCTTGGAATAATGTTACCACTCACTAACCAATGTTCTCATAATCTGTGCAATCTCACTTTTATGCAAAATGGGAATAATACCTACACTTAAAGACTTTCCACAGGATTAAATGATAACACTGGTTAGTTACAGTCTATCCTTCTACAGATCAAGGCGGGTGCTACTGAAGAGACCAAGGGGCTAAGAAATAAACACTGATACATACATATTCCTGCCAACGATCACAACTTGTCTGTCAAGAACATGAACTTGATATATGACTGAAAAATGACGGAATTTTTTTTTTTGAGGATAACATTTTAACTTAAAGAACATTCATCTACTTTGCTACCTATTCTTATGATTCTTAACACAATGCTGTCTTTCACACCTCAATACCACACAAGCCCAGAATATCTATCACACAATTAAGACAATGAAAGCAAAACTGTTTTTCAGGTATTTGGTAAAAAGGCATGTTTGATGAAAACGAATAGTTTTATGTACCTTGATTTTTTAAGAAACATTTTCTTCCAGTGAATGTTCGATATACTCAGCAAGTAAAATGAGAAAATAGTTTCCACTGCTGTCAATATGCATAAGCCATGCCACCCACCACTACATTTCCGTATCAGATAGAACAAAAGCAGAATCGCATCTGTCCAGATGACTGTCAGAAATCTTCCCTCCTGACTGAATAAAAATTCAAATACAATACTGAACACTGATTAAAAAAAAAAAAACAAAAAAACAAGGACTTTAATAGTACAAAGCTTCATTTATCTTTAATATTTTCTAAAACTAGCAATATGGAACCTTTATTCAACTCCAGATTAACTGTCCTTTTCCCCCCCTCCTCTTTCTTATCTAAAGAAACATTTTGCAAGCAATTTACAGACTTAAAAAGATACAAGGAATCAGCGAAAAATCTAGTAATATTTACCTGAATTGTTAGTAGCAAATATGTGGTAAGCATTACAACAACATGCGTTTGGTAAACTCTATACATCTTCAAGAAAACTAGAGATACCAAGGGAACATTTCATGCAAAGACAAGCACAATAAAGGACAGAAATGGTATGGACCTAATAGAAGGAGAAGATATTAAGAAGAGGTGGCAAGAATACACAGAAGAACTATACAAAAAAGATCTTCATGATCCAGATAACCACGATGGTGTGATCATTCACCTAGAGCCAGACATCCTGGAATGTGAAGTCAAGTGGGCCTTAGGAAGCATCACTATGAAGAGAGTTGATGAAATTCCAGTTGAGCTATTTCAAATCTTCAAAGATGATGCTGTGAAAGTGCTATACTCAACATGCCAGCAAATTTGGAAAACTCAGCAGTGGGCACAGGACAGGAAAAGGTCAGTTTTCATTCCAATCCCAAAGAAAGGCAATGCCAAAGAATGTTCAAACTACCACACAACTGCACTCAACTCACGCACTAGCAAAGTAATGCTCAAAATTCTCCAAGCAGGCTTCAACAGTACATGAACTGTGAACTTCCAGATGTTGCAGCTGATTTAGAAAATGCAGAGGAACCAGAGATCAAACTGCCAACATCCGGTGGATCAGCAAAAAAGCAAGAGAGTTCCAGAAAAACTACTTCTCCTTTATTGACTATGCCAAAGCCTTTGACTGTGTGGATCACAACAAACTGTGGAAAATTCTTCAAGAGATGGGAATACCTGACCTCTGACCTGCCTCCTGAGAAATCTGTATGCAGATCAAGAAGCGACAGTTAGAACTGGACATGGAACAACAGACTGGTTCCAAATGGGGAAAGGAGTACATCAAGGCTGTATATTGTCACCCTGCTTACTTAACTTCCATGCAGAGTACATCATGTGAAATGCTAAGCTGGATGAAGCACAAGCTGAAATCAAGACTGCTGGGAGAAATATCAATAACCTCAGATATGCAGATGACACCACCCTTATGGCAGAAAGTGAAGAAGAACTAAAGGGCCTCTTGATGAAAGTCAAAGAGAGAGGACAATGAAAAAGCTGGCTTAAAACTCAATATTCAGAAAACTAAGATTATGGCATCCAGTCCCATCACTTCATGGGAAACAGATGGGGAAAAAATGGAAACAGTGACAGATTTTATTGGGGGGGGGGGGGGGGGTCCAAAATCAGTGCAGATGGTGACTGCAGCCATGAAATTAAAAGACACTTTGTCCTTGGAAGAAAAGCTATGACCAACCTAGACAGCATGCTAAAAAGCAAAGACTTTACTTTGCTAACAAAGATCCATCTAGTCAAAGCTATGGTTTTTCCAGTAGCCATGTATGGATGTGAGTTGGTCTATAAAGCAAGCTGAGAGCCGAAGAATTGATGCTTTTGAACTGTGGTGTTGGAGAAGACTCTTTTGAGTGTCCCTCGGACTGCAAGGAGATCAAACCAGCCAATCCTAAAGGAAATCAGTCCTGAATATTCATTGGAATGACTGATGCTGAAGCTGAAACTCCATTACTTTGGCCCCCTGATGAGAAGAACCAACTCATTGGAGAAGACCCTGATGCTGGGAAAGACTGAAGGTGGGAGAAGGGGATAACAAAGGATGAGATGTTTGGATGGCATCACCAACATGATGGACATGAATTTGAGTCAACTCCGGGAGTTGGTGATGGACAGAGAACCCTGGTGTGCTGCGGTCCATGAGGTCACAAAAAGTCGGACATAACTGAACAAGTGAACTGAACTGATGACATTGATACTTGTAAGACCTTTTCAAATTTTCAATATTCACCTGATCATGACAACCCACTCCAGTCTTCTTGCCTGGGAAATCCCATGGACAGAGGAGCCTGTCAAGCTATAACAGTTCATGGGGTCACAAAGAGTCAGACACGACTTAAGTGACTAAACCACTATGCTCAGCTTTAGAAGATAGTACAAAATTGTTTTACCAGTGTATATCTGTTGCACACCATCCTCATCAACATTTGGTATTAAATCTTTTATTTTTTAAGCTACTCAGGCATATGGTGGTATCACTGTGCTCCCTGACATCTAATGGCATTAACTGTTGACTACCTTTTCATATGCTCATTACCCATTTGGATATGCTCTTATGCTCTTTATGAAGTACCAGATCAAGTCTCTTGGCCTTTTTTTTTTTTCAGTTGCACTGAGTAAACTTTTCTCATTAATTTGTAAGACCCTTCCTGCCTTTTTGACATAAAATGTTGTCAAGTTATTTCTCCTCACCTGGCCACATGGTTAATAAGATTAGCTACCTAAATATCTTCTTGGTTCACTGTTCTTGTAAAATCCTGATTCCTCCTTTAATAACTGGTAAAAGATAAACACCTTCCTAGATAGAAGAACCTGGCTGAAAACTACAAATCAATGACATTTATTCCCTCTTTTTAGATTATAAACTTCATTAAGTATTTAGGCAACATTTGGAAGCACAAAGTGCAGGTGAATTCAGCTTTTGACTGCAACAAAATTGCAGGCAACAGAAACTAAAAAAGTTATTTTAAAAGCCTTTGACACAAGTATTTTTATTCTAAAACACTAAGACTATTAAAGAGAGTTAGTATCTTGTTTTCTTCCTTGATTTCACTAACCTTAAAAATCATGATAGTTAGACATTATCTATATTTAAGTGTTAAAACATTTTACTAACCATTATGGATTATTGCCTTTTCATACTGTCCATGGGAAAAGGCAATAATCCATAATGGAGGAGAAGGGGACGACAGAGGATGAGATGGTTGGATGGCATCACCGACTCAATGGACATGAGTTTGAACAAGCTTTGGGAGTTGGTGATGGACAGAGAGGCCTGGCATGCTGCAGTCCATGGGGTTGCAAAGAGTCGGACACAACTGAGTGATGGAACTGAACTGATGGATTATTGCAAGCAATCAAGCAAGTAACTTCCACTTTTAGAATCAACCAAATTCCTCATTTTAAGGAGAGAAACATCCAGAGACCTAATAAATGCTGGTTAATCAAGTTCAGTTGTTATATCACCTACTTGGGTTTTTCTACAACTTATCTGAGAAAATGGCAAAGCCCTGACTACTCCAGCAGCTAGTACTGGGTCTGCACTTCCCTCAACAATTAAAGGGCTTCCCAGGTGGTACCAGTGGTAATAAAGAACCTGCCTGCCAATGCAGAAGACAAAAGAGACACAGGTTCGATCCCTGGGTTGGGACAATCCCCTGGAGAAGGAAATGGCATCCCACTCCTGTATTCTTGCTTGGAAAATCCCATGGACAGAGGAACCTGGTGGGCTGTAGTCCATGGAATTGTAGAGTTGGACACAACTGAAGCAACTGGGCACAATTAGAACTCTTGAATATAAAGGAAAAGTATAATTTGATTCCATCTTCTTCCTTTCATCACTGTGGTGTGATGCAAATAAGGTAAAAGAAAAACTGGTTCTAATCCACTGAGCCCATAAATTACTTACATAAAGTATACACTAAAAACTAGTTGTTGTAAAAGTTTTATTTGCATTCTTAAACCTTCATCAATTTAATCAGATTCAAAATGAAAAGCTAAGTTTACATGATAATCATTTATAAAGCAGACAAGTTTAGAATGAGCCTCTAGTACCTGTTAAGAAATTTCTCCAATATTATAGTTGGTTAAAAAAGGCAGAGGACTTCCCTGGCAGTCCAGTGAAAGACTGGAAAGAAAAGAACAGAAACCTCCAATTTCCCCAGCCAAACCTATCAGGGAAGCCCTAACAAAGGCCTAACAGCAAGAAAAGGCAATGGAGTGGCAGGGCCATCTGACGACATCAGAAGAGAAAAAGACAGGTCCACTGTTCCAAGTGTACTGTCCAGCCATCATAAGGACAGGTGGTGTCATGGAAGTAACTCTGAATTGAACTGAGTGAACTGGAATGATAGGAACTCAGATCATCTCTGAAGTACTTGCTTTATCATGATCTGGTTATTCTGCTTGCTTGTTTGTCTTTTGTGTTTTTTTTTTTTTGGGGGGGGAAGTAAACAATGCATTATGTCATCTTTCCTTCTTTAGGTAATTTACCAAGGTCACACAGTTGTTATATAATAGTGTTAGGATTTAATCCCATATATGTCAGACCCCAGTCTCCAGTGCTTAAACACTACAATGTAACACTGTTATGGCAATCCATAGGCAGAAAGATGAGTTCATATTTATCCTGTATATATATATGGTATGTATATGGTAGCAGAACTCAGACAACACACACTAACCTGCAGGAAGTGAACCTGTAGGAACTATTTTCAAGCATTCCGCCAACGGTAACCAACAGCACAATCAACATAAAATTGAATCCTAAGAGTCTACTTACGAAAATGCAGTACAGTCTCTGGCAAGTCACTTAAGTTTAATCTAAACCTCAGTTACCATGTCTGTGAAATAATATTTCCCTCATCTCTCACGGCAGTAGATAGAAAATAAAGTACATGAAGTACAATAATGCAATGATTAGTACCTGGTGAACCTCAAAATAAACAATACCTCCTATCCTCATCAAGATACCTTAACAATTTGATTCTGAATATCAATCTAAGAATGCTTGCTTAAATAGTAAAATTACCAAGTTTAGGTTCCACATTAATATTTTTTAGCGATTTTGAAGCATGAATCCGAAAACATCTCACTACCTTCCTGCTCCTGGTCTATGGGAAGAAAAAAAAAAGAGAAAACTTTTCTGGTTATGTTTGATGATAGCTTTTGAATTTTCTCCTTCCCATGTCGGTTTAATAACTCAATTTATTTTTAGAATTCAAATTCAGTTTAAATCTTCACTGATACGTTAATTGGTACATATTATTTTACATTAAAATTTAACAAATATTAATAACAATGATTTTTCCTTCCTTGTTTATGAATAAACTATATTTAGAAATAAGAAAAGAAAGTTTATATACTGTATCTAGAACCTTGCTGCTGAATCTAAGAAATTAAATTTACCAAAGCTCTGTTACCCAGAGTAAGTCACAATGTTCTGATGGAGACTTAAAGACCCTATCTATCCATTATTCAAAGGTGCAAAGAAATCAATGATATAGAAGAAATATATGCTTTATGCATCATTCTTCATACAAAGAGGAGAAACAAAATGACAACCTGCAAAGATTCCTGAACCAGCTTCACTATGAAGAATGAACAAAATCAAATACGCTTATTTAAAACAGAAAAAAACTAGTGCTGTAATCTAAAGCAACTAAGCCAACCAACATCATCTCAGTTAAAAATACCGAAATTAGTTTTAATAATGCCTTTAATCATTATTAAGAGGGCTGGCCCTGACAACTACACAAAACAGACCACTCTCTTTAAATGCACATTTAGCAACTCTCATTGAATGTAGAACTCTTTATCCATAAAAAACATGGTATAATTTCAGTGAATTTGTGACTTCAAAACTCTTTCTTTTCCCACTATGTCATAAATGGGAAAAAACATCAGCCATTCTGGTAAGTAACCTTACATATATTATTTCATGTCTTCCTTAAATACATTAAGAAGAGATGACAGCAAGGTCACATACGTCATACATGGCAGAGTCTGCAGTGTCAGAATTCAGGTTAGCCCCGTTTCAAAGTACTGAGATTTTAGAATTCTAGCTTATCTCACTTTTATTTATTTGCTTTAATTTTTACTTAACTATAGTTGGTTTATAATACTGTGTCAGTTCAGGTATACGGCTTCACATCCTTCTCCATTATAGGCTATTACAAATTACTGAATACAGCTCCCTGTACTACACAATAAATCCCTGTTGTTTATCATATATATAGTGATGTGTGTATGTCAATCCCATACTCCTAATTCGTCCTTCCCCCTTCTGTTTCCCCTTTAGGAGTCACAAGTTGTTTCCTGCACCTATGAATCTGAGTCTGTGTTTTGTATTACTAAATAAGTTCATTTGTATCTTCTTCTTAGATTTCACATATAAGTGATATCACACAATACTTGTCTTCCTCTATCTGACTTTCTTCACTTAGTGTGATAATCTCTAAGTCCATCCATGTTGCTGGAAATGGCAGTATTTCATTCTTTCTTGGCTGAGTAATATTCCATTGTATACATGTACCACATCTTCTTTATCCATTCATCTATTGATAAGATATTTAGGTTGTTGCTTCCATGTCTACTGGGTCATCTTTTCTTTAAATAATACAAAACAGTTTACCATTTTTACACCATTTCCTGAGGTGATAATATCAAGGTAACTAAGATTCACAAAATGCTTTAAAGTAATATAATTCTAAAGTTAAAACAAGGACAAAAGGAAAGCATGAAAGCCAGATTTCCTTAGGCTGGGAAAATTTATAATTAAGAAATAAACCTAATGCATGATCACTATCAAGAAGAAAGTGCCTGCAGTATCCCAGGCCTGACTAGTTTTTCTCGTTGTATGTATGTGTGTACATGTTTTGTGTCTATTAAATAACCAAAACAGCTGTTTCAACTACAACTCTGTGAAACCCAAATGAACAAGTACAGACAAGTATATGAACAAATTCAGTTTTCTTAAGTCACAATCAGGAATGGCATGGTGAATTTGTAACTTTCCCTAGTCCTTGTTTTACCATGAAATACTGAATTAGCTAATAATAAAGATTTTAAAAAATATATTTCTTTAGCCTATATACCAATTATTCATACAGAAGTCAAAAACTAGCTTTAAATTTCAAGACTATGGCTTATACATGTATTTAAGAAAGACTTTTTCAAAGTTTATTAGAAAACTTTATATTTACCAAAATTTAACAATTTACAAATGATTATACTAAGGATTTACCCAAATGGTTACAAATGACAATAAAAATTAACACTGAAGCTTTCAACATTAGGATTTTATAATCTGATGTTATTCCAAGAATCCTTTTACTCAGATGATATAAAAGGCATTCATTATGAAGCAAACTCTAAATAAAAAACAAATTTATATACAAGGGCATATTTTGCTTTAATCATTAATTTAAAATATTTATCATCGCAATCCTTTAGTATAACTCAAATGTTAGAAACAAAATCATTTCAAAAATTTACACCTGTATTGCTTTATTTTACAACCCAAAATATTATGTTCAACTATTCAGTACACAAGCACAGATCAAGATTCTTTTAGAGGTGCTCACTGCGAGTGTCTTGCCTAAGTCTCCTTAGATAGGTAAACACTAGAGACCTACCTTGTGCTGTTCAATGGCATCTATCCACTGCTGTCTGTGATCTGGATCTTGAGCACGAAGATACCAAACACTATCATTTACACTAATATCAAATCGGCATTCATCAAAATCATGAGGCTGTGGAAGAAAAAGGGAGAAAAGGAAAAGCAAAGGTAATTATATTCTTAGAAGTGTTATACTCCACAGAAAAAACATGAACATACCCATTCTGCCCGGTGAGAGACTCTTGTTATTCTTTTTGTACTCAAATAACTTTTTGAAGATATTTCAGATAAAGAGCATAGCAAGCGTATAATTACCAAAAACCATGCTCATTCACTATTTCTACAAATGAACTGACACATGAACTACAGACATGTTTTTAAAAAGAGGTAAAATATTTTCCATCAAATGCTTTGAGTCAGTGTAAAGTAGTGGGAAAACATCTATTTCTGCTTTATTGACTATGTCAAAGCCTTTGACTGTGTGGATCACAATAAACTGTGGAAAATTCTGAAAGAGATGGGAATACCAGACCACCTGACCTGCCTCTTGAGAAACCTATATGCAGGTCAGGAAGCAACAGTTAGAACTGGACATGGAACAACAGACTGGTTCCAAATAGGAAAACGAGTACGTCTAGGCTGTATATTGTCACCCTGCTTATTTAACTTATATGCAGAGTACGTCATCAGAACTGCTGGGCTGGAAGAAGCACAAGCTGGAATCAAGACTGCCAGGAGAAATATCAATAACCTCAGATATGCAGATGACACTACCATTATGGCAAAAAGTGAAGAGGAGCTAAAAAGCCTCTTGATGAAAGTGAAAGTGGAGAGTGAAAAAGCTGGCTTAAAGCTCAACATTCAGATCATGGCATCTGGTCCCACCACTTCATGGGAAATGGGGAAACAGTGGAAACAGTGTCAGACTTTATTTGGGGGGGCTCCAAAATCACTGCAGATGGTGACTGCAGCCAGGAAATTAAAAGACGCTTACTCCTTGGAAGAAAAGTTATGACCAACCTAGACAGCATATTCAAAAGCAGAGACATTACTTTGCCAACAAAGGTCTGTCTAGTCAAGGCTATGGTTTTTCCTGTGGTCATGTATGGATGTGAGAGTTGGACTGTGAAGAAAGCTGAGCACCGAAGAATTGATGCTTTTGAACTGTGGTGTTGGAGAAGACTCTTGAGGGTCCCTTGGACTGCAAGGAGATCCAACCAGTCCATTCTGAAGGAGATCAGCCCTGGGATTTCCTTGGAAGGAATGATGCTAAAGCTGAAACTCCAGTACTTTGGCCACCTCATGCAAAGAGTTGACTCATTGGAAAAGACTCTGATGCTGGGAAAGATTGGGGGCAGGAGGAGAAGGGGATGACAGAGGATGAGATGGCTGGATGGCATCACTGACTCGATGGATGTGAGTTTGAGTGAACTCCGGGAGTTGGTGATGGACAGGGAGGCCTGGCGTGCTGCAATTCATGGGGTTGCAAAGAGTCGGACACGACTGAGCGACTGGACTGAACTGAACTGAAAGTAGTGGGAATATCACTGAAAGCACAATTTTAAAAAGGGCAAAAGTAAGTTTTACAAAAGACATTTACTGATATTTTTCTGCTTTCATTATTCAAAAGTAAATTCTCATCATCAATAGTCTTTCATTAAATTTGATAAGTAAGATATTTTTATATTCTATCAAAAAATAACATTAACATCCTTCGAAATATCTCAAATTAACTTCTAGGCTAAATTTTTTACATCTTTTAATAGCCAGGAGAGTCTCTAATGAAAAGCAAAAGTAAAATGAACACTACATCAGACCTATGTTAGAGGAAACTGCCTTCATCAAAATGTAAGCAATTAGTGCAAATGTAAAATATCTGGTTCAGTGTTTCACATTCTTCAAAACAATATATAAAATAAATATTTTATATACTTGTTTTTCTCTCAATGAATGAGTTCAAATATGACAGGATCATATCACAAATACAACCTCTTCTTCTACTGGATAAAGTACAATGTCCTCTTCTGTAAACTAGCTTGGCCTTGGAGGAAAGAGACTCCTCCCTGGTCTATATAGTAATAAACTTACTAGCTGAATGCAATCTACATACTGTGTTTATTCTCTCCCGCCTTTAACAGTATCAATCTTTTATCTCCTTATCAGTTTATTCAACAAAAACAATATAAGCTAATTCCACAATGTTCTTTAGCCTATGAAACAATTTCTCTTTTAATATTAAGACAACTAATTCATGGCTCTGACTGGCTTAAAGATAAAAGTTAAAGCTCTGAGTCACTATGTGCTGGGCATTGCAGTGAGGACTATAGAGGGAGGGAGTGCATGCTGGAGAGAAGAGACAGGAAGCGACAAGACAGTGCACACCCTGCTTCAGTCACTATGAATACAGAAATATGCAAAAGACAACTTTAACACTCAAAAATATGACTGTAAACTAACTGAAAGCTACATATTCATAAATCTTAAGAATGAAGTCCAGTCATTAAGAAAAGCTTCTTGGAGGAAGGAAAGCATATGTACTATCTGAAAAACTAAGTAAATAATTTATCTGATCAGTCTACTGTTCTAAATAGCCCAGAGGTTTTTAAACTTTTACTTTGAGATATAATCATTATTATATTTCTAGTGACTATTCTTAAAAAGGATTTATATTTCATATTGTGTTCAATATTTTCATTAAAGCTTTAGAAAATAAAAAGGTAATATATATATATATATACAGTCATTGCTTATTTTTTGCTGGGGACTGTTTCAAGGACTCCTTTGGACACCAAAATTTCAGATGCCTAAGTCCCACACATAAAACAGCTCAGTACAACCAGCTCTCCTTATCTGCAGACCCTGAGTTAGTGGATATGGAGGGTCACCTATTGTTCAAAATTTACTAGTTTCCCCAGCCAATTCTTTTTCCAGCTTTCACATCTTCAAAATTTCCTTATAATCTTCCAAAGAGTCCCACGCCACATTTTAAATATTCCTAAAAACAGAAACTTGCCATTAAGCTTTCTCTGGATGTGAGTGACTTAATAAAACCTGAAATCAACGTAAGTAAACTTTGCCAAATTACTAAATCTGTTAAGTATATCAACTATGTTTTCTTTTCCCTATGTTTCAAAGTTTCAATATATGGAGAACTTTAAGCTTTTAATAGATAAAAATGTTATACACAGGAATGGAATAAAATGATATTCTGCAAATCTAGAATTAAAGAATTTGAAAACTTCATTGAATGTCACATTTATATGAGATGCAGTATCTCAATATCTGCTCAAAGAGATGGAGCTGACAGGAAGTGTACACAAAGTAGCCATTTCTACCATCAGCAGTCTGAGGGATAGGTGACACAGAAGGGGGTCTACTAATTTTCAGGTGGCAGTATATAAACGACACAGAAGCTTTGAATCCCTAAAAAGTCAAGATGTGCAGGAAGCGGCTAAAGAAATGACAGATTTGTTAAGAGGTGTTTAGGAGGGTAAATCAAAGTCTAGACAAAAAGTTTACACCATGTCTCAACACACACACACTCAAACACATAATACAACAGTCTCCCTTTATCTAAGAGAAATACATCCCAAGACCCCCAGTGGATGCCTGAAACTGTAGGTAGTACCAAATCCTACAGAGAGAACTGGCCTGTGAACAACAACAGGATTAGGGGTCTGGTGCTGCAGAAAGCCTGAGTGTCTTAAAGTCATTCCTCTGCATCTGGGGTCACCATCCTCGAATTCAACCATTCCTGGATTGGGCAGTACTGTAGGTATTATACACTACTGAAAAATCCTGAGTGTAAGTGAGTGTGTGGGGTTCAAACCTGTGTTGTTCAAGGGTCAACCACCCTATGTGTTTTCCTATACAGGTAATTAAGGAGCAGGTAGTATACACAGCATGGATATGGACAAAGGAACAAGCCATGGCCCACCAGGGACAGAGCAGCCTGCATGACATTTCATTATGCTGCTCAAAACAATGTGCCATTTAAAATTTATCAACTGTTTATTTCTGCAATTTTCCACTTAATACTTTCAGATCTTAAAGGTAACTAAAATTGCAGAAATCAAAACTGCTGGTGGGGTGGAAGGAACCACTGTGAATAGTTAGACTTTAATTCAAAGAAAACTAATCTTATCTTTACTTAGAATTTCATTGTGGATATTTTATTCATCATGCTGCTGCTGCTGCTGCTGCTAAGTCGCTTCAGTCGTGTCCGACTCCATGCGACCCCATAGATGGCAGCCCACCAGGCTCCCCCGTCCCTGGGATTCTCCAGGCAAGAACACTGGAGTGGGCTGCCATTTCCTTCTCCAATGCAGGAAAGTGAAAAGTGAAAGTGAAGTCATGGATTACTCTAAAAAAAACACATCAAAATACAATTTATCTTGATTACTGAGTTTTTTGATGCTATCTTAAATTTTACAACTTAAGTTAGTCCCTCATTGGTCTTATCCTAGTTGTAGCCCTGACAGATGATTAGAAGAAAACCAATAAGGGATAAAGAACAAAATTAGATGAAAAAATACAAGAGGTGGTAGATGTAAGAGATGACATGAGCTACCTTCAGAAAAAAATAACTAAAAAATCTAAAGAAGAGATAAAGCAGCAAGCAATGAAAAGTAAGCTGAAAGAGCTAAGAAAAAAGAAATGAGTTGAAACCACATCAGAGGCAGCAATAAAAAGCAAATAAGTCTGTTTTCTAAACAGACTTGAGAAAAATACAAAGTGAAAGAAATATAATGAGTGAACAAAGGAGGTTAAGCAAATGATTTAACTGGTGTTTTAAAAGAGGAAAACGCAACAAATGTAACAAAAAAGTCAAAGACTCTATCTTTTCTTATTTTAATCTTTTGGCCCCACCAGGCAGGCATGTGGGATCTCTGGCCCTAAGGATCTTAGTTTTCTGACCAGGGATCAAACCTGCATCCTCCTGCATTGGCAGCACAGAGTCTTGACCACTGAACCACTAGGGAAGTCCCGATACTATATTTAAATGAAATGTTCAAATCACAGATCCAAAAGACATATTATACCCAGGAAAAATGGTCGCAGGAAATAAACTCAATCTGAAGGCTTATTTTGTGAAATCAATTTAAGAAAGAAGAAACAACGATTCTCAAGCTTTTTCCATTGTCACCCCTACTCCAAGAAAAAACAAATTCTCCTTAGTGAGAGAGATCAAACAGTAAGAACTAAGACTTTGTCCAGTTCATTTTTCCTGGAGGCCACATTAGATATTGTAAATACCTAAGATTATTTCACTTTCCCAAGAACCAAGTATAGGGGCCCACTGAGAATGAGAACGCACATGCTAGGGAAGAAAGCCAACAACATAAAGGAAAACGTAGATGGGCCTTATCCTTTACCACGTCAGCATTCACTGTCAACAACAACAGATACACCAAAGGGCGAAATGGGATTTGTATCTACTCTTGGTCTGCCTTATTTGTTCTTAGGGCTGCTGTAACAAAAAAAACCCAGCATATACTGGGTAGCTTTTTAAAAAAATTTTTTTATTATTATTTTTTTGTTTACTTTACAATATTGTATTGGTTTTGCCATACATCAACATGTCTCCGCCACAGAAAAACACCAGTATAGTATACTAATGCATATATATGGAATTTAGAAAGATGGTAACGACAACCCTATATGCTAGACAGTAAAAGAGACACAGATGTATAGAACAGTCTTTTGGACTCTGTGGGAGAGGGAGGGGGGATGATTTGGGAGAATGGCATTAAAAATGTATAATATCATATAAGAAACGAATCGCCAGTACAGGTTCAATGGGTAGCTTTTTTGATTGTTTTATTAGTGAAGTTTTACAATCTACCTATGTGGCGTGTGCTGCATGCTCAGTCACTAAGTCGCGTTTGACTCTTTGCGACCCAATGGACTGCAGCCTGCCAAGTTCCTCTGTCAACACTGGACAGGGTTGCCATTTTCCTCCTCCAGGGGATCTTCCCAACCTAGGGGTGGAACCCATGTCTCCTGCACTGGCAGGCAGATTCTTTACCTCTGAGCCCTGGAAGCCCCCGAGGTAGCTTTAACAACAGAAATTTCTCTCAGTTCTGGAGGTGTGAGCACGGGAGGGCGCTCAGGGAGGGCCTTCTTTCCGGTTTGCTGATGGCTGCCGTCTAGGTATGTCCTCATGTGGAGGACAGAGCGCGCTCGGGTTTCTTCATCCTCTCATAAGGGTGCCAGTGTCACCATGGGGGCTGTGCTCACATGACCTCAACTAAATCCAAATTCCTCCCAAAGGCCCCACTTCCAAATTACCATCACAGTGAGAATTAAGGCTTTAACACATGCCACAGCATCCATTATCTATCAAAATACCCTTACAAGAAAAGAGGCATATATCCACAAAGAAAAAGAAGGAAAACAGCTGCCAACAAAATTTAAAGCTGGAATGTGATAACTGACATTAACAGGCCTGAATATGCTGAAAAGTAAATATATACAAGGGAAAAGACAAAAAAAGCCAATTTGTTTTGGAGGCATCAAGTAGCACTAAAGGTAAAGGCATGGGGAGAGCTGAAAACAAAACTAATCAAGAGTCATTAAAAAGTGGAACCAGACCCCTGGAACCTCATTTGCCTATCCCACTGTGCAGTAACATTAGAGGCCCCACCTCTCAGAGAGTTGGTACCAGACAGGTGTAGGAAGAAGGGACATTCCTATAAACGAGGAAAGGTGAAAAAAGCAGATAAGGGAAAGTGTTCATATTAAAGGATTCTTTCCCTCACTTGATTCCCAGAAGGCTCGTACCCATACTTGTTCCTTCTATCTCCTTCTGCCTGTAAGGAAGATTCATCTGCAAGAAAACTAAGTAATCCGAGAGAAAAGACATATAGTAATGATACTTAGGGGTTTCATAACTGGACACTAAATCAGTATGAAAGTTCTAAACCACAAAGATATAGAAAAATTACCTTTCAGAACTGGAAGATATGCTTTATCCAAAATGAAGAAGTTGGAGAAGGAAATGGCAACCCACTCCAGAACTCTTGCCTGGATAATCCCATGGATGGAGGAGCCTGGTAGGCTACAATCCATGGGGTCACAAAGTGTCGGAAATGACTGACTGACTTCACTTTCACTTCATAAGTTTGTATAGTTTAAGTTCTTATTTCTCTAACTTTGGTAATAAGAATTAAAAGCATTACAAATGCAGTAAATTATATTAGGAATTTTAAAATTCACCCTTGTAAGTAAATAAAAAGGAATATAGGCTAGACTTGTTGACAATGCCTTTTCATACATTTGTCTTTTGCTACTTGACCATAGCATTTTTGATATGCAAATATATTAAGGAAATTTACTTTTCAGCAACTATTTCCCTTTAATTTAGCTTTATTATTTTAAACAAAGATGTGTTTTAATACCATAGTTTTTCTTTTGAAATTTAGCAATAAAGTTTTATAAGATTATGGTCCTATTTTATACATCATATCCTGAATAACCAAATACCTATGAATAATATCTAGTCTAATACTCTATGAGAGCTTTATTGTTTACTTTCACTGGGTTTTTGTCTATAATACATGTATAATATCAAATAATATACTATAACAATTAAATCTTGCAGAAAATTGGTGATTTCTTGAAATAATTATAATAACAATATTAAATATTTTTAAATTGATAGAAATTACATAAAATATATAAGGAAAGAATGCTAATATTTCAAATATAAAAATTATGACATTTTTAATGAAGTGGTTTACTATATTTATTTATGTTGTTATTTCTTAACAAATTCTTTTTCTTTGTTTATTATGGTCAATTGTACTCATCTATGTTTTCTAGTTACTTTTATTGGAATGTTTGTGTGCATGCATCCTAAGTCCCTTCAGTCATGTTTGACTCTGTTAGATCCTCTGGACAATAACTTGTCAGGCTCTTCTGTCCATGGGAGTGTCTAGGCAAGAATTCTCAAGTGGGTTGCCATGCCTTCCTCCACAGAATCTTCCCCACCCAGGGAACAAACCCAGACTCTTATGTCTCCTGTACTGGTAGGCAGGTTCTTTACCACTGGCACCACCTGGGGGATTATTTTGATCACTTTTATTTATACTTACAAATGTTTTTCATCAAAATTGGCTTATTATATAATTTTTTACAGTAATGACTTTCTATTAAAACTATTTTCACCAGGAAAAAAAAAACAAAAAAAAAAATGAAGAAGTAACCAAGAGAAGTAAGAAGCAATGGAGATCCAGGAAAAGAAGCAGCAAAGGGACTTCCCAGGAAGACATTAAGGAAAATGCCCACAGCAGAGTTATGTAGAAGATGGAAAAGTCTAGATTACAACAGTATGACAGGATGATTTAGAAGGAATTTCTCTAGTGGGAGGAAAAGTAGAATAAAAAGATTAACTAAAAAAGTTAAACTCAGTGGAGAGGGTGTAGGAAGATTTCCCTAGAAATTCAAAGAAAGCCAACCAAATTTTAATGAAGTTTATTGACATATAATTAATATATAATAAACTATCCATTTAAAGTGTACAATTCAATGGTATTTTCACTTGTATATAACCCATGAAATCAATACCATATCAGGACGGAAATGTTTTCATTTCTGTAGCCCCCAAAGGACTTATCCTGCCTGCAGAACATCTATTCCTCTGTCACCAGCTTCCAGAAACCAAGGATCTTCTTCCTTTCACTGTATATTGGTGTTCACTTTTTCTAAATTTATATAAATGTAATCATATAGTAAACACTGTTTTTAGTATAACTATCTTGAGATTTACTCATACTGCTGTGTCTTATTGATAACTTATTCTTCCTATTGCTGAGAAGAGTTTAATAATGCTGGATATAACATATTTTACTTATTCATACCTGCGGTTGGTCAAAAAGTTCATGTCTTGTAAGGATACAAATTTTACTTCTTTTGACTTAGAAATGGGCTGACTGACTCATAAAACAGATAAACAGTCAACTTTAAAGAACTGACGAAAGTAGCTGCAGCCATTTTACATTCTCACTGGCAGTCTCATCACATCTACTTACTCCACATCCCTGCTTGATTTACGTATAGGATTCTATTCTGTTCCCCTGATCTGTAATGTCTATTCTTACTCCAATAACAGTATTTTAATTACTGTTGCTTAACAGCAAATCTTGAAATCATGTAGTATTATGTCCTCAAACTAAACTCTTCTTTTAAAAACCTGCTTTGGCTAGTCTAGGTAGTTTGCATTAGAAATTGTAGTAACAAGGGCATTAATATCTTAGATTTTTTATAGATTATTATGTTAAGATGTGATACTGTAACAATGCTGAGCCTTCTAATATATGGACATAATATCTCTCCATTTAGGTCTTCTTTATCTTGACAATCTCACACAGTTTGCAGGTAACAGTGTCCAAAGTACAGTATACAATGTTAGACTGATTCCTGAAGTAATTTTTTTATGCTACTGTGTATGGAATTGTTTTAAAAATTCAAGTAGTGTTTACTAAGAGTTCGCACACCACAAATGGAAAGATCCTGTGTGCCTCAATGAAAATCAAAGATCCTACATGCCACAACCAAGATGCAGCACAGCCAAATAAATATTTTTAAAAAGTCAGTTTGCTTAGTGTATATGATAGTACATTTTTTAACTGTATATTAACCTTATATTCTACAGGGTTCCCTTGTGGCTCAGCTGGTAAAGAACCCACCTGCAATGCAGAAGACCTGGGTTCGATCCCTGGGTTGAGACGATCTCCTAGAGAAGGGAAAGGCTACCCACTCCAGTATTGTGGCCTGGAGAATTCCACGACTGTCCATGGGGTCACAAAGAGTCGGATACAACTAAGCAAGTTTCACTTATATTCTACAATCTTGCAAAATTTACTTAGTAGTTCTCAAAACTGTTTACCTAATAAATTTGAAGGAATAAAGAACAACGTCGAGTTTCCCTGATAGCTCAGTTGGTAAAGAATCCACCTGCAATGCAGGAGACTCCGATTCGATTCCTGGGTAGGGAAGATCCCCTGGAGAAGGGATAGGCTACCAGTATTCTTGGGCTTCCCTTGTGTCTCAGATGGTAAAGAATCCACCTGCAATGAGGGAGATGTGGGTTTGATCCCTGGGTTGGGAAGATCCCCTGGAGAAGGGAAAGGCTACCCACTTCAGTACTCTGACCTGGAGAATTCCAAAGACTGTATAGTTCATGGGTCGCAAAGAGTCAGATACGACTGAGCGACATTCATTTTCACTTTCAGAGAACGATGTCACCTGCAAACAGCTTTACTTTAGCCTCTCTGATATTTATGTCTTTTTATATTTTTTTTCCCTTGCCTTACTGAAATGACCAGGATGTCCAGAACAATGTTAAACAGAAGTGGTAAGGGCAGATATCTTTGGCCTATACCTAATTTTAGGGGAAAGGCATAGTATTTCACCATTAAGCTTGATGTCAGTTGTGTGTTTTTGTGGATGCTTTCATTCAGTTCAGTTCAGTTCAGTCACTCAGTCGTGTCTGACTTTTTGCGACCCCATGAATCACAGCACGCCAGGCCTCCCTGTCCATCACCAACTCCTGGAGTTCACTCAGACTCACGTCCATCGAGTCAGTGATGCCATCCAGCCATCTCATCCTCTGTCATCCCCTTCTCCTGCCCCCAATCCCTCCCAGCATCAGAGTCTTTTCCAATGAGTCAACTCTTCGCATGAGGTGGCCAAAGTACTGGAGTTTCAGCTTTAGCATTATTCCTTCCAAGGAAATCCCAGGGCTAATCACTGATTGGATCTCCTTGCAGTCTAAGAGACTCTCACGAGTCTTCTCCAACACCACAGTTCAAAAGCATCAATTCTTGGGTGCTCAGCTTTCTTCACAGTCCAACTCTCACATCCATACATGACCACAGGAAAAACCATAGCCTTGACTAGACGGACCTTTGTTGGCAAAGTAATGTCTCTGCTTTTCAATATGCTATCTAGGTTGGTCATAACTTTCCTTCCAAGGAGTAAGCATCTTTTAATTTCATGGCTGCATTAGGTTGATGTTATTTCTAGTTCTCTAAGAATTTTTATTTTCAATACTAAGTAGTATTGAATTTTGTCAAACACTTCTTTTTTACTTGTCTGCCTTTACTGAAATTTGTTACAAATTTTTCTCTTTCATTTGTTAATACAGTGAATTAAAATGACTGATTTAATAAAATTATATTAACCTTGCATTTCTGGGATAAACAACACTTAGTCCTTTTTATATACTATTGGACTTGATTTGCTAATATTCTGCAAAGGAATACAGTGTTTATGTCTACCAGAGATACCAAACTGTAATTTTATATTCTTGCAATTTGTCTGATAGGCCTAGGTGTCATGGTTATACTGCCCACATAATGTGTGTTGTAAAGAGTCTGTGTAAGATTCCGATTATTTCATTGAATGTATGAAAGAATATGGTGGTGAAATCCTATGGGTGTGTTTTCTTGGTTAGGCAGGAATTTAAAAATTCAATGTTTTAGACATTGCTTTATTTACATTTTTAGTATCTTAAAAGCAGTAAGAGGGGAAAATATAACCCTGTGCTGTGCTTAGTCTCTCGGTTGTGTCTGACTCTGCAATCCCGTGGACTGTAGCCCACCAGGCTCCCCTGTCCATGGGGACTCTCCAGGCAAGAATACTGGAGTGGGCTGCCATGCCCTTCTCCAGGAAATATAACCTTATTATTTACCCATATATTTATTTTCTCTATGCTCTTCATTAGTGCCTAAAGATCTGACTTTGCCTCTGGTGTATTTCCCTTAAGCAAGAAAAACTTCCTTTAGCATTTCTTGTTAAGGCAGGCCCATCCACAAGTTCTCTTAATTTTCCTTCATCTGAAAACATCTTTATTTCATTTTTGAAGGATAATTTTCATTGAATACAGAGTTCTGAATGGAAAGTTTTTTGTCTTTGAGCCTCTACGGTTTCTAATGAGAAGTGTATGGTAACTTGAATCACTGTCCCCCAATATGTATGGTATTTCTCTATGGCTACTTGCAGCATTTTTTTACCTTTGGTTTTTACAGTTTGACTATGATTACTATGATTATCCTGTTATGTGTCTGTTAAGTTTGGGGAATCTGTAAATTTATATTTTTCACCAAATTTGCTAAGATTTTACTGTAATTTCTTCAGTTTTTTTTTTTTTTTACCCTTTTTCCTCTCCTGAGACTTCTAAAGGCCATTTAATTAGAAATTGCCTCAGAGATCCCTGACATTCTGTTCATTTAAAAACAAACACAAAATCCTAAACATCTGTTATTAAGAATGACTTCTTTTGCTCTAAATTCAAAATCTTGATTTTTTGTCATCTTCATCTGCTACAAATCCTATGCAGTAATGTTTTTCATTTCAGATGGCATTCCTTTCAGTCCTATTGGTTCTTTTATACGTATTCTTTGTCTCTTCTGAAACTACCTTTTATTCATTATAAGCGTATTTTCTTTTACCTAAAAAAATTATAAATAATTATAATTTACCTCAAATTATTATAAAAAAAATTTTACTTTAAAACCTTTGTCAGATAATTCCAATATCTTTAACTTTGCATTTATTCATGTCTTTGCCCTTGAGAATGTATTTCAATTTCCTGGCTCTTTGTATGTTGAGGGAGTTTATCTTGGACATTTCGAATGTTAGGTTGTGAACTCTGGATTCTATCGTATTATTCTGAAAAATACTATTCTGTTTCAGTGGGCAAAAATTTTTGCAGGCCAATTCTTTTGTGTGTTTAATGGGCAGCATCTAGGACCTTAGTTCAGAAGGTTTTGGTCTGGCCTATACATACACTGCTGAGGATCAGGTACAAATCTGCGCAGAGAGTTAAACTCAGAATTTGGGGTTCTTCTTCTCTGGCCCTTTTTTTTTTTTTTTTTCTGGATTATTCATTAACTGGGCCCCTTCTGGTTCTTACAGCTAAAAAGATGGCAGTTTTCTTTAAAGGAGTTTTAGCATCCCCAAGTCTCTGCCACAGTAGCAGTGACTCAGGTAGCAGCCCAGCCTGCTTTCCACCTGTCTCATGCAGCATGGCTCAGGAGTCAGCCAGAGACTTGGGGAGAGTTCATACACACAATTTTGAGTTCCCCTTCTTTGGCTTCTCATTTGCAGGATTCCCTCATTCTCCAGCAGCCCCAGATAGCAATAAAGAAGGCAGAAAAAACTTGTGCTTTTGTCTACTGCTCCCCATTAGTATCTATCCAGCAGAGATTGTTAGCCCTGGCAATGGCAGTCAGCTCCAGGTTCCATATTCATTTAGAATTCCCTGAACCAGACTCACTGAAGTATAAGGGGTGGGGGAGGACAGGCTAATAAGCACCATTCTTATTTGTGCCACAGAACTACAGAAAGAATAAAAGAATGAGAATCAGTAATTTGAAGCTACAAACAGACTGATTAAAAGAAACAATTAGTCTGCCTAGACAACAGCTCTAAAAATAGCCAAACTACCACTCCAGCAGAAGATTAGAGGTTTTCTATTTGGGTATGTTGAACTAAGGGAACCCCTAAACTAATAGCTATCAAGGAAGGCTGAAGAAAGGGTTCAATATTTAAAAGAGGAAGACAAAGTCTACAGTGAGTAATAAGACCCCACTCCCACCACAAGATTCCACCTCCCAAAGCAGTCAAGGAGTACGTCAAGGCTGTATATGTCACCCTGTTTATTTAACTTCTACGCAGAGTACATCATGAGAAATATTGGACTGGATGAAGCACAAGCTGGAGTCAAGATTGCCAGGAGAAATATCAATAACCTCAAATATGCAGCTGACACCATCCTTATGGCAGAAAGTGAAGAACTAAAGAGCCTCTTAATGAAAGTGAAAGAGGATAGTGAAAAAGTTGGCTTAAAACTCAGCATTCAGAAAATTAAGATCATGGCATCTGGTCCCATCACTTCATTGCAAATAGATAGGGAAACAGTGGAAACAGTGACAGACTTTATTTTGGGGGGCTCCAAAATCACTGCAGATGGTGAATGCAGCCATGAAATTAAAAGACACTTGCTCCTTGGAAGAAAAGTTATAATCAATCTGCTGCTGCTGCTGCTGCTGCTAAGTTGCTTCAGTAGTGTCCAACTCTGTGCGACCCCATAGATGGCAGCCCAACAGGCTCCCCCATCCCTGGGATTCTCCAGGCAAGAACCATGGAGTGGGTTGCCATTTCCTTCTCCAATGCATGAAAGTGAAAAGTGAAAGTGAAAGTGGGGTGGCAAAGAGTCAGACACGACTGAGCAGCCCACCAGGCTCCTCCATCCATGGGATTTTCCAGGCAAGACCGCTTATTAAAAAGCAGAGACATTACTTTGCCAATAAAGGTCCATCTAGTCAAAGCTATGGTTTTTCCAGTAGTCATGTATGCATGTGAGAGTTGGACTATAAAGAAAGCTGAGCACCAAAGAATTGATGCTTCTGAACTGTGGTGTTGGAGAAGACTCTTGGACTGTAAGCAGAGCCAATCAGTCCATCCTAAAGAAAATCAGTCCTGAATATTCATTGGAAGGACTGATGCTGAAACTCCAATACTTTGGCCACCTGATGTGAAGAATTGACTCATTTGAAAAGACTGATGCTGGGAAAGATTGAAGGCAGGAGGAGAAGGGGATGACAGAGGATGAGATGGCTGGATGGCATCACTGACTCAATGGACATGAGTCTGAGTAAACTCCTGGAGTTGGTGATGGACAGGGAGGCCTGGCATGCTGCGATTCATGGGGTCACAAAGAGTCGGACACGACGGAGCAACTGAACTGAAGTGAAAGCAATCAAGGCTCCTAGAGATATGGGTGATTCCTGGGCTAGAATAGGTAAGGTACACAATGAACTTAGAAAATCTTGAGCCTAAAAGTAAGGGGGTACTTTTTAGCGGTGGGGAGGTGGTCCTGGGGGAGAATGTCAAAAGGACCAAAGAAACAGCTCTCAAAGGACTTCAGTTAACCAAATCAAGGGCAATTAGATCATCAAAATACATTAAGTACAATAGTGGATTATAGTTCACTGAATAATTCAGGAATGTTTGAGTCCATTCTGTTAACAAATGGAACAAAAACAGAGGGCTTTTAAAGGACAAAAAAGAAGAATGTTGACATAAATGTGAAAAGGGTTCACAGAACTGGAAAATCTCCATTTTGCAATCATTACAGAAATCACTGGGTGAGACAGGCATCATAAAAGACTATTAAATCAAAAAGGGGGAAAAGTCTGATGAAGAATAGGATTTTTATACATGGTCTTAAACATCTTCCCAGAGAGCTAACATTTTAAGTTCAAGGAGAAGAACAGTCACTACAAGCAG
This sequence comes from Bubalus kerabau, assembly GCF_029407905.1. Lineage (NCBI taxonomy): Eukaryota > Metazoa > Chordata > Mammalia > Artiodactyla > Bovidae > Bubalus > Bubalus kerabau. The sequence goes on from NC_073633.1 coordinate 11,220,255, forward strand.
GAAAACTGGACAATCCCTTGACTGGATGATTGAAATTAACATACATCACATGAGATGCAGACAGAAACATGTGCCTCTGATGTGGTATCATGAGAAGGATATCATATCATTTGGTAGTTATTTTACCAAGGATGAACAACCTGAGTCTAATCATGAAAAACTGCAGGACAAACTCTGAATGAATAAAATTCTATGAAATAACTAGTCTATATTTTTTAAAAACATGAATGTTATGCCAGGCAAAGAACGGCTAAGGAACTGCTCCAGATTAAAAGAAACCAAGAGACATGAAAATTAAATGCAATATATACTCTGAACTGGATTCTGACTGGAAGGAAAAAATATGCTATAAAGGAAACTGCTGGACTAAGTGATAAATGTAGACAGTAGATTAGAAAAAGGTATTACATGAAACTTCTTGTATTTTTGATAGCCAAATTACATACTTAGTAAGAGAGTATCTTTTGGAAATTATACACTAAAGTATGCATGATGTATACTATGTATTCTCAAATGACCAAGAAAAAAAAAGTGTGTGTGTGTGTGTGTGTGTGTAGAGGGAAAGAATGGTGAAAGAAATAATGTTAAAATACTGTTGATCGCTTATTAAGAAAATGAAGATCATGGCATCTGGTCCCATCACTTCATGGGAAATAGACGGGGAAACAGTGTCAGAGTTTATTTTTTGGGGCTCCAAAATCACTGCAGATGGTGACTGCAGCCATGACATTAAAAGATGCTTGCTCCTTGGAAGAAAAGTTATGACCAACCTAGCCTAGATAACATATTGAAAAGCAGAGACATTACTTTGCCAACAAAGGTCCATCTAGTCAAGGCTATGGTTTTTCCAGTGGTCATGTATGGATGTGAGAGTTAGACTGTGAAGAAAGCTGAGCACCGAAGAATTGATGCTTTTGAACTGTGGTGTTGGAGAAGACTCTTGAGAGTCCCTTGGACTGCAAGGAGATCCAGCCAGTCCATTCTAAAGGAGATCAGCCCTGGGATTTTCTTGGAAGGAATGACGCTGAAGCTGAAACTGCAGTACTTTGGCCACCTCATGCAAAGAGTTGACTCATTGGAAAAGACTCTGATGCTGGGAGGGACTGGGGGCAGGAGGAGAAGGGGACGACAGAGGATGAGATGGCTGGACGGCATCACCGACTTGATGGACGTGAGTTTGAGTGAACTCCGGGAGTTGGTGATGGACAGGGAGGCCTGGCGTGCTGTGATTCATGGGGTCGCAAAGAGTTGGACACGACTGTGCGACTGAACTAAACTGATTGCTTATTGGCCTTTTGGCTAAGACTAAGAGTAAAATGCTGGTGAATCTAGGTGTTCTTGGGAGTTATCTACATTACTCTGACAACTTTTCTGTATTAAGTTATTTTAAAATAAAAAGTTAAAAATGATACATTAAAAGATACCAGTAATAAACTCTATGCTTTCTCTACTGTCAACAGTTCCCTGTGAGAGTCAGTTGCTCAATCTCTCCTTGTATCTCATTGTCAAGGGGAGCCAATGTCATCAAACATTTGAGAAAACTTTTAACATTAAAATCAAAGACTAAACACACCAGGGGCAGGGCGGGGCAGGGGTGGGGAGGGGTGGATTAGGGGGAAGAATTCTGAAGAAATCAATGATCTAAGGACCAAAAGATAAATTTATACACACATACACACGGTGTGATTCATGCACACACAAACATACACAAAACTTGTAACTCCAAACAGGCCCTCTTCCTTGACATGTTGACTTTGAGTTAATTGCCTCCTCCATCTTCTCTTGAACGCCTAAGAGGCACCTCAATATATCCAAAACTGATTAGCTGATTTACCTCCCAAATGTCTCCTCTTGCAGGCTTCCTTTCATATTTCTGTAAAAGGTAACTATGGGTTGCTTAGACCTGAAATCATCTGACTCCTCATGTTCCTCACACCTCACAAGGAATCCATCAACAAATCTGCAAATTTTATCAGCTCTACCTTCAGAATAATCTGGAATCCAACCATTTCTCATAATCTTCACCAACACAACTCTGGTCCAAGCCACCATTTCTCATCTGCATTACTTGCAAGAGCCTCCTACGGCTGCCTGATTTTATTTTCCTGCTTCCATTCCTGCCTCCGACAGTTTATTCTTAACACAGCAGCCAAAAGTGATCCTGTTACAAGGATCAAATCACTCCACTGTTCAAGCCTCCAATAACTTCCCAGCTCACTCAGCATGAAAGCCAGAGTACTTATAACGACTCACAGTCAGGCTCCACATGGTCAGGTCCCACAACCTCCTGCCTTCTTTGTCTACTCCACTCCAGCCATACAGGCCTCCTTACAATTGCTTCAAGTGGTCCAGGAGGGTCTTCACAAATGCTATTCCTTTCCCAGTCACCTCTCCCCTTACTCCTTTTCCTCTTTGAAATTTCTTTTCAAATACTCCATTTCACTTATTACAAAAATTACCCCCTTTATCTCTAAAATATGGACAAATCTTACAATTTGATATCAACTAAAACTGGCAATGTGGCATATAAAATAATGGCTTATTGTAAATTTAGTGGCATCAAACTCATTAAAATACCAGTAATACTTTGCCAGGGAAACCTTCCCAGATTACCAAAACAAAACTTTCTTAACAAATATGTGTTAGTGTAAGAGAGCAGATTCGAGAACAGATTCCCAGACAAGGTCACTCTGATTAACTTCAAGGCCCCTAGCTGCAAACTATCTTCCCCCCAATTTTTTGTTTTTGTTCCCCCCAATTGTAAGGAGGCCTGTATGGCTGGAGTGGAGTAGACAAAGAAGGCAGGAGGTTGTGGGACCTGACCATGTGGAGCCTGACTGTGAGTTGTTATAAGTACTTTGGCTTTCATACTGAGTGAGCTGGGAAGTTATTGGAGGCTTGAGCAGAGGAGTGATTTGATCATTGTAACAGAATCACTTTTGTAAACCTAATTTGCAAATCTTCAGAAAAATATACAGGAAGATAAAATTATAAGTATTCATTATTCAACTTTTTTCTTTTAACATATTGATGTAATATACCCTCTGGGTTGTTTGTCTCTTATTTTTACCTCAATTTTGATAATTTCTGAATAAACAAAACGGTTTCAATTTCTATCCTCAAATAAAGGGCTCACCATGATCCATGCAGCCTCAATTTTTTCATTTTTAATATGCTTTGACATGAGTGCTGTCCAATACAGTAGTCACTAGCCAGGTGTGACTGATTTGAACCGAGATGTGCTAGAAGTGTAAAATATCAATACACTCTGCATTTTGAAGACTTGGCATGAAACATCTTAGTAATAATATTTTATGACTATAAATCAGGATAATATTTTAATACATAAAGTTAAATAAAATATAATAAATTAATCCTTTGTAACTAGAAAACTTTTAATTACATATATGTGATTTGCCAGGTGGCACTAGTGGTAAAGGACCTGCCTGCCGACGCGGGAGACGTAAGAGACGTGGGTTCGATCCTTGTATCAGGAAGATTCCCTGGAGGAGAGCATAGCAACCCACTCCAGTATTCTCGCCTGGAAAATCCCCATGGAAGAGCCTGGTGGGCTACAGTCCATAGGGTCTCAAAGAGTCCAATACAACTGAAGCGACGTAGCACACAGCGCGTGTGGCTTGCACTTGGGACTCACATTATATTTCTATAAGACAAACATGATGTAAAGCATTCATTTATCTATCTATCCATGTAACCAACTAACAGATAAAATGGTTATGAGTACCTCTGATTTACCATGTACTAGGTCAAGGCACCCAGGATACAGTGATGAGGAAGAACAGACACAGTCCCTAACTGCAGAGCTCACATTAACCAAATCATAAGAACTGCAAAACTTCAACCACAACTACAGATAAGAAAGGTGTACTGCCATCCCCTTCCTCTCTTGCCCTCAATCTTTCACAGCATCAACTCTTCACATCAGGTGGCCAAAGTATTGGAGCTTCAGCATCAGTCTTTTCAACGAATATTCAGGTTGATTTTCTTCAATATTAACTGGCTTGATCTCCTTGCAGTCCAAGGGACTCTCAAAGAGTCTTCTCCAACACCACAGTTCAAAAGCATCAATTCTTTGGTGCTCAGCCTTCTTTATAATCCAACTATCACATCCATACATGACTACTAAAAAACAATAGCTTTGACTAGACAGACCTTTGTCAGAAAAGTAATGTCTCTGCTTTTTAATACACTGTCTAGGTTTGTCACAGCTTTTCTTCCAAGGAGCAAGAGTCTTTTTAATTTCATGTCTTCAGTGACCGTCTGCAGTGATTTTGGAGCCTGAGAAAATAAAACCTGTCATTTTTTCCCCATCTATTTACCATGAAGTGATGGCACAGGATGCCATCATTTTAGTTTTTTGAATGCTGAGTTTCAACCCAGCTTTTTCACTCTCCTCTTTCACCTTCATCAAGAGGCTCTTTAGTTCCTCTTCACTTTCTGCCATCTGTATATCTGAGGTTATCAATATTTCTCCTAGTAATCTTGATTCCAGCTTGAGATTCATCCAGCCCAGCATTTTGCATGATGCACTCTACATATAAGTTAAATAAGCAGGATGACAATATACAGCCTTGACATACTCCTTTACCAATTTGGAACCAATCCATTGTTTCATGTCTGGTTCTAACTGTTGCTTCTTGACTTGCATACAGATTTCTCGGGAGGCAGGTAAGGTGGTCTGGTATTCCTATCATTTGAAGAATATTCCACAGTGACTGTGGTATCCACACACTCTTAAGGCTTTAGCATAGTCAAAGCAGCATAATGCTGGACTTTATAACCAGAGCTTCTTACTCATTAGGTCTGAGGTAGGGCTTGAGAATTTGTATTTCCAACAAGTCCACAGCTGATACTGATACTACTGGCCTGGATATCATATTTTAGGTATAATGTCAATGCCCTCTGCTTATGTTCCTCTTATTTAATATTTCCTTGTTTTGAAGTGGCACATTTTCCAGAAGAAACGTCTGTGGAATGTTTTTTACTTATTATTATGAGAATTCTCAAACATATGCAAAAATAATGAATCCCCATGCCACTATTCAGCTTCAACAATTACCTCACAGTCATTTTCATTTCATCAACACCCTCCACCAATTCATGCCTGAATAAATGGATTATTCTGAAGAAAATTCAAAACATATCATTTCATCCATAGATATTTAATTACGTATCTCTAAAATAAAACATTTTTCAAAAACCACAAGAAGTAAATTTTTTAAGACCTTCATATTTTAAAATGCTTTTATCTGCCCTTATACTTCCTTAGTGGTTCAGCTAGATACAGAACTCTATGTTGAAAATATTTCTTCACAAGGCAAGTACGACCTTTTCTATTTTACCTACCAGGGTTGTTCTAGAAAAGCCCCCAGCTATTTTGAATCCCTGTCCTTTGCTGTGATCTCCCCACACCTGCCGCTGAACCATTCAGGATATTTTTTCTCCGAAGTGGTCTGACTCACCTCAAAATATGTCTTTCACGATTTTTTTGTTTGTTTTTCACCTATGGTGTTGGATCTTCATTGGCCCTTTCAGTGTGAGAATCCATGCTCTCAACTTCTGTAAATGTTTCTCATATTCTTGCATTGAAAGTTGTTTTCTTTTCTCTTTCTGAAGCTCCCACAGTTCACATAGCAAATCTCTTTCTTTAGTTTACCTTTTCTCCTATTTCCTATCCTTTTGCTTTTTGCTACTTGTTGGGAAATGTGTATAATTCTACCTTCCAATTCGTTTGATTTTTTTAAATCACTGACCATATTAATAATTTCTAAGAGCTCTTTTTTACCTTCTTCCTTTCTTATAGTATACTTTTTTGGATTAATGATTCCAAATACTCATCTTAGCTCTTTGAGAAAAGTAACAAATTTTCTTATTTTGTGGAATATTTGAGTAATCTATTGCCTGGTATTACGTTTACTCTCTTGATTTCATTTATACTGAAAACTTTCCTCACAGGCCTGGTAGTGTTGACTGTTCATTTCTAAAAGTGAGGGATCTAAAAGCTGCCTGGAAGCTGTAAGGCTATGGGTAGTTTAATCAAAGATGGGATTCACTGTGGGATAATCTAGGTAGTTGAGTGACTTTGTTGGGGAAGTTCTAGTGCTATTGTTAGGTATTTCCTCTGAAGGTTGGTCAGATTCTCTAGAGAAGACTCTAGCAACCTCCTCCTCTGAGGATGAAAGTTTATTAGCTAGTGTTTTGGGAATCAAGTTGGGAATAGGAATGGGAGGGGTTAGAGGGAGCTCTCAATATTTTATCAGCATACTTCCTTTAATCTCCCTTTATTCAGTGATTCCTTGCTTTCATTTTTTTCTAGTGCACATCCCTCCACTTTCCAACCCAGAAAACACTATTTTATCCACTCTAAAAGAACAATTCACCATCTTTTGTCAGGTGAGGGGTGGGTCAATTATCCAACTGCACAAAGTTGTGTGAGAAAAATCTGAGGATGTGATTGTTTCTTAAGCTCACATTTGACTCATCTTGCTTATTTACAACTTCCACTCTCAATTCTTACTTCAAGAGGTATCTGGTACTACTAAAGTATTACATGATTGTGACATAAATCAAGTTCACAGTATTCCCAACTCATAGCTTACGAGTTGGATTTCTCAGATCTACAAACTCACTTAGCACTTGTCCATGTTTTCCCAGCTTCTAAAACTCTGTCTTCTATTGTCTCCTTGGGGCTTCCCTAATGGCTCAGATGGTGAAGAATCTGCTAACAAAGCGGGAGACCTGGGTTTGATCCCTGAGTCGGAAAGATCCCCTGGAGAAGGGAATGGCAACCCACTCCAGTATTCTTGCCTGGAGAATTCCATGGACAGAGGCTACAGTCCATGGGATTGCGAAAGGTCAGACACAACTGAGTGACTAACACATACATTATCTCCTTACCTTTCTCCCTTTCAGTATTAAAAATCTTTTTTTTAACTCTATTACTAAACTAAGGAGCCTCTTGATGAAGGTGAAAGAGGAGAGTAAAAAAGCTGGCTTAAAACTCAATAGTCAGAAAATGAAGATCATGGCATGAGGTCCCTTCAGTCCATGGCAAATAGATGGGGAAACAATGGAAACAATGACAGACTCTATTTTTGGGGGGCTCCAAAATCACTGCAGATGGTGACTGCAGCCATGAAATTAAAAGACGTTTGCTCCTTGAAAGAAAAGCTATGACAAACCTAGACAGCATATAAAAAGCAAAGACATCACTTTGCTGACAAAGGTCCATCTAGTCAAAGCCATAGTTTTTCCAGCAGTCATTTTTGGATGTTAGAGTTGGACCATAAAGAAAGCTGAGTGCCAAGGAATTCATGCTTTTGAACTATAGTGTTAGAGAAGACTCCTCAGAGTCCCTTGGACTGCAAGGTGATCAAAACAGTCAATTCTAAAGGAAATCAACCCTGAATATTCATTGGAAGGACGGATACTGAAGCTGAAACGCCAATACTCTGGCAAACTGATGCGAAGACCTGACTCATCAGAAAAGACCCTGATGCTGGGAAAGACTGAGCAGGGGGAGAAGATGACGACAGAGGACGAGATGGTTGGATTCCATCACTGACTCAATGGACATAGTTTGAGCAAGCTCTGGGAGATGGTGAAGGACAGGGAAGCCTGGTGCTGCGGTCCATGGAGTTGTAGAGTTGGACACAACTGAGAGACTGAACAACTATTCTTTGTATGGGCAAAGAGATACAGTACATGAATCTTTACCTAGAAGAACTTCCTAATTTTTTAAAAGCCAAATGAAACCTCACTTTATGAAACTGGGTTTGTATTTAAGTTTTCAAGAATTATTACCCAATCCAGTCTCCTTCCCTCAAGACACCATCCTTGTAGAGATAACCTGAATTTCTGGATGAGTGTCAACTGGTCATGATGTCTTAGTTTCTTGTACCCTCATAATCAATTTATAATGATCTTTTTCTTTCTTAAGTGATAAATCCTCATTTTTTAAAAGATGAAAATATAGGAAAACATATTTTTAGAAGTAATTTTTGGGTAATATATATTCTCTAACTTAGGGACTAAGAACATATCTCATTCTTTTTATCAGCTATGTTTCCTTCCTTAAATGAAGAAAGGACAGAGATTAAGTCTACACAACAACCACTCCAAGGAAGAAGCTCAAGAGTAATATCAATTTCCCTAGTGAAATCACTACATGATGAGTCATTAGCTTGTAATTTTCAATCTAAAGCTTTGTAATTTTAATTAAGTGGCTGTGTGCCACTGAAGACCAAACTAAAAATCTTGAAATTAAGCAAAATATACATACAAATAGGTTCTAAATATGTTATTTTCTAATGACAGTGACAAAATCAGTCTGTTAGTTTGGCAGAAAATATTACCAAATACATACCTGAAATTATGATATATAGAATATATAAAGAACTTTCATAACTCAACAGCAAGAAGGCAAACAGAAATGAGATTTGAAAAGATGCATTACCAAAGAGATACAAATAACAAGCAGATGAAAAGATGTACAACTTGATTAGTCATTAGGAAAATGCAAACTGAAGCCACAATGATATCACTATACAACTACTAGAATAGTTAAGATAAAAAATCAACCAAATTAAAAAAAAAAAAAAAAACAAGCAATGAAAAAAATGTTGAGCAACTGTAATGCATTGTTGGTAGAAATATAAAATGGTACTGCCACTTTGGAACACAGCTTGGCAGTTTCTTATAAAGTTAAACATCTTACCATAGGACCCAGCAATCTCATTCCTAGGACCCAGCAATTCCCATTCCAAACCCAAAAGAAATAAAACATTATATTTACACAAAGACCTGTACTTGAATTATTAGCAGCTTACTTATGGTAGCCCCAAATTGGAAGCATAGATCAAGTGAGGAATGGATAAATAAACAGTGGTATATGTAATCTGTGGAACAGTACTCAGTAATAAAAAGGAGTAAATTAGGGATGCATAGAACATGGATGAGTCTCTAAAAGCATTACACTAAATGAAAAGTCAGACACAAAGAGTTGCACATTGTATGATTTCATTCTATATAACAATCTGGAAAAGGTAAAACTATAAGAACAGTGGTTGCCAGAGATTGGGGATGGAGAGATAACTAATCACAAAGAGGGCAGGCAAGAGCTTTTTGGGATGATGAAAATTATCTATGCTCTGTCGTAATGATCACGACTACATATATTTGTGAAAACTGTAACTGTACACTTAAAAGGGTGATTTTTACCAAGCATAAATTATATCTAATATGGTTTTTAAAAAGGGAAAATATGCCTTAACACACATACACACACACAATAAGCAGAAGAACAAAGAAAAAAGTAGAGCATGCAGAAAGCATAAAAAGAGCTAGCTGTTTAGTATAGTACATATTTTATACAAACACATATAATTTCTTTTAAGTTGTGAAATAGAACTCCTTGGTGCAAGGAAACTGTTTACAGGAAAAGCATGAGAACTGTTCAAATATGGCATGTCACACATTTCAACTTTAATAAGTCACTTGCATCTTCGTCTTTGTCTCCCTTTAACAAAAGGCTTTGCCAGCTTCTCCTTTCTTCTTTAAAAACTGCAGGCTTTATTTCTAATACAAGCATATCACAAAATAAACTTAGAGAAATCTGACTGCCTCTTATGTTGCCAAGAACAAAAGTACAAGTATTTTATGTTATTTTGTTTAATACACATAATCATTCAATCCTTTTACCACTTAAGAAAGCTGAAGCTCAGAGAAATTTAGTAATCATTTGAAGGCACCTTTAGCCATAAGAAACAGAGCTAAGATCTAAATCTGGGTTTGACCTGAAAACCCATGAATGATATATTTTTTAAGTTTTTATTTTGTATTGGGATATAGCTGATTAACACAGCAAAGGGACTCAGCATACATATACGTGTATCCATTCTTCCCCAAACTCCCTTCCCATCCAGGCTGCCACATAACATTGAGGAGAATTTCTTGTGCTCTACAATAGGTTCTTGTTGGTTATCCATTTTAAATAAAGCAGTGTATACATGTCCATCCCAAACTCCCTATCTCTTTCCTCTATCCTCCCCAACCCTGCCCTCGGCAATCATAAACTCCGTAAGCTCCTTCTCTAAATCTGTGAAATCTGTGAGTTTGCTTCTGTTTTGTAAGTGAGCTCCTTCGTATCACTTCTTTTTAGATTCTGCATATAAGGAATGTCATACGATATTCTCATTCCCTGACTTACTTCACTCAGTATAACGCTCTGCTGCTGCTGCTGCTGCTAAGTCGCTTCAGTCGTGTCCGACTCTGTGTGACCCCATAGACGGCAGCCCACCAGGCTCCCCCGTCCCTGGGATTCTCCAGGCAAGAATACTGGAGTGGCTTGCCATTTCCTTCTCCAATGCATGAAAGTGAAAAAGTGAAAGTGAAGTCGCTCAGTCGTGTCCGACTCTTAGCAACCCCATGGACTGCAGCCTACCAGGCTCCTCCGCCCATGGGATTTTTCCAGGCAAGAGTACTGAGTGGGGTGCCACTGCCTTCTCTGATAACGCTCTCTAGGTCCATTCATATTGCTGCAAATAGCACTATTTCATTCTTTTTTAATGGCTGAGTAATATTCCACCATATCTATATGTACCACATCTTCTTTATCTACTCCTCTGTTGATGGACATTTAGGTTGCTTTCATGTCTTGAGTACAGTGCTGCAATGAACATTGTATCCTCTTGGATCATGTTCTTCTCTAGATATATGTCCACAGGGTCTTACGGCAGCTCTATTTTTAAGTTTTTAAAGGAACACTCATACTGTTCTCCATAGTGGTTGTATCAATTGACAGTCCTTCCAAAAGTGTAGGATGGTTCCCTTCTCTCCACTCAGTCTCCAGCATTTATTGTTTGTGGATTTTTTTTCTGGCTAGTGTGGGGTGGTATCTCATTGTAGCTTTGATTTGCATTTCTCTAATAATTAAGTATGTTGAACATCTTTTCACGTGCCTATGGGCCATCTATATGTCTTCTTTGGAGCAATGTCCAATTAGTCTTCTGCCCATTTCTTGAATGTGTTGTTTCTGTTAAGCATCACAAAGTGAAGTGGCTCAGTTGTGTCTGACTCTTTGCGACCCCATGGACTGTACCCTACTGGGCTCCTCTATCCATGGGATTTTCCAGGCAAGAATACTGGAGTGGGGTGCCATTTCCTTCTCCAGGGGAACTTCCCGACCCAGGGATCAAACCTAGGTCTCCCACATTGTAGGCAAACCTTTACCAACTGAGCCACAAGGGAAGCATCACGAGCTGTATGTAAATTTTGGAGACTAATCCCTTATCAGTCACATTATTTGCAAATTTTTTCTCCCAACCTGTGTGCTGTCCTTTCATTTTGTTTACTGTTTCCTTTGCTGTGCAAAAGCTTTTGAGTTTAAGCAGGTCCCATTTCAGAGAAGGCAATAGCACCCCACTCCAGTACTCTTGCCTGGAAAATCCCATGGACGGAGGAGCCTGGTAGGCTGCAGTCCATGGGGTTGCTAACAGTTGGACACGACTGAGTGACTTCCCTTTCATGTTTCACTTTCATGCATTGGAGAAGGAAATGGCACCCCACTCCAGTGTTCTTGCCTGGAGAATCCCAGGAACGGGGGAGCCTGGTGGGCTGCCGTCTATGGGGTCGCACAGAGTCGGACACGACTGAAGCGAATTAGCAGCAGCAGCAGGTCCCATTTGTTTATTTTTATTTCCATTATTCTGGGAAATGGATGGAAAAAGATATTGCTGAGATTTATGTCAGAGAGTTTTTGCCTATGTTTTCTTCTAGGAGTTTAGTAGTGTCTGGTCTCACATTTAGGTCTTTAATCCATTTTGAGCTTCAAAAAGAATACAATACTTTGGAACAAACCTACCTAAAGAGACAAAACATCTGTACTCCAAAAACTGTTAAGATGCTGATGAAAGAAATTGAAGATGACATAAACAGATGGAAAGATACACCATGTTTGTGGACTGGAAGAATCAATATTGTCAAAATGACTATACTACCCAAGGCAATCAATAGATTCAGTGTAATCTCTATCAAATTACAAATAGCATTTTTCACAGAACTAGAACAACAACAAAAATCTCAAAATCTGTATGGAGATACAAACAATCCTGAATAGCCAAAGCAATCTTAAGAAAGAAAAACAGAGCTAAAGGAATCAGGCTCCCTGACTTCAGACTCGACTACAAAGCTACGGCATTAATGATATTTTAAGCATTTCAGAAATTAGGATAAAATGCTAAATCAAAAACTATATATGTGTAGCATTGAGAATTAAAGCCATTATAACTTTTAATGGAGTATAAACTGTACAACTACAGAATCAATATGCTGTATGGCTGCAAGCAATATACTGTAAATCAACTTCACTTTGTAATTAAAAAAAGAAAAAATACTAAGCAAAAACCTGTATAAGATCTTGAGAGAAGATCTTAAAAGATCTTGAGAGAAACTAAAAAAGAAGCTTGTTGCTAATTATTTCAAGCAGGCAAATCTAGGAAATGTTGTGTATTCCTTGTTTTAAGGAAACTTGAATGCTAAAACACAAACTATATTTATTAGAGATTTAACAGAAAACAGTAATAGCAAATCACACATTTTTGTCCTTTTCACTTTATTTAGAAAAAAAAAATTAGTAAAATTTACATATAAGAAGTGTATATATCAAACAGACCTTCTTAGGATTAAAACGGGAAAAAAAAACCCTTTTCATCTTAATAAGATGCTTTAAACAATTGTTTTATAAACATTTAACAGTTATGTTCCTGTAAGTCTTATACCAAATACAGTGCATTGCATATGCATTTTTCCTAAGCTCATTAAGTGATAAAATAACACCAGGTGGGAATCAGGAGACTTGAGTTCTAATTTTAACTCTTGATAGTTTGTGTTATGGGTTACATTGTGTATACACCCCCACATTTATATGCTAAAGCCTTAGCCTGAAACATGTCAGAAAGTGGATTTATTTGAAAATAGGGTAACTGGAGATGTAATTAGTTAGGATGAGGTCACAGTGGAGTAAAATAGGCCTCTAATTTAACTAGTGTCCTCATAAAAGGGGGAAATCTGGACACAGTTACATGAGCAGGGAGAATACCATGTAAACATTAATGCAGAGATGGGGATGATGCATTATCAGCCAAGAAATGCCGAAGACTGTCAGCATACCATCAAAAGCAACAGAAGGAACCAACCCTGACAACATCTTGATCTGGACGTCTAGCCTCCAGAACTATGAGACAATAAATGTTATTTAATTTGGTACAGTTGGAGGATACAAAATTAACATACAGAAATCAGATGCATTGCTACATACTAACAAAATATCAGAAAGAGAAATCAAGGAAATAATCCAATCTACTGTCATATGAAAAAGAAAAAAATGCATAGGAATAAACCTACCTAAGGAAGCAAATGACTGAGTGACTGAACTGAACTGAAAGGAGGCAAAAGACCTGCACTCAGAAAAGTATAAGGTACTGATGAAAGAAATCAAAGATGACACAAACTGATGGAAAGATATACCAAGTTCTTGGATCAGAAGAATCAATATTGTTGAAGTGGCCATACTACCCAAGGCAATCTACAGATTCAATGCAATTCTTATCATATTATCAATGGCATTTTTCACAGAACTGGAACAAAAAAAATCTTAAAATTTTTATGAAGATAAAAAAGACCCTGAAGAGCCAAAACACTTTGGAAAAAGAAGAACAGATGTGGAGGAATGACGCTCCCTGACTTCAGATTATACTACAAAGCTACAATCATAAAAACAGTATGGCATGGACACAAAACCAGACAAATAGATCAATGGAATAGGATAGAGTCCAGAAGCAAACCCATGCACTTACGGTCAATTAATCTAAAACAAAGCAGCCAGGGTTACATACTAGAGAAAAAAAAAATCTCTTCAATAAGTGGTGCTGGGAAAATTGGACAGCTACATATAAAACAATGAAATTGGTACATTTTCTGTAGCATGTACAAAAATAAACTCAAAATGGATCAAATGTCTAAATGTAAGACTGAATACTATAAAACTCCTAGAGGAAAACACAGGCAGAACACTCTTTGACATAAATGTCAGCAACATCTTCTTGGATCTATCTTCAAGAATAATGGAAACAAAAGCAAAAATAAACAAATGGGCTGTAAGTAAATTTAAAAGCTTTTGCTCAGCAAAGGAAATCATAAACAAAACAAAAAGATAATCTATGGAATGAGAGAAAAATGTCTGCAAATGATGTAACCAATAAGAGTTTAATTTCCAAAATATACAAACAGCTTATACAGGTCAATATCAAAAAAACAAAAGCCAAAACAAACAAACAAAAAAAAAACAGGCAGAAGACCTGAACAGACATTTTTCCAAAGAAGACATACAGGATGGCAAGAGGAGTATGAAAAGATGTTCAACATCACTAATTATTAGAGAAATGCAAATCAAAACTACTATAAGATATCTCCTCATACCAGTCAGAATGGCCATCATTAAAAAGTCTACAAATAACAAGTGGCAGAGATGGTGTGGAAAAAAGGGAAACCTCCTACACTGTTGATGGGAAAACTGGTGCAACCACTATGGAAAACAGTACAGAGGATCCTTAAAAAATTAAAAATAGAGTTGCCATATGATGCATCGATTCCATTACTGCGTGTATATATATCCAGAGAAAATGATAACTTGAAAAAAGACATGCACTCTAATGTTCACATCAACGCTATTTACAGTAGCTGAGACATGGAAGCAACCTAAATATCTGCCAACAGATGAACTGATGAAGAAGATGTGGATGTGTACACACACACACACACACACACACACAAATGGAATATTACTCAGCCATTATAGAGAGGAATGAAATATTGCCATTTACAGCAACATGGATGGAACTAGAGATTATCTATTAACTGAAGTAAATCAGACAGGGAAACACAAAGATATACATATCATATCACTTATATGTGGAATCTTAGAAAATGATACAAATGAATTTACAAAACAGACATAGACTCACAGCTATAGAAAACAAACTTATTTACCAAAAGGGAAAGGGCGGGGGGAGGGATAAATTAGGAACTGCAAGAGGAAGAAGACACATGTATACCTATGGCTGATTCATGTTGATGTATGGCAGAAACCAGCCCAGTACTGTAAAGCAATTATCCTTCAACTATAAATAAGTAAATTAAAAAAAAAATTAGGAGTTAGGAATAGCAGAGACAAACTGCTATATGTAAAATAGATAAACAACAAGGACCCAGGGAACTAGATATCTTATAATAACCTATAATGGAAAAGAATCTAAACATATATATTAAATTTTTTTTTTTTTAAAGATACCCAGTTTGTGGTTCTTTATTATGGCAACCCTAACAAACTAATGCATTTTGTAATTATATAATTTTGGATATGCTATTTCAAAATTCTGGGCTCTACATTTCAAATGGTATCTTTTTAAATATTTGTTTTCTTCTAAAACCTCTCACCAAATATTTTAAATATTTCTCACTGTATCTAAATATTAGAGTTACATTATTTGAGTTATACTCAACTTAAGATGAAGATAATATTTCCAAATGAACAACTGAACAGATACTATTAGAGTCTAAAGACAAAAATCTTAGCAGTATAAGGTTCTAATTTGTTTAGATATTTACTGGCAAATGCTCCTCAAATGAGGAGAATTATCAACTAGTACTACCTAGTGCTTTTTCTGGTTGATACACCTTCCCCTCCTTCCTTGAGTTCTTATTAACTCAGTTCAACAGAGCAAAATTGCACATTTGATAAAAGGCCAACTTCTCAGATTTCTTACTAATCTGTAGTTCCTCATACGATGATCAGTTATGGCCCTCTTCCTGACTGGTGATAGCCAATTTGCTGAATATCAACTTAAATTATTATTTTCTACTTTAAAATCCCACATAAAATTTTTAAAAATTAAAAACAAAATTTTTTTCTTCCAGTTTTACTGAGACATAGTTAACTCAAAAACTGTTTAGATCTGACTACTCTTTATTTGGCACTTTTAAAATTTTTTGTTTAATGATCATCTTCAATTTTGAATACTTCTTCCCCTTCCTGTTGGCTTCTTTGATTTTGCCAGGATCTTTCATTTCCTCCCTTAAAACCTTTACTTACCTAAGAGCTATTGGCTTACTTTTTTTTTTCCCCCAATGTAGCAATAAAGATTTTCATTACCTTTGTTTTCTGTCTGAAAATATTAGAACACTAAATTGGTGTATAAATTTCACTGTTATATGTGTGTGTGTGCTCAGTTGTGTCCAAGTCTTGGTGACCCCATGGACGGACTACAGTCCGTCAGGCTACACTGTCCATGGGGTTTTCCAGGCAAGAATACTGGAGTGGGTTGCCATTTCCTACTCCAGGGGATCTTCCCAACCCAGGGGTTGAACCTGTGTTTCCTTCATCTCCTACACTGGCAGACAGATCCTTTACCATCACTTGGGAAGCCCCGTATTTCACTATATCCAACCTATAATAATAACAAAAAACCCATTCACTTAAAGAAGTTTTAGATAGTAGGTATACAAAGTCAGATACCTAAGATGAGATTGGGGCTATAGACAGAGCTTAGACAAAACAATTCTTTTTGGTTTTTTTTGGACTGGGTCTTAGTTGTGGCCTGCCAGATCTTTAGTTGTGATGTGCAAACTCTTAGTTGTGGCATGTGGGATCCAGTTACCTGACCAGGGATGGAACCTGAGCCCCCTGCATTAGGAGTACAGAGTCTTAGCGACTGGACCACCAAGAAAGTCCCCAAACCAATTCTGAAGACATTACTATTTCCATTATTTCAAAAATCTGTACTAGCTAATTCCTGAAACATTGTCTAATCTCAATAGCTACAAACAAACCATTTCTCTTATTTTCACAAAAGGAGCATTAGCAGTTTAAAGAACTGATTAAAGAAATGCTAGCAATGTAGTTTTTAAATATGATACAAAAAGAAGGAATAGGCAAACCAACTGAACAAAAAAGAGTCCAGGAACGACCTCAAATATACATGGTAATGTAATATACAATAAAGATGACATTTCAAGTCAGTGGGGAAAAGGTGAATTTTTCAATTAATGGTATTTGACTATATGTTAGCCATTTGAAAAAAAGTTAAAAGTCCCCACATCACTCCTTTTACTAAAGTAACTCTCACAGAAATCAAATTTAAATATGAAATTTTAGTTGAAAATGTAACCACATGAGTTATAGTCTTTAAGGGCTTCCCAGGTGGCTCAGTGGTAAAGAATCCACCTACCAATGCAGGAGATGCAGGTTCGATCCCTGAGTAGGGAAGATTCCCTCAAGAAGAAAATAGCAACCCACTCCAGTATTCTTGCCTGGGAAATCCCATGGACAGAAGAACCTGGAGGGCTGCAGTCCACGGGTCGCAAACAGTCAGACATGACTGACCAGCTCAACAACAATAACAACAAATAGTATTTGAGGGGGAAACACCTATCCAAACACAATACAGTAGCCATAAAGGAAAAAGTCAAAAAAAGGACGCAAAATGTTTAATTTCTGTTAGGCTTAAAAAAAGACTATAAAACAAGAAGAAAGCGACAAATGACAACCTGAGGGGGAGACATTTACAATAAATATGACAAACTGCCAAATATGATATAAAGAGCTTTTACAAATCAGTAACTGAAAAAGATAGGAACAAGCGATGAGATGAGGGAAACTAAGAGTTCTAAACATAAGAAGTTACTCAGCCCCTTGAATAAAGAAGTGCAAAATCTAATATGAGACACCATTTTTATCAAGCAGTTTGACAAATATTTAACATTTCCAAAACCCGACTTTCTCAAAACTTGAAGGTATTGGGAAATAGAGACACTCATACACAATCAGTAGGAATGAAAAGCGGTACTTTTGAAAGGGCATTTGACAGTAAACTATAAACAAATTTAAAAATATTACATATGTTTGTTTCAAGAGTGCTTACAGTAAAACAAACTTAAACATGAGCTAAATGTCCAAAAACAGGGAAATGGCAAATAAATGTTATAGCCACATAATTCAACAAAGTGTAGTAAATGTCCAAGACATAGTAAATGAAAACAAGGTACAGAATAATAGGTTTAGTACGATGCTATCTGTGTAAATGAAAAAGGAAGGATAGAAACAAATAAATGCTTATATAGACATGATAATATCTGGAAGAACAGACCAAAAATTTAACTTTGGTTATTTCTTGAGTACAGGACTAAGAGTAAAGAGAAGCATTTACTTTGCAAACCTTTTCATGGTATGGTTTATATTTTTTTCACCATAGGTATTTTAAAACAGAACTTAAAAATTAATAAGTTTAAATACTCCATAAACATTGCTTTTGATTGATGAAATACAACTAATAATACAACTAACATTCACTGAACATCTACTATATGACAACTTTTGTAGCAGAGACTGAGTCTTAAGTAAATAACTACTAAACTACAATCACTGAAAAATTCAACTTACCACACTCATTTATTCAAGATATACATACATCATTTCCCACAAAGTGACACAGCACTGTTTTTCTTACTAACTTACTCCCAACCCCTCACATTAAGAATTATTTCCAGGTAACAAATTCTCCCAAGAAATACAAAGTTCCGTGAAAGTATTTCACTCAATTTATTATCACAGAGTTAAAGAACATGATTCAAATAAAGAATGACTTCATTGTTAAGCTAAAATAAGAAAATGAATTAGGTTCTATGGGAAAAGGTGGGCTCAAGTGTTATGTTCACTAACAAATAATAAATACGTTAATGAATTACAGTAGTCACAACTCTTCAAGTCCAGACTTCCTCATATATGAACATTATGATTTCCTAAGGATGTCATGTGTGTGAATTCAAACATATTTATTATTTGCCTTCAAAGATTAATTGATACAGGTAATAGCCCACATTTAAGGAAAGCAAAGATAACTATTTAACAGAGGTTAGTATTGTATTTTCGGAGAGGGCAATGACACCCCACTCCAGTACTCTTGCCTGGAAAATCCCATGGATGGGGGAGCCTGGAAGGCTGCAGTCCATGGGGTTGCTGAGGGTCGGATACGACTGGGTGACTTCGCTTTCACTTTTCACTTTCATGCATTGGAGAAGGAAATGGCAACCCACTCCAGTGTTCTTGCCTGGAGAGTCCCGGGGACGGTGGGGCCTGGTGGGCTGCCGTCTGTGGGGTCACACAGAGTCGGACACGACTCAAGCGACTTAGCAGCAGCAGCAGCAGTATTGTATTTTAAAAATTTAACTCAAATACATACTCTATTTGTCAACTTCTTTCTGAGAAGCTCACTGAATTCAGTTATATTTTGGAATTTCCTTGAAATATTATGTAACAGTGAACCTGGGAACCCACAGAGTAGGAGCAAAGTTGAAGGAGTTCAGGAATGTAAACGCTTGTTTCCCCCTGCCACCTGTTTAGCTACGCGTGGGTGCTCAGGCACTTCTGTCATGTCCAACTCTTAGCAACCCCAAAGACTGCAGCCCGCCAGGCTCCTCCGTCCATGGGGATTCTCCAGGCATGAATACTGGAGTGGGCTGCCAGGCCTCCTCCAGGGGATCTTCCCAACCCAGGGATCTAACAGGAGTCTCTTATGCCTCTGCATTGGCAGGAGGGGTCTTTACCACTAGTGCCGCCTGGGAAGCCCTGCTTAACTATAGTGAAGATTAACTACCCCTCAGATTCTGCTGCTTTATTTTTTTTTTTAACCTTCTGTACTACCACCTAGCCCAGTGAATACTTCCACTAGGTTCTTCCAAACTTTTCAAATCATTTTGGTTTCCTACTCATTTATTTGATTATGAACTGCAATAAAAGTTCTGTAAGCAACTACAGATCTAAAAACAATAGAAATCTACAAAGAACGAACACATCGCTTTTTCCTGAGTAGATGCAATGTAAATATTTATTGAAACTTTTTCTTTTTCCCAAATAAGCCAGGCACTATTACCACAATCCATAATTCAAGACAACGTAACTAAATTTAACTCCACAAAAATTAGCATGGTACTCTACGAATAGTATTTCTAAGGAAGATATAAAATCTCATTCGTCTCTTTCCACATCACCAATCAATAAACTATTTTCAAAGAGTCAAACAAGCACTGTAACTAACAAGCATCTAACAATATGCAAAAGAAGGAAGAAGGGAAGAACCAAAGGAAGACATTTCAAGATTATAAAATATATTTCTATCCCTGATTCATTCTTTCCTCGAGCATGAGCAGTGATCCATCTCAAAAGAAAGAAAACTCTAAAATGCTAAACTAGATACAATTTCAAAAGTTCATTATAATGAACCACAAACCAGTCAAAACAAACACTGAGTTTTTACGTTCAACCTATTTCTTTAAAATTGTTTTTAAGAATGGAGAGTAGTAGTTTCATTCTGAACATTTCCAAATAAATCCTCCATAAATTTTTCCAACTCAATATTCAACTAAGCATTTGTTTTCAAATTGTGAACACTTAAGGGCAGAATGTATGAAAACTGATGGAAAAATACTACATGATTTTCCTTAAATGTGTAACATAAACATATGTTAAGTCATTTAGATATGAACATATATCCAAAGCATACCATTTGCTTTTTATAAACAATATAAATTCTCTCATAAAGTGAATTCTCTTTGGATGTATCAGTGAAATCTAAGACTGTTTTAAGACACTCATTTTTAGATTTTAACTACAACAGCTTCCTTAACTGACTTCCACTTAACTAATCTGCCTTGTTGTTACTGTTTTGGGTAAGTCTGTGTCCGACTCTCTTGCGACCCTGTGGACCATAGCCCAGCAGGCTCCTCTATCCAAGGGATTTCCCAGGCAAGAATACTGAAGTGGGTTGCCTTTTCCTTCTCCAGGCGATCTTCCTGACCCAGGGATCAAACTCACATCTCTAGCACTGCAGGTAGATTCTTTACTCTGAGCTACTAGGGAAACTTACCCAACCTGACTTAGATAACATGTTTTTAACCTTTATTAAACATGCCATGAATGGTAATCACTCTCAACTAGTATGTTATTTTTAGTACATTCAGGTACTTCTGACCTACTAGTTGAGTTACATGTTTAACAATTCAGTTGGTTGTTCCTAAATCTGTTTGTATCAGTTTACTTGCTGTAGTCCTTACATAACTTTAACATTATGTAAGTCTATGGAACACAAAAGCAAAGAGTTATATCTATGTAAATGAAGTTGAGTGCAAGCTAAGTAGAATGACTCAATAAAGGTGAGTCATTCTTTTAAAAGGTATTAAATTAGATAAAGGTGAGACATCTGTAAAATATTAGGGAAAAACATTCAAAGTCAAAAAGAGGAACCTATATTTAGGGTTTTTCAAAAGTATCTTTAAGGCTTTATTCCACTTTAGAGAATCAAAACTGGAAATTGCAGATCATGCATTATGGATGTACTACTTTACACAAAAACTTCTCTCAACCATGATCTTCAAAGAGATATTGTTAGCTCTACATCAGAAAGTTGATTAAGTGAATTTAGATTTATGGTCTATTACATTTTAAGTCAAAATTTCAAAAAGTTACAATACGTATCTTTTTACTTTCCTCGTTTAACTTTTTCAATAACTCACTAAGTAACTGTGCCAACCTATCAGATATGAAGCCATCTAAAATGTTTTTCTGAAGCCCTTGTTTAAGGGCTTGTTGTAACCAACTAGATAAATCCTACATGTCTAAATAAAATAAGTGGAGGAGGAAACAGCAACCCACAGAATCCCATGGACAGAGGGAACTGGAGGATACAGTCCATAGCGTCACAGAGTCAGACACAACTGAGTATGCACGCACACACACAAAATAATAGTGTGCAGTGATATACTCTAAAATAATTCTACGGAAAAAAGTACTAGACTATGCTTCACAAGGGCAAGGATCTTAATCTATTCTTTTCATAAACATAAGCCCCAAGAATAGAGTTCCTAGTGTATAGCTGATGCTCAATCAACATTTGTTGAATGAAGGGAAACAGGAACTCACCGTGATGACAGCCTTGCTAAGACAGATGGATCCTCTGCAGCCATACTCTGTCTCATCTTCAGATTTGTAGTAACTCAGAGTATTATTTTTCAAAACTACCCAGCGATCCTGCCACCCATGAATATAGTTTGTCCACTGGAGGAAAAGAAAACAAAAAATTAAGTCAGTATTTTAGAAATCCAAACACTCTTAAACAGCAGTCAATCTAAGTTTAAGACCAAAATGTGTAAAGTTCTAACTACAAACAGTTAAAATTTAAAAATCTAAGATTTTCCGGATTAAACATGATTTTCCATAATTTCTTCAAAATTATAGATAAAATAGACAATAAATAAAACATAACATCTGAAGAATAAAAACTGAAGCACATTTCAGTTAAAAATTCTGCTTTTTTTTTTCTGGTGTGCTTTCATCCTCCCCTCCTCACCACCTTCAAGACTTAAATTTGTTTCTGTCCCTGTCGCATTCGACATATTCAACAGCAAAATAAGTTTGGCTACACAGTCTCTCACTCCCCTCATGCATGAAGCATTCTAAAATAGAAGCCAATCATGCCCAAAACTCTGTTTTTGTTGTTAAGTTATTCCTATATGAAAATGTATGATGTTCATGACTACATTAAAGTAAAAATACAGATCACCTCTTTGGTATATCTATCAACTTTACTTTTACCTCCATAGCACTCTTTGAAGATCTATTTTTCAAACTCAAGGGTAAAATACAAACATAAAATTGGTTTCCAAAAACATACTTGGATTATCTGTTTCCAGTACCTACAAATGGTTTGTGCTGCTAAAGTTCTACTGCTGCACAGTGAAGATCAAAACCAATAAACTTACAAAGGCAGAAATGTAACCTCTATCGGAATTGTTGATATTGTATATTTTTATGCCCTGGGGTTTTAAATAGACAATTCAAAAACTATCTGCCAAAAACTAACTCTAAATGGATTGTTAAAAATATACTGCATTGGCTCAGAGAAATCTTTTCTTTACTGTTTCCTAATTCAACAGGTTTGAGACTGTTTGGCTCTTAACATCTTCTGAACTCCACCATTACAAGCCCTCCCTGAGAACTTATCCACACAGGATAAGCACCCTGAGATTTACCACCACTTAAGACAGCGACTTAAAATGACAACAAATAGACACAAAAATAAATTTACCTCTACCATAGAGTGCACTACCCCACTATGTTCCTATTTCTTTGGCTATACTGCTACTTCCAGTCATTCAGACTCAAACCCGGCTCAGGATTCCAGTACAGCATGGACAGAGCAGTGGATACATCATCAGAGAGGCTCAAGCACTTTCCTAGCTGTGTGAAAAGTTCTGACAAATTATTTAACTTCATCTTTCCTGCCTATTAAACCCTTAAATCTGACTCTTATCTTTTTTCAAGTAATCCAATCATATTATCAGGGGCTTCCCTGGTGACACAGACGGTAAAAAATCTGCCTGCAATGCAGGAGACCTGAGTTCATTCCCTAGGTCAGGAAGATCCCCTGGAGAAGGGAATGGCTATCCACTCCAGTATTCCTGCCTGGAGAGTTCCATGCTCAGAGAAGCCTGGCGGGCTACAGGTCATGGGGTCGCAAAGAGTCGGACACAACTGACCAAATAATACTTTCTGGGTTCCTGAGAAGGCTTAATAACCTTACCTCTGATATCGTCTGCTTTTAATTTCATAACTTACATAATCTTATTTATTAGGCATATTTTGCTTATTTATCTTACATATTAACCTCATTTAGTCTCCAGTTACAAAACTTACATGAACAACTGATTGCCTACAATAGAAATTGTTTAGACTGGTATACCTTAATCCTACCTTGTATTCAATTATTGCCTCTCAGAAAACTAGTAACTATGTGACTACGGTCAAGTTACTTATCCTCTGTTTGTTTGTCACATTTTACCTCTTAAAATTTTTTAAGATTAAGCAAGAACAGACTTAGAACACTGCCAAGCACATAGTATTTTCTCAGTTGGAAGCAGAATTATGAATAGCTAATGAAGCTCTCTATACAAGGGATTTCCCAAGCAAGAATACTGAAGTGGGTTGCCATGTCCTCCTCCAGGGGATCTTCCAGACCCAGGAATTGAACCCAGGTCTCCTGCATTGCAGGCAGATTCTTTACTGGCTGAGACATCATGGTTCCCCAAAAATGAAGCTTAGAATCCTTCAGGGAACCTCACAAGAACAGATCCCTTTCAAAGTGACAGACAAGACACTAACAATTTTGTGCCCACACTTTTATATTATTTTCTTATAGAAGACCCAATAACCACATAAACTTCAGGCCCTTTACCCAGGAAGTGTTAACTCCTATTCACAACCAGAAGGCAGACTTCTGCCCTTCCTCCTAGCCTCATAACATTTCTTCACTCTTCCCCAGTCAACAGAGACAAGGCGATATGTGGGCACTGCAAGAGAATTAAATAATCCTGCTTCCTAGTAGTCCAGCAAGCATAAATTCAGGAGAAAAAAAAAAAAAAATACACATTTATAATAAGGATCAGAAGCAAGTTATACATAAAATGCTATATGAATGAATACTCTACTATATTCATAGGAGATAACACCCTTGAGGAAAGGAGTGCTGGGATGGCTGGCAAAATAAAAGTCTTCATAGAAAGAACAGTTGAGATGGACTCCAGAGATGGACAGAATTTCAGCCAATAGTTAGGTGTGTGAAGAAAGCATTAGATAAAGATAAGGTAATAAAGTTGGAGAGAATTCAGAAAAAATTGGGTGAGATTTATCCAGGCTTAGTTGCTCTCAAGTCCATCTAAGGCCTGAATCTTCTCCCATCCATAACCCAACTTGACACTTGTTATAACCACCTAGAATTATTGTCAACCCAGTATTTTTGGAACTTAACGTGTCTAAGAAACAAGCCTGTAGAAAATATACTCATATTAAAAAAACTCTGGGCTGCTGTATTTCTCATACAAGTTTACTGTACCACCACCATTTCAAATTCACTCCATTTGTGGGGGAACAAACAAGTTAGCATTAGGATTTAACTACATTACTAAACAGAAGTTAAACAACAGACACTGAGTTCTAACCTTTGTTTAAAATTACCAAGTGAATACAAAGATTCAAAATATATATGTACTTGAAACTTAAAAACATACATTCAATATAAAACATTCTTGATGAAAAAGCTTCCAAGAAAACATATGTATCCATAAATTGCTAAATTTCAGGGAAATTTCCTTCTTAGCTGTTAACAAGAATACCAAAACCTACATCCCTGTTGATTCCAGGTACACAGCAACATGGAAGTCATTTGCCTACTAAAGAAGTGGTCAAAGACTACATCTCTATGCACTTAAATATCACGGAGAAAAATCTTTTTTTTTTTTGGTCATAAAGTATATACTACACCACTCTGCTTAAGTGATACTCGGATACTCACACACAGCGCATACTCAGAGCTCTGGTGACTCCACCCCTCACTACAATCCTCCTACCCCACAAAAAGGGATAATCAATAGTTCAAAAGTACAGCTTGTTTTTGTAAAATACTTAACACACCACAATACTAATTTGGTGAAATTATCGGAATCACTGAGAAGCAAAAAAGATTCATAATAGTTCCAAAGGAAAATGTACACCCATCACACATGTTCAATCCAGATTCCTAAATTACAAGATACATCTAATCCAAAGAGACCCTGGGGAGTTTCACCTTACTGAAAACTTTTCACTGAAATTCCAATAATGATTACATTATCAACACACTGTAATTTTTTCATAAACAAAAGTTAACACGTGCAAGCCTTAGTTTTGACATACTCATGCCTTTTGTAGGTCCTTTCTCAGTCTTCTAAAGACAATATAAAAGCCTAATATGAAACGATTACACAAACGACGTCCAAAAGCTTAGCCAAAGTAGGTATACTGGAAGCATGGTGATTTCTTAATAGGCAGTGGCTGCACATGATCTAGTATCTTATGACCAGCCTGTTGAAAGACTGGACCCTGCTCCCCTTCTCCAAGTTAACTGCCAGCTCCAGCCATTTCTAAAAGTTTAACAGAAAGAGAAAACGAAGTAAAAAAGGCAATGTGGATCTTATCACAGCAAAAACCTAAAAGAAAAAGAAAGAAAAGAAGGAAAGAAAACAAAACCTTAACAACAAACCCCAAACCACGTACTACCAACGGAAAAGATTACCCACCTTCCCTCTTAAAAGGGGCCTCATCCATTTTCGTTAAGTAGCTTTCAAATTCTACAAATGACTATCTGCTTCGGAAAAATTTTGGAAAAAATGTTTTTTAAAAAATACAGGAAAAGTAAAATGTCTTTTCCTAACTCTGCCCCCTGTCTGCAAGAATACTTTACTAAATAACACTCTTCTTGGACTAAATAAATGTCGGTTTCCATTCTGACATGTTTCAAGTTACTACGAATATTTCTTGTACCTATCACCTGCCGATTCAATAGCTCCCTCTGAATTGGGGTAAAGGGTAAAAGTAAAGTACAAAAAGTCCTCCTCATTTAGATCTCTCACTACATCTAGCCTGGCATAGTTTCGCACCTCAGATTTCAGCACCAAGCCGAGTTGCTCCGGCTTCTTTCTCAAAAACTGCGTCTACAAAAATCCCCCACCCCTGCTCTGCTCAGCATCTCTGGACAAACCTCTGTGGAGAGGTCTGATCTGCAGTTTTACCGTACTCGTTCCTTCGGATACTGCTGTTGCTCATCCCGAATTCCTATATCCAGGACGCCTGCCGCCCGGGGTCTCGAGTCGCGGTGCGCATCCCGTTCCCAAACTGGATGGATCCCCGGGTTGGGACGCGCTTCCCCCGGTCCTAGGCCGCCGAGACCCAGGGTAGGCGAAGAAGACCGTCCCCTTCTGCCCCCACCCCCACCGCGGCCCCGGTCCGGGCACTTCGGCGGCAGGACTCGGCCCCACACCCCGGGCCCATTCCGCAGCCCCCGCCCCGGGACAATCCGTGTTCTCGCTGCCAGCCCCACCCCGTGCCCTCAGCTGCTCGCCTCGCGGCAGGTGAGTCCGGGCAGGGGGCCCCTCAGCCTCGCGGGCTGCTCACCTTGCTGAGGACTCCGCAGCGCTCCACCGGCGGCCCGGACTCCGTCTCCGGATCCTCCTCCGAGCCCGACGAGTTCCAGCTCTGGTTATCCGACATGGAGGCGCGACAGCCGAGCAGGAGACCGGCCCCCGCTCCCTGAGCTGCGCCGGTGGAGGCGCCCAGTCCCCGGGGTGAAGGGTCGAGGGATGGCGAAGGAAGGAGCGCCCGCTCCGGTGCAGGAGGGAGCGGGAGGAGGGATGGAGTCCGCCCGCCGCGCCGCCGCCGCCGCCGCCGCCGCGCCTGACACCAAGCGGACCGGGGAAGGAGGTCGAGGGGCGAAGGAAGCCTGCCCTTCCAACCGTCAGCCGTCGCCGTCGCCGTGACCCCTGCGCTGCGCCCGGCGCCGCCGCCCGAATTTGGCCCCCTCGATGCCAACCTCGGGGGAGAGGAAAAGAGGAGGAAGACGGGAAGAGGGAAAACCCAGCTGCAGAGACCCAGGTCCACTCACACCTCCGCTAGGCCGCCATCTTCCTGCCTAGCCCACTATTTACCCTCCCCTCCCCTCTTCCCTCCCTTTCGTCCTCCCATTCTCCCCCCTGCTCCCCGCCCCGTCCCCCTCCCAACGTCTGACGCGTCACGCCGAGGCTCGGAGTTCCCTCCCGCAACTTACCTCCGGCCCTCCCGGGTGACGCCGGGTAGGAAAGTAGGAGGAGCGGAGAAAGGAGAAGGCGGGATGGGGACCCCACTGTGCTGCATTCTGGGAAGGACGCTGCTCCGTGCGCTGCGCAGCCTCCTGGGAGTTGTAGTCGCGGTCCGGAGGCAACTGGTAAGTGATCCGCGCCGGGAGGGCTGGTCGCCTTGGGGACCGTCAGAGGGAGGGTGGGCTTCGTTTGATAGTTGCGTGACCCGTCCCCTGTGCCATGCTCCTATCTGTGCCTAGCATGTTTATGACGAACCCTCCGGGCTTGTGGACCGGGACGTGAGGCAGCTGCGGGGGATGCCCGGGCCTGCCCTCCGTGGCCGTTTCCCCAAAGCCGGATAGCATCTTGCCGCTTGCCTGGGCAGAAGCATACCGGGCTTTTCTGCCTCAACCACGGGCCGGGGGGTTGCGACCTCTCTAATGACAAGGGCATTTCTTTCCGTCAAACCACCTCTGCAAATTTCGAAGATCTTCCGTCTCGCCGTTTAGAAGTTAGACTTCACCTGAGGTTTCCCAATTTAGAAGGGAGAATTTTTAGTCCCTTCTCACCAGAGCAAGAACTTTTCTTTGTTAGATTTACAGAGTTTTTAATTGTGGAAAGTAATTTTGGAGATGTCGGAGAATAAATGACGTTGAAGAGTTTTTAAAGGAAAATAAGAATGTGAGGTGAGAGAGATGAGATGAGACTTCCCTCATTGTCCAGTGATTGGGACTTCGCCTAACATGCTGGGATGTAGTTTCGATCCTTGGTCGGGGAGCTAGGATTCCACATGCTTCGTGGCCACTTTCTTGCATAATATAAATGAAAGTGCAGTAATCTTATTGAGTGATAACGGGTTAAGCAGTAGGAGGTTGGCTTTGCCTGAAGACTAGAATTAGTGGAAAGACTGAGAGAAGATCTAACATTTCATTTTGCTTTTTTTCATATATTTAGATAATTTTTATGGGGAGATCGTTAACTTTGTAGCATCAATTCTTTCATCTTGTTTGCTTCTTTTCCATCTTGTCAACTTCCTAATAATTGCCAAGAGTACAATTCCTTATTAAACCTTAGAAAGAATACCTGCTTACTGCAGGTTACAGGAGGATAGAAGTGAAATTTTCAGTCTGTGGGAAAAGGCTCAGTGGCCAGAAGGCTCTAGTCGCCATAGAGGTCAACTTAACTGGAATCTTCAGGGAAAAAAACGGAATGATAGAAAGGGTTTTGTTTTCCTAGATTGACACGAAATGCTGAATCTGTTGTAAATCAGTTACAAATTATTTTTCTGTTGTGAAATCAAGTGAAAACGCATAATTGAAAGCCATTCAGATGAATAAAACCTTGAGATAAGCTTTTGAAAATACTTTTTCAGTATGTTAATTAGGAGAGAATCCCAGTGTTGTCATTCAAAACAGAAAAATAGAAAAAATTCACTTAGCACATTTTCCCTCTTTATTGAATTACTAAATTATATCCCTGGTAGCTCAGCAGGTAAAGAATCCACCTGCAATGCAGGAGACCCCGGTTCCATTCCTGGGTAGGGAAGATCCCCTGGAGAACGGATAGGCTACCCATTCCAGTATTCTTGGGCTTCCCTTGTGGCTCAGCTGGTGAAGAATCTGCCTGCAATGCGGGAGACCTGGCTTCTACCCCTGGGTTGGGAAGATCCCCTGGAGAAGGAAAAGGCTACCCACTCCAGTATTCTGGCCTGGAGAATTCCTGGTTACAAAGAGTTGCACACCACCGAGCTACTTTCACTTCACCTTTAGAGTGTCAAATGTAGCAAATTTTGCTTTGCATTTCAATTACCTAACATAGTTGACTTCCTATCTCTGATTCTTTTAACTCTAACTCATAAATCTCAAGGAAATGATTATGAAATGTTGAAAAATCCACTTCATAATGCAATTTATCAATAGATTCGTGAGAGCATCGTATATATTTATTTTTAAATTGAACTTTCTGTTGTATTTTATGAATTTCTAAGTTGTGTGGTTGTAAGCACCAATGCTTACATCACTAAGTTGCCCACTTAATCAGTAGGGAATTGTTTAATTGTAATAGAATTGTAATAGAATTAATGAGAGAAATTGCCTTTTTAAAAAAGCTTCTTTGTGTGTGTCTCTGTACTTACACGACTATTTTTTAAATGTTTTTAAGTACAGAAGGATTTTTGTACACTGATCAGAATACCATTTTAGAGGTTGGGATTCTCTTCTGTTAATGGTAAGAAACTGCAATACGAGAATGAAATACACAAGCTTTCTCTTTATTCTGTTGTGAGAATGATAGCTTCTGAGTTTTCTCTCTTACTTAGAACCATCCTCAACCTTATCAATATTCTATATTGTCTCTTAGTTTTTTTTTTTTAACTTTTAAACTTGTATTCATCTGTTTTAAGAACAACCACTTGGTCCACTGTTTTATTTAATAGTTTTTCTTACCCTTATATTTACGTGATTTGCAAAATCTCCATATATTGTATCTAGGTCTGTTTCTGGACTTCATTCATTTTTATTATCTATTTTGTCTATAGCTGTGCTAATACCATACTGTTTTAATTATTTAACTTTATCCTATTTTCATATATATAATAACAAAACTCCTAATGTTCTTTCTCGTTTGGATATTTTTGTATATCTTCTCTTCCAGGTGAGTTTTTAGAACATTTTGTCAAATTACATGAAACACTCTATTGGAATTTGGATTAAGAATGCACTTAATTTGTGAAGCAAATGACATCTTTACATTATTAGTTCTTAGCCTTGGTCAGATACTTTATATACCTGATCTAACTTACAAACCACATAATGTAAGCATTGTTGGCTTCATCTTAAGGATAATGAAACTGAAGCTCAGTGCTGCCAAGTAACTTACCCAGTGCCAAATAGCTACTAAGTATTGGGGTTAGGATTTGAAAACAGATCTGATTTTAAAGGTCATACCATTTTCTTTGATTCAGGAGACCCCTAAAGGTGGGAAGAATTGTGTAAATAGTTTATTTTGTAGATGAGTATATCAGAGCAACTGTGCTCTTAATTCAGTTAATGGTTTTGAATATCTTTTCACTTACCCAGCCCTTACATCTATGCTGTCTTACTTAACCCTAATATAGAATTTATTAGGTGCTCTTCTATTTCTATTATTATTTCTAATATAGAAATAATATATTATTTTTCTAATATAGAAATAATATATTATTTTTCTAATATAGAAACTATATTATTTATATTTATAATATAATTATTTATATTTCTAATATAATTATTTTCTATTTCTAATATAATTATTTTCTATTTCTAGTATGTCTTCACATGAAGACACTGAACCCAGAGATTTTAAATAACTTTCCAAAGGTCATACAACATCAAAGAGAATAGTTGTTGTTCAAACCAGCATCTCTTGCGTCTCCTACATTGGCTGGTGATTCTTTAGCACTGACCCATCTGGGAAGCCCTGTCATCCCACTAGAATTCTTCAATTCCTCTTCTTTCTCCCCATCTTCACCTTGCTTCATTCTCCCACCTTTTTCTTTCTACAAAACCCCAATCCCTTCATCCCTGCCTCCC
The DNA here is from genome assembly GCF_029407905.1 of Bubalus kerabau. Classification (NCBI taxonomy): domain Eukaryota; kingdom Metazoa; phylum Chordata; class Mammalia; order Artiodactyla; family Bovidae; genus Bubalus; species Bubalus kerabau. Next base: position 11,251,595 of record NC_073633.1, read on the forward strand.
TCTCCCATTGCAGTGACACAGAAACCAAAAACCTAGCAGTTTTACTTATCACCGGGTAGGGGTCTAGAAGTAAATATGTCTTCTTGATGCTGGAATTATAGTAGCAGAGGATGTCCCAAGTTGAAACTGAGGTCATTGTCTAATATTTAAAAATGATGTTATAAAGAGCCTTCATTAGTCCACTTAGCCTGCCATAACAAAATACAACATGCTAGGTGGCCTTGGTCTCATTATCTCTTCTAATTAAGAATACCAGTCCTTTGGATTAGGGCCCCATCCTATGGCCTCACTTAACCTTAACTATAGGGCTTCCCTCATGGCTTAGCAGTAAAGAATCTGCCTGCCAATGCAGGAGACTCAGGTTCCATCCCTGATCCAGGAGGATCCCCTGGAGAAGGAAATGGCAACCCATTCCAGTATTCTTGCCTGGAAGATCCCGTGGACAGAGGACCCTGGTGGGCTACAGTCCATGGGATCACAGAAGAGTCAGGCATGACCTAGTGACTAAACAACAACAAACAAAATTATCTTTTAATAAGCCCTGTCTCCAAATACAATCATATTGAGAGTTAGGTCCTCAAAATATGAATTGAGAGGAACACATTTAGTCCGTAACAGTGCTTACAGGTTCTGTATTCCCACAGTGTTTATTATGGTAAAGATACATTTTGAGTTAAATAGTGCTTTTTAGCTAAGCTGGGAATTTAACTGTTCATGGTAATCTTTATAATACTGTTCCCAACTGAAACATAATCAGTTAAAAACTGGAAATTTACATACAAAACCTGATTTTTAAAACTTAAGAATTACTAATCCATGAAGTAGAGGTAATGATCTATGAATAGCAACAGTCTAAAAACTAAAGTACAAGTGAACAAAATACAGCGTGTAAGCAATACAGCTGATATTTTTTTCCGCTTTTTAATGTGTTGAATAATAATCTGGGTAATGAAATTATGGACCACTTGAATTTCCTCTTTGTACCTTTTGGTATGAAAAAAAGTATGTCATGTGAGTATGTGCGTGCCTGTGTATCACTTTTGCAACAGAAGAAATCGTCTAATTATAAATGATATAAATTAAAGATTAATCTCTACATACAGTGTTCTAAGTTAATTTTCAACTTAGAGTTGTTAATGTCCCTGTTTTTCCATACATTTCCCTCTTTAACATAAAGAGAATTGATGATTACAGCATTTCTTAAGAAGGCCCCATCATGTCTTCAGAGTTATTTTCCCCAAGCTGCCGACCCCTATTCACATTTTGATGCACAGATAATGACAGTTATGTCATAACTGCTGTCTCACTGACAAGGATTATATGAAATATCCCAAGTTTTGAAAAGTTAAAATATGAAAAAGAGATGTGTTCTTGAAGCAGTGAGATATGGTGCAATCGGCCTTCCCTGTCTATGGATTCCACATCCTTGGATTCAACCAACCTTAGGTCACAAATATTCAGGAAAAAAATTCCAGAAAGTTCCAAAAAGCAAAGGTTGAATTTGCTGCCCACCAGCAGCTATTTATATATAATTTACATGATATTTATATGTCATTTACATGAGCTATTTGTAAATCATATTAGGTGTTATAAGTAGCCTAGAGATTATTTAAAGTATATGGGAGGCTATGCACAGGTTGTATGCAGATACCTCACAATTTAACATAAAGGGCCTGAATACTCATGGATTTTGGTATCTGCAAAGAGTCCTGTAACCAATCCCCTGTGGATACTGAGGGAGGTCTGTACTTGCTTTTTTAAGCATTTCCCCTTCTTTTTTCCTCCCTATTTTTAATTTTTAGAACATAAAAACATACATACAGTCCCCGACTTAGAATGATTCAACTTAGGGTTTTTGGACTTTACTTTTTTTCTTTTCCCAGGCTAGCAGTATGCAGTATGATACTCTCCTGTGCTGTTGGGCAGTGTCAGTGAGTCACAGGTCCTAGTCAGCCTTGTGATCATGAGGGCAAACAACACAATTCTGTACCCATAAACCTGTTCTGCTTTTCACTTTCAGTACTATACTGAGTAAATTACATGATTTTATCAAGGCTCTTCGACTGAAGGGATCAGAAATGTATTTTGGGTAGCTCAAATAAGAGATGTTATTGTAGAGCTCTCTGAATCCTCAGCTGGGCCTTGTATGCATATTTCAGTCCTTGGAAAATGAGGTCTTGGTGTTTTTCTGTTCATCTGTGGGGCCTCATGGTATCTTTCATCTCTGTTCTTGTCTTCTCAGTCTCAGTTTATTTGTCTCTTCATATCTCATCTTGCATGTTGTCCAACTTGTTTTAACTACCTGTCAGTTTCCAGGCCCTCTCCATGTCAGTAAAGAATCCGCCTGCAATGCAGGAGACCCTGGTTCGATTTCTGGGTCGGGAGGATCCCCTGGAGAAGGGATAGGCTACCCACTCCAGTATTCTTGGGCTTCCCTTGTGGCTAGCTGATAAAGAATCTGCCTGCAATGCAGGAGACCTGGGTTCGATCCCTGGTTTGGAAAGATCCCCTGGAGAAGGGAAAGGCTACCCATTCCAGTATTCTGGCCTGGAGAATTCCATGGACTGTATAGTCCATGGGGTCCCAAAGAGTCGGACAAGACTGAGTGACTTTCACTTTCACTCAATGTCTAAGTTTAAATTCTTAGGTAGTTAGCCAGCCAGCGCTGTAATTAGCTCTTCCCAAAAGTATGGAATATGTCTGCCCCTTCTGTGGTTTGTTGAGAGTTGGAGGCCAACTAGAAACAATAGGCATGTCTAGTATATATATAATTTACATTATAATCTGTTTATAACTGTAGGGGTGGGAAAGGGGGCATTCTGAGGGAAAAGAATTATGTAACATATATGAAAATCTAATTGTCAAATCACAAATATTCTTTTAAAAGGAATAACATGATAATGGTTAAATGACTGTATTAGACTGTATATATTATTTTTTCTTCTACTAAAAACATGACTAAAATTTTTTTATCCACTTTTTTTCAAATATTAGTCCCCAAAATAGTGCTTAGAAGGCAGTCAATATAATTAATTAATGTATTTTACCTTATCTTTTCAGTTAATAGTTTAATTCAGCAAGTATCCGATATGTAAGCTATTATGCTGTCTACTATGAATAATTTTAAAATAGTTATAGATTAAAAAAAAAAGAAGGGAATTGTGTAGGTCTGCATTCAAGGAGTTTATAACAGAAAACAAGATAAGAAAGAAATACATATGAGTTGAGCTAGTATTTTGTAAGTTAAAAGAAGGTACCTTTTACTCTTCTGGAGAAGGAAATGGCAGTCCACTCCAGCACTCTTGCCTGGAAAATCCCATGGACGGAGGAGCCTGATAGGCTATAGTCCATGGGGTCACAAAGAGTCGGACTGAGCGACTTCACTTTCACCTTTTACTCCTAGGATCCGACAGTGATAAATCCTGTTCTCCTGTTCTCTAATGTATTTTCTAATCCTTAGGCCACTTGCCCCAGGTCTTTTTAGTTAAAACAATGGTTGTTTGGGATTTTAAAGAAAAAAGGATTGTCTTTGTTTGCTGATCTCTTACCATCAAGTTATCACGTTAATTGTTTTATGAATCTTGTCACATTAGAAATATCATAAACTGATAGATCTCCTTTTCTTTTAACGTATAACTGTGTGTGTGACATTCAGCATGTGCCCTAAATAAAGTTCAGAGATTTAAAAGATTTAACAGCTCTTCTGCAAACCTTTTCCAGTTTAACATGAATCGCTTGCCCTTTTGAATGCTTTTGTTTCCCACTTTTCCTGTTTTGACTACTAATAAATTATATTTGTCTGTTAGGCTTAGGGTTCCTGTCAGGCCTGTTAAAGAATCATATAGTTTCTGCCACTATGGTGGTTCTCCCTGAGTTCAGAGTGAACAAGCCGACAGTCCCTGAGTGTGAGTCCTAGGACTTCATCCTTAATAACCATTTTGACTTTGGTGTGTATTAAATAAATGCTAACTTAATAAATGGCATCAGTATAACCAGTCTCTTTTTATTGCTATGTACATCCCAGTTGTTGTGGTGTTATATGCGTTTGTAAAATGCTATTTTCATAAGTATATCAAAGTAGATATTCATTTAAGTGAAATGTGGTGAATGCATCTATATCCATTCCTGACAATGTGAACACTAGTTTCAGAAATATTAGGGGCTGCAAGAAACTTGCATGTGTTCATCTTTTGTGACCTTGTACAGAATTCTTTTGTAATATCTTTGTGACTGTATTCAAAAAAGGGAGTAGTATACAAACGTGTGTAAAGTGAATGTAAAACTATTCATGGCATTGCCTCCCTGTGTATCTTAAGCTTTTGAGTTGGTACCAAAAAATGGTTGTATTTTACCTGTCTGTAGTCAGCATCTGGCATGCATATCTCCCACATTAGTAATTTTCTGTTAGACTTAGATCTTTACAGATATAGTCATATCCAGTGTAAGTAACCCAAGTGTACTAGTCTATGAATTAGCATAAATAGTAAAACAAATTTTCCAGTTACTGAGAAAAATACCAAAAGCTGATCATAAAATCTAGTTGAATAAAAGGAGCCTTGTAGAGGGGTTGGAGCAACTGGGAGATTGGGATTGACACATATATACAGTATTGATACTATGTATAAAATAGGTAATTAATGAGAACCTACTGTGTAGCCCAGGGAACTCTACTTAATGCACTGTGGGGACCTGAATGGGAGGGAAGTCCAAAAGGAAGGGGATATATGGATAAGTATGACTGATTTATTTTGCTGTACAGTAGAAACTAACACAACACTGTAAAGCAACTATACTCCAATAGAAATTAATTTAAAAATAGTAAGTTGAAAACAACCTGGAAGGAAAAAGGAGCCTTGTAATTAATCTGATGAATTTATGTGCATTCTTTATATGTGAATGGTTCTCACAGCCAGACAGCTGCAGAATTTCTCTCCTTCCTGTGTATGCTTGTACTGTTTTCTTTCTCTTCATTCCTCCCCTTCCTTTGTATTACTGTTGTTTATATGTGTTGTGCATTGCTATTGTCTGCTATTATTTTTCCTCTTCTGTTCCTCCTCTTCTGTAACAGTCATTGGCAGAAGTCATGGGAAAAGCAGAGGAGGGAGTCAGTGAGAAATAGTGAGAAGCTAGGAGGAAAATGATCTATAATAGAACCTTCATAACATGCCTTCCATCCTATTTTAATTGATTCATGGGCATAGGGATTATGCTGTACCTATTCTTAATTACTTACTTAGATTCGTTTTCCCACTTACTTTGATTCTTTTTCTCAAGAGTCCCTAAATAGTCTCACCATTTTTCCAGGCCCTGCAAGTGCTCTTCATTTCTTGGTTTCAAATATAGGCTTGATGTCCTTTTACTATATCCCTGCCTCATATTTTTATTTTCCTCAATTATGATTCTAAATGATTAGGACCACTTACTTGGGTTTTCCCTGTTATGATGATATGATGGCTATCTAACTAGGCATTGTCAATATTTACCTTACTTACTTTCTTTTTCTTTGTTCTCTTTCTAACTACCCACACTCCATGTGGATTGAAAGACTTTTGTTTTATTGACATCAATTATTGTTATTATGCTCATACTGCTAGGACTCAGCTGTTACTCTGATTCTTAAGGTTACTTGCATATATATCTTAGACTCACTTATGTGTTGATATTTTACCATGTAACTCTCCAAGGACAACTTTATTTGAGTAAGGGAAAGGTACCTGTTGGTAATACATTGCATACAGCTGCTTAGGAATATGTCATATCCCATGGAAAGTTCTAACATTCATCAATAAGACTGATTTCAGAAACAGAATTTCAAAGAACATGTAGGCCACCCTTAGAGCCAAGCCAGACATGTTCCAAGCAGAAATATTCTTTCTTACTGTTGAATAAAATTAAAATTGTATTTCATTAACTTTTGTTTATATGTTTGGTTTTGTAGGGTTAAAAACGTATCAGAAGTAGTTGGTATTTAATAGGTCTCACTATAACACTAAAAAAATCCTTTAGTCTTAAAAGTAGTGTTTGTAGCATATGCCCTGAGAAAACCCACAATTCTAAAATACACATATACTCCAGGGTTCACTGCAGCTCTATTTATACCAGCCAGGAGATGGAAGCAACTTAAATGCCCATCGACAGATAAATGGATAAAGAAGTTGTGTTACATGTATACAATGAAAATTACTTAGCCATAAAAAGGAATGAGAGAATGAACTTGAGCCAGTTCTAGTGAAGTAGATTATCCTAGAGCCTCTTATACAGAGTGAATAAGTCAGAAAGAGAAAAACAAATATCATATATTAAGACATATATATGGAATTTAGAAAAAGGTACCAGTGAACCTGTTTGCAGGGCAGCAGTGAGAGACCCAGACATAGAGAACAGACTTATGGACACGGCGGGGAAAGGAGCGGGTGGGCTGAACTGAGAGAGTAGCATGAAGCATCGATATGACCTTATGTAAAAGAGAGAGCCAGTTGGAATTTACCCTATAGCGCAGGGAGCTCAACATGATGCTCTGTGATGACCTAGAGTAGTGGGGTGGGGTTGGATGTTTAATAGCAGGGGAACATATGTATACCTATGGCTGATTCATATTGATGTATGGTAGATACCAGCACAACATTGTAAAGCAATTATTCTTCAATTAAAAAAAATTTTAGAAAGTGAAAAAAAAGTATGTAGTATACATCTATCAGAGAAGGCAATGGCACCCCATTCCAGTACTCTTGCCTGGAAAATCCATGGACAGAAGAGCCTGGTAGGCTGCAGTCCATGGGCTCGCTAAGAGTCAGACACGACTGAGTGACTTCACTTTCACTCTTCTTTTTCATGCATTGGAGAAGGAAATGGCAACCCACTCCACTGTTTTTACCTGGAGAATCCCAGGGACGAGGGAGCCTGGTGGGCTGCCGTCTATGGGGTCGCACAGGGTCGGACACGACTGAAGCAACTTAGCATAGCATAGCATACATCTATAATAGATAAACAGGAATATTGCTGTCTAGTCTCTGCATATATATTTTTTCCTTCTGTTTTTCTCCCCAAGCTTTTGAGTCTTTAACTTGTAGCCTCTTTTCATTACATCGAGAAATTCTTTTGGTAATGTATTAAAGCCATACTACATAAAGCATTATGATATTCTTAAGTATTGGTAGAATCCTCATGATAATTATTTTGTCAATGTGTTTGCTTTCTATTTTTCTTCCCAGCCCTTTCATTGTTTCACTTTTACTGTAATTTCAGATCCTCTTTTCCTTAGTCACATAAACTGAAAATTATCATTATGAAATACACATGTTGTTATGGTGATACAGTTTACCTTCGTCTTCATTTAAAGTATTTGTTAAGAACTTGCTATATGGGGACCCTAATTAGGGTGCTGTAAAAATGAGATACATACCACACTTTCATAGACCCGTTATTCTAGCATACAGAAATGTGTCTAAAAATACAGACAGTAATACTAAGACTATTCAGAAATATAGACAAAAATAAGTAATAAAACTGTTATGGTTTTAACAGTCACATTATTATTAAAGAGCATGGAGAGCTTTAAAATTGCCTGTCACATAGTAAGTGATCAGTGTATATGGATGAATGGAATAAGTTTAGTTGGTTAATTTTTGAAGGGAAATTGTAGGGATTGCAATTAACAAAGACCAGGAGAAAAATCACTAAGCACAGTTAAAATTAATGAGGGACTAAAGAACCAAATTCCATCATAGTTTTTTGTAAGGAAGAAGTATCATTTGTTAAGGGCCTACTCAGTGTAGGCATTGTTTTAGGTTTATCACATTTAGTATTCATTTTTCACAAAAACCCTGCAACATACACATTATCCTTATTTTACATATAAAGAAATTAAAGTTCAAATAAATAAATTGCCCAAGGTCCTAGCTAGTGAATAGTCTAGCCCAGATTTTTGAACCTCATAGGCTTATACTATGTACTTTTTATACATACACACTTGTCTCTATATCCTTTGGGTGTTGGATTTGTTTCCAGGATCGCAAAGATACCAAAAATCTATGGATGCTAAAATCCCTCGTATAATCATGGCATGGTATAGTTGGCAGAGTACATCATGCGAAATGCCAGCTGGATGAAACACAAGCTGGAATTAAGATTTCCAGGTGAAATATCAATAATCTGAGATATGCAGATGATACCACCCTTATGGCAGAAAGCAAAGAGGAACTAAAGAGCCTCTTGATGAAAGTGAAAGGAGAGTGAAAAAGCTGGCTTAAAACAACATTCAAAAAATGAAGTTCATGGCCTCCAGCCCCATCACTTCATGGCAAATAGATGGGGAAACAGTGACAGACTTTATTTCTTGGGCTCCAAAATCACTGCAGATGGTGACTGCAGCCATGAAATTAAAAGACGCTTGCTCCTTGGAAGAAAATCTATGACCAACCTAGACAACATACTAAAAAGCAGAGACATTACTTTGCCAACAAAGGTCTATCTAGTCAAAGCTGTAGTTTCTCCAGTAGTCGTGTATGGATGTGAGAGTTGGACCATAAGGAAGGCTGCTGCTGCTGCTGCTGCTGCTAAGTCGCTTCAGTCGTGTCTGACTCTGTGTGACCCCAGAGACGACAGCCCACCAGGCTCCCCCGTCCCTGGGATTCTCCAGGCAAGAACACTGGAGTGGGTTGCCATTTCCTTCTCCAAGGAAGGCTGAGTACCGAAGAATTGATGCTTTTGATCTATGGTGTTGGGGAAGACTCTGGAGAGTCCCTTGGACTGCAAGGAGATCAAACCACTCAGTCCTAAAGGAAATTGGTCCTGAATATTCATTGGAAGGACTCCTGTTGAAGCTGAAGCTCCAATACTTTGGCCACCTGATGTGAAGAACTGACTCATTTGAAAAGACACTGAAGATTGAAGGTGGAGGAGAAGGGGATGACAGAGGATGAGATGGTTGGATGGCATCACCAACTTTATGGACATGAGTTTAAGCAAGCTCCAGGAGATGGTGAAGGACAGGGAAGCCTGGCATTCTACAGTCCATGCGGTTGCGAAGAGTCAGACATGACTGAGCAACTGAACAACAAAAGAGTTGGCCTGCCCTATCTGCATTCCACATCTGCGTAGTCAGCCAACCTGGATCCATCGGTTGGTTGAATCCCCAGATGTGGAAACTTCAGATACAGAGGGCCAACTTTATTTAGACAAACAACAGCTGTGATCAATATTATTAAACATTTAAGCATCTGTTAGAGCCAGATTACTTTCTAGGTACATTGCATGGTTTTTTTTTAGTTAGACAATTTTCTTAAAAGAAAATTCACCCACATATGTTTTTAGGGTGCAACAACATATAATAAAGCCAGTTTACAATTTTTTTTCTGACTGATAACTAAAGGCGTGTATTTGCTAGCCAGGCTGTGTTCTAATTACCCATAAATAATTTAAGTGATCTCTAGAGCCTGTTGCAATCATCCTTTTGTCTAATGTTGATAAAGGAGTTATATAATCCCAGGGACAGGGGAGCCTGGTGGGCTTCGGTCTATGGGGTTGCACAGAGTCGGACATGACTGACACAACTTAGCAGCAGCAGCAGCAGAGCCTGTTGCAATCATCCTTTTGTCTAATGTTGATAAAGGAGTTATATATTGATCTAAGTTTTATGTCATGAAAAGTAGTCATTGGCATTTATCATCATGTTATATATATATATATATATATATATATATATATATTTTGTTGTTGTTGTTGGAGTAATTTAGGAGTAATCTTGAGAAGTAACAATAAAGGGATAGAGAACAACAACATTACTAGAAATTATAATAACACATAGTAAACTCAAGTTTTTATTTCATATTTTCCTGAAATAGGTCATGTCCTTTGAAAGTAACTAGTTGCTCACTGACTTTTATGTGTGGTCCTGGAACTATCCATTTTTAAAATAAAGATCCCAGATTTCATGTGCATCTTTAATAGTAGCTTCTAGTATATCATTACTTCTGGCTTTTATCTTGCATTTGTATCATCCAAATGCAATGACATTACAAACATTGACATTCATAATCTAGTTTTAAAAAAAGCAACCATTCTCTTTCCTTCATTATTGTGAAACATTTTCAATTTTATATTTATAAACACCAGTTAGAATGAAGGCCAATAAAATTTTAATTTCTTCACCATCACTTCCTATTTCCTTTGTGTATATATCTACATTAAGCATTTGTACACTTACAAATTATATTAAGTAACTTTTAGTGCACAAACATCATAAAGGATGAAAGAACACTGTCATACATCCTGTTAACAAAATGGGATGTTCCAAATTATTCTTGCAAAATACCCTGTGATGTTAAATGGCCTCCATGTTAAATGACAAACTGGGTGGAAATGCCACATTTGCTTTTTATTCTTAAAAGTGCATTGTTCACTCATTGATTTTTGAGTTTGATAAAATGTATCTATGTGAATCATCTGAAATTTCATAGCCTGAGATTTTGCTTATAAAATGAATTTCACCATCACTATGGTCTATAATACTATTAGTCTCTTTACGTTTATTTTTAGAGTTGTCTGATAATTGTGAAACTCCTCTGTCAAATTTCCTCTTTTTGCCTGTATGGGTAGAAAGTGAAAAATTTAGAACTCTCAACTATGTTTAATGAAAACCACCAAAAACAACAACAAACCCTGAAAAATGTCCCTTTGCTTCTTTTATACTTACATTCAAAGACATAATACTATGGGCAGCACAGTAAGAAAACTAAAGAATGATGTAATAGTGATAATTTATTTCACTACTAGATCATCTTTCTAGATGATTCCATTCCATTTCCATATAATTTTTAAAATAATTGATTAGTAATGATTAATTTACAGGATGATAAAATAACAAAATATAGGAAAAATAAGATCCCTAAGATACCATAAAATATCTTCAATTTATAGAGATCACCATAATGTATCTTCAATTTGTGAAAGATTCAAATAGATCCATATAGAAATTTCAAAATAGGGTGAATTTTATTCTGATTTTAAAAAAGTAAGTTTGAGACGTCCGTGGTTGTCCAGTGGCTAAGACTCTGCGCTCCCAATGCAGGGGGCCTGGGTTTGATCTCCGGTCAGGGAACTGGAGCCTGCATGCTGCTACTGAGACCCTGTGCAGACAAATAAATTATTTTTAAAAGTGTAAATCTGCTTTTGTTCCTTGGAAGATTCCTAAGAAGGAATAAGATTTGAAATGTCAATTCCTATAATAAAGTTGCTCAAAGAAAAAAACTCAAAAACTAAAATTGAGTCTAATAGTCTTTGTGGTATACCAAGGGTTAATATAACCACATTCCTTACTTTTATTTCATAACCAAACCTGAACTAGTTTCTGTTTCCTTTCCTGTCTCAGGTGAAAAAGTTAAAACTTTGTTGTATTTCCTTCTCCAATTTCAGGTGTTGTATTTCCTTCTCCAATTTCAGGCAGAAGGTTAGCCATTGTAATTCATTCCAAGATAATGTCTTGGCCAAATGACAGACACACCTTAAGTATCAAAGCATATCTTAATATATTACAGGTTCATTTCTCTTTTCCCAATCCAGTGGAATTTTTGCACTTTTAAAAACTAGATGGAGAAAGTGTAAGAATAGATGTATTTAAAAAAAAATCGTGTAGGGGTTTCCCTAGCAGTCTGGTAGTTAAGACTCTGCAGTTCCACTGCAAGGGGTGTGGGTTTGATCTGTGGTGGGTGAACTAAGATCCTATAAGCCACACAGCATGAACTAAAATAAAAAATAAAGTTATAGTAATTTTTAGAAATCAAGTATAAAGTATATGATAAAAATTTGACCTTAGGGACATCACAATAGTTCATTTTTGTTAGAAATAACTAAAATACTAAAAATGTTTCAGTTTTTCACATAAGAAAAGCATGGCTGTCGTGTATATACCATTGTAGCAAGCAGTTCACTGTGGAACCGGACTTTATGTATCATGATCTGAGAAAATTATCAAAAACCAACAAGAATTCAAGGAAATCAATAAACAACATGGGATAATACTTACTTTTGCCTCAGTCAGACATGTTAAAAGATGTATGAAGTAAATACTGGTGAATTTCAGAGCCAAAGCCCTTCTCTTTGCTTCTTTCTAGGGATTATTGGTAGTTTGTTTTGTTGATACTTTTTTATGGAATAAGAACCCAGACTATTTTGTGAGTAAGATGAGTATAATACTTGATATTTCAGATAGTAAACAGATGTATGTATGTGTGCTCAGTCACCCAGTCGTATCCAACTCTGTGATCCCAAGGACTGTGGCCCACCAGACTCCACTGCCCATGAAATTTTCTTCTCCAGGGTATCTGCCTGACCTAGGAATCGAAGCTACATCTCATGTCTCCTGCATTGACAGGCAGATTCTTTACCACTGCACCACCTGGGAAACCCAGTTAAACAGGTACATAATTCAAATCTATTTGTAAGTCATATTCTTGGGGGGAGGGGGGAAGTTGGGAATTTTTGAAGCCTTGGAAGCATTTTTTCTCTTTCTCAAAAGGGGATATTTTGGAAAAAGAGAAAAAAGTAAATGCAGTGGAAGGGTGGGAGGGGTTAAGGAAGACCGCTGTGCTGCATATCAGAAACAGAGGAAGCCTTCAGTTCTTTAAAAGAGCAGATGAAGAGGAAGCAGGAGTAGAGAGGGACGTGTTCACGGAGAATTTAGGAACCTGGTCTAGATCTGTCCTTTAAAGGAAGGTATGTGTCTAGGCATATCATGACCAAACTGTTGAAACCAAGATTAGGAGGAAAAACTTGAAAGTCAGAAAGAAAGAACATATCATATATAAGGAACAACAACTTGAATGATTATGATCTTAACAGATATAATGGAGACTAGAAAACAGTGAAGCAACATCTGAGATTCACTGAAAGAAAATGAACTCAGTTCTATATCTGATGAAAATATCTTTCAAGGATAGAGGTAAAATAAATCTACGGCATCTTAGGCAGTACTTATATATTTGGCATACAGAATTAAAATGTGGGCTCTGGAGACAGAATCTGGAATTGAGTTCAGGCTTGGACACCTTCTCCTTATATATCTTACTGTCATATACTCTGTTGGGATAATATATAAATTAGTGAATAAACATGAAGAATAAATTAGAGAATGCTTCTTAAGCAGGTGCCTAACATATGGTAAGTTGTTAGAACATGTTAGTTATCATATACTCATATGTGTTTTTAGAAAATGTAGCTAACCTTATGGAATTTCATATTTTCTATTTTCATCTTCTATTTTTTCCCTTAACTTTACTGAATTTGGCTATTCTTGAAAGCGGAAGAAACACTGATAGTGTTGTGAAAGAGAAGTCATTTTTACTGCTACTTTGACCTGTACAAAGACCATACTTAGGAAACACTCATTTTCATAAAAAAATCTTTTTATGAATAATGCTTTCCCTTTATTTTCTGCATTGCTTTAGGGAGAAATATAGGGCTTTTTATTTTGATAATTGATTTTACTATGATTATTGAAGAAACTGCCCTTCAGATTACTAGGAAGATCTACAGTTGATCCCCAAATGTATTTTTATTTGTATAGTGTTTCTAACATTTCAGGATACTCTTTAAAATTTCCTAGTTTTTAGAAAAGTCTGAATGAACATCACATTTTCATAGTTTTATTTTAGTTTCTTTGTCATTATTTCGTATTCTTCATTTGAAGACTTCCTAGGCCTTTAGAGAGTTTTCAAGACTGCAATATCATTTAAAATATTACAACAAATGTATGATATTTTATGTATTATAACTATTATCATCACCAATCATACCACTTTGATGTTACTTCCATATTAGTCTGCAAAACAACTACTCTTCCTTTTTTAAAATTGCAACAATTTTCTATTTTACCTTTTTTGTGCTTATAGTGTTAAGTGTGACACCTTTGAAGCCAAATCTGAAATAGTATCAAATCTCTATAACTTTAAGATACTTACTAAATCTGCGCCCTGGTTTCCTCATCTCTTATGAAAATTAAATAGGGTAATGCGTGTTAAACACTGTAAGATCAAAACACTTTTACAGTTATTGCATTTAAAAAGATTTAACAAGCTGTTACCATTAATTTTATTACTTTCTGTTTATTAATCTGCACATCATTCATTTATTCAACATGCACTTATTAAATAACAGGCTCAATGACCTATCACTGTACTCAGATTTTGCCCTTTTGAATTTTATTTTGGTTATTTAGTTGTTCAGGTTATTAGTATCTTTACAATTTTCATCTTTATTCCGATGAAAACAATTGGGAAATTCCCAGGCTGTTAGGACTTGGAGAACTAATATCCCACAAGCTGCATCAGTTCAGTTCAGTCGCTCAGTTGTGTCAAATATTTGCAACCCCATGGACTGCAGCACGCCAGGCTTTCCTGTCCATCACCAATTCCCTGAGCTTGCTCAAACTCATGTCCATCAAATCAGTGATGCCATGCAGCCATCTCATCCTCTGTCATCCCCTTCTCCTCCACCTTCAATCTTTCCCAGCATCAGGGTCTTCTCCAATGAGTCAGTCCTTCGTATCAGGTGGCCAAAGTATTGGAGTTTCAGCTTCAGCATCAGTCCTTCCAATGAATATTCAGGACTGATTTCCTTTAGAATGGACTGGTTGGATCTCCTTGCAATCCAAGGGACTCTCAAGAGTCTTCTCCAGCACCACATTTCAAAAGCATCAATTCTTCAGCGCTCAGCTTTCTTTATAGTCCAACTCTCACATCCATACATGACTACTGGAAAAACCATAGCTTTGATTAGATGGACATTTGTTGGCAAAGTAATTTCTCTGCTTTTTACATGATGTCTAGGACGGAGGAGCCTGGTAGGCTGCAGTCCATGGGGTCTTTAGGAGTCGGACACGACTGAGCGACTTCACTTTCACTTTTCACTTTCATGCATTGGAGAAGGAAATGGCAACACACTCCAATATTCTTGCCTGGAGAATCCCAGGGACGGGGGATCCTGGTGGGCTGCTGTCTCTGGGGTCGCACAGAGTCGGACACGACTGAAGCGACTTAGCAGCAGCAGCAGCAGGTTGGTCATAACTTTTTTTCCAAGGAGCAAGCGTCTTTTAATTTTATGGCTACAGTCACCATCTGCAGTGATTTTGGAGTCCAGGATATAAAGTTTGTCACTGTTTCCATTGTTTCCCCATCTATTTGCCATGAAGGGGTGGGGCTGGAGGCCATGAACTTCGTTTTCTGAATGTTGTTTTAAACCAGCTTTTTGACTGTCCTCTTTCACTTTCATCAAGAGGCTTTTTAGTTCTTCTTCACTTTCTGCTATAAGGGTGGTGTCATCTGCATATCTGAGGTTATTGATATTTCTCCTGGCAATCATGGTTCCAGCTTGTGCTTCATCCATGCCCGCATTTCACATGATGTACTCTGCATATAAGTTAAATGAACAGCATGACAATATACGATCTTGATGTACTCTTTTCCCGATTTGGAACCACTCTTGTTGCATGTCCAGTTCTAACTGTTGCTTCCTGACCTGCATAGACTTCTCAGGTGGGAGGTCAGGTGGTTTGCTATTCCCATCTTGTAAGAATTTTCCACAGTTTGCTGTGATCCATACAATCAAAGGCATTGGCATAGTCAATAAAGCAGAAGTAGATGTTTTTCTGGAACTCTCTTGCTTTTTTGATGATGCAGCGGATGTTGGCAATTTGATCTCTGGTTCCTCTGCCTTTTCTAAATCAGCTTGAACATCTGTAAGTTCACAGTTAACATACTGTTAAAGCCTAACTTGCAGAATTTTGAGCATTACATTACTAGCGTGTGAGATGAGTGCAATTGTGCAGTAGTTTGAGCATTCTTTGGCATTGCCTTTCTTTGGGATTGGAATGAAAACTGATGTTTTCCAGTCCTGTGGCCACTGCTGAGTTTTCCAAATTTGCTGGCATATTGAGTGCAGCACTTGCACAGCATCATCTTTTAGCATTTGAAATAGCTCAGCTGGAATTCCATCACCTCCACTAGCTTTGTTCGTAGTGATGCTTCCTAAGGCCCACTTGACTTCACATTCCAGGTTGTCTGGTTCTAGGTGAGTGATCACACCATCATGGTTATCTGGGTCATGAAGATCTTTCTTGTATAGTTCTTCTGTATTCTTGCAACCTTTTCTTAATATCTTTTGCTTCTGTTAGGTCCATACCATTTCTGTCCTTTTTGTGCCCATCTTTGCGTGAAATCTTCCCTTGGTATCTCTAATTTTCTTGAAGAGATGGCTAGTCTTTCCCATTCTATTGTTTTCCCCTATTTCTTTGCATTAGTCACTGATGAAAGCTCTCCCTGCTATTCTTTCAATTCAGTTCAGTTCAGTTCCCTCCCTGAGTCCTATCTGACTCTTTGTGACTCCATGGACTGTGGCACTCCAGGCCTCCCTGTCCATCACCAATTCACGGAGTTGACCAAACTCACGTCCATTGAGTCGGTGAGGCCATCCAACCATCTCATCCTCTGTCGTCCCCTTCTCCTCCTGCCTTCAATCTTTCCCACCATCAGCGTCTTTTCAAATGACTCAGCACTTCGCATCAGGTGACCAAAATATTGGAGTTTCAGCTTCAACATCAGTCCTTCCGATGAACACTCAGTACTGATCACCTTTAGGATGAACTTGTTGGATCTCCTTGCAGTCCAACGGACTCTCAAGAGTCTTATCCAACACCAGAGTTCAAAAGCATCAAGTCTTCGGCATTCAGCTTTCTTTATAGTCCAACTCTCACATCCATATGTGACTACTGGAAAAACCATAGCCTTGACTAGACAGATCTTTGGTGGCAAAGTAATGTCTCTGCTTTTTAATATGCTGTCTGGGTTGGTCATAACTTTCCTGCCAAGGAGTAAGCGTCTTTTAATTTCATGGCTGCATTCACCATCTGCAGTGATTTTGGAGTGCTCAAAAATAAAGTCTGCCACTGTTTCCACTGTTTCCCCATCTATTTGCTATGAAGTTATTGGGTCAGAAGCCATGATCTTAGTGTTCTGAATGTTGAGCTTAAAGCCAACTTTTAC
Source organism: Bubalus kerabau (assembly GCF_029407905.1). Classification (NCBI taxonomy): domain Eukaryota; kingdom Metazoa; phylum Chordata; class Mammalia; order Artiodactyla; family Bovidae; genus Bubalus; species Bubalus kerabau. Next base: position 11,268,628 of record NC_073633.1, read on the forward strand.
TCTCCTCTTTCACTTTCATCAAGAGGCTCTTTAGTTCCTCTCTTTCTGCCATAAGGGTGGTGTCATCTGCATATCTGAGGTTATTGATATTTCTCCCAGAAATCTTGATTCCAGCTTGTACTTCATCCAGCCCAGCATTTCTCATGATGTACTCTGCATATAAGTTAAATAAGCAGGGTGACAATATACAGCCTTGACGTACTCCTTTTCCTATTTGGGACCAGTCTGTTGTTCCATGTCCGGTTCTAACTGTTGCTTCCTGACCTGCATACAGATTTCTCAAGAGGCAGGTCAGATGGTCTGGTATTCCCATCTCTTACAGAATTTTCCAGTTTATTGTGATCCACAAAGAGTTCTTTGGAACTCTGCATTCAAATGTGTATATGTTTCATTATCTCCTTTGCCTTTCACTTCTCTCCTTTTCACAGCTATTTGTAAGGCCTCCTCAGACAACCATTTTGCCATTTTACATTTCTGTTTCTTAGGGATGGTCTTGATCACTGCTTCCTGTACAGTGTCACGAACCTTCATCCATAGTTCTTTAGGCACTCTAACAAATCTAATCCTTTGAATCTATTTGTGGCCTCCACTGTATAATCATAAGGGATTTGATTTAGGTCATACTTGAATGACCTAGTGGTTTTCCCTACTTTCTTCCATATATATCTGAATTTGGCAATAAGGATTTCATGATCTGAGTGAGCCACAGTCAGCTCCCAGTCTTGGTTTTGCTGATTGTAGAGAGCTTCTCCATCTTTGGCTGCAAAGAATATAATCAGTCTTATTTCTGCATTGACCATCTGCTGATATCCATGTGTAGAGTTGTCTCTTTTGTTGTTGGAAGAGAGTGTTTGCTATGACCAGTGCATTCTCTTGGCAAAACTCTGTTAGCCTTTGCCCTGCTTCATTCTGTACTCCAAGGCCAAATTTGCCTGTTACTCCAGGTGTTTCTTGACTTCTTCCTTTTGCATTTCAGTCCCCTATAATGAAGAGGACATCTTTTTTGGGTGTTAGTTCTAGAAGGTCTTGTAGGTCTTCATAGAACCATTCAACTTCAGCTTCTTCAGCATTACTGGTTGGGGCACAGACTTGGATTACTGTGATATTGAATGGTTTGCCTTGGAAACAAACAGAGATCATTCTGTCATTTTTGAGATTGCACCCAAGAACTGCATTTTGGACTCGTGTTGACTATGAGGGCTACTCCATTTCTTCTATGGAACTCTTGCCCACAGTAGTAGATATAATGGTCATCTGAGTTAAATTCACCCATTCCAGTCCATTTTAGTTCACTGATTCCTAAAATGTTGATGTTCACTCTTCCCATCTCCTGTGAGACTACTTCTAATTTACCCTGTTTCACAGACCTAACATTCAGTTTCCTATGCAATATTGTTCTTAACTTCTATCACCAGTCACATCCACAACTGGACGTTGTTTTTGCTTTGGCTCCATGGGGTGCATAGGGTGGTCAAAAAAAAACAGTAATAATAGTTACTATACAGCTGTTTTAAAGCACTACTGCTCAAAATGTGGCCTGTGGACCAGTACTAATCATTAACAAGATAATTACTGAATTTGAGAGTAAGGTCTTTCTCTCTCTCTCTCTCTCTCTCTCTATATATATATATATATATATACACACACACACACATATATATACACACATGACCAGTCATATATATATATGTATGTATTAAAGTGCAGTGAAAGTCACTCAGTGTGTCCGACTCTTGGCGACCCCATGGATTATACAATCGATGGAATTCTCCAGGCCTGAATACTGGAGTGGGTAGCCATTCCCTCCTCTAGGGGATCTTCCCAACCCAGGGATCGAACCCACATCTCCTGCATTGCGGGCAGATTCTTTACCAGCTGAACCACAAAGAAAGCCCACGAATACTGAAGTGGGTGGCCTAGCTCTTCTCCAGCAGATCTTCTCAACCCAGGAATCAAACTGGGGTCTCCTGTGTTGTAGGCAGATTCCTTACGAAAACTGAGTTATCAGGGAAGCTCTACGTATTTAAAAGCTATATATATTCACTATCTCCAAGTTTCTGTGCATCAAGAATCTTGGCTGGGCTTAACTGAGCACCTTTGGCTTGTGAGGTTGAAGTCAAACTCTTGTCCAGGACTGCAGTCTTGTCTGAAGACTTGATGGAGAAGGATCAAGTTCTACATTCACACACATGGAGCTCCTCTCAGGACTGCCTCACATGGCAGCTGGCTTCCCTAGAGTGAGTAATCCAAATGATAATGAGAGCATTAGAGATGGAAGTCACTTTCTTTTATAACCCATTTTTGGATATAACATTTTATCACTTCTGCTTCTGCTATATATTTTTTGTAAGAAGAGAGTCACTTTATTATACAGTATGGTATTTGTTTGTTGTTCCTTTTTCTTAGTTTTCCTAGCATCTATGATGTGATGGCACCCCACTCCAGTACTCTTGCCTGGAAAATCCCATGGACGGAGGAGCCTGGTGGGCTGCAGTCCATGGGGTCGCTAAGAGTCGGACACGGCTGAGCAACTTCACTTTCACTTTTCACTTTCATGCATTGGAGAAGGAAATGGCAATCCACTCCAGTGTTCTTGCCTGGAGAATCCCAGGGACAGGGGAGCCTGGTGGGCTACCGTCTATGGAGTCGCACAGAGTCGGACACAACTGAAGCGACTTAGCAGCAGCAGCATGATGTATTATTAAAGTTTATTTTAGTAGTATTAGGAAATGCATATTTCATTTGTAAATGAAATTTTGTTTCTTATTGTACTTGGCAGTATAAAAATAAGTGCTTCACATGCTGGAAACTACTGCCAAATTTGATCAATTTTCATAATTCAATACTATGTACAGATTTAATAACAGGGTTAGTTCCAGTAGTCATGTATGGATGTGAGAGTTGGACTGTGGTGTTGGAGAAGACTCTTGAGAGTCCCTTGGACTGCAAGGAGATCCAACCAGTCCATCCTAAAGGAGAGTGTAAACAAAATTTTCACTGTAAAAAAAACCTAGAAGACATTTTACAAAATATGCAATTCATCATCGAAATAGGAATGTATAAGCTGAACTTTGGGACTTTACCTTTGAATTGATTAGTAAATGTGTTTTGTATCAGGATATAAACCCATGGGTTTGGGTAAATTCTGGGTGTTGGTGATGGACAGGGAGGCCTGTCATGCTGCGGTTCATGGGGTTGCAAAGAGTCGGACACGACTGAGCGATGGAACTGAACTGAACTGAGTTAACCATAATAGCTTACTGTTACTGGGCAAGTGGTTTTTGGCAAAAATATTATCTTAGTAGGTTTTACAAATATGCTAATGCCAACCAGTCCATTCTGAAGGAGATCAGCCCTGGGATTTCTTTGGAAGGAATGATGCTAAAGCTGAAACTCCAGTACTTTGGCCACCTCATGCAAAGAGTTGACTCATTGGAAAAGACTCTGATGCTAGGAGGGATTTGGGGCAGGAGGAGAAGGGGACGACAAAGGATGAGATGGCTGGATGGCATCACTAACTCGAAGGACGTGAGTCTGAGTGAACTCCGGGAGTTGGTGATGGACAGGGAGGCCTGGCGTGCTGCGATTCATGGGGTCGCAAAGAGTCAGACACGACTGAGTGACTGAACTGAACTGAACTGAATGCCATTATGGTTTAAAATTCTTAAACCTTGATAAATTTAAGCTGTCCCTTTAATAAAGACCAATACTTTATTTTAACCTTTTATAATTATATTTACATAGCAAGAAGCCAGATTTTAAGTCCCAAGACAGAGTTGCTATTAGTCTTAGCTTAGAGTAAAGGCGGTAACAAGCTATATGGTTCTAATCTCTGTTAAAATAAATGGATGCAGTTTTCATAGTCGGCTGGTAAGGAAGATAGAAACATTTCCAATGATTAGTAGATTGGAAATCAAAAAGAAAAATTCCATAAGGAAACCAGAGCATAGTGAAAGGTTGTTGCTGAATGACGCAAAGACGCCGTGATTCTTGGCCTCCGGAGGAGAAGAATTCCATCCGGGGCCAGAGATGAGGCTTGATCACTCAGAGCTTTTGTGTAATAAAGTTTTATTAAAGTATAAAGGCTGTGATTCATGGGGTCGCAAAGAGTCAGACACAACTGAGCGGCTGAACTGAACTGAACTGAAAGTATAAAGGAGATAGAGAAAGCTTCTGACATAGACATCAGAAGAGGGTAGAAAGAGTACCCTCTTGCTAGTGTTAGCAATGGAGTTATATACTCTCCAATGAATCCAAAGAATGTCTCGAGGTTATAAAGACCTCACCAGACCTACTCCCATAATTTACATTTTAAGATAACAGAATTAGCCAGAAGGTTTAATCCAGAGACTGTCCTCAGGCAGGATACATTATTGTTTTATAATCCTAAAGAATGTAGAGGAAGAAAAAGTTTGTTCTTTCTTCCTCCTTGAGAATTCCAGACCCCTCTCTCCTTGGGGACCCCTAGACTTCTTATCAACCTTCCTAGGAAATGACTCTCTCATTAGGATTCATTTTCCTTTTTTTAAGAAAATCATGGTGTCCTACAGAAGGAGAGACATCTTGCTTACTTGTGAAAGTTATTTAATACAAGTACATTTTTAGATTAAGGGATTAACATTATATGTTAATGTGAACATTGTAAATAGCAGATATATACATTTTTAAAATATGCATGTTCTAAACTAAAGTTCCAGAGATTCCCTTGAGGCTATTCTGCGATTTGATTCAAAACCTTACTCTGAAAAAACTTGATTTACTCTTAGAAGTATATTTAATGTGATTTTTTTTAATATTAAAAATGCATTTATGTGTCAAGCTTCATTAATACAAAGTATTTCTATATATATTCTACACATTAATGTATGTTATTTTTAAATCAGTCATGCCAAACATGACTGCATTTATACGATTAATTATTATGAGGTCAAATTCCACATTAGGTATTGATACTGAAATTTCATACATGTCTAGACTTGATTACCTTAATATTATATTCATACACTTAAGGTAAACTAAAATATAACTCCTTGGTATCTTGATTTGGAATTTAGGACCATATCAGTGGTGTAGCCTTAAAAGCCATGAAGAATATTTGCTTTCGGTCTGCTAGGTTCCACAGTATGCACGGGGTGGGTACTGTTTGTCCTTTCCAACTTCACTAAAGTTGGGTGGCATATTGTGTGTATGGAGACAGGGGACAATTTGTGTGTGATTTTTTTTTTACTTACCATGTATTTAGTACTGAAGATTTTTATTAGTTTTATATGATTTCTCAGTCAATTCCAGGCTTGTATTTATAGCCAGGCCTGTAGATTTCATCACATTTTAGAGAAGTAATAATGAAAGTGGAAGGAGAGATTCCACATTTGTGGCATATCACACCTTAATCTTCAGAAACCCAAGTTTTACAGAGCAAATTACCAAAATTTATAGACCTTACATTACCCTTGATGACACACCTTGGTTATATTTCAGAGTTTAAACTTCAGTCCATGTCTTTCTGGCTTCAAAGCACATACTATTTGCACTATGTCAAAATTCCTTTTAGAATTTAATTCTCTTCTTAAGTCTTCTGTATGTTAAAATAAACAGCATATTTAGTTCTAGTTATGGAAAACACATCTATTTCTGCTTCATTGACTATGACAAAGCCTTTGACTGTGTGGATCACAATAAACTCTGGAAAATTCTGAAAGAGATGGGAATACCAGACCACCTGACCTGCCTCTTAAGAAATTTGTATGCAGGTCAGGAAGCAACAGTTAGAACTGGACATGGAACAACAGACTGGTTCCAAATAGAGAAAAAGAGTACATCAAGGCTGTATATTGTCACCCTGCTTATTTAACTTCTATGCAGAGTACATCATGAGAAACGCTGGGCTGGAAGAAACACAAGCTGGAATCAAGATTGCCGGGAGAAATATCAATCACCTCAGATATGCAGATGACACCACCCTTATGGCAGAAAGTGAAGAGGAACTAAAAGGCCTCTTGATGAAAGTGAAAGAGAAGAGTGAAAAAGTTGGCTTGAAGCTCAACATTTAGAAAACTAAGGTCATGGCATCTGGTCCCATCACTCTGTGGGAAATAGATGGGGAAAAAGTGGAAACTGTCAGACTTTATTTTGGGGGGCTCCAAAATCACTGCAGATGGTGATTGCAGCCATGAAATTAAAAGACGCTTACTCCTTGGAAGGAAAATTATGACCAACCTAGATGGCATATTCAAAAGCAGAGATATTACTTTGCCAACAAAGGTCTGTTTAGTCAAGGCTATGGTTTTTCCAGTGGTCATGTATGGATGTGAGAGTTGGACTGTGAAGAGGGCTGAGTGCCGAAGGATCGATGCTTTTGAACTGTGGTGTTGCAGAAGACTCTTGAGAGTCCCTTGGACTGCAAGGAGATCCAACCAGTCCATCCTAAAGGAGATCAGTCCTAGGTGTTCATTGGAAGGACTGATGCTGAAGCTGAAACTCCAATACTTTGGCCACCTCATGTGAAGAGTTGACTCATTGGAAAAGACCCAGATGCTGGGAGGGATTGGGGGCAGGAGGAGAAAGGGACGACAGAGGATGAGATGGCTGGATGGCATCACCGACTCAATGGACTTGAGTTTGGGTAAACTCTGGGTGTTGGTGATGGACAGGGAGGTCTGGCTTGCTGCAATTCATGGGGTTGCAAAGCGTTGGACACGACTGAGTGACTGAACTGAACTGAACTGATGGGAAAAATAGATTTTAGTAAGTCTGAACTGCTTTTGCTTTTGTTTGTTAATAACTCTCATTGCCTTGCCTTGCCTTGCCCTAAGTCTTATGCTCAGTCACGTCCGAGTCTTTTGCGACCCCATGGACTGTAGCCTGCCAGGCTCCTCTGTCCATGGGCTTCTGCAGACAAGGATACTGGGGTGGGGTGCCATTTCCTCCTCCAAGGGATCTTCCTAACCCAGGGACTGAATCTGCATCTTCTGTATCTCCTGCATTGGGAGGCAGATTCTTTACCCCTGAGCCACCTGGGAAGCCAATAACTCTCAATAAATTTAGTTAGCATAAATTACTTGTATAACAGATGATAGTTTAATAAATTATTCTAGCTAGGTAGTTTTGTATGTATTTTTATTTTTAATTCCAGCTGCCTTTCACAAACCTTCCTTTAAAGTTATTTGAAACTTCAAAACATTCAGTATCACTAAAACCAAGTCACTATCTCCCTCCCACCATTGATAGGATATAACCCTGGAAAGAGATCATCTCATCAAGAATAATTATTTTTGCTAATTTAATATAAATTTCCAGATTCTACATTATCAACTGCTCTTCCATGTCGTATCTATCTAAATGTACTCTTTGTGACCCCATAGACTATACAGTTCGTGGAATTCTCCAGGCCAGGATACTGAAGTGGGTAGCCGTTCCCTTCTCCAGGGGCTCTTCCCAACCCAGGGATCAAACCCAGGTTTCCTGCACTGCAGGTGAATTCTTTACCAGCTGAAGCCACCAGGGCAGCCCAAGAATACTGAATTGCAGGCGGATTCTTTAGCAGCTGAGCTCCTGGGAAGTCCTCTATGTTGTATCTATCTAAATGTATTTTTATAACTGTTAGTAATAATTTAGAAATAGATCATTAATTTTAAATCCTAAGTTCTTTTTAACATGGTATAATATGAACAAAAGTCAGATAATTTTAATTCATTAGGGCACAGAGTAGGTGTGTGGATATATTTTAAATCGTTTTGGGTTAACAACTCCAAAAATCACAATTCTTGCTAATTTTCCTTTTTCCTGTGATTGGCAAATTTTCTGGATGTTTAATTTTTTATTTCTGTTTTTCAGGCATGTATAAAATGAGGACAAAGACATAATAATAATGATTTTTAGAGCCTAACTTCTTATGGAAACCATCTTTTAATTAAAATTCATCAATAGTAAACAATTGTTTTCTGATAACTGGTAGTATACAGTCTTGGAGTTGGTAACATTTCAGTATATATCAGTGTTCATTTAGGTCTTTCTAAGGAATCAGGAGAACCAAAGAAATGAAGATTATTATTAACTTTCCCTTTTCTGTAGGCTGCCTATTTATTCTTTTACTTTAGTGATAGAATATATATGAAGACATTATGACAGCCGTACAGCATTTGTAGAACGAAGATTTGAGAAAAAGTTTGAGATTTTACTTAAGATTTCACGTGGAAGGGTTACATTGTGAAAAGTATTTCAAGCTCTTGCCATAGACTGTTAGAGCTATAAGAAATCTAGAAATCAGCAACAGTGGATCAAGAAATAATATCAAGGTTAGGGCTCAGAAAAATTGGAGCAATTTGGCAGAGGAGGTAATTGAAAAGATCATTTTTCCCAGGATAGAAAAATAACATAATATCCTATATAACTCTTTCTGACTTTATTAAATATTTTCCTTACAATAATATAAGACATAGTATAGTAATAATATAATAGTTGACATTTCCCATTAGTAGTGTAATACTCCCTTATTATTCTGGCTTCTTATGCAATTCTATATTAAAATGGTAACATTTGAGATTGTAGAACTTAAAAAATGATTACCATACCAAAAACAGTGCCTTTTCCTCTATTCTAAGAACATATGTATTCAACCATTCCTTAAAATTCGTGTGCTTTACTGTATACCTCAGCTAAAACAAAGTTAGTCTGTTTGGTATCACATCTAGCTAAGGGAAATTAAAAGATGCTTACTCCTTGGAAGGAAAGTTATGACCAACCTAGATAGCATATTAAAAAGCAGAGACATAGAGACACGTGTACCCCAATCTTCATCGCAGCACTGTTTATAATAGCCAGGATATGGAAGCAACCTAGATGTCCATCAGCAGATGAATGGATAAGAAAGCTGTGGTACATATACACAATGGAGTATTACTCAGCCATTAAAAAGAACACATTTGAATCAGTTCTAATGAGGTGGATGAAACTGGAGCCTATTATACAGAGTGAAGTAAGCCAGAAAGAAAAACACCAATACAGTATACTAACGCATATCTGTGGAATTTAGAAAATTGGTAACAATAACCCTGTATACAAGACAGCAAAAGAGACACTGATGTATAGAACAGTCTTTTGGACTCTGTGGGAGAGGAATAGGGTGAGATGATTTGGGAGAATGGCATTGAAACATGTATAATATCATGTATGAAACGAGTCACCAGTGCAGGTTCGATGCACGATACTGGATGCTTGGGGCTGGTGCACTGGGACGACCCAGAGGGATGGTATGGGGAGGGAGGAGGGTTCAGGATGGGGAACACGTGTATGCCTGTGGCAGATTCATTTCGATATATGGCAGAACCAATACAATATTGTAAAGTTTAAAAATAAAATAAAATTTTAAAAAAAA